>NC_138902.1:34191340-35391340 GCF_965194825.1 Balaenoptera physalus | reverse complement strand
TTTTGGTTTAGTTTGTTCTTTTTCTAGTTCCTTGAGGTATAAAGTTAGGGTGTTTATTTGAGATCATTTTTCTTTTATAATGTAAGCATTAACAGCTATAAACTGCCCTTTTAGTACTGCTTTTACTGCATCCCGTTAAGTTTTTATATGTTGTGTTTTTGTTTTCATGTCTCCAGATATTTGCTAAATTCTCTTGTGATTTGTTCTTTGACCTATTTGTTGAGTTTAAGATTGAGTTCTTTAATTTCCACCTATTTGCTATTGATTTCTTGTTTCATTCTAAAGTGATTGATGAAAATACTTTGTGTGATTTCAGTTTTTTAAAATTTGTTTAGACGTGTTCTGTGGCCTAACATGTGGCCTATCTTGGAGAACGTTCCATGTACACCAGAGAAGAATATGTGTTCTGCTTCTTTGGGTGGAGTATTCTGTATATATCGCTTGGGTCTAAATGGGCTTTAGTGTTGTTCAAGTCTTCTGTCCCTTATCTTCTATCTGGCTGTTCTATCCATAACTGAAAGTGGGATATTGAAGGTTCATACTATTCTTGTGTTTGTGTCTATTTCTCCCTTCAGGTCTGTCAGTGTTTGCTTCACTTATTTGGCAGTTCCAGTGTCAGGTGCATATATATTTATTATTGTTATATCTCCTTGGTGAATTGATCCTTTTATTATTATATAATGTCCTTCTTTGTCTCTTGTGACAGTTTTTGTTTTAAAATCAATTCTAAGTATGGCCATCCCTGATCTCTTTAGGTTCCTTTTTGCATGAAATATCTTTTTCAATCCTTTCACTTTTAGACTACATGTGTACTTAGATCTAAAATGAGTAAATGGTACATAGCATATGCCTGGAACTTCTTTTTAATCCATTCTGCCAATCTGTGTCTTTGTTTTCTGTATGTCTTATAGCATTTTTGTCTCTATTTTCCTCTTACTCCATTTTTTTTGTCTCATTGATTTTTTTGTAGTGACATAACTTCTCTTTGTGTGTATTAGATAGATGTTTTCGTTGTGGTTACAACTGCAATTATATAAAACGTCTTAAAGTTATAACAATCTGTTTTAAACTAATAATAACTTCAATCACATTTAAAAATTCTACTCCCCCCCAAATTCATGGGATTGCTTCTCTTGACACTGGACACACAATCCCTATGCTTTAATGAGACCTTATGATCTATTAAATCGAAGGAATAGAATAGCATTTATTATGTGGACTGAACCAGCCAACAGTTGACAGGTAAGAGAAAATATTTTTAGCTCCACATATACACTAAACTTCTTAGACAATGAATAAAAAAGTAGTTTCTTTTCTTTGGATACTTTTTCTTAATTAAAGGGGCTTTCTTTACAGCTACTCTTTGATGTCAATAAGATGTGTGGACATTGAACAATGTTGTATAGAAGTCTGAGTGTACAGGGTGACACATGTAGGTTTAGATCTATGTGATCATGACATTTGACATTTACTTCATCTATTGTCATCCTCCCATCAGGTCTCCCTAGGTGAAGTTGTGATTTCTTTCTTCACCTGTTTTCCAGCACATTGTCTGACCTTTAATACAATTTTTGGATTATGGGTTTACAGAGATTGTGAACAACACTTCTGTCTTAGGGTGTGCTTATGCAAAGGAATGGTTCTTTAATTGGTTACAATGATCAATGTACTCAACAGATTTTTTCATTTCAAAATGAAGGAGTAGCCAATATATTCCCTATAGTGTTTATGATGACCTGTCATGTACCTAATGCTCATGTTTCTACATATCTGTTCTTTGACTTCTTTGCAGCTGCCAAATAACCCAACTCTATTGATCTCTCCATTTGGTCTGCTTTCCTCTCTCTTTGATTATTATATTCATTATTGTTTTAAGCTGTCCAGTTAGAACAACATATTTTTTTTTGAATTGTGAAGTTTGAAAACCATACACAATGCCAGTTGAAATGAGGACAATGATAAATTGAAAAAAAAAATGTTCGAACTTAGTTTAACTATATCTACAAAGGTCCTGCTTATCCTGCTCTAAATATTGGACAAAAAAATGCATGTTTATCATGTGTTTCAAAATCATAAAGTATCTTTATCTTTTTAGTATTCTAAATTGTAGTTAGAAATTTTATGGCAAAAGTATTTTAAATGTATTTTTTTAGGGTCAAATAAAAAATAAATGATATACAGTAGGAGTTCATGCCAATCTGTGTTGGGGAAAAAAAGGTGAAATTGAAATATAGTTGCAGTTTATTTTCTAAAGTTATAAAGGAGAGGGAGATAAATTAGATTTATATCAATAAAAAAAGTTAAAGGTGTAAGTGATGGTATTTTTCCATATTTAGCAATTTTATCATCTATGAAAAGCCCCAAATGGCTTAAAATTCTGTACTAGGAATAAAAAATATCGCCACTTAATGCATATGGTGTTTTATAGTTTTTAGTGTATAGCCATTTAAGGAACATCAATTTCAGCTTAGAAAAACATTATGCTACACCTCACACCTGCTCATCCCAGACAGAATCCATGTGTTTCATGGCTTGAAATTATCCTGTTTATATACACTGGTGCCCATCCAGTGTAATTTCTGTAGCATGATGTTCTCAAATGAACAATCTCACTGATGATGAGAAATAAAGACTCCTCTCTGTTTCATCTTCTCAGGTTCCGGGGTAAAGTGAGGCAAACTGGTGATTCTCAAACTTTAATGCATAAGAATCACCAGGGATGGTGTTAACAGGCAGATTCTGGTCCGGTAGTTCTGGGGTACCCACAGTGTGCATCTCTTACAGGCTCCCACACTTACCATACTTTGAAAAGCAGGGCAGTGGAGGAAACTGACTGTTAGCTCACCCAGGTGGGCAGGTGGGTCTGCACACCTGCACCTGGGAACCTCGGCCCGCCCATCTCCCTTTGCTCTGCCTTGACCTTAATGTCAGACACCGGAGTCTACATTAAGGTTCTTGTGAGGATTAGAGCAACGTGCGGCAGCCAGGAGAGTGACTGGCAAGCAGTACTGTCTTCGTCCCTTGTCTCCAGGGACTGCCTGGCCCTTGATTTCTCCAAGTGCTGCCTGTCCAGACCCCAGGGCTGCCTCGTGAGTTGGCACCGCGTGGAGTGGCACCAGCTCCTGCTCTCAGAGGCATCCCATGCATGCTGTTGCCCATCTGGAAATTCTTAATAATTTTATCTCTGACCTGGAAGTCTGATGGGGACAGTGGAGCATGCACACGAGCAGAGGGGATGTGCCAGCTGCAGTGGGTGCCCACAGGTGTGGACCCGGTCCTGAGGGCAGGGCAGGCAGCATGCGTCCTCACTGTGCACTGGGACCCACAGTTGTGTGGCTGCATAGACCTGCCTTCACGTCCTGGAAGAACAATCTTCCCCTCCCCCAGCCCCGCCCCGTTACTCAGAGTCCCAGTCAGTTAGTTAACCTGATTAGTTCCTTCATGTTAATGCAGAGAACAAGAACCAGAGTCTCAGTCCAAGGGCACGTGTAGGATTTTAAGCTGGTCTGCTCTGAAGAAGTCCTTCTCTCCCATTTCTCACCCTGGATAACCTATTAGTGCTTGGTAACTTGGGATGTGAGAAAAAGATGTACTAGAATCATGGAAGATTATTAGCAATCACCAAATCTTTAGCACCATTTCAAATACATTTTTGATTCTATAAAATACCACAGCTACATATTTTGATTATTCATATGATAAGGGCTTATACAAATAAGTATCAATGTTAAGTGGTCCTTGGCATTCATTGATCTGATATTCTAAGCTGAATTCCAATATTATATGACGCATTTTTAAAAATTTTGTTAGTGTCTTAACTAAAGGCAATTCCATCTAGGAAAGTGCCTGATTACAGCTTTAGGGCCTGTAAATATTGGTCCTTTTTACCTAAAGAACAAACTGTTCATGAGAATTTTTTTTGTTGTCTTTAAATGAGAGAGAGAGAGATTGAATATAAAATATTTGTTCTCATATTATGTTTTTCCAGAAGGATAGAATTCCCGGATTCACACTTAGAATATTTCAAAAAGACTGCTAAATATGCTAGAAAAACAAAAAGCAAGAGAGCCATATCATGGGGATTTGCATATAATAGGAAACAGTTTCCTTAAAGACCTTTTAAAATGTGTATGCGTTGGAATTGGAGTGTTTTACACTAAATGTGGAAGTAACAAATTTTATTCTTTAAAGAAATTTTATTACACAATGGAAACGAAATAAATTAATATTTAAGATTTAGCTCATAACTGATTGAAAGTTAATGTCTTCTTGGTAGAGAAACAAGGGAGAGAGTTTTTGTTCATTTCTGTAGGAGGAGAGCAATAAGAAAACGCTATTTTGCTATTCGAATGATAAGAATATTGTTCATTTTACATAACTTGTGTTTTTCTTTACGTTTCCCCAGCCGTAGGTCTTGCTGCTTGCCAAGAGCCAGCCCTTCCCAGCAATAGCATCAAAACAGGAGACCGATACATGGTGAACGATGTGCTGTCCTTTCAGTGCGAGCCTGGGTACACGCTGCAGGTATTTTATTTTTTTATTTGAGCTTTTGGTAGTAGAGGGGCTCAGCATGGTAATCCTCAGCCAGCTCACTTAAGACAAAGCCCTAGATTTGCACCCAGAGACCTAATCTAGTTTCTCTCACTCAGTTTGTGAATCAAAGTAGTCATATTAAGCCATGCATACAGGTAAATGTAATGATGATGCAGAAATAGCTTCTAAATGATAAAGCATCCTTTTAAGGTTGAGCATATTATTTTCATAATACTTTTATTTCAAAATGTATATTCTCCCAGTAACTAGATAAAATTCTAAGGGACAAAGCATTGACACGGTCTCCTTAACAGTCCTCTCCTGGCAACCCGATCATTGGGTTGGCTCTGAGTCCCATGCTTGTCCTGCATTGCAAACTGTTCTTATGATTTAGTTCAGTAAATCTTCAAGTGCCTACTTGTGTGCCAGGTAAATATGGTGCTCAAATAATAGGGTTAAATGCTTTTCAAGAAATGTTAAGCAGAAGTTTTTTTGTGTTTTTTAAAAAATTTATTTATTTATTTATTTATGTTTGGCTGTGTTGGGTCTTCGTTTCTGTGCGAGGGCTTTCTCTAGTTGCGGCAAGTGGGGGCCACTCTTCGTCGCGGTGCGGGGGCCTCTCACTATCGCGGCCTTTCTTGTTGGGAGCACAGGCTCCAGACGCGCAGGCTCAGTAATTGTGGCTCACGGGCCTAGTTGCTCTGCGGCATGTGGGATCCTCCCAGACCAGGGCTCGAACCCGTGTCCCCTGCATTGGCAGGCGGATTCTCAACCACTGCGCCACCAGGGAAGCCCCCAGAAGTTTTTATAGTCTTTTATTTTTTTTATTAAATTTGTGTATGTAAAGTTTTAATAAACATTTTACAAACCAATGTATAGCAACATGAGTCATGTTTCTGTTATTTGTTTTCTGGGTTAGCCACAAATAAGCATACTCCCAGAACAGTTTATCTGTGTCCTCTAGCATAATCCACATATAATTCTCCCTACCAACAATGAATACTGAAATCTAAACATGTATATTCCAAAGTCCAACAGACATATTTAAGCCTGCTTAGGCTTCTACACTTCAGTTAATTCAGGTAATAGAGTACTTTTTGCTGTATGTTTATTACAGCACTGAAGTTGATAGTATTTCAAGAACATTATGTTTAGTTGTATTCTGTAAGTGACTTAAATAAAAGCTGGAGTACTCGTCAGAGAGAAGTTTCACAGATGCAGCAGTGCAGTGACAGCATTGCTTATTGTCCCATTTCTGGGTGCTGGGGTAAATACCTTGCAGAACTGAGACCAGTTAGAGCAGCAGCAGCGAACGCTGGAAGCTGATGGCCTGCCCACAAGTGCTTCACGTGCAGAACCTGTGTTACTCTCAGTCAGCCTCATGGTGTGGCACTGGGGGCACATCTTTCCCTAATGGAGAAGGGGAGTGAGCCAGTGCCTGAGAGGAGGGGCTGGGCAGACAAGCTGGCACATCTGGAGGGACCACCTGCAGAAATCAGCCTCAGTCTTAAGTTTGAGAAAATATCAGTAAAACACCTAACACACCTCAGCAAACGAAAGCCAGTATAGCTATTATTATAAACAAACATCGGCATATAAACCAGCCTTCATCAAAACAACCTACAACCTGCGTTCATAGATCTTGGTGGGTATCACAGTAATTGCTTTGACTCTGCAGAAACTTGGGCAGAGACTTGGAAAGTAGAACAGGAGTTACTGCAGAAGCTTTGCCAAAACTTCTTCCATGGAAACAAGCTTTTAACCAAGCACGTCGAGGCCATTTTAACTGATTCTTTAAGAAAGAAACTTCCTGTTTCACGGGTTACAGCAGAAAGAATCATAAGTCACATCCCAGGGGTTTCATTTAGAGGAATACCTTACCTCTATACTGACAAGCCGTTTTTATGCTTTTTGGGTTTTTTTTACTTCTTTATAAATTGACTTAAACCATGTAAATATCATGTTGTCTCTCTCCTCTCCCAAATCCCCACACGTTAACACTTTCTCTCGCTCACGTGTGTTCATCTTTCTACACGTTTGTGACAGCACTTTGCAGTTCCTGTCAGCATCCTTTCATCAGGAAGACTTCTGTAGCCCTCAGAGAAGAAACTAGAAAGGGCGATTTAGTAAAGACATTTCTTACAGTGAATTGTTTAATATGCTGCTTAGAGATAAAAGCCCACAGACACACATCTGTAGAGTCCGGTCAGGCCACTTAGCTCTGGTTTTCAAATGCAAACTAAGATTTTTTTTTCTTTATAACAGTTTCAAGCATTGAATTTATAAGCTGTGACTGCCTCTCATTCACATGAGTTAAAAAGGATTCTGGACTTTTTAAAAAGTTGCTAACAATTGGGAATTTTGCTAACACATTAGTATATTTGGAATGACAGCATGCATTAATTACATATTATTCATGAAAAGCATTGTTCCTTTTATGGTTTACGTACAAATGTCTATAAATGCATCTGCCTAGTGAGATTCAGGCATAAAGTGGCAGAGACAGGACACATCAAATGTCAGTCCCGGATATCTGAATGATTAATGATTTCCTTCTCTCTAGACTTGTTTTACTTTTCTTTTAAAAGATAAAAAACGAAAATTCCCATTTGAAGCTAGTAAATAAATACACAGATTCCTGTCTTGTTTTGGATCCATTATAAAAATTTCAGCTGGAATCACTAATATGAAATGTCTTTGCTGAAATCAATAGCAGAATGTGACCTAGATTGGTAATAAATGACCATTTTATTGGTAGTCTTCCATAAATATCTTTAAAGGCTTTTGTACTCTATGTTCATCTAAAATTCAGAAAGAAATTTATTAAAGATAATGTAATAGATCAGAGAATGAGGAGATACAGAGCATGAAATTTGGCAGGAAAAGCATTATCCTGCGTGTCTTCTTTAAGTATAAGTGTAGTCTTCCTTTACTGTAACAACTTTTAAGAATATTAGGAAGTAGGAGAAAATGAGTTTTGTGGCACATGAATTGAGTATGAAACCTTCCTAAGCTTGGGGAATCGGTTTGTCATTGATAACTGCCTTAGTGCAAATTCTTGTTTGATGCATTCCCAATATGGCTGAGATTATTTAACATGAATTAAAGATTTGTTTTTCAACTGCCTCTATGCCAATTTTGTTTGGCAAATGGAAATTCACAGGGTAAGTATGCCTGGCACATAAAACCACCAAGTCACAATAAGGAAAAAAGTAAAAATGAATAGTCTGCACACAGAGGTGCCCATTCACTACCTTCTCTTTCATCTTAAAAGAGATTTTAGCACGAAACACTGAGAATTTAACCTGCTGCTGTTTAATTTTTAAAAGAGTAATAATAGGACAGATTTTTTGAAGGTTGAAAGTTGAAAACTTTATATATTTAGAGGATAAAGAGACCCTAAATGATGAGGATTAATTTCATCGCAGACACGTTAATCTGACAGCTGTGAGGCTGTCTGATAATAAAATGAATATTAAGTCTCCCTTTTTCTCCAATAAAGGAAGAACTGACCCAGTTCTTTGCTGAACCGTAAAGGTCATGTGAGTTGCACGTGAAGCGTAGGCAACCGTGAAAGTTAACTTTTGTATGAGCAGATTACTTACCTTTGACATGTCGCCCTTCAGATCAATACCTAGTATTTCCTAATCATTTTCAGCCTCTCAGACCAAAACCTGTAACTTTTGATGATTAAAAAAAAGACTTACTTTGACCAATTCAGTTCAACATTGTAAGCATTAGGGAAGCATCCTGGCAGAAATAAAGACCGTTGAAGGGGACATTACAAGATTTTGATTTCAGTGACAAGAAACACAGTGATTATGGATTTTATTTTCTATTTTAATTCCAAATATGAGATTCATTAACACACATTAGTAGATTTCATGAGCTCTGATTTTTTTGCATTTGTAATTAAATCAAAAAGGGAAAACCAAAGAAAGTACAGATATTCTCACAAACATTTAAGCCTTAAATACTCTATGTTCAGTTATGTGAGTTTTATTTCATTTTCTCTTGAACAGGGCCGTTCCCACATCTCCTGTATGCCAGGGACTGTTCGTCGTTGGAACTACCCGTCTCCCCTTTGCATTGGTATGGACGTGCCTTCCGTCATTGGGTCTCTGTGCAGATTATCAGTAACGTAATGGTGATCTCCTTGAGCCACTTTTGAGCTTCAAAGATGCACTTTTAAATTCCTTTCAAACATTTGTTACATGATGATAACATAATAATGCCATTATTGGATTGGACAAGCACCTTCTCCCCCTGGATGTGGTTCCTCAGCTTTTCCAGCATCTCTGGACCAACCGACAGGGATTAGATGCAAGACTGCTAGCTCGAGGCACTAAACGCACAGCACGTGCATATCAGAAGCCAGTGGATTAATTCATGGCAAGAATGAATGTAGCTGGTCTGAGAGTCTGAGAAGGGTTCTGTGTACACCTTTAGCCTCAGGAAAATCACATTTCCAGAAACAAAATTGAGAAGTACCAATAAGTGATGTGAAGTTGGAGGGACAGTATTTTATATCAAAAAGTATTTGATATCAAGGCAGCCGCCCTGTGGAGGGACTCACTGGGACAGGGATTCGGGCATAGAACATCCGTCTGCCTGTGTATTTTTAAATGAGGAGCTTTCCCTTAAACGTGGGAATTCAAATATTTTAACCTTTGAAATAAAATCAACTCACAGTGGGTATTCAATCAAATGATATGTCATTGCTGACACTCTGTATTATGTGAGGAAATGTTTTATTTGAATAGTTTACCTATATTAGCCAAATATAATTAATTGTATCTTTTATTTTACATGTTTCATATATTAGCAGATGTCAAAGATGCATCAACTTCCATAACACTTGCTTGCTCCTAATTCCTTACAAGGTATAGAGAAAGTTTTTTCATTGGAAAACTCACAAACATCCCACAATAAATTTCAAAGACTTATTTGAGAGATTGAAAGTTTTTTTAGCTGTTAGCTTTAGATTAATCCAAGCTGGGGGATTTTAGGACTAGAAATCCATGAAGAGATACTATTTTACTGATAAGTTCTTAGAAATCTCGAGTCCTGATTTTTTTTAATAATAGTACTAATGAAGACAATTTACAGCAAAACACTTCTCTACAAGTTACTGAGTGTCAAGCATCATTCCCAGAGCTTAACGGATATTAACTAAATTGAACATCATGACAAGCCTCAAGGTAGCCAAGCCGTTTGCCAGGGCCCTGCACCAAGCTGGCATTCCCTGCATCATGGGATCCCTCCAGCAGGACATGGCCTGTGCCCTGGAGTAAAAATCCCATATATTCTTACCAAAATATCAGGAATCTATATAAAATAAGATATATAATCCCAGTTAAAACCCCAAAATCCCTGGCTCTTTTATAAAAAAAAAGCACCTTGTTCTTTAGCCATACCATTGTACCAAAAACTCTTTGAATATGCTGTTTAACCATAAGAAAGGGCCTGGCATGGAGGGGTTTCCCCAGCAGGAGGCAGGAGTCAGGCTACCAAATGATGGTGGACAGATGAGCCCCGGGAAGAAGGCTGAAACTTGAGGGTTATACTGAAAATCTTGGTGGGATCATTGGACAGATGTAAAATAAGAGAAGCCCATTGATGGAGTTTTTTAAATATCACAAAGGAAAAAAGATTGATACACAGCTTTTGGGGGCTCTGTTTGTATGCCCATCCAATGGTTCTTGTCTTTTGAGATGAACAAAAGAATGCGATCACATACAGTGATAACTAAGTACTCAAGGAATTGCACCCAACATCGAGACCCCCTTCTCTCTCTCCCAGGACAATGATAGTTGTCCTGACTTAAAGCTGTGAGTATTGATGATGACTCAGAACCTGAAAGTCAATCGGATGCCTGACCAAAATGCATTAAATTGACCAAGCTTTACTGGGAGCCTCTGTGGACCAGAAGTAGATAAACTGAAGACCTGTCTTTGTCCTTAGGCAGTGGACACTCAGGAGGGAGAACTAGACCCATAAATAACTAAAGGGCATCACATTATGTATGTGCTGAAATGAGGTGCAGATTCATTTCTGAAGACTTGCTTCTAGGTAGCATGGTCCCATAGAGCTGGGGGAGTGAATTGTCCTTGCTGGAAAACGATGACACACAGCACTAACTCCCCTTGTCTGGCCTACAGCGACCTGTGGGGGGACCTTGAGCAGCATGGGGGGCGTGATCCTGAGCCCGGGGTTCCCGGGCACCTACCCCAGCAACCTGGACTGCACCTGGAAGATCGCCTTGCCCACTGGCTATGGTGAGTGACACACTTTTTAATTCCTCAAAACTCAACTTTTTAATTTTTGTCTTGGAAAGAATTAGGCTGAGTGAAAAATGGGCCTATTCTGTTGACATAACTGTGTCTTTAATTGAAAGTGGCTTACAGATTTAAATAAAGCTTTGGCAGAATAACTTTGAGAACAGAAAGTTACTTGAAAAATCAATTCAGCCGTGCAAGACTTTTCAAGGCAAATTAAATTAGTTGAATGATGATACAGTAGGCACATGAAGTGCAAAATGTAGCATCCCTAATTCAATTATCAATCTCTTTATTTATAACACTGTCTTTTATAATGTATCACTGGAATTCAGTAATGGTGGTAGTTTCTTTTGAACAATTTTTAAGGTTTTTCTCAAGTTATGACTCATTCTAGTATTGTTCTATAAATTTTTGTTGTTATAACTTGCATTGATTTAGGTTTATGAAAATGGCTTTTTATCATATTTAGTTATGAACTTTCAGGTTACCTACCTTAAATAGTTCATAATTTTAATTGTTATGTACACTAAAATCCCATTCTGGCCTGCTTCAGAAATTCACAGTCTTTGTGAAATTTTGATTCCCTATCATGCCTTTCCTTGTCTGCCTCATGATGTCCTTATATTTTAGTTCATTAATTTGGGTTTTCCCCACCTGTGATTTTCTCAAAAGTACACAGTATGATAGGGGTGCCAAATTAGATACTCACAGAATGTCCCAGAATGTCTCAGAGTAATTGAGTACTTATGAATGTTAGTTGAGTGATGAATGAACATAAGCATAAGTGGAAATCGTTGCCCTAGAAGAGGATTATATTTTTTACGTTTTCAAAGCTCTTGCCTGAAGAATCTGTGCCAGGAGGGCAGCAGGAAAGAGAGGGTCCACCTGCTCAGCTGAGTGCCGCCAAGAGGGCGGTGGGAGTGAGGCCACCGGGGCAAGGGGAGAGCATGGAAGGGACACCCCCACACTGTGGAGAACACACGTGAGGTTCATGTCCACTGAGTTCTTGAAGGGGCCACCAGAGTGTGGGGATAAAAAAGGGGAGACAGTTCATAGAAGGATCACAGAGGCACTCTATTTCTTCCAGGTTTTTTAGTTTTGTTTTTTAAACCCTGAACTCTCTGAACATAGAGGCCGTAATTGTACTCTGTGGTAGACGGAACAGAAACCTTTGCCTTTAACCAACATTGGCTCAGCTATCCTCAAAGCCTGGTCTGTTTTCTCACCCTGGGGATCTGAAGATCTGGACATGGTTGGTTCAGTGTTTGGAGTCAGGTGTCAGGATCGGAGTTGTAGGTGACCCAGGAGGTTCCAACAGGGTCTTAGCATCTTGAGGGTCACAAGCTTATAAGGCGAGTAGTGATAGTTCCCTCAGGCTACTGCACTGAGTGAACCTCCAGGAACCTCGTCTTCCTCACCTCTAAAAAGGAAATAACCACACAGGGTTACATAAGGATTCACCAAAACAACTCGGGCGAGAAATTTAGTACCGGGCTTGGCATGTCGTAAACAACAGCAGCAAAAAGCTAGCTGGTTTTTAAATTGTTATTGCAAATAGTTCCCACTCTTCTTTCAAACCTCATTAGAAACATTTTACTCATGAGTGGATATACACATTTTATTAATTTATTTTCCTAACTTTACTGTCCTGTGATTTGAGAAGGCTATTGTTTGGCATATTTCCGTATGTTGCTCACTCACTGATAAACCAATATGCAAGACAGTAATTCAGGAAAAAAAAAAAGAACAGTTAGATTGTCTGACCTCATGATCATGATCTATGAACCTAAAAAAATTTATTTGAAGAAAGGTCAAAATTTTTAAAATATTTATGAAATATTACAATTAAAATTATTTGTCTTTAAAATCTGTGATATTGCCTAGTATTGGGCTTTAAAAAGCATCTTGAAGAATAAGCAATAAGAAACCTTATGTCTTAAATCCTAACTACCTGCAAAATAGTGTGACTGTCCCTAGCTTTTTAGAATAGATGTAGTTATGCTTCGGAATAATTTGCTACAGATTAAATTTAAGTACCACACCAGGTTTGTCTGTGATAAATTTTATAATCTATAAATATACTTCTAAACATGAAATTATACATTTAAATTTAGGGAAGAGGCATGTACATTCCTGTTTCCTGGATTGTCAGTTTGGGTTTGGGTTGCTCAGGGTGTTAAGGATTATTGTACTAACAATTACTGTAGAGGTGACTGCAATTCCCCCTGCCACCCTGAAAAACACACCTATCCAGAATATGAGACATCAGTGCCTTTTCTTGAAAAAAAACAGGTTAGATGCCTTTCATTCATGGAGGATTTTATTGCTGTGTTTTGGATCTTTCCATACGACTGAATATGCGTGGGACCACCTGATAGATATCCGACCCATTCGTTAAGCAGCTACCAGCTCCGTCAAATAATTCTTCTGATTAATCCTTCTTCCGTCCCACACGCATGGACCAGTCAATAGCTTAATTAAATAGACAAAATGATTGGTTGCTCTGGCATCACGTGAAAGCCACCTTGGTCTCCCCGTGCTAATAACTCATCCCCCCGGCAGCTATTTCCTGCATCCAGCCTCTGTGAGGGCCTGCAATCAAGGGACTTTGCCTAAGGAGTGGGCAGTGTAGATGGTGGTTCCTCATGTCTGAGCTCTGAGGTTAGCTGAGTAGAAATCCTAGTTCTGTCAGTGACTGATGGTATGAATTTGCCCAAGTTATCAACATGTTTTTGAACCTTTGTCCCTTATCTTTAAAACGAATACAATAAAATATCATTCTCCGACAGCCGTTCGGAAGTAATGCAAACGCCTGATATGGAGAAGGCATTACTTAACTGTTAACTGCTTTTAGTTTCTAAGCCAAATGCTCTAATGATTTCTATGTTGTTTTCTTTCCTTTCCACAAATTTGGGTTGCTGTTTTGTGTGGCTTTGGCATGAGCTCAATCACCACAGAACTTGTGTCTCTATTTTCTTGAAATTTCTAAAGGCATAGTTAACAGAAATGAAATCAAGTTTTTCTACTTTACCATTCCTTTTTTTTTTTAACATCTTTATTGGAGTAGAATTGCTTTTTATATTTAAAACCCACTGCACTTACACCGCACACCATGAGGTCCAAATTGGCCATGCCTTTAAACCATCTAGAAGTGTAAGGAGGATGTAAAAGACTCCTTAGACTATCCACTGAATTCTAAAACTATTAACTCTTTTGTTATACGTTTCTTATGCACAGAAGATATAAAATAGAGCACTTTACTATTCACAGGTTCTATCAACTAAGAGATGAGAGTTTAACTCTGAAGCCATGGTCAGGTTACTATTCAAAGTTTTGTCAAAATCCAAAGTCAAAATTTTTTCTGCAGGTGCCTTTTACTGTCACTTAATTTTCAGTGTGTAATGACAATTGGTGTAAATTCCACCCAAGATGGGCATTCAGACTGGTTTTCTTGTTGCAATGACACATTTTTGGTATTCTGTGAGATAAGAAAAGAATAACTAGGTTACGCTTATTTTAATCCCTTCATTTTGGCTTCATGATGTCAAACTGGACACAATTTGCTGAAAATTAGATAGCTAAAAATTCCATTCTAAACCAGATTAGAGCTGGGCTTGGTTCTATTTCCTGATATGTATTAGGTAGTTTGATATGTGGCTGGATACTTTATCCTGCTAAATATGCTAATTTTTTTCATAAAATTATAATTGTCATAATTCCATTTCCATTTCAAGTTTAATTCCAAATCAGTAAAAGGCCACGGTCACTATTTCCTTTGCCTTGGAGATATTGGCCAGCTTTCCTTTTTTCTACCCCTTGATCTGCTTGCTGTCTCTCATTTCTTTCTTGACTGGGTCATTCTGTGAATTTCAAAATGCGTCTCTGGATGAATACATCTGACTCTGCATATGCTTATCTGAAATGAGCCTATTTTAAGCCATTTCCCTGCTATTTGATTTTATACCTAAAAAGAGAATACGTTTTTTAAGTGTTCTAATCTTGCCCTAGTTTCACATCCTATCTGGTACTTTTAGAACATAAATAGAAATGTCAGTAATTCAACATTCGTTTTTGATTGTTATTGTGTCAGCTTCTGTGTTCTTCCTCCTGGTGAAGAATGTGACGGGTATTTATGAAACTCTGTAGACCACAGGGGTTCCGTGGCCTTGATGTAGTCACCAAAAAAAAGAAATCCATTAGTATAGTTTATTAATTAGCTAAAAAAACCTCTTTTTGTTATCAGATTTGTGGACCAGGCCACAAAAGAGAACTGTATTTAATTCAGCAGTGGGTGAGGGAATAGATCAGATACTGATGCGTGACTTAGGAAGAGGTTCAACTGTCACAGGAGACAGGTCAGAATTGAAGGGCTGGGGACCACTAGCCCTGCCTGCTCTCCTTCCTGCCTGCTTTCCTTCCTTGTTTGCTTTCTCCCTGTCTCTCTCTCTTTCTTTTTCTCTATCTTTATCTCTCTCAATCCTTCTCTCTCTCTTTCTTCTTTTCTTGCTTCCAAATTTCTTTTGACCAAACGTATTTACTGGGATTTAGGAGAAAATGAATTAGCTCACTGATGTCTCTTCAGCACTTTTTAATATTTGCAGAAATGTTTTAAATTTATAGGTTTGTTCCATGTTGGTCGTCTGTTGTGCCTTGTATTAGAATGGGCAGGACGGCCACAGGCTGGGCTGTTCCTTCTCTGGCTGCCCATGTGCCGCCAGTACATATGTTTGGACCATGTGTTACAAATTGAATTACTCCTTGCAAAAAGGATTCCGAAGTTTGGTTGTCTTGTTAAAGATGCCTCACTGTAAGTCTTTCTCCTGCTTTTCACTCTCTCGGTCTCTTCGTGAAGTATTCCACATTCTACTTCTTCCAATCTTCTCTATCAAACTAGGTTGAACAATTTTAACACAAAATTATTTTCTCCAAAAAAACTGTAATATTTTTAACATGGTGATATCATTAGCTTTTGACTAGCACGTTTTCATGCTAAACCAGAGAACGTGAGGGCTCTGTCAGTTGGAGCTGGTGTCCATCCAACTCTGCCTCTCCCTGTGGTACATGGGACATAACACCCAGCCTTTCTGAGCCTTAGTTTGCTCACCTGTGAAATGATGGTCATAACAGTGATTACCTGATAAACTGAACCCCAAGCGTGATAGGTGGCCTTACACTCTGCCCAACCAGAAAGGCCATTATTTACTCTTTTGTTCCTCCTCACAAGGTTTTCTTCATAATTGGTAAAATTGTGTTTCTTGGATGATTTTAAATTTTATTAAGTACCTTTAGGTTGTTCTTCCCTATTACTCTTTGCGGGAGCTTTTCTTCTTCTTTTTTTTTTTTTACTGAATTCAGGCTTTTGATACCTGCGTTTTCCATCAATACTAAGTAGATATGTTGCTTTAAATTATTTAGGTATTTACACTTAAGTAAGGTAATCCATGTTAACATGATCTTTAATATGATAATTTTAATATCCTAAAACCTAGGAAACATGTCAAATATATTAGATGAAAAGGAAAAACATAAAGCTCTTTTTATCTATCAACAGGAGAAGAATAACACAAAGTAAAGCTTTCCTCATGTTGAGAGAATGATCTACAATAGCTGTTGGTATTCTCAGTTTAGGCTTTACAGATCTAACTTAATTGCCTGGATTTATGCAAAAGCTAATGTCTTTGGCATTCTAAATAAACTTGAAAGTGAATTAAAATATTTCAGACACAGTAGTCAATTAAATTTTCAAAAATACCACAATGCCATAGCAAATAACTAAATTATTTTGATTTTGATTTTCTTCTAAGTTATCACTGTAGTTTATCTGAGACACAGATCAGTATGATGCTAGCAATATGGGTCCTTCAGACAGTCTTGGTGTCTTGCCCTGTGCCAGGCTGTTAGATTGAATTGTGAGAGCTAGAGTGGGGTTGATCCGAGTGAGTTTCTTGCAAACATCAGTAATTTGTTTTGCAGGCACTACACAATTGAAACAATCACTTACCAAACTAAGAAATTTCTTGTGCAGTGGTATGCCCTTCCCTTTAAAAGCCACTTTTAAAGATTGTTGCATTTTGTTAGATCTGTATTGGCTTCTTCCTTGATAAAGCCACAAATTAAGGATGATTTGACGTACGATTACAACCTTGTGTTTCTGGTTGTAATGATTATGATAGCAGCTGGACAAAATCACTGCCATATGTATGGATATAAGTCACCATTCTAAGAATTATACCTGCATATCTCTGTGATGCAATGCTGGTAACACCCATATTTCACAAATAAGTTGACTTAGGGGCATTTACTACATGGACAAAGGTCACACAGCTAATAGGTAGCTGAGGTGAAATTGAACCAAGGATCATTGTAATTCACGAAGTGTGCGCTCCACTCGGCCTCCTAGAGAGATGCTGTTTGGGGAAACTGATACAATTTTAATCCCTATTGGTAAACATTATCATAAAATTTGATATTAACTTCCACCGATTTTGCATATTTTTTCATAGGTGCACATATTCAATTTCTGAATTTTTCTACCGAAGCTAATCATGACTACCTTGAAATTCAAAACGGACCTTTCCACACCAGCCCGATGATGGGGCAGTTCAGTGGCCCCGACCTGCCTGCGCCCTTGCTGAGCACAACTCATGAAACGCTCATCCACTTTTACAGCGACCACTCGCAGAACCGGCCCGGGTTTAAACTCACTTACCAAGGTAAGGAGTCAAAACACGTCTAGGGATGCTTCTTACAGGTAAATTGTAAGGGTAAACCTCTCTAGCCGGTTAAAAGCTTGTACAGCTGGAGTCATTTCTAGTTGGGCACAGTTTTCTGATTGGGAGTGGAGTGGGGTCTTGGCTGTTGTACACACAAGTCAGGACACAGACACAAGGAACAGGGTCAGCCATGCCCTGTCACTGCTTCACCTGAAGTCCCTTGTCTCTCCCCCCAGCGGCCACCATCACCACCTTCAAGCCCCTTGGCCCCATCATCAGGTAGCCTTCTCACCTATCACCGTGTCCTCTTGGCCACGTGTAGGTATTTCCCATCAGGACTATGGTGCAGGGAGTCCGTTCACAGTGGAAGTGGGTCTGACCGTGTCTCTCGTGCCCTTAAGCCTTGTTTCAGCTCAGAGTAATGGTTCTATGTACTATTCAAGTCATGTTCAAATTATGCCAGAAAAAAAAATGAGAATGAACTTTACGTGTTTTTAAACCATCAAAATATGAGATCTCTAACAAAAGTTTGAATCTACCATTATCAAAGCATTTTTGACATGTGAAAAAGTTCAAAGTTTTCATTTCAAACACAGTAATTTAGCTGGCCTTTTCTTGAATGTTGTTAATTCAAATGAAGTTGAAAATGTCAAAAGTGGAGTCTTTTTTTAACACAGCAAAATCACTTGATTTCTTTAATTTCATAGGCTACCCTGGAAAAATAGAGATTTAATATTTTATTACTGAAAGAGGATGGCATTTTGTGTTGAACTCTTAGACCTTGTTACTTCAGTTGTTACTTAAAATATAAATTTATGTTTCTAGAATTTGGGTCTCTTAAAATAGGAATCCAGGTAGGAGAAAAAAGAGAGGGTGGTATAGGTTGAGGAATGCAACAGGAGACCTTGCCAGGATTTCTCTAGGTCCGTCTGTGTCTCTCATTCCGTCTCACCTCGATCCCCCTCCATCTCAGCCAAGGGTATCACTTCTTCCTGGAAAGGCTTACACACACAGAGAACAGCGGAAGGGAGACAGCTTCCCCCAGGCCAGCGCGGAGGTCTGCCTGCAACCCTGCTCGTCCTCCGTTTGGAGACAAGAGAATGTTCCGCCTGCTTCCAGGCAACCCCTCCCGGGCTCTAGGCTCGAGAATGTTTCTTTCTACTCTGTCAGGGCTGTCAAGGCAGGAATCATCTTCCCTTATTGCATTTCCAGCTGCTACTTCTCTACCAGATCTTTCTCATTAGTGTTTCAAATATACTCAAATTCCTCTCTCCCTCACACACACCCCTGTTTATACTTAATTTTAATGACCCGCATCTTCCTTCAGCTCCCACTTTGTAAGAAACCTCTGGGAGGAATGGTCTACCCCAGCTATCCCAGCGTCTCCTCCTCTTCCTCACTTCTCCTGCCCACCCGCAGGCATCTGCCTTTAACACCCCCCTAGTGACATGATCGGCCGTGTCGGCAGTTCTTCGTGTCATCTGAGATTCTCCAGTGGGGGTGATGGGACCGGCCAGAGACAGATTAGCAAGAGGAGAACAAGCACAAGTTCATTAACATGCCCGTCACTCGGACACACAGACACCTGGGAGAACCCAGACGTGAGTCACTCAAAGGAGTGGTTAGAACTCGGGTTTAGGTACCATCTGAGGCTAAAACAAAGGAGAAGGGTTTGGGGCTTCTAGGAAGGGGAGGTGGCAATGGGGAGAAAAGCAGGAAATGTGTGGTTCACAAGGGTTGTTGAGTCAGGCTTGTTGTGCTGATTTAACGAGGAGAGAAAGCTCTGCAAATGTACATTTTCTTCGTAAATGTAAATTTCCTCTACAAAAGGGGACCCTGTGCCCTGTTTTTAGAGTTTTCTCCTGCATCTCCTTGTTCTCAAAATACCCCAAGTTTTATTGAGCAAACACGGATGTAGCTCTTTCCAGTACCTACACAAGGACTCAGCAGGCCTGGTGGAGTCAACAGCCGTCTCCCACACAAGCGAGGGACCACGGGTCCATCCATCCGTCTCTGTCTCAGCATCTGGGCACTGAGCCTGTGGCAGCTGCCGTTGCCTCTCATTCTGCAGACCGTCACGGACCCTTCCTTCTGCCTGTGCTCCCACTGCATCCCTCCTACAGCCTCCAGCCCTACCCTGTTTCAGCCAGAAAGCCCCGGCCGGTGGGTACATTCTCCTCTGGGACCCTGTCCTTCCTGGTACCTTTGTGTGTGAACTGCCCCCTCCCGCCAGCTCTCTTCTCCCTGTCCCAACTTAAAATGACTGATTCTCCACTGCTGCTCAGAGAGGCTTCTCTCCCCCCTGAAGCTGAAGCACCAAAGGCTCCTATAACTGGTGTCAAATGCAAAACAAATTCAGATTTAGTAAGAAGAGACTTTTATTGGGAAGGATTATTTATTGCAAGAGGGGAAGAGGTCTATTGCCATAGAGAGAACAAGGCTCCAGCCATAAGATCAGCAAGCATCTCAAGGGTTAGGAAAAGGCTTTTCCTTCCTGGAGAGCAGTAAACAAAGCTCGAAGAGGCTGGGGGTAGGGACTACGGTGACCAGGCGGGGCATGAGGGGATGTGGGTGAAAGCAGGTCTTTCCCTGAGGCCACCTGTCTGTGGCCCAGGCTGAGGGTGGGCCAACGTTTAGGGGCCTGAGGGGGAAGAAAAGCGTAACTGAAGTTTGGCTTACAAGAGTTTTGTTCCAGTTGGCCACTGAGGACCAAACAGTTCAGCTAACCTTTTAAAGGGAAAGCATGGGAATTTGGAGGATTTTGTCAGGTCCAGTCACAGGTAACCACAGGGCACCTTGACTCTTATCTCAGTCCTGGGGGAGGTGGTTCTTTGCACTAAGTCGTTTCCTGAAACACAAGAGGCGTTAGGGAAGGGGGTGGGTTTCCTCACCTCAACTTTTCTCTAGGATTTCTGAGCTCAGGTGAACTTTCACATTGTCATTGGGAAGAGGACAGAGCAGGGTCTGAGGGCTTGGATTCTGAAGCCTTACTAGTTAAAGGAATCCCATCCGTGAGCTCCGACCCGGGCCTTGATACTAACACAGGTTTACTGATAACTAAACTGCTCCTGTGCACGTGACTCCACTTGACTCTCTACCCAGAGTCAAAAAGGAACATATGAAATGTGCGAAAGAACCCAAACAGAGCACTGAGAACCCAGAAAGAAAAGTGAACTCTGAGTGGTGGTGGTAGAGAAGGTGCAAAGTCATGCATTCTTAAGGACTGAGGAAAATTCATATGCTGAACTGAGATTTTTACCTTTCCTACAAATGTTTGTGTAGGGGACCCTGCTTTTCTAGGTTCTTGGCTGAGACCCCCTGTAAAAAAAGGCAGATTAACAGTGGAAAATCAGAAGTTAATAACATGCATGCCTGCTGCATACAGGGGAGATTCCCAGGGAACCTGATTAACTCCCCAGCATGGCCCAAGCCACCACCTTAAACACCACCCCAGCTGAAGAGGCAGAAGCTGGGGGGAGTCAGGGGAGGTGAGCAGGAAAGCACAGGAGACAGGCTTACAGTTGCTGTGCAGATTGAGGCCTTTTTTTCTTCTCCATTGATAAGTTTCTAGAGGTTTAGCCATCTTTCTCTTCCTGGAACAGAGAAAGGACACCCTTACAAAGGGAGTGTTCCCTCATAAATGTATTCATAAATGTCTCTTATAAACAGGTTACCTCTACTCTGTTTTCAGAGATTCCCCCATTTCTGCAGTTTCTTAAAAATAACCAGAGACTTCCCTGGTGGTACAGTGGTTAAGAATCCGCCTGCCAATGCAGGGCACACGGGTTCCATCCCTGGTTCGGGAAGATCCCACATGCCGCGGAGCAACTAAGCCTGTGTGCCACAACTACTGACCCTGCACTCTACAGCCCACGAGCCACAACTACTGAGCCCGCGTGCCACAACTACTGGAGCCAGTGCGCCTAGAGCCCATGCTCTGCAACAAGAGAAGCCACCACAATGAGAAGCACACGCACCTTAACGAAGAGTAGCCTCCGCTCAATGCAGCTAGAGAAAGCCCGTGCAGCAACCAAGACCCAACGCAGCCAAAAAATAACTTAAAAAAATAATAATAACCAGCTCGAAATAATCCTCATGCCAAAGACATATTTTGGAGTGGCAAATTCTGGTCCCCTTCATCTGTCTAGATATAGATTCATCTTTCTTTAAATTAAAAAAGAAGCTTTTGTGAGGATCATAGCAGTGTTCTTCTCTGGACCTCTCCCTCTTAGTTTCCATCCATCAGAGTTGCCAGTGGTGATTTAAAATCCAGTTTGTAAGTTTACAGATGCACCTTTCACGTGATTAGGCGACCATCAAAAAAAATAATAATAAGAAGAAACAACACTCAAATCTCAAATTAAATTATGCTAGTATCCCTGTCATATGTGTGAAATCACAAATATCAACAATTTGTAGTGCCTGTCTCTTGACCACTCAGGCCTGGCCAGAGTAGATCCTGGCACACGGCTGCACCATCAGAACATTAAGGGCAAAAGGTGCTTTGGGCCTGAATTCCTGAGAAGAGGCACAAGGAGTTTGCAGAGATGGTGAGATTGAAGACTGGATTTCTTTGCACCTGAGTCTGACTTTATGCAGGGTTACAGTCTGTCCTTCCGAAGGGTGTTGTTTATATATATAAATGTTCCTTAAGGTGTTTATTCCAAATGTAGGTTTTAAAATGAATACAAGCTAAGGGCTGGAGACTTTTTAAGAGCTGGGGTGTGGGGCCTTGGCCCTCTAGGTTTGCCTGAATCCCATAACCCTTCAGTCAGCTGCCAGGCAAGATGTAGTTACACGGCTTGGAGCCACTGAAGCTCAGCTCCTGTCCTCCAGGGCAACTGCAGAGTGGGGGCACTTATCACCCCTGATGTCACACTTCAGAGGGACGGTCCCCAGGTCCTTGAGAAAAACACACCTGGGCTCTAAAACTGACAAGAGTCTTTTACGAAGATTTACATACATCTCGAAGGGACAGAGGGAAAATACACAGTGACAAGTTTTCTAAAATAAACGCTCTAAGAAAAGAGAGAACAGCAGCAGAGTCTGGATGAAGCCTGGCCAGGTCAGAGGCGAAGGGCGCGTTTGTAGATGAGCCCATGTGGTGTGACATTCAATTGTGAAATAATTTGCATCCCACGTTGAGAAGTTGAATTTTATTCTCTAGGCCCATGGTTCTAGAATTCAAGGGATCCATGACTTGAATGGTAAATATCTACCCCATGAGATACAGATATTATAATTTATATATAATATTAATATACATAATATCTCTATATAAATGTAAAAATACAATTTTAATATTTTCCTCTTAACCTCCAATGATGCGAATGTAGTATTAGCGTTACCTGTGCTTTGTCACCAAATCACAGATAATTCCATGTTTTATTACAATCATTGCAGATATCTCAAAATACTACTATACAATATTGTGAAGTGACATTAGTTATTAGACTTGCCACCTGCCATTTAGTGAAATAACAGCACATCTAGTACTATACCACAAGTCTGGCTTTCATCAAATTTTTCTTTCCGATTTTTCCTTTGTAATCTGATGTACTTGTTTATGCATTTAAAATATTAGTTTGAGGTTAGTGGACTTCACCAGAATGCTAAAGGAGTTCATATTAAAACTCTTAGGAAAGCTGGTGGGTAATAAGCTGTTGAAGGTTTAAAAGTGGCTGTCTTAGTCCATTCAGGCTGCTTTAACAGAGTACCATAGCCTGAGTGGCTTTTAAACAGCAGATACGTGTTGCTCACAGTTCTGGAGGCTGTGAATCCAAGATCAAGGTGCTGGCAAAGACACGCTTCCTGGTTCCTAGACAGTGTCTTCTCACTCTGTCATCACTTGGCAGAAAGGGTGAGGGAGCTCTGTGGGGCCTGCGTTATAAGGGCACTAACCCCATTTATGGGGCTGCACCCTCATGACCTATCACCTCCCAAAGGCACCACTTCCAAAACCATCACATTGGGAGTTAGGATTCAACATACAAATCTGGGGACACAAACACTCAGTATATAGCAGTGAAAATTGCATTAATCATATTTTCATTTTTTAAAAGCTTAGTCTCCACGTACAGTGTGGACTGTTAAGCAGGCAAGAAGTGGGTTTGGCAAAAAGAAGGAGACTGGAGGTAAAAAGACACGTTTAAGAGGCAATTTTAAAGTTCCAGGCATGGATGGGGACCATGTGCCCAGGCTGAGGCAGTGTGCTTAGTACCTACTGCAGAGGAAATAATGAGGGTGAGGTGGTGGGTGGCGGAGCCTCTCCCTGAGGCTGAAACTTGAAGAACAGGAAGGAGCCGGGGGCGTAAAGAGCAGGGAAGTGTGTCCGGGTGGAGAGAGGAGCTCCCACCTCTCAAAGAACAGAGAGGACAGAGCTGGAGTGCTGAGAGGAACAGGGTCTGAGAGGTTTACAGGACGGAGACTGTTTGGGAGTTGGGTGGTAACACACTCATAGTCTTTTCCAGGTGCAATGTAAAGTCATTGAAGGATGTTAGCAAAAGGTAAGTCCCTGCAATGCAGAGGATGGATTGTTGGAGGGGGAGGGAGGAGAGGAGAGAAAGCAACAAACCCAACGAGAAGGGCCCAGGAGAGATGCAGGTCTCAGCTTCAACACAGCTTTCTTTCATTGTGTCACCTTCATCTGGCTCTTAGCTCAACTTAGAATTTGAATGGCATTATTGTGAACCCCATGCTCCTCTTTCATGTTTCTGTACATCTTGTGTCTCCCCCCTCCCTATTCCTATTGAAGTGTATTCTGTTAAAATATGAGCATTTCGTTCGTGATCATCATTTTAAACTTGGTTATTACATGGTAGTCTTCACTGTTTGACACGATCTTAGTATTTGAGTCAATCAGAAAAGTATAGCATAATTATTTTTCCTACATCATAAGCTGCCAGTTAAGTGGTATATCTCAGTTGACCCTAAGAACTTTTGAGAAGTCTCCCCCATTTTGAATATTCTTAATAGTATATTGAAAAATTTAACTTTTCTTTCTTTATTGACAAGTCAAATACAGATTCCCATGCTAATACTGTTTGCCATGTAGTTTTGAAACTAGATTTTATCTTATGTAGCTTTAAACCGCCACAGTTCAGAAAAGTGTTTTTTGTTTTCTTTCTCGATATTTTCCAGATAGGGTTACTAAGGCCATGTCTACATAGCTCCAAAAGCTACCAGTTAGTTCACTCCAAAAAGAATGTTAAAAAAAAAAAGAGGAAGGAAGGAAGGGAACAACAGCACCACAAAAAGTCTGTGTAGGAATCATTTAGACTAGAGATCATAAAGCTGCTGTGATTGGTTAGCAAAATACTAATATTTTTTAAATTGTCAATATTTAGAATTAGGTTTCACATAATTGGTGAAAGACCCATAGATCCACTTTCCCTTTTCCTGTTGCAATGTCAGGAATGACTTTTGGCCACATTGACAGGTGGGAGCCTCCCCTTGAAGTGTCAGAGTGACGGCCCTTCCAGGGTGTAGAGGCACTGACTTCAGAAATCTCCTGTAGTTGCCTGCAAGCTGTGATCCCACGCTGTCTGCCTGGCCTGTAGGCATTCGAATTTGTGAGTCCGCATCTAGGCCAGACATCTGGTTGGTTGAGCAAATGTTTTATTTACTTGACACCTGACTCTACATTTAAGTATCCACATTTTTAAGAAGAAAAATCCCTAAGTAATATATTTTTTATGTAGGCAGTTAATTTGCTATAATTGAGAGATATAAAAATAAATTAAGTAAAAAAGAAGGAGAACACGAATATGAGGCATTCTGATTTCTTGCAGAGTATCTTACCTGACAGGGATGAAACTTAATTAGATAGTTTGTCATTTTATAAAATTTATAAGTTGGCAAAGTGACACAACTGATGTGTGTGTGTCACATCAAAATTCCTAGGTTCCACCTGAGATTTATAAGTTAAGCTTATGATTAATAACTCATAAGAAGATGCATAAATCATGCAGATAATTCTTGTCCTTCTCAATGATGTCTGTGTTGTACCCCGTATTCCTAAGCCTTCTCATTTATTTATGACCATATAAAGGTCAAAAATGCTACTAGTAGATGTAGCTGTCTTGAAGTTAAATGACTTACACGGAACTTGAGAAATGAAAGGTGAACTGTGTGAAATAAAATTGAGTCCGTGTACCCTACTTCTAAGTCAAACTGGGAGATGGGAGATAGGACGAAGGTATTTATCAAGTAATTAGATATCAGTCAGAAAATGTAATAGATATCAGAAAGATGACTACATGATTCCATTGGCCATCAGATCAAGCGCCTATAATTTAAACACTTGATACAAATATCATTTGAGATTGATATATGTGAATAATCTTTATTTTCCCAGATCCAAACAAAGGATTCTCCTAAGAAAGAGAAAATTCTGTGTGTTATCTTATTCTTGTAGCATAGGTATGGGCTTACTGGTACTGAGATTTTCTTTTCATAATATTCGTGAAATGTTGCCATATTAAGATTTTTAGTGACTTTCTTTTCCTTTTGTTTTTTGTGACTTGACATTTGGCGAAGCTGAATATTTATCTTCCTTCTTTCCTTCTTTCCCTGTTTTCCTCTCTTCCTTCCATCCTTCCTTCCTTCCTTCTTTCCTTCCTTCCTCCTCTCCTCCTCCCTCCCTTACCTGTCTTTCTCTCTCTTACTTTCTTTATCTTTCTTACACTATAAAGCATGATTGTTGAATGCCAAAAACTTAAAGATAATTTTAAGTGCTTCAACCATAGGTGGTAAAAACATCTTTTTCCTTTTGCTATATGTGCTGTGCACCTTGGAAAAAAAAAAAAAGCCAACATAATAGGATATGTTAAATCTGCTTATTCATGCATACAATCACAAAACCATTGCATTTTTAGTGAATTGAATCTATGAGAAAATAGGCTATAGTTTGCGGATACCAATTTTTTCCCCTTTAGGAGGAAAAGCAATTAAACTGCCTTTATGTGCAATGAGCAACTGAAGAATTCATTCTCACTGATTGTGTAAGCACACTCACTGTTCCTTACAGATACGACCATAATTTATACATGAAATTGACACGCCTCTAAGACTGTCGCTCTTTTTCCTTCTAACGTGATATTCTGAGTCATTGAGGAATAAAGGCAGGGAGCTTCCTCTGTCCTTTTCCACCATCTGCATGAGTGAATCAGGCTCTCAACATGAGGCTCTTTATAAAGAAGCCTATTTCACATAAAAATGCTTAAAACAGTGGGTAATACATAGTTGTATCAATTCTCACCCCCTCCAGGGTGTCCTTTTTCAAGATGGAAAAGTGCCTACAGTGGTGGTTTATGGACCAAACTCTTAGAGACTAGGGTCCAAATCTTAAAAGTTGTCCGATTTCCTCCCTGCAGGTCGTGTGGATTTGCTTTTCCTTTTATGAGTTTGCTGAAAGTAAAAGTAACAATCTCAACCACTTTCTGCCTTAAGAGAGCTATTCCTCTGAACCAGAGGCACACCTGGATGGGTATGTCAGTAGATGTGTCTCCTAGGTGACGGCGCCTTCAGGTGTCCACATCCCAGTTGAGATGTGCCGTGTGCTTCTTCATCAGTCCTCCCCAAGCTCCTGATGCAGTGAAGGGATTCTGAGTCTGATGTGTGAGTCTGTAGTCTTAGTGAGTCGAACAATTCCTTTGCGTCGAAATAAAAGTTTTTCCACCACGTAAAGGCTATTGTGTAAAAGGATTCCTGGGCACTTAATCCTTGGTTGGTCGAAGCACAAGACACAATTGTAGTTGCAACTGTGAATAAGCAATTTGGTGAACCGTCCTGCAGGGGAGCCTTTGGGCAGTGGGAAAGGCATGGGATTGGCTGCAGCCTTAACAGTAATGTAGGTGGATGTCATCAGTAGGTCCTGGGATCAAGGTGTTCACATAAGGAACACAGAACATTTAGGTGGGCAATCTATCTTAAAAATGAGAACTAGGATTATCTCCTCGTTATAAAGGGAGGTGATATGTTATCCTAGTCATGATAACAGCCACTTTGGGAAACTGGTGAGCTTATGTATGTGTGCCTTTGAGAAATTAAGTTGACTACAACATGAGCCTTAGCCACTTCTGTGACCAGATTAATCTTTTCATTGAGAGGAAGCCGAGGACTTGAAAAGGGCTTGGAGGTCATATTCAGCGTAGACCTTGATGCAGACTGCAGTCTCTCCTTCCTGTAAGGAGGCTGTTTTCTTAAAGTATTTCACACAATCCCCGTATTAGAAGTTGCTTCTTCCCCCTGGTCTGCCCCCATCTGATAACTGGCTCAAGAGCTCTGCCTGGAGTGAGGGAATTTCATCATAGAAACCAGACATTTCTTACAGTCAAGACTTAGCCTTGCTGAACTGATATATACAAACCATGTTCATTGCGTTTATTATCTCTTAATTCTTGTGAATAAGATAGGTATCTTCGGTCTCCTTTCATAAATGAAGAAATGAGCCTCTGGAGAGGAAGTGGTTTGGTCAGCATCCCAGATCCATTAGATAGGAGACCCAGGTCCAGCTCAAGTCCCTGGGCTCCCTTCCAGCACATCCCAGGGCCTCTACTATTTTACATAAACGACCTCCAGGCTCTTGTACGTGCTTCAGAAACCTATTTCTCTGTTGGTTGATGATTCTCTTTCTAATTCAACTTTTCAATGATAGATCTGACAACACATCTTGTAGAACAACTGGATAACACCTCAAAAAGTCTTTAGGAGTTGTCAAATATGGAAATATATGAAAATATATGAAATATATGAAGGACTTGATGTCCTTCAGTAGAAACAGAATTTGTCTGAAAATGGTGATTTTTACTTCTCTTTATGCTAGAAGTGTCTTCCTTATCAAATTCCAGTGAAGTGGTCTTTTCTTTTTCTCTCTTGTTTTTTTTTTCTCAAATTAAAATGTGTTATATTATTAAAGCAAGTTTATGGGAATTAATGACCATGAGTGATGAGTACAGAACAACAAAACTGTGCTTAGATGAGGGTTCTGACACTTGGTTGAGTGCTTCTTCACTCTCAAGCCCAGAGGCCACATTAATTAAACTCCCACCTCTGATACCAGGTATATGGACACATCACAGATATTCAGAGGTACATGGAAATAGACAATGCAGGTAATACAAAATCTACTGCACCTGCGCTAAACAGCACACAATGGGAATCCTTCCAAAATTCATCTATTTTTCGCATACTAAAGAATTATTTTTATTACTTCTTTTTAGTTACTTTAATTCAGACACCTAATAGTCCTGTAGGTCAATGCATGTATCACTGTGTAAGTATGACCATGAGTCAAACTTTGGGAAAGACATTTTTTATAAAAAGAGAATGTGACTTATGACTTAGTTGAAAATTTGGGAATATTGACATTGATATTTAAATAGTGAAGGACTCCATTAAATAAGAGATTTAGAACAAAGACCTAAATATAGTGTCACTGATATTTATTTATACTTAGTGTATAATTCACAATTGAAAACAAGTTTAATTGGGATTGTAAATTCTTAAGAAAACTCTGCAATGTGGGGTTTGTATTATGTCTTTTGCCTGGCAGATACGATTTATGTGATAAAGAATGGGTCCTGGCTTTTAAAAACATGTCGCTGTCCATTTGTAAACATGTTCTAATGCCTCTCCTGTGGCTTGGCGCATTTCATTACTAGGTTCTCCCCTTGTAAGAGCTGTAGACCATGAACAGGGGCAGGGGCTCTGGGAGGACGGCCTCCGGAGCTCCTCTCCTGGAACTCTCCACCTTATCTCAGAGAACTGACTTCCTTCTGTCCTTGAGTCCCTCCTGTTCCCTCTGCGGAAGAGTCTCCCTTTCTTGGGCATTGCCTGACTTGCATCTTCTCCCCACTCAGATCTCAATTTCAGTGTTAATTGTTCAAGGAAGCAGTTTTTGATCACCCTCACTTACCTTCATCCTGGGGGGTTTTTTCCCTTTATTTTAGTCCTTATTTCTTTAATAATAGTTTACACAACTTACAATTGTTTTACATAATTACCAACGTATTGATTTATTTCTGTCTGTTTCCCTAAATAGAATGTAAGTTTCATGAGAACAGGACCCATTTCTGTCTAGTTTCCATTTGTAACTAGTATTTATAACATAGTAGACACTCAATATGTGATTTTTTATCTTACTCAATAAATGAATAGGTAATAAAAACTATAGTCCTGCCTACCTGGGCTGGCATTCTCTCTCTCTTTTTTGTCCTTTAATTCCTATACAGGACAGCTGTGTTAGTGCCATTAAGAAAAGAAAGAAAAAACACTTTTTCTTTTAATCAAGGGTAACATAGAGCTGTTGGACTTAGAAAGGCAACCCTGAAATTTCTATCTCAATCTCTTTCACAGAGTTTAGACGACGGGTAGAAATAGGCTGGCTTTATAAATCCCTAAAGAGACCTTGAATGCCGGTCTTAAATTATGCCACAAACCACATAACACATGTAGGGAAATGCATTGTGTGACATATTATTAGTGTGTGTGATGAACGTGTGGAGCATGTGTGTGGGAGTCTGTGCTAAATGCTGTTTCATGGGACCGTTCATCAGGAATCTCTGTCACCGTTACCTCCTTCATGATGCACTGTGATAATTGGTTCTTGTATTGATACCCTAAGGGCACCGCTAGAGCATGAACAGAATCTTTCAGGGAGGGTAGGGTGACGTTGAACATGGTTTTATTCGATTTTTGTCCCATGGAAACTGGCAATCCATTTTTGATAGTTTTTACTTTTTAAGTTTTATCATTAGCAGCTGTATTTGATGTATTAGAGGACTCATTTCTCCAACAGAACTTATTGTATTTCAAGCAAAACAAGAATGAGAACAAGCGACTGATTTCAGTCAAAAAGACTATAATAAAGGAGGAAACTGGCTAATAGTTGAAGTGCAGCATGGGAGTCTCTGTACTTTTTCTGAGCATAGGTCTATAAGGTAACTTTAACTCAAACAGCAATATTGCGAGGAGGGAAACGATGCACTGTGGGTATTTGCCAGGCCTGGCTTTCCGGAACAGGCTGCTTCATGGTCTTCTGAGTGGGGTGGTCCTCGGGAGAGGCAGGCAACCTTGCTGTGTGATTGACCAGTGGGCCAGGGAGAGAGGCACATTACGGGGAAGGAGGAGAGAGGTGTGGGTGTGTGTGTGGGTGTGTGTGTGTGTGTGTGTGTGTGCGTGTGTGTGTGCGTGTGCATGGGTGTGTGTGTGGGTATGAGTCAGCATGGAGGGTCCAGGGCCTCCCTTAGAGAGAGGCTCCCCACTCCCACCCAGAGGGCTCTTCTACCTCCAGCTTCTACTTGGTTCTGGACCCTGGAGGAGCCAATGCAAGGAACTACGTCAAGATGCTCCCAGACCTTGGCCACCGCTGCATCTTCTGCTTTCTGCTTTCTTGCTCCCAATCACTCTTCAACTGCTTATCTGACTCTTGTCCAGAGACGTAGACAATTGCAAATATAAGATACTGAAATTAAGGATTTTTTAACCTGCTAACTATAGTCAGGGTTTAACCATAGTATCTTGTTGTGAACTGTGCAGTATCTTTATTGAAAATATAAATGAATAAATATATATATACATATACGACTGCATATATCTATATGTATGTATGTGTATTTCTGTGGCTATTGGAAGATATGACATTACAACATCTTACCTCTTCAGTATTTATGAGTCAAAATATCATAATTTATTTGTTTAGACATTTAGATTACTATAATGTAAGTAATGATGCAATGAACATATTTAAAGATTTGGCTTTTTCTTTGAAATTATTTTCATAGAGATTTCTGTAAATAGTATTACTAGGTTAAATGTTTAAAAAACTGATTCTTTATGGCTCTGTTCAAATTGCTTTCCCAAAGTTTTATGGCAAATCACATTGCCATAAATGATTTACCCAGTTGACTCATTGGCATTGCATATTGTTATTTTAAAGAGAAAAATGCCATTTCAGTAGTTTATTCGTTAAGAAAAAGCTATTAATAGTAATACTCTATAGCAAATGTTTAACATTTGGCAAATGTTAATTAAGACAAACCCCAAACGCCAGACAGCAACTACGCTGATCTCTCACATTGCAAGTGCACTTGTAATACGACCTGATTGGTATCTTTCCATGTGGCCCCGGAGTATCTTTATGGAACTCTCCAATCCTTGTACCATGAAAAGAGGCCAGTTCATAGTCTAACCCTTACCTGCCCGTGAAGTCTAACCTGAGAGTTTCCAAGCCATGTACTCTGTGTATTCCGGTCTTAACAATCTGCTTAAATATTGCTCCATTTCACACATGTTCACATGTACATCAGCTATCGCACCGGCTACGATGTTGTCCCTTTCATCTTATTACCAACATCCTCTTTCACCCCCTCTTTATTCCAGGTTCTAAGTACAGAAACAGTAAGTCTAAAACTCTGGGAAATGCCTGGCACAAATCACGGACCATATAATTTTTCAGGATTTATTTAAAATCACCAATGGTGATCACCTGGTTAAACTAATTATATATAAAATGAAAATGTTTATTTTACTTTATTCCCCACGTGAAGGACCTCCATGGCAGTCACTTGCATCCTTTACATTATTATTCCATTTTCAGTTGACTGTGAGAACAATGGTGCCGGGATCGTGCACGGGTCTGTTTGCAGCAGGAATGCATCACAGGGAGAAGCTGAACTGCAGTTCCTCCTGTGTTGGTTCTTCATAGAGTGGCTTTGTTACTGTGTCAGTAGTGAGCTGCCAGCCCCTTTATGTATAAGAGCATAGTCTAAACACTAGGTGATCCTTAAAAAACTAAAAATAGAATTACCATATGATCCAGCAATCCCACTACTGGGCATATACCCAGAGAAAACCATAATTCAAAAAGACACATGCACCCCAATGTTCATTGCAGCACTATTTACAATAGCCAGGTCATGGGAGCAACCTAAATGCCCATCGACAGACGAATGGATAAAGAAGATGTGGTACGTATATACAATGGAATATTACTCAGCCATAAAAAGGAACGAAATTGGGTCATTTGTTGAGACGTGGATGGATCTAGAGACTGTCATACAGAGTGAAGTAAGTCAGAAAGAGAAAAGCAAATACCGTATATTAATGCATATATGTGGAACCTAGAAAACTGGTACAGATGAACCGGTTTGCAGGGCAGAGATTGAGACACAGATGTGGAGGGCAGACGTGTGGACACCAAGGGGGGAAAGCGGGGGCGGGGGTGGTGGTGGTGTGATGAATTGGGCGATTGGGATTGACATGTATACACTGATGTGTATGAGATTGATGACTAATGAGAACCTGCTGTATAAAAAAATAAAATTCAAAACAAAAATAAAATAAATTAAAAAATAAATAAACACTAGATGATGACCTGGTGAGATTCCACTGCTCTGGAGTATGCATGACCCTCCCACCAGAGCAGGTAAGAAGATGTTGAGAAGGCGGCTGATTTAGCTTTAAGAGTCGATATTATTACCAAACTCAGGTTTGGCTGCTCGCCACTCAAAGGCCAATAATCGAGAGGCAAGTGTCAGTAGAAAGGAAAGGTGCTTTAATCAGAAAAGCCGGCAATCTGGGGAGAAGGTGGCCTCGTGTCCCAAGACCAGCCCCCAAGATTCTGCTCAGTCATAACAGTTTTTAAAGGGAAAAGGGCGGCGGGGGGGAGGGTGGGGGGTGGGGTGAGAATCTCAGTGAGTCATCGGGCAGGAGGTTGGGTTCTGCATCACTCTCCATTACGCACAGACCGGCTGACTCTCCCTTCAGATGTTATCTCGTCTGCATGACCTGCCTGCAGGATTGCCAAGGGGGCTCTTGGGGGGTGGAGAGCTAGTCATTCTTTAACTGCTTAATTCCTCATTCTTACCTGTTTTAATCTAGGAGAAGAATCAACAGGTTAGGCAAGGCATGGTGTGCATTCATGAGAGCATGAGTCAGGAGTTACGTTCAGTTGCCTAGTGATCTCATTCCTATAATCAGGTTAGAGGGGAACAGAAATGAGCAAGCAGGCAAGGGGCAGAAGAGCTGCTTTCAGTATCAGGAGATTACACCTAATTATGGATTTGTTAACTCTCACTGATTTATGTGTACATTTTTGAATTACACAGTCTGCAAACATTTATTATCCATCAACCTACCTACAGTTTATTTTAGGGAACACAAAAGACTTAGTGATAAACCACAATAAACAATGTATTATAAAGAGATTGTACTGATAGATAGTAATGGCTAGCGTAATGATTCTACACTTCTTTTTAAGGAGAAAATTAAGAAAACGAAATGGATTTCTTTATTTTATTTGCACTGAACATTAACTGAACTCAACAAAACAACAACCTGTTTCCTAATTAGAAACACTTAGAAAGGAGTGCTAGGATAATTTTCTTTTAAATTAGAAGAAAACCGTTTAGGTCCGTGTTCACCTGACGTTCTCTATAGGCATTTTTTATTATCATCTGTATTTCTTGTTTTTATTAAATTCCCCACATACATTTTTTTTCCAAGGTAAGCATTGTCAAATTTATTTTTGGTATGTGCTATGTAACTTCTAAAGCATACAGTAAGTGTTCATTAAATGCAAATTGTTATAATTCTGCTACTACTAATAATTACTGTTTTAACTTAGGATGGTAATGGGCAACTTAGTCAAGACCTTGTTTAAAACTCATATCTAAAAAGTTCACCCTAAGAAGCTGCACGCCATCATATCCCTCCTCTAATTCCAGACTAATTGCACTTGCTATTCCTGAGCTGGGCTCTGTCTGTCTGTTCCAGCCTATGGATTACAGAACTGCCCAGACCCGCCGCCTTTTCAGAATGGGTATATGATCAACTCGGACTACAGTGTGGGGCAGTCGGTATCTTTTGAGTGTTATCCTGGGTACATTTTAATCGGCCACCCAGTCCTCACCTGTCAGCATGGGATCAACAGAAACTGGAACTACCCTTTTCCAAGGTGTGATGGTAGGTTAATCACTTTTCTTGGAAGCGATCTAATTTTTCATGTGTATAATGGTGCATGAAATATTAAATGAATGTATTTGAGAATTCATTAATTTGTTCAACAAATTTTTATTGGGAATCTATTATGTTAATCTCATTCTACTTAGTATTTCAGGAATATATCATATGCCAGTAAGGTAACAAAATAAATGAATAGGTCTTGCCCTCAAGGAAACTACAAGGGTAACAGAATAATAAACATGAATACTTATTATGCAAAATCAGGCACAAAGAGCGTTTTGATGAATTACAAATACAGAAGATGGTGTTTGCTTGGGAAATCTTTATGGCTAGAGCAGTGCTTAGTTTTACAGTGGTTCCATCAAATTGCTGGATTAGAGGGGAAAAAAGTACTTTATTTCACCCTAGATATTTTCTATTGTTTAACTTTTATAATAATCATATATTGATTTTGTATTTCAGAAAACTGACTTTATTTTTGTAGTTGGCCTTGAAGAACACGTACTATTTTGCTACTCAGAGATAGAGACCATCCCAGATAGAAGCAGTAGTGTAAGCAAAGACATAGTGCAGGAGTAGTCTTAGGAAAAAATTAAGTAGGGTCCTTTACTGGTGCATGAAGATCAGATCTGGTTTCAGTGACTATCCCTAGTCTGAGCAGAAATCACTTCTTTAAAGCTTCTGTTTGGCTGTCTAATTTTTATGATGACTCTGAAATTTTTACAATATTAAGTTAAATAGATCAAGTACTTTGTTTATGAAGAAAGCATATGAAATAGAAAAGTTACCATAAACCTAATGTTCTAACATTATAAATACAGTACCTCTGAATGAAAAAATAATGAAATTACCAACTCTGTGGACTTTTGAAATGCTAAATACTTATATCCCAGGGGCAAAAAGGGAAAGGCATCTGGCTGTGTTTGAATTTCTACTGAAGAAGTAAAAAAAATAAAAAGCAAATTGGTAGACTTTTTAAATCATATTTTTCACCTGTACTTTTCCATTCTTTATCATTATATAAACAGCTATAAAAGAAAAACAGTCACTGTATTTTTTTTTTAAATAGTTATTTTAGTTGACTATAAATTTAATAACATAAAATAGCATTTAAAATTATTTTCTAAAACTAAGAATAGCAGTAACATATCTGGTATTTTTTATTAACACACTTTAGAAACCTTTTGTACTACTCACCATTTAAAAATTCATATATTTATATATATAAATTACTTTGAATTGTCAGGATTGAAAGCCCTTTTTACTTGCAATTTTTGCCGGAATCCTTTGAATTCATATGTAAACAGGAGACTCCTTGGCTTGATATAAAAAAATAGAATTATGTATTTAATTAGATTTCATTGCTTTTTCAAATCCAACTTTCCAACATGGAAATAACTGCTGGCTTAGAATTATTTTGTCAGTGTGAAGATAACAAGATATATCTTTTTGGATGATATATGATGTGTAATACTACCCAGAGTTGGCCAAACCGTGAAGCTAAAAATCCTCCAGACATCCAAGACAGCCCAAGACTCCTGGTACCTCGTGCAAGTTCCAGGACTGCCCCCAAGCCACCCTGAGGTTGGATAATTTACTAGTAGGACTCGCAGAACTCAAGAAGCTATTATACTCCAGACTGTCATTTATAACAGGAAAAATTTCCAAATCACTGCATTAACATAAACGCAGGTGTGGCTGGAAGGGGCCTGTTATGAATAATAAAAGACAGTTTGATCTTCTTCATCACTTTGGAAATTCTGAGGGTTTTAGGAGTTCTGTGCCAAGAACAAGGAAGAAGGCCACAACTGCGTGTATTTCTTCTTGTAAGTCGTGCTGCCTCAGTGTATGCTCGTGGATACATAGACGGATACTCGTGTGTTGACTCTGGCCCCTGGGGTGGAGGGGAGTGTGGCATCTGTATCACTCCCGGTTGCGAAGTGCAGTGCACAATACCCTGATGGTCTCTCTCCTGGCTGGTGGGTTGCCTGCCCCTCCTGCTGGGACCGGGCTCCTTGGCAGACAGGTGGTTGGCTGTGGTACAGGGACCCCTCCTGTGACTGGATGCTCCCCCCTGGGCTCGTGACTGATCTCCGCTGGAGGGTCTTCTTAGAATCTCACCCTCAGGGAGAGCATGGGGGTGGGTGCATTTCATGTGAGCTAGATCACAGGTTCACTGTTGCTTCAACGTTCACCTGAGGTGCTGCTCAGACGTGGAACTCAAAATACACCTTTGGTGCCACTAAGGTGAGGGGAAGGTCTCTGGGAAGACATCCTGGACAGGCCAGAGAACATGGAGATGCAGCTTTGACTCACTGTTGTAGGGTCGTACGTTTTCTCCCTATAGGCCACACAGCAGGATCTTGCCTTGAGAAAACGTTGCACGTGCATTGACAGTATTATTACCCAAGTTGAATTTTATACTTATTTAGCTTTTAACATCTTTCCTCATCACTACACGGTGTGCAGTGAGGTCTGCAAGGGCAGGGATGGGGTGTCTGTGGGTCTTTGCTGTATCCCCAGCTCTAGCCCCGCTGCCTGGTACATAATAGACTCTCAATAAACACTCATTGAATACATGAGTGAAAGGATTTGTTATTTGAATATCATAGGTAGATCATGGCAAATATATTAAGTGACATAATGTCAGAATGTGTTTTACCAAGAAAATAACCATATCATTTATTTTGACCTTTAAGAGGTGGGCACCATGCTTTTTGTTTATTTGTTCTGTTTTGTTTTCTTCCCCCCAATGGGAAGGGTACTACTCCATATAATGTGGTTTTAGATGCAAATTAAAGAGTCAGAATGCTAAAGGGAAATCTTAGAGGTATAAATCAATACCAAATGAATAACCTAAAGTCACACATCAGGTATGTCAGCCCAATGGCTTCAACACACATTTTTTTTTTTAACATCTTTATTGGAGTATAATTGCTTTACAATGGTGTGTTAGTTTCTACTGTATAACAAAGTGAATCAGCTATACGTATGCATATATCCCCATATCTCCGCCCTCATGCATCTCCCTCCCACCCTCCCTACCCCACCCCTCTAGGTGGACACAAAGCACCGAGCTGATCTCCCTGTGCTATGTGGCTGCTTCCCACTAACTATCTATATTACGTTTGGTAGTGTATATATGTCCATGCCACTCTCTCACTTGTCCCAGCTTACCCTTCCCCCTCCCCGTGTCCTCAAGTCCATTCTCTACGTCTGCGTCTTTATTCCTGTCCTGCCCCTAGGTTCTTCAGAACCATTTTTTTTTTAGATTCCATATATACGTGTTAGCATATGGTATTTGTTTTTTTCTTTCTGACTTACTTCACTCTATATGACAGACTCTAGGTCCATCCCCTCACTACAAATAACTCAAATTTCGTTTCTTTTTATGGCTGAGTAATATTGCATTGTATGTATGTGCCACATCTTCTTTATCCATTCACCTGTCGATGGACACTTAGGTTGCTTCCATGTCTGGCTATTGTAAATAGAGCTGCAGTGAACATTGTGGTAGATGACTCTTTCTGAATTATGGTTTTCTCAGGGTATATGCCCAGTAGTGAGATTGCTGGGTAGTATGGTAGTTCTATTTTTAGTTTTTTAAGGAACCTCCATACTGTTCTCCATAGTGGCTGTATCAGTTTACATTCCCACCAACAGTGCAAGAGGGTTCCCTTTTCTCCACACCCTCTCCGGCATTTGTTGTTTGTAGATTTTTAAATGATGGCCATTCTGACTGGTGTGAGGTGATACCTCACTGTAGTTTTGATTTGCATTTCTCTAATGATTAGTGGTATTGAGCATCCTTTCATGTGTTTGTTGGCCATCTGTATATCTTCTGTGGAGAAATGTCTATTTAGGTCTTCTGCCTATTTTTGGATTGGATTGTTTGTTTTTTTGATATTGAGCTGCATGAGCTGCATGTATATTTTGGCGATTAATCCTTTGTCAGTTGCTTCGTTTGCAAATATTTTCTCCCATTCTGAGGGTTGTCTTTTCGTCTTCTTTATGGTTTCCTTTGCTGTGCAAAAGCTTTTAAGTTTCATTAGATCCCATTTGTTTATTTTTGCTTTTATTTCCATTTCTCTAGGAGGTGGGTCAAAAAGGATGTTGCTGTCAACACTTATTTTTAAAGTGTTTTCTATTCATTGTCTCACTCATTTTCAATCTCTCAGTTATTTGTTGTCCATGTTTATTGAGATCTGAGCCCAGCAATGGGATTAATGCAAGGAGGTTGGGTGGGGGTGGGGACACAGTCCCTGACTTCCGCCTGCTGACATTAGTCTAATGGTGAAGAACAGCTGGCCGTGAACTGTAGCCCAGGGACAAGTGACCAGACCACGGCCACCTGGAGCCCAAGCCACCAGGAGAGACTTTCAGGGGGTGGTGGCATTTGCGTTTTGAAGGAAGAGACCAGTTCACCGGGCAGCAAGGTAGGAGAAAAGCACGTGGGCTTTTCGTGCAGGTGGACAAGGGCATGACGCTTGCAGCTGAGAAAAAGTATGGCATCTTCAGGGTACACCATAGCTTGTTGTGACTGCAACGTGTTTTCTGGCCCTATTTTAAAGATTATAAGTATCTGTATACTTTGTTTTGCTAGGTTACACGTCAAGGTCCGTCTGACTCCAAACCCCACTTACAATTATGCTATAAAACTTGTAAAATGTTCTCCACAGCCCCTTCTAATGAATTTACCCAAAACTCGGGCTGATTCAGTCTACTTGACACTGGTGTATTTTCTAACCCCTTTGAGATCAGTGTGCATCTGTATAGTTAATGTGTCATATAGTGTTTCATGGTATTTCATCAGTCATCATTCTGAATTGTTTTTGAACTTCTAATAAAAATGTATTTCAGCTTATTCACTCCACCTAAATTTTATGACTTTTGTGGCAAATATTTGAAAGCCTCACAAGATTCATGTTAGTAACAGACACTCTTATAGCATCTATTGGCTTTTAGTTTGATTAAAAAGTCTACTTGTCTATGACTTTGATACATTATTCTATAATCTAAATTAAAGAATACGTCTCAGATTTTCTGCTCATGTATGGTCATTTCATTTTTCCATAAAATAAAATAATTTCCATGGCAACAGTGATGATCCCTTTATTAAGTAAAATAAAAATGGACTCTGAGTATTGGGATTCTTCACATCATTGATAGCTGGTGAGATATGGGAGCGCTTCTGTAAAATACCACTGACGTAATTTTATCTCGTTTCTCCAGGTGTAGATCTGGGGAGAATTGATTATGTCTTTGTTTCAAGGCAAATAGACTTAGATGCTTCTCTTTTAGACAGTTTAAATAGGCTTTAGAAATCTCACTTAAAACAAAAAAAAAATTGTCTTTCAGTTAAATATTTATGCATAATTTCAACACCCCTTGCATCGGATGGTCCAACGGATTATCATCTCAGTCACAGGAGACAACTGACTAAGGGTTTTTTTTTCTTTTTAATTATGTGGAAATGATTTTATCCTAAGGGTATTTTGAATGTTTGGAGAATATATTAAATGAAACCTAGATAACGTAGCTAAGAAGTATAATTCTTCCAAGGTTTTAAGACTTTAGGGGGATTATTTTGACAAAGTAGTTACTGAGAGATATTTCACAATTATTTCTTAGAAGGAAAATTTTGGCTGTGGGACCTTAGAGACTGAGAAACATTTCACTGTGTCCTTTGTAAGTGGACCGTGTGGGCTTGATTTCTCTCACTTCCTTCTCAGCTCCCTGCGGGTACAACGTGACATCTCAGAACGGGACCATCTACTCCCCTGGGTTTCCGGGCGAGTACCCCATTCTGAAGGACTGTGTCTGGCTCATCGTGGTGCCGCCCGGTCACGGCGTCTACATCAACTTCACCTTGCTGCAGACTGAAGCTGTCAACGACTACATCGCTGTTTGGTATGAGAACCTTCCCTGAGAAACACCCATCTGTCGTTGTGATAAACCATTCTTGTAACCACTGACGTGTCACTTACATCTATTTAGAAATGGAGTAGTTAGGTAGATATCAGAAAGGAAAGTTACCAAGTAAATCTAGAGATACAGAGAATAAACCTTATGTACTGTGTTTGAGTTTTATTACACGGTAGATATATTCAGGATTACTCTAGATATAGGAGACTATCCCATGATCATTTTATTTTTCATTTTTGTCTTCCGTCTCAATTTTTATTTATTTATTTTTTTGACCGCACCACACAGCTTGTGGGATCTGAGTTCCCCAACCAGGGATTGAGCCTGGGACCCTCAGCAGTGAAAGCATGGAGTCCTAACCACTGGACCACCAGGGAATTCCCTGTTTTATTTTTCATTTTTAAGTGTGATGGCTTTTTTTCCTGAAAGAAAAGCTGATAGGATCCTTTGCCATTATAAGAATTTGATGCTTCTAGAAATGATTGCAGAAATGATTACACACAGCTTTCTCTCCGTGCTTTATAAACCTTGCAAAACTGCCCTCCCATGTGCTGTGTAGGGGATACTAAGTGGGGATGTAGCCCTCGCTCCCTATCGAATGAGCCACGTGGTCTGGATAAGTGACTTAAACTCTCCTTGACTAAATGTTCCTATCTATGGGAATGACTATTCCTACCTTTGCATTTGGAGGTTAGAGTTTATGGGGGAAGTGGGAATGACAATTCCTCTGTCAAACTATGGTAGAAAAAGTAGAGCGTACCGTCGGGGCATGACCCAGTGTTGAAGAGCCAGGATGTGCTTTTGGAAGAAACTGCCCTGAAAACTCAAGGAGTAATCACACTTAACAAGGTTGTGTGTGTGTGTGTGTGTATGTGTGTGTGTGTGTGTGTGTGTGTGGTGGTGTGTACATGTGTGTGTATGTTGGCAAAGTTGTCGTAAAGGTAGTGGTTGTTCAAGTTATTGGAAAATCTGTAAGGTAAGAGAACAGGGAGAGTTGCAGGCGTTGGGAGACACCAGGTGTGGTGTGGCTGAAGTCTCGTGAGAGCCCAGAGAGAAGAGGTGACCTGGCCAGGTAAGCAGGGCAGACCATACAGAACCGCATAAATCATGTTAAGGATTTCAGGCTTCATCCTAGAGCAACAAGGATTCACCTTAGGGTTATAAGAAGGAGAATTACAAGACCAGATCCTGGTTTCAGAATACGCAGTCTCGTTGTGTGGGAAGCACGTCAGCTGGCCGAGAAGGGAGAAGAGTCCAAGAAGCCCTTGAGGCTGTGGAAATAACTCTGACAGGCAGGGGCGTCCCGGTCATGGGAATGAGTGGGAACGGGCAACCTGAAAGGTTAAGTTGACCACATGAAGCTGCCATTTCAGAAGCAAAGCAAAACAGACAACACCAAAAGGAAGATCCACACAATAATATCAGCAGGTTTACTCGGATTAACTGATAGATTTAGGAGGTAGGAGGAAAATCTTCATCAGGTAACAACAGCGGAGTGAGCCCCTGTTGTCCAAATGCACGTGACACAGAGAGACTGGAGTCCCATCTACTGTGAATATTAAACATCTTGATATTTCTAAACACGGTGTCTAGAAGATGGTAATATTTTATTCAGGTTTTTAAAATATTTCAATTCAGTAGCAAGAGCTCCATAAATCTCACCCGTGATTAAAGAGACACTCTGAATTTAGACTTTAAAATGTGGACATTTGGGAAGAAGCTGATAAATGGTATTGCCCTCACTAGAATAAATGTGACCTGGTCTCAGAAACGCCTCAGAAAAGGTCAGCTGTGAGAGGAACAAGGGAGCCCGAGCTTCTGGTTTGAAGACCAGACTTCTCAGATGGCTCCTGGGGTCAGAGCACCGTCCTTCACCGGGGTGGAGCCCGACTGTCGGAAGAAAATGGTTGATAATTGCAGCTGTTTAACTAGGAGCCTTCTCTTCAGATGACGCCCCTTCTCTTCCCTAGGGACGGGCCCGACCAGAATGCACCTCAGCTGGGAGTTTTCAGTGGAAACACAGCCCTGGAAACAGCGTACAGTTCCACCAATCAAGTCCTGCTGAAGTTTCACAGCGACTTTTCAAATGGAGGTTTCTTTGTCCTCAATTTTCATGGTCAGTGTACTTTCACTCTGTTGATGAAGGCGAAGAATTCCAGTTGATTTTTCTCATAGCGTTGACATAAACCTTGTTTCCATCTAAAGTTCCTTGATTCTGCCAACCGAGAACCAATAGGATTTTCTCTCATTTCATGCCAGAGGTTCCCATGACCCTTTTTTCTTCCTGATGTATTTATTATTTCACATCTCTTTTGTAGTAAGCTTGGATTTACTCCAAGTTAAGTGTATTGTATGTGAAACTCTGATATGGAGACCACTGAAATACATTTAGTACCTTTCATAGATTTCCTCATCTCCGTCTCCAGATGAACCTCGCTAGCAAATGTCATGTGATTACAGAGGGAACCAAGCCAGTCTTTACTGATTTTGAGAATGAATGCTAAATAATTTAGGGAAAAAGATACCAGTCCCTTATCTCTCATGAGGACTGCCACATGGACTTCCTCAGGACAAGAGACCGAGGAAGATCATGTCAGAACCAGACATGGATGTGGAACCAGGCCATGGGTGAACCATTTCTCTTGCAGAATTCCAAATATATGTAAAGTGTTTTTATTTAAACATTATAATTTTTAAAATTTTATACTTTTTCCTTTCAATTTTAGATATTCCTTGATATTAAGTAATTCTGTAAGCATTTGAAATCAAGACTTTCGTAAAACTATGATTTACAAATACAGACATTTTCCTGTACCTAAGCATTATAACAACACAACATAAAAGGAATGCTTGTTGTAAGATTTCTGTTTATTCAGCAAATGTAATTGCTCTTATTGTCTTTTATGAACCATGTAGCATTCCAGCTCAAGAAATGTCAGCCTCCCCCAGCAGTTCCGCAGGCAGAAATGCTTACTGAGGATGAGGATTTTGAAATAGGTAATGTTTTCTTCATTACAACGTCGTTAGCTCAACCCACCTTTTTTACACCCACCCGACTGCAGTAGTCAGTCAAGTAAATGAGTATCTGTCAGAAATATTCCTAAAGCTTTGCTAGAGAGATATACACAGAGGTCATGCATTGAGTAAATATCTTTTTCTTTCTTCATCTCCACGATTTTCAGTGTTTTTTTTCCGTTTGAATTTTGCTTTTGTCATTTTGAGCACATTTTCCCCCTACATCACTCAGTAGTTTGTATTTTTCTCCTGAAAAGCAGTTTTCAGAGACAGACTTAAACAGATGCTGGTGTTTAGTTAGGGAACCATGTTCATGAACTAGAAGAAGAAAATCATTTGTGGCTCAAATAATGATTAGTCTAACATTGACCTTTCATTGAAACTGGAATACAATTGGTGAATACATTTAATGATAATATTTAGAGATTCTGTTTTTTCATTTTATATTAATGATCTGTTTCATTAAACAATCATCAGGTCACAATAGGAAACCAGCCGTGGCGTATGTTTGCCGTATAGTTGTTGCGATGCAGGATTTCTCTGTCTCAATTACAAATACTCTGTCCTGTTGTCACACCCTGTTTCAGACCAGTGGTCAAACCATGTGACCTAATTTATGCTCTACTCCTAAGGGCTTAGTTAATGAGAGCATTGTGCTAATTAGGCCAAGTTCATTGTATAGCCCTCTCTGGATGCATTAAAGCCATTCTGTTGTACAACCTTAAATCCCAAGCATCTATTTCTCTTTTCTTTCTCTCTTTCTTCCTTCCTTCCTTCTTCCCTCCCTCCCTCCCTCTCTCTCTCTTTCTTTCTTTCTTTTTCTTTTTCTTTCCTCCTTCCTTCCTTCCTTCCTTCCTCCCTCTCTCCCTCCCTGCCTCTCTCTCTTTCTTTCTTTCTTCCTTTCCTTCCTTCCTTCCTTCCTTCCTTCCTTCCTTCTTTCCTTTTCTTTTTTTTTAGTAGCCATGCGCAAAGGGGAATGAACATAGACACATCAGTCAAAGAAGAAAAATCTGCTACATAATTTCTGTAGAAATATTGGTTACATTTAAGATAGCATTTTTATAAATTAAGAACTGAAAATGACACCATTTCATTAAACAGACCACACATGAATACCGATCTTGATTCAGAGACAGTTTGCGCACTCACTTAAGCCGCATGCGTGTTTAATACATTCCCACGCTGCGTGTCCTGGAGACAGAATCTTCAAGTATATGCTGTGCTGGCTCCTTCAGGAGACTCCGTGAAGTACCAGTGCCACCCTGGGTACACGCTGTCCGGGACGGACACGCTGACCTGTGTGCTCGGCGCCCAACTGCAGTTTGAAGGCTCTCTCCCGACGTGTGAAGGTATGAAGTTTATACTACAAATATGCTTGTTCAACACGGAACATGGTGTGACTTGTATTGGTCTGAACTTCCTTGTATGTGTCTGAATTTCTTTGTATGCATCTGGATTTGTCTCTATCTGTGTTATGATTCCATTGCAATTAAAATCACCCGCTAACAGAAATATCTTACCCTTGCTTTTAGCTAGCTCCACAAAATAAATCAAACCTACATCAAATAAGAAGTCTTGCTGTTTCCCAACAGTTTGTCAGGAAAATTTTCATACATATGGCAAAGTTGAAATAATTTAAAAATAATACCCATTGCCTAAGTTCCACCATTAATATTTACTACATATCCTTTGTCACGTTTCTCTTATCTGTCTATCCATCCATTAATCTATCTATATATTTTTTTTTTTAAATAATGTGAGTTGTTTTGTTTTTGTTTTTTTTAATTTTTATTTATTTATTTATTTATTTTTGGCTGTGTTGGGTCTTCGTTTCTGTGCGAGGGCTTTCTCTAGTTGCGGCAAGTGGGGGCCACTCTTCATCGCAGTGCGTGGGCCTCTCACCGTCGCGGCCTCTCTTGTTACGGAGCACAGGCTCCAGACGCGCAGGCTCAGTAGTTGTGGCTCACGGGCCTGAGTTGTGGCTCATGTTGCTCCGCGGCATGTGGGATCTTCCCAGACCAGGGCTCGAACCCGTGTCCCCTGCATCGGCAGGCAGATTCTCAACCACTGCGCCACCAAGGAAGCCCTCTATCTATATTTTTGATACATTCAAGGCAAATTGCAAGCATCACTACATTTCCCTCTGAATTCTTTAGCATGCAGAAAATTATATAGTGTTTACTATTTTTTTTCTGTAAAATGTATAGATATTGAAATGCACATATGTTGCATACAATAAATGCACACATTTCATATTTTTACGGCTTTAAATTGCATAGACCATATGCAATAACAGATAATATATAATAGCAGAACAAAATATGAGGTTGAATCTATTGATTCAATTGATTTGAATATCATTAGATCATTTAAAATACATTACTTAAAGGCACCACTTTTAAGCACTATTGGAAGAAAAAAAGATTTGGAAGAGGCGTAAATAAGCTAAAATGTCTCAGTATAAGTCAGAAGTATGACTGGTTGCCTGTCAAAGAGCTTTCCGAGATAGATTTTATTTTGTAACTTCAAAATCACAGTCACGTTTATTTCCTTTAAAGAATGGAACTCTCCCCTTTCAGGGAATTTGAATATTATCATTCATTAGGGATAGTGAAACATTTAAAAGGGCCAACATTTAGGAAGAGAAGACCCAGAGTCTAGATTTGATTGTCAAGTGACCTTGGTTACTAATCTTCTGAGCATCATGTGTCATGAGGATCATTTATCTGCATCATTTATGGGATTGGTGTAAAGATGAAGTGAATATTAAATTAATTCTAAGCGATTTATAATGTTAATTATCTACCCTATAAAAGGCAATTTTCTTTGCATTGCAATAGTATTGATTTTGCAAGTGCTCAGGCCCATGAATTGATTCTTCCAGAGTATCTGGTAACTTTGTGCATTTTCATTACTAATGAGGCAGAATTTCAGTCACTCTTATAGAGGGAAACGATTTTCAACACTTGAAGAAAATCTGGAATGAATTATTATTAAATAACCAAAGTAACTTAGGTTGTTTCTGAGAAAAAAGTACTTTGGAATTGCACCCACGTGCGAGCCAGTGTGAGCCAGTGGGCCCGCAGGAGGGGGCCCCCCGCCCTTTGCCTCTTGCTTTAAACACTTGCGGGACCCTCGTGGTTGCGGTGCCGCTGAAACCCTGCCTCTAGCTGCCTCTGTTAGAAGCAGGGGGTCGCATGGGGCGCTAAGTCAGGACACTGATGTCATTTTTTTCCTGGAAAAACCAGTGTGTCAGGACCACGTTACCTCAGTGACAGTGATCTCCAGAGGATTCTTTTCTCAAGGTGGTAGAGGGGGTGGGTATAAAAGTTTCATCTTTTGCCATTTTATATAAAAATTAACTGAGGTAAATCTTCACATGTTGAAGGCGGATTTTAATCCCACCAAACACAGCCTTAAATTTCTCAGAATAGGTGACTTTCAGCAAGGGTGGTCTTAGCTGATGAATGAAGAAAGGCATAAACGTTTATTTAACATGCTACTTTAAAAATAGGGAACATGCCTCCGTTCTGTTGTCTCTCCCCAAGATTAACCTGGTTTTCACTTAAATGAAATTGATTCATGACAATCCAGGAACAGAGTAAATCAACACAACAGGGGCATCATTCTCTGAATTACTTCCGCTCTCACACGTTTGCAGGCAGTGTCCAGCTAACAAGACAGGCGCCCTGTACTCAGCCCAGAGGTCCCCAGGCCCTACTGAACTCATAGGAATTACTATGTAGGATGACCTAGTTCTCTTCTGTTTCAGTTCAAGAGTAAATTTGTTTAGAATGAACTGAGTTATCTTAGCTGTCATTCCCTAAACGCCTCATTATTTAAGAAAGGAAATAGGGATTCGGATGTCGTCTATCAAATACTTAAACACTTAAGCACTTAATTATCATTTTTCTTCCAGTACTTTTCTATTATTTGATTGGGCTCAAGTGGGGGCCAATTCCCGAATAAATTCTTGATGAAAAATTGTACTAGTTATGAGTCCTACTTCTTCAAATGTCATAACCACACTTTTAGAAGTTCTGCTTTGAAAATGATCACCACTTTAGGGTGGTTGATTGTTCCTTGGGAACAATGGGAGTAAATTGTTCTGAAAGTTCATACTTTTTACAGATGAATATTACCTTGTTGGATACTTAACCTTCATTTAGAAAAAAAAAAAATGAATGAGGGTCTGGAATGTCTTTCAACACCACCAAGCAATTCTCGCATTTTCTTTAGACACCAGCTGAGTGTCCCACAGTTTAACTCAATTCAAAGACACTCCCAACCCTCAGGAAATTCCAAGGGTTTGGGGAGCTCCGTGCCAGGAACCTGGGACAGAGGCCAAGTATATTTTAGCACAGAAGGCTATCATGAAAGTGACTCTTCTCAAGTTAAAAAAAGAGAGAAGCATTTCAAAAAGTGAAGAGAAGCAGTAAGAAAGGTTTGGAAGTGTGAAAGGACATAGGGCATCCAGGAAAGAGGGGGTGACCCCCAGCAGCTTGTTGTTAGGGTGTGTTTGAGGAAATGGCATTAAGTGGGCTGGAAAACTAAAGGACGCCAGATTGTAAAAGGGCTTCAGTGTCAGGTGGCTTCATCCCATAAACAATGGAAATCCATCAATGGTTATTGTTTTTAAAAATTGGAAACATGCATTATCAATGAACACTGAAGACCATCAGTGACCTTCAAAGAGTGGCCATTCCTTGGGAAGCATAAGTGTGACAATAACACGTCTCCAGGCCTCCGGGTGACAGAGTTCTCCGTATCACAATTCTTTCATACCTAGATGTGCTCTTAAGAGTTTATCTTATTTATAAATCCTAATGTTTGAGTCCATTACTTTTGCTGAAGCCCTGCAAGGTGCTTTGGGTTTTAAGGCTCACACTGGATTTTTCTCCAAAAGTAAGCTAAAGGAGTAACTGCGCAGAGGGAGGGGACGCAAAGCTCAAGCCGATGTCTCAGCAGCATGTTCCTTCAGAGACGTCTTTGCCAGGACCCTGATGCAGATGCTTCCCGGGGGTGGGAAGCCTCCGATAGCCCCCGTGGGAAACAGGGTGTTTTTAGCACGGAGGGCTCGGCTTAGGGGAGCCTACGGTCTCTGAAACCTTCCCGCTGTCAATGGGGGTTGCTCCTAGCAACAGTTTCCAGAGGAAGGGAAGGGATGGGCACGTGGGAGGGAGCGTGAGAAACAGGAGTGGAGGCACTTCCGCTCACCTAGAGACAGACTCAGTGCATCTTCAAAACAGTATGTGTGTCTGAAAGAAATACTGTGAAGGGTCGGAAAAAGAAATGAAGCAAATAATCTCACTGATGTTTTCATTTTATCTTCTCTAAAAAACAGAAACAGGGAATCAGAATAACTGTGTTTAAGAATCTGCGTCTGATCTCTAATCACGCCCTGGGTTGTGCTCTCAGCTCTCCAGGTGCATTTCAGCAGGTGGATGGTTTCCTGTTTCCAGGTGGTCTGCTGTCCCAGTGTTGTCTAATAGCTATAGTTGTGGTGATGAAATCTCAGGACAGAGATGCAGGTTAACTACTTCTCTCGTGTATTAACACACAATGACATGTGCTCTGTAGCATCTTCATGTCAGGAACAGGCAGGCATGTGGTCAGACGTTGTAACACTGTCTGCCCACATAGCGCTTTAGATTTAAGAAAAACATTTGCATGTTTTTGATCTGATTATAACCCTGAGGAGGAGCTTTATTGCTGTCTAGTTACAGCCAGCCTCTGGCTCTTATTGTAAATTCAAAACAAGTCCCAGGAGATCCTAAAACCCCAGGCCCTGCACACATGCAGACAGAAAAAACTCTAACTTATTTTATTTTATTAACATCAACACGTTCATTTCTGAAAGGCTGTAATATATTTTACAGAGTGATCTTACCATCAACACAGAAGAAGATACTTTTTAAACTAAGTTGTTTGGTCTATGTGTTTTGGTTTAGATTATTTTTTATATTACTTACCATTAATTAACACTGTAAGTATACTTTAAAATCTACCTAAAATACATATTTATTAAAAGGGTTCTATGAAACGTTTCATCTTTGGTGATTTTATCCCTAAACATTTTCTAAATTTTAAGATACATCTCGATTGGAATACTAAGTTAAATGAAAAAAAGGGGGGAAAATACTTTTTTAACCATCACTTGAATCAAAACATGTAAGCTTTCTCATCTGTTTGGGTTTTGAAATGTATTCATAAATAATACACATTTCATTAATTAAAAGGAGATAACTCAACAAATAAGACACTTCCTTTGATATAAGCTCTTTTCCATTGAGGAAAAGCAGATCATTTAACTTTTTAAACATTTTGTAAATAGTTTTGGTACATCTTTGTTTATTATTGAACCATCAGCAATAAGAGAAATAATTTTCTCTCAGTAATTCTATTCACAAACTGTTTCTGGAGGATACTTAAATTAGCAATGAGAGAAATGACTGATTAAGAGACTTTGGTGATTTTCTTTTGCATTCATACCTACACAGATTAGTTTTATTGTGATTAACTTGGAGTAGTTGAATAATGAAAAACAGTGAGAGGGAAAATTGTGTCAAGGTGTCCATATTATCTTAATGATTCACTCACGATAAATTAACCCATTAGAAATCACTCCCACGTTACACAGTAGAAACCCAGGTGTCCCATATGACTCACCTCTTATCAGTCCCAAGCAATCACATCAAATGTTTAAAATTTACCGTTCTAAATATAATTAAAAGCATAATCAAAGGCAGAAATAAATATAATTTTATTATCATCGTGTATAACTTCACAATGTTTTTGTAATATTACATTGAAAAGGTGAGGTCTTATACTTTAGTTGAAAACTTGGGATCCTGCGGTTGAGTCCACAAGGCACCTGCCCTAAGTTAAGTGAGGTGTGTGGGCAATTCAGTCATAGACAGTGGATGAGGAGTGAAAGGCACATATGGTATGAACTGTCCCTATGTCAGGGGTCCCTCCTCCCCTCACCAATGGCAGATCAGCAGGAGGCAGACCATGGCTTCTCCACCTTCTCCAGGTAAAGAAAACTTTCAGGTTCAGTGCTTCTTCTTCTCAAGTTGACAGCTACCTCAGCTTGGCTGCCCTCCGATTGGGTTGACAGACTTAATCTCTTTGACTCTTGGTCTCCTTAGAGTTAAATAGGATTTATCTATCCATCTATGGCTATCTATCAATCATCTGTATATCATCTACCAATCTCTTCTATCTCATCTGTATATCAACATACATATATTATACATAATTATGTTTTAAATTATAGGGTGATGTTAAAATGTTGCTTTCCTGTTCTGTTTGTGTCCTGTATTAAATTTGGTCACATCTCAGTAGGATTGCTTTGTTGTTGTTGTTTTTTCTTTCATGAGTTTGTATATCCAGGGTTAGAAACTATCCTGTTGAAGTTGGATTCATTTTGTTAAGGAAAACTTTTACTGGTGCGTTGTTCCTTAGCACAATGCCCAGCCAGTGAAATCCGGACAGAATCTTCTGGGGTCATCCTTAGTCCAGGGTATCCAGGCAACTATTTTAACTCCCAGACGTGCTCGTGGAGCATCAGAGTGGAACCAAACTACAACATCACCATCTTCGTGGACATTTTCCAAAGTGAAAAGCAGTTTGATGCACTGGAAGTATTTGATGGTAAGTCTCTTTAAACTTTGTTCACATACCAGTGACCTATGCATAATGTAATAAGGATGCCACTATAATGTTTCTGTAATGCAAGAACTTGAATATTTTCTTGAAGTAAATTACATCTCCCCCAAACAGAAAATGAATTATTCTTGGGCTTGTGTGGTCTCAGAGATCAAGCGGTAGGTAAAACATTTCCATGCCGTTCCTAATGTTGCAACTTTTAAACCATTAGGATGCTGGTGACACACCCTGAAAATGTACTGAATTAACTTTAATCATTCTTTAATTCTTTAATGTGGGGCTTTGAAGTAGATGATTTCAAAAGATCTTCCTTTCCCTTCTTCTAAGATTATATTGATTTAGAAGATATTTTAGGAAATTTAAGAGGACTAAAAGTACTTTAATCAGTCTAAATGATTATTTTACTAGAAATATATAAAAGTAATGGCTCACAGAGATTTCTGGGTCATAAGTGCTATAGGAGTCTTTAATGTACAGTTTTTTTAGATTAGTGAAATAGCTTACTGAACAAATGCTAATACTGTTTTCAACATGAGTCATGCATTTTTGTACAGTTCTAATGAACTTTTAATATAACAATGCTATGCTTAAACGTAGTATGTGGTTGAATTGTCAATTTGAAATGGAACTGATGTTAATAATTTTTCTTTGTACAGAAGCATTATCATAGCCCAGAATATTACACCATGATACAATTACGGCTGTACATAATAAGAGGGTTTTTACATGTTCTGATGGATTTGTCATTGAGTTCAGATAAATAACAATCAATTCAGTGAAAAAAATTACTGTAATTGATTCTCTGTGTGTTTATATGTCTCTTAGTGACTTGATGAATCATAATAGTCAAGTTGCTTCTATGGATAGACACTTGATGAATCAATTTATGTATTTCCAAAGATGAGCTGCTAAATTGGAAATTAAACTCATACTTATATACATAGGAACAGAGGACTGAAGGGTAATATTTTCATTTTCAGACGGTTTTTAAGGGTGCGTTAAAACGGACACATACTACTGAAGACTCTCCTCTTAGCCTTTAGGGTGGGAAGAAGTAATGCATTAGCCAAGTACAAAAATGGGCTTCTTTTGTCAATGAGGAATCGGGGAAACTATCTTAAGGCCAATTAGGTGTCATAAAAAAGTACAGACAAGCAGTTAACCTCAGGGGCTGTGTGTGTGTGTTTGTGTGTGTATATGCTTACATATTCCTATACATGCAGTATATAGTTATATGTATTTACACAATCACTCTAAATGTATGCCTGTTGCTTTGTTTCACCTTGGTTGAATTGAAATTTAGCTGGCAGTGCTTCTACGTTTTATTTCAGGAGCAAAATCATTATCAATAATTTAGGCCTGAAGCATTTACAATGTGATCTTCCTAAAATATAGACAGATCAAGCCCATTATAAACCATAAGCAAAATAGATAATAGAGATAATATCAAAGCAGTTGCTGTCGAAATTACCAGAGATCTATGACTAGGTGTGTTTCACTGTCAAAGAGTTCTCTCTAAAATGAAAGGTCAGAATTTTATATGAATAATTTTTTAAGCGTTGGCATTTTTGTTGAAGTAAGTGTCATGTTCATTGCATCTGTTTTGTTTTGTTTTTTGAAAGACACTGGCTCTTTTATAGCTCTTGAGTTGACCAAAAAAGAAAAAAGTTGAATATATTGATTTTAAGCTTTAATAACCCAAGAGTTTATTACTCTCTGTGGCTCCAGTAGTGCTTATTCCTCAATTTAAAAACAAAATAGGACTTTAATCATTAGAGAACGCAATTGAGAAAGGTGTCAGAAGAAAGATGGTGGTCTTCACTTGTGAGGAACTTGCTAGTTTCCATCTTGGTAACAGAGACTACACATACACACTCACACACACATACACACTCACAATTTGTATATTGCACACTTTTGAATGTTTACACAATTGCTATCATATTTATCTGCAAACAGATTTCACTTGTTAATATGCTATTTTAAAAATTACCTACACTGATACATGTTTATCTAGTTCATTAATTTTAAATGCTGTGTAGAATTTCTTTGAAAAAACTTTTAATGCCTTTTTAAAACCCCAAACCACAACTTAGGATCTAAATTTTGCCATAAAAATGCTGGAATAAACATTTTGCTGTATAAATAACACTTGTGCACATATGTTGGAGTTTATAAAAAATATAATTAAAACCTTCAATTGTATTGGATATTACCAAATTGCTCTCCAAAGTGATTATACTAACTTATACTTTCACTAGTATTGCATGAAAATTTCCATTCCCTATATCCATTCAATGTTGTAAATACTAATAATAGTAAAAACTACTTTCATTTTTTAAACTACTCTTGTTTTATAGGTAACTTTTTGTTCGATTTAAGTATTATGTATTAGTAGCATATATGTCTGAAATTATTTCGGTTGGCTATTGTTTCTTTTATTATTATTTTTTAACAGAGAATGTATCTGCTGCTTTATTTATTTGGAATTCTTTGTCTCCTTTGGAACTAAATAGCTGTATATTGTATAGCTAGACTCTAATTTAATCAAAAGTAAAAGTAGTCTGCATTTTGTAGGTGCTAATTCATATCATAACCTTTTTGTTTTTTCTGTTTTATTTAGGCTCTTCTGGTCAAAGTCCTCTGTTAGTGGTCTTGAGTGGAAACCATACTGAACAGTCAAATTTTACAAGCAAGAGTAATCAGTTATATCTCCGCTGGTCCACTGATCATGCAACCAGTAAAAAAGGATTCAAGATTCGTTATTCAGGTGAGTAAGTGAGGTTAAGATTTAATATAAAAGTATTTTTAATACGAAGGATCTGCATTAAATTAAAAAATTACAATAGATAAAGATTTATAGTATAAACATAATTTCTGAAGATGAATAATTAACTTCAATAGAAATAATATGATGGGAAATTACTCTGAGTGATATCTCTAAACTACATTAGGGAAAATAAACTATCTGTTGATTACTATTAAAATTTTTTGTTGCTAAAATCATAAACCATTGAATTGCATGCCACAGAAAGCAAAGACATTTCCCCCCAAAATAAAGTAATATAATATAAATTAATTTTAAAATATGTTTAAAGGCTAAGGAGACAATCAGGAGGAGATAATCATATTGCATTTAATTTTTTTAAATTTAAATTTATTTATTTATTTGTTTATTTGGCTGCATTGGGTCTTAGTTGCAGCACTCAGGGATCTTCCTTGTGGCTCGCGGGCTTCTCTAGTTGCAGCACATGGGCTTAGTTGTCCCGCGGCATGTGTGATCTTGGATCTTACTTCCCCCACCAGGGATCAAACCCATGTCCCCTGCATTGGAAGGTGAATTCTTAACCACTGGACCACCAGGGAAGTCCCTGCGTTTAATTGTATGAGTAATAATAACATCTTATTATTAATAGTATGTCTTTTTATTGATTATATATTCGTATGTCTCTTTATCTTTATGCAGACATGGCATATAGATATATACACACACACGTATAAACATATACAAAATAAATATGTTTACATATATATTTCCTTATCAACATTTGAATTATTTTGTTCTTTCCCCATATATTTCAATCACTTTCTGTCAGTAGTTTTTTATATTAATTAAATCAGTTAATACATTTATGAGAGATTAGATCCTGTGTACGTTTGTCAGTGTGACCAGCCTGACACCTAATGTTTATACTGCCCTACAAAAACAGTAGACAGACAATTTAAATTCCTCATAAGCAAAATATCTAACCTTTTCTCAGTGTCTCACTCAACAATATCCGTGCTAACAATTGAGATATATTTCCCAAGGGAGATGCCCACTCTGTGCATTTCATTGACCAGTGTACCTCCCAGAGGCTGCTTATTCCAATGCCTGTAGTACATCCTCAGTGATGGGAACACCCTGAGGGAGGAACAGCGAAAGGTCTTAGTAGTTTTAAGAATATTTTAGCTCTCTCTGATTGGTAGATGTCATGAAATAGTAAAAAGCATCAGGGTTTTGAAATAGCTCTTGATGTAAGGACAGGAGGCATGAAATTCACTCATGCTTCCTCTATAATGTTTAATAAGATATGCTCAGACTTCTGTTTCCCTCCTTTGCTCAAAGTAGCCATTCAAAAAGCTTATCAACAAAGAGCTCACAGTTGAAATCGCTTCATTCAAATGGGTATTGAGAGCATTAGGGCAGTGATTGGATTTGTGTTCATCAAATTCCTTGTTCGGAAAAATAAATACTCAGACCTGTAGAATTGTTTGAATTTATTTCCAATGAGCAAAAATGGACAGTGCAGGGGAAATAATGGTGAACATAATTTATCTTGTTTCATCTGTGGCAAATTACTTAGTAGCCTGGCGATGTGATTATACTTTGAATTCTGTCTTTCAAGGGATATTTTCATTCATTATAGAACAAGAAGATTCTCTTTGTTAAACAGTGTTGGGAAAGTAGGAAAAAGAATTTTAGAGAAGGCTATAAGCTGTTGTTCTGTGAATGGACCTATCTATTTATCTCTCTATAGAAATAGATACAGATAGATCTTTGAACAGATTTTCACTTAAAGTTTGATGAGTCAGTGACCTCTGCTAGGAGTTCATCACCAGTAATTTCAGAGCAGTGATTCAGTGAAGATCCCTGAGCTGTAAGATTGTGGGCAAGGGGGCTGCAGCCCATAATATAAGCACGTGTTGCGTCACAAACCTTTGTTTGCCTTACACGTGTGAAGCATTGGTCGTCAGGCGTAAGAGCAATATAATTGATCTACGTGATTAACAAACAAAACAACAACAACAAAAAACAAGTGCTTGTCCATTGAGGTTCAAGTCAATTCAATAAACTGCTGAGTGTTGAGCGAAAAATGGCCCTTAAATGAAGTAAATGAGAGTAAGTGAAATAAGCTTCAGTAATGGAAGAGTCAGAACTACAGACTGGCTGACATACACCCAGAAACCCCAGGATAGCCAACTCTGCCCGCCACCTTCCATCATGATTCCTACTTGACTGTCTCCCTCCTTCACCTGCTTTTCCAAAGCACCACCAGCAGAGTGTAAGGATTGGGCCCTGGTCCTCTTAATTCTTAACGTAGCCAGGAGTCGAACAGGTGGGACCCCGTGTTCTAATCTTCCCCTTTGCTTTTCAGTGCCATGTCTCCCCACTCTGAGCCCCTCTGTATCTTGTTCTAGATGAGTTAGGAAGGAAGGGATATCTTGACAGCCTGATGATAGAAGAAACACAGTCAATAGGAAAGAAAATAATTATTGGACCCTATAGAGTTAGACAGTCATCCTGCAGATTATCTCTCTTAACAGACTGAACTGTGACAAAATCACAGGTGACACCCCAAGAACCATGTGGTCTCACTGCCCCTTCAGGAGCATTTCAGACTTTATCTTGTCTCTAAACCTGGAACAGGGTCTACAGTCGGCTTGGCCTTCCTACTTTTCATCATCATCATCATCATTATTGTTATTATTATTTTAATTTACTGGCACAATAATTCTGGGTAGTTGGTAGCTGGGGTGCCTGATTATACTCATACCTTCCCTAAACTAAATATTTTGGTTCATTCAAAACTTAAAACATTTAGTCTCCAACAGTTGAACATGGAAAGTGGTATGCCAATGGGACAAGAGTTTCGTATAAGAGTTAGTGGATTTTAACTTAATAAAAATGAGTCCATTAAAAAAATGAAACGGTACCTCATCCAGCTGAGACTGTTGTCTGAGGATGCTTCTCACAGGAACATGCTTGACAACCGAGGCCAGACACACAGACATCGCTTCTGGGCAATGCAATGACGTGAAGCCTTCAGAAGGTTTCTTCTGAATTTATTTCGAAGGGAAGGTTCAACATTAAGCATTCAGACCTGTGTGTGTGCTTTCTGTGTGGGACCCCCACAGGGAAGTGGTACATTTAAAACCTCTCCTTGCAAAAGGAACCCCGGCTCTCTAGGACTTCCCAGCTTTCTTTATTTTATTGTTTTATTCATCTGAAGGGAGTTCATATGATTTTATGCTGCGGTGAAACTGGTCTTGTAAGAATAAAATGATTTTCTTTCTCTAAATGTGTAAATAAGATGCAGAGCTTTTTAGCCATTGAAATGTTATATTCTGTGTAGGTAAGACTGTGATTTTCACAAATGCCTGTCTCTAATTTTAAAAAGTCTCCCTACAGATGTGATGATTAAAGCTATTGTAAGATTTTCATTGACCTGAAGTAGTGCATTTTCTTCAAAGATTGTATTCAAATCCCATATGTTAAAAAGAGGCTTAACGTCTACATCATCGTACAATTCTCAAGACCATTTAACAACAACAAGGAAAAAAATTAATGGCCTTGATTGCAAAATGTTATATTCTTCTATTTTCTCCATTTTAATGATACTTTTTTTCTTTTTTTTTTGTCAGAAAGTTAGAATTCCACCATCACATTGATTAACAGTTGCAGATAATCTAAACTTCAAACTTAAGAAACTTGACCTTTGGCTCTAGATTTTTCTGGAGTTTTAATTAATTTATTTTTTAGACTTTTTTTTTTAGAAGTTTCAGATCACAGTCAAATTGAGAGGAAGTTACAGAGATTTTCACTTTACTCCTTGGCTTCCCACATGCACAACCATCTCCATTTTCAACATCCTCACCAGATGGCACATTTGTTAATGAACCTACACTGACACATCGTTATCACCCAAAGTCCGTAGTTCACATTGGGGTTCACTCTTGATGTTGGATGTTCTATGGGTTTGGACAAATGTAAAATGACATGTATCCACCATCGTGGATTAATGCAGAGTAGTTTAGTTGCTGAAAAATCCTCTGTGCTCTACCATTCTTCCCCCACCAGCCTCTGGAAACCACTGATCTTTTCACTGTCTCCAGAGTTTTACCTTTCCCAGAATGTCGTAAAATTGGAATCAACAGTCTTGTAGCCTTTTCAGGTTGGCTTCTTTCACTCAGTCACATACATTGAAGGTTCTTCCATGTCTCTTCGTGGGTTGATAGATCATTTCTTTCTAGCGCTGAATAAAAAGAAACATTGGATGGACCACAGTTTGTTTATTTATTCACCTACTGACAGGCATCTTGGTTGCTTCTGAGTTTTGGCAACTCTAAATAATGCTGCTATGAACATCTGTGTGCAAGAGTCTGTGTGGACATAAGTTTTCAACTCCTTTGGGTAAACACAAAGGAGTGTGATTGCTGGGTCATATGGTAAGAGTGTGTTTAGTTTTGCAAGAAGCTGCCAAACTGTCCTCCAAAGTGGCTGCGCTATCCTGCATCCCCACCAGCATGAGTAAGAACTTCTTTTGCTCCACATCCTCACCAGCACTTTTGGGTCTGAGGATGTTTTTAGTACAAGTTTCCGTGTTGGTGCTGATTTCCCACTATTTTAACAATAGAGATATTTGATTTATATCTCTTATCAAGGGAAATGCAACATTTATTTATTGGTTTTGTGTATGTGTGTTTGTGTGCCCATAGCACCTTACTGCAGCCTGACCCACACCCTGAAGAATGGTGGTATTTTAAATAGGACTGCAGGAGAAGTTGGAAGTAAAGTGCATTATTTTTGCAAGCCTGGATATCGGATGATTGGCCATAGCAATGCAACCTGTAGACGAAATCCAGTTGGCATGTATCAGTGGGATTCCCTTGCTCCACTCTGCCAGGGTAAGAAATGTGTGTTTTCATCCCCAAACTTGAGTTCAATTTATTGTTCTTATTTTAATCACACTCTGAAACGTACAAGAGCTGTGATTATGGTTAAAAGGTAAGGAAAAAATGAATGTGAGTTCATAAAAGTACAAATTAAACTTTCTGCTGACCGTGCAAACACTTCTGACATTTGCACTCAGCTTGATTTAGCTTTATAGCCTGAATTTGTAGAATGGTTGAACACTCACTAGATGCTGGGTAGAATTATTCTAATACTTATATTTCATTTTGAAACTTAAAAATGTGTTATCCAACTCAGATTCAAAATAATTTCTCTTGACAGTTGTGTTAATTAAATGAAAATCAATTACTAAAGCTCATTTTCCCTTTCCTTAGATTAAAAACTCATACTTTGAGCCACATGCTGCATATTTCATTTTCATTAGGTCACTTAAATGTAGAACTTGTTAAAGTTGATTTCAATATTTCATGCTTTTTTTCATTTTATCTTTCATATGCATAAAAAATCAAATTTTCAAATAAGACATTTTAATTTTAATTGAAGGCTTTGAAGTCATGAAATTTTCAGTTTTCTCTTATTGAGATTTATATGCATAATGAAATATATTGGTCTTTGAAAGCTAATTGCAATTTATGAATGGAACCTCATATTGGTTTCCTTGTTTCTCTTTTTTTCATTAGATATTAGATTTTCTGGTATTGCTGTATGAGACAATAATAGATATTTATCACAGTTATTGTATGTGTCTTTAACCGCAAGAAGTTAATCAGACACCCAGCCTGCATCATCTATGTTGTACCTCCAGATATTCTTCTTTAATGTAAGATAAACATGAAGATCTAATAGGCTTGTTTCATTAGGAATGATGGTTTTTTTTAAGAAGAGTACTTTTTCTTTCAAAAGAAGAAATGCTTCTCATTTTCTTTAAATGTTCTGTTACTCTCTGCCTATGACATAGAATCCATTGCTCAGAGAGCAGCCCCGTGGGCTGCATGTCCTTGGCACTGTGGACTGAACAAGGAAAATGGCTGAGCCCAGGATTGGCAAGAGTTCCCAAATCTTGGCCTCTAGAGGCTGAGTCCCTAGACAGGGCCCTAAATGGAATCTGCTCTCAGGGTAGAAGCCCAAGAAGATCTTGGAAAGAGACTATCATGTGACAACACAGACAAATGAGAAATGACAGTCTAGGCAGATGTTAGTCTATCTCCCTGACGTTTGAAGAGTTCTGAACGTTGTTGACTCGATGGAGGGATGGCTTGCTCTTCTGCTGAGTGGTTGAAAAGGAACCAGAAGATGCCTGGGATGTGTCTTGTTGATAAGTTTCCACTTCCCTCTCCTTTCCCCATTTTCTCGCTCAGCAGAACTATTTGCTGCTGAATTAAATGACTCAGAAATAGAAATAGAGCACTAAAAACCAGATCCTTCTGGAATCTTTGCAGTGTCAGCTGAAGGATTTGATTGAACATGGTCAGTGTATCTCTCCTCTGTGTTGCACGTAACCCCAAAGCAATGCCATCAGGGACGTGGAATGTTAGAATCACGCACCGCGTTCTAGGTGGGAAATTGGAATATAAATGCCCGACGTGATTGTGTTCTCAAATTATAAAATATTTCAGAAGCATCCTCTTCCCACTATAAATCCACAGTCTTCTGCACTTTCTGTTAACCATTCTGATAACTGGGGAGTCAATATGATCTTGGTTTTTGGTTGTTGTTGTTGTTTCATAAACTATGACCTGTAAAACCTGGAGGGCCCTTAAAAATAATCTAGTTTAATTTGCTTATTTTTATGTTTTTTAAACTGAAGCATATAAAAGTTAAGTGACTTATTAATAATCATAAAAATGTTGGTCTAGAATCCAGACCTCCTGCCTGCCTCTTCAGCGTTTGAATCAAAATGTGTCTGGCCAAAAGAAATTCTACTTAAAACAAAATTTTGCAGACACCAGTTCTAAGTAATCTATATTTTAGGTGTTTAAATTCATTTACTGTGGAAGAGTTTCTTTAGTCCTCTCTTAGTTCTTTCCAATTTGTGTAAAATAGCATTTTGATTACAATAATGTATAAAATATTTTCATCATATGTGAGGCTGTAATGTTTAAAAATAAAAAAACATGGTGAAAAACAGTCTTTTTTAAACCATTTAAATTATTTGGTACAGCTACACAAGCATTTTCATCATTTTAAAAATAAATCTTTTAAAATAAATAGTAAAAATATTTACTCCAATAGGTGAAGGCCATTGAGAAAACATCGTAAAATTTTAAACAGAATAGGCTTATATAACATGTATATTGGCAATTTATACCCTAACGGTGTTTTACTTACAATTAAAGAGCCTTAGAGCTGATTGAACTGAATTTAATACAGTTCATAATATAAATGTGTAATTGTTATGGTATTTAATAAAGGGAAACTTGATCTGTTTAGCATTAATCATTCGCTTTCCTTTTGTTACTTATAGAACACAGAAGTTTTCCATAATGTAAATACTCACCTAACTTACAGAAAAACACTGGCCTCCTTCAATATAGTCAGAATGAGCCTTTGTGGATTTTTAATTCCCTCCTTGTACCAACCTTCTAAATTATATTTAGATTAATTTTTTTTATTTTCAGTTTTTAGATAATTGAAGATAATTTTTTCAAAGTAGTTTTTGGGTCCAAAGAGAGTTAATAGATATAGATGGATGATCACCATCTATGTGGTCCTGAATTGCTGGCAGTTCATAATGGTAGGGTATGAAATTAAAGAGTGGGTGAACTCTTTCTTTAAAATTCTTGGAATTCTGTAAGGGAAAAAGACTTTGCAAAAGCATCATCTAGATGCATACCATCACACTATTCCCCCTCAAGACAGCTCAAACTCTTTTATGATTTTATTTTCTTGCCCAAATATTATATTCACATTAGATATAAAATTGGAAAATGAGAATTTCCCTGTAGCACATTTATAAGGATAAAGATACAAGCTTTACCTCTGAAACCTATAGACCTCAAGCACACTGTTCCAAAAATTAAAGCAGATGTAGGGTCCATGTTTATAGAGAGGGTATACTCTGTACAAGTTTAGGACAAGTGAGAAAAAGCAGGCTAATGAAATCAGTGTTGATGTGCAGCCTTCCATTACCTGTGCTTAGAGAAGATACAGTTTCTAAAAGTATCAGTAAGGAGGCAGTAGTTTAAGTTAGTTCAGGATACTGAGTGCATCCTCATTTGTTTTTCATGAGAGGAGATTTGATGTTGTAGGTTCCATAAGGAGCAAATCAAATGAAAAAAATTGTAATTAAAAAATTATCTGCTGCAATAAATTTCAAACTAAATAGCTCCACCAGAAAACAAGTAGCATCTGACACCCTTTGAGAGAAGATGACATTGGGTCAACAGCAACTATAAATCCTGCAACCCATCTAATTACTGATGCAATAGTGATGGTGCAATAGTTTGAGACTCTTACCAAAATCAAAGGTCACCATAGTTATTTTAACTATTTTATTTGAAGATAGGGGACTTGAAAACTGGAAATAAACAAATAAATAAATGGACAAATACCCCTTTGTGGCACTGGGAGCCTACTATTTAATATTTATTTAATATATTTATACATTTTATATATTTAATATTGCAATATATTATTTAATATTTCAGTTATCCTTCTGGAGTTGGTATAGTATTTCTCAGTGATTTGAACAGCATTCCTTTTATGCTGACAGAGGAACAAAAACAACTTACACATTTTCTAACTGCAGTAGGATGTTAATTTTTTTAAAAAAATAATTGTGCAAAATAATACTTTGAAATGTTTACTAAAAATGCAACACTTGCCTTTTAGTAAATGAGTGAGGTGGAAAGCTGAGAGCTGGGGTCAGGCCCTTTGGGGCCCCCAACACTGGTCATGTGACCACGAATGTGCTGCCCTAGGCCCCAGCAGAACATGTGTCAGGGCAGTGTTTGAATGAAAAAAAAAGTGTAAATTAATGACAGGTATTTGAGAATGATTTTTTTTTCTTTTTCTTATTTATTTATTTATTTATTTATTTATTTTTGGCTGCATTGGGTCTTCGTTGCGGTGCGCGGGCTTCCCATTGCGGTGGCTTCTCTTGTTGCGGAACACGGGCTCTAGGAGCGCGGGCTTCGGTAGTTGTGGCTCACGGGCTCAGTAGTTGTGGCTCGCGGACTCTAGAGTGCAGGCTCAGTAGTTGTGGCACAGGGGCTTAATTGCTCCGTGGCATGTGGGATCTTCTCGGACCAGGGCTCGAACCTGTGTCCCCTGCATTGGCAGGCGGATTCTTAACCACTGCGCCACCAGGGAAGTTCTGATTTTTTTTTTTTTTCCTTTGAAGATGACTTATCTTGTGCCCTAATGTGCTTTATTTTCTCATTTTCATTGACTTTCTGCTGGTGACATCTTAGAAGCACAGAATTTGAGAGAAAAATAGTCACGTGATGGGCAGGGAGTGCTAATCTCCCTAAACCTGGTTCCTGCCATGTAAAACAGGATCTTTGATGCCAAGCTCTGAGAATTGTTGAGAGGGTTCAAGCGCTCAGACAGTCCTGGGCAGGACTCAGCAAATAGGACCCTTCACTGCCCATCACCTGTGAGAAAGAACACACAGCAGGCCAGATGTGTTGTCTCATTTCAGAGAACTTCAGCTTGCTTTTCTCCCTTTCCTTGACCTTTTAAATTACTTCTCTCAGAAAACCTGTACTGGTTTTTATCCTCCTCGATAAAGCCAGGCATACATATCTTTTGCCCTTCAGGCTTCATTTCCTGCCTTCAACCAAGAAACTCTGCCCAGCAGCTGTTTCCCTTATCAATACACTAATCTTATTCATCTTGGAGGGAAGCCAAAATTAGAACTGAAATTTTCTGTATTATCTCAAAGATCCAGTTAAAGTGGTACCTTACAGGTCTTGGCTTTTGAGTTTCCCATGTTACGGAGAGAGCAGTTCCCACGTAGCTCTTTATCTCAGAGCCGTGATTTTCAGAGCACTTGGTGAGTCGGAGCTCTGGCTTGGACTTGATGTTGTGTGTTATTTATGCTTTGCTTGCGTTTTGCAGGCAATGAAGCATAGGGAAAACGATCATTCTCACAAATGACATGATTAAGCCTCTGTTCGTAAAGTCTGAACTTTAAGATGGAAAGATATAGACGCCTACACTCTGCTGATATATGCTAATATTTGCTAATGTAAAGGGTATGGATAGAGCAAGAGATGGGTGGGTGGGTGAGGTGGTTCATGTAGGTCTGCCTTGAACCAGGGACTGAGCTGGGTGTGTGTCTTCTCATCTCTTTAATCCTTGTAGACACTAGTGCTCAAAGGTGACATTACCCAAGAAACACACGACTGAACACCAGAGGTGGGATTTGAACCCATGTCTTTCAGATTCCAAAATCTACATTATTTCTACTATACCATGAGTATTCCCTCTGTGAACATTATTTCTATCCACTGAAAGGGCATATTTCAGAAGAAAATTGTTCTTTTTTTAACTTAAAAAAATAGCAACATTATCAAAAGTTCAGAGGATATGTTTGGTGTTCTGGCATAAAACTTGAGTTATTTTGTAAATCTCAAAAACTTTTACCTATGGGCATAAAATGCATAAGAAGTTATGATTTTTGTCTTGATTTTTTAATACATATTTATTTGCTTCTATGAAATGTTCAAGCTTCTATGTGACCTGATAATAGTGCAGTATTTTTAGAAATTTAAAAATAATGTTTTTAAAATTATTTTAAAAACAAAACAAATCACATGTTATGATATATATGAAAATATGTATGTATATGAGTATGTATATATATACATGTGAGAATACAGGTTATAGTCATTATGTCAGCTATATTCTAATATATTAGGCTAGGAATCGACATAGTTCATAAAGCCAAAAATTTGCCAAATCCCACTAAGCATATTGTAAACTGAGGTTTATTCCATTTGCTCTTGATCTTCTTATGGGATTTGAGTTGACTGAGTAGATCTTGGGCATTTCACAGTCAGAATCTCCCAATTCAGGCAAGGATCCCTCCCATTCCCAGTATTTACTGGCGCCATGACCCTGGGCAGGCAACACAATTCACTGAGGTTTAGCTTCTTCTGTGAGCGGGGATAAGAATACTCCCCGATCTGGCATGTTTGAAGGATTAAATGAAACAGTTGACATGAAATCTTTATGCTGGAGCTAGGTACTAACAGGCACCCCTAAAAAAGGAACCTTACAGGATAGAAAAATAATTTCATCAGTGAGTGTCTTCAGGAAGTACTTGTTGACGTGCTTTCAAGCAGGGATTTTACAAATGTCTAGTTAACATCAATAATATTTAAGTAACTGAGCTGGGAATAGATTTCTCTGATTTCTCACAATACTCAAAATGAGACATCAGGAAACTTCTTCTGTAAAGGGCCAGGTAGCAAATATTTTAGTCCTGTGAGTCATAGAAGATCTCTGTCACATATTCTTTATTTAAAAATGTTTCACAATCCTTTTAAAATGTGTAAGGCCATTTTTAGCTGGCATGCTGTACAGAAACCAGCCACAGACTGGTTCTGCCCTGAGGGACCATGGTCTGCTGACCTCTGACCCCAATAACGTGCCTGGATCAGACCATAACACAAGCATAACTCAGCCAGTGTCAGTTATCCTCTGTAGTCTGCAAATTATATCTCAGACATTTTACAGAAGACATATAGTTCCCTCTGTCATGTGCTAAAATCCAGCATGTTTATTCACAAAATTAAATAATGCATGTTCTCTGTCCATGCTTGGCACACACCGTACATCACAAAACTCATGTTTCCTGTCTGTGTCTGGAAAGTGGTGAATAATAAGAGCAGTAGTGAGTGGAAATGTACACAATGGGGATTTTGTGTAATAGCCGTAGTGATATGAAGCCCTTGACCTTCCTGGGCAAGGAACTGTGCAAAGTATGCAAAGTCCTCATTTTTTCTAAGAGAATCCAGAGTCCTATCGATAAGAGTAGCTAATAGAGATCTATCATGTACAATGCAGTAAAGGAAATCCCTGTGATGTAGCTTTGTGTGCCTAACATAGAGCAATGAGCCCAACCCGGAGAACTCAAAACATTTCCAAATGCCATCAGGAGGACCCCGTGTTTCCCTGCTCTTCTGGAGCCTCCAAGGGAAGGGGAAGTGCATTGGCAGAGCAGAGGGAAGAGTCCATACAGAACGTTCCACACCAGCATGCGGAACTTTGAGATGAGGGTTCCTAATCAGTGAACGGCAAAGAGGAGTAAAGATGGTAGGATACCCTGTGTGCGGTGTAAGATACTGACCAACATTACAGAGTAGGTTATGGTCTTTCATTAAAGAGCCACGGCAGCAAGCTCTGCCTGTGAAATTGACAGTTTGAAATGTCAGCCCCTGGCATAGAGAATGTGCCACCGGAGTGAAGAGAACAGGCAGGCCCGGGCGGGGCAGGTCCCGGGGGCACACGGGGATGAGATGCAGGGTGCGGAAGCAGCTGGCTTTCTAAAATTCCTCAAGTGAAGGTAGCTGAGCAGTCCAAGAGAAGTCAGCAGTTCAAAGGAGGGGCTGATCAGTGCTGGAGAGTCATAGGGTGTGACTTGGCTTGTGAGAACCTTGGCTCCTGACTCTGCAAGTTCTCCCAGTAACCGAATCAACTCCGGGAGGGGATGGCTCAGCAGAGACCCGCACAGGGAGAATCTGTGGTGTGCCCTGAGGCTTGAAGGCAGGCGTGGGGCGTTCACACCGGTGCAAAGGCATCCAGGAGGGCAAACGCACCCTTCTGCACACGCCGTGTCCCCTGCCTCGGAGTGCTTTGTCTGTATGTGGGTTGCTGATCGCCTTTTAATTGCTCCTCATCAATTCCCCGAGCTCATCTCCTCTGTCTCTGGGGGACTGAGGTGCCCATATCCCGGGTCCTGAGCGCCCTCTAGTGCGTGCTGTGACCTCGCCACTGCCTTTTGTCCTGTGTGTCTGTAGATTGCTTCTCCTGGACCAGTGGTTCTTCAGAGTTCACAAGAACCATCTGGAGTATAGATCCCTCACTTCCAAGTGCCCCCCCAAATCTGACTCAGCGGGTCCCAAGGAGCTGGAATCTGCAATCGTACAAGCACCCCAGGTAAACTTGGTGCAGGTGTCTAAGGAACACGTGTTAACAATCCCCATTCTTAAAGAGAGGGATTTTGTCTAAATGTGAATCCCAGCATTTTGCACAGTGCCTGCACCATACTTGGCATCGATGTGAACTTACGACTAAGTGCGTACGGCTCCACTCTCTCATCAATTGCCTTCCTCAGTAAGGCTTCTAACATAAATGGTGTTATCGGGAAGAAACACAGCTTGAAATTAGGCCAGTGGTGATGTCATCTTCAACTTTCAGATAGAGTAATAACCGCACTACAGGAACAGCCTCCAGAAGAGCAGCCCCGTGCGCAAGGCACACGGCCTGGAGAGCCCTGTGCTGAGGTGTGTGACACCAGGCAGAGTGCACCGGAGGCGTGTCTGGCTGCTACAGGTGTCAGGCCTGAATTGTGCCCCCCTCAAAGGAGATACGTTGGCGTCCTAATCCCCAGGACCTCAAAATGTGACTGTATTTTGATAAAGGATCTTTACAAAGGTGACCAAGTGAAAATGAGGTCATTAGGGTGGGCCCCAGTCCAGCATGACTGCTGTCATGATAAGAGGGGGAAATTGGGACCCAGAGCGCAAACCTTGTGAAGACACAGGTTGAAGACAGCCGTCTACAAGCCAAGGAGGAAGGAGCAGTCTTCCTCAAGCCCCTCAGAAGGAACTAATCCTGCTGACACTTTGATCTCCAACTTCTGGCCCCCAGAACTGTGTGATCACACATTTCTGTTGTTCAACCCCCAGGTATGTGGTCTCTGCTGTGGCAGCCCGAATGGACCAGCACGTGTGATCCCCTCTCTGCCCCGTGAAATCCCTCCCCTCCCCTCTCCACCTCAGCAGTGAGAACCTTGGCTCCTGACTCTGCAAGTTCTCCCAGTAACCGAATCAACTCCAGCAGCAGTGTTTGGATCTCGGGGCCAGAAATTTTGCAAATTGTGAAAAAATGGAGAAATTAGTGACAGAAGGTCATGAGATTTTCTTTCTGGACATATATAGGGGAAAACAGAAGTCACAAAATATTTACATTATTTATTACAGTGAAATTGCCTAGTTTCCTTAGTTCCATCATCATTCTTAACAACCTTTCATTGTTGCATCACATGTTTATTGCTTGTTTATTTTCTGTGGTTTTTTTTTTTTTTAGTAAAATGCAGCCAAAATTTCAGGTCAGCAGTTTTGAGAATTTATTAGACCCACGAAGTTCATTTTGTTAAAAACGTATTTAATGGTCCACACTCTACCAGGCACCTTGCTCTTCTCTGCGGCTCCGTTGTTTCACTCATGAAAGTCGGAGGACGGTGGATTGAGCTGAGCACTGGCAGCCGTCTCCGAGGGGTTTTATTGTCCTTATTTTGCAGGCGGCGAAGCCAAGGCTGAAACAGGTTAAGGGAACTGTCCCCCATCAGAGCAGCGTGAGCAACGACTTGATGAGTTTCCAGAGCAGGATCCTGTCCTGTCATCCCACCTACCAAGTTAGATGAAATCTGCCCCAGGATTCCAGAGCCCATGAAACCCGCCATAAACAAAGCGTTCTGGTCCTCTGGCGAGTTCTCATGACACCAGACTGAAGGCGCATTAGGGTCCCATGCCCACCGGAGGATGATCTCTGTGGGGCAGTGACCAGAGGTAACTGGGTCAGAGCTGACATGTAACACACGGAAGTGTCACTGCTTTCCTTCAGCTTCTGTCCCCAGGGTCTTGCTTTTTATTGAATGGAACTTTGTTTTATTTCTTTGTTCCTAAGAAGTGGCCCTTTGCTTTTTAAATGTTCACACCCGTGCCTTCCCGTGACTCTCCAAAGCAGAGGGGTGGGCGTCAGCTGCTTCCTACAGCCTTGCGGAAGCAATGGATTTGCCCCTAGGGAAACAGTCAAGCGGCAGCATTTGACAAGTCAGAGCCTCTCTTTGTCTTTAGTCATTTGTCTGCCCACGTACTGGGTCCCTTCCTTTCCAGAGCTCTTCTGTTTGCTTCAAATGATTAAGTGTTTTTTGGGGTTTTTTCCTTCCTTGGGCTACGATGTACTAAATATTTTCAAGAGGTTTAGAGCAGCTAAAGATGCTTCTCAGCCAGATCCTGTTTTTCTTCATTTTCCATTTCAGAACTCCCTGTGTTTTTAAGTTGCCCATCTGTCTGAGTTAATGTCTGTACATTCAAGCCATTACTTCCCTCTGTCTGCCCTCGTTTTCAGAAGTGCTCGCCTTTATCCCTCAAGACACATGGGTGGATATTTCTTACGCTAGTAAATGCTCTTTCTAAAGTGTCTGACTTCACACCTGCCCCCATAAAACAAATAAAAACAATGTGACCTGTTAAGTCCCACGGACCTAGAGGTGATTCCAGCCCTTTACCACCTCTCTTATTATTATTTTCTAAGTCAGCCTTCAGCCCAGTATTAATGGTGTATTGGATGCTGGCTGAGCATCACGTGAGATGTTGCTTAGGGTCTGGAAAATCAGAGAAGACAAGGGAAATAAAACAAACAAAAACAAGGGTCCAGAAATATCATTAATGCTCAAATTCAACGTGGCCTTTATATTTTCAGATTTATACTTTGAAAATGTATTCTGACCTATTTATTTATCCATCTATTTATTTATTGCCGGTGGTTGGACATTGAAAATAAAAAGATACGAATATACTGAAATATAGCAGATGGCACCTTGGCGACAGTACAGGACAGTAGCTGAGATACCTGCTTTGGCATCAGATACCCTGAGAGATGCCCTCCGACACAGCTGTTTACTAGTTATAAGAACTCGGGCAATTTGCGTGACATTTCTAACGCTCATTTTCCTTAGTTGTCATATCAGTCGGGGTTCTCTAAAGAAGCAGCACCAGTAGGTGTGCGCAGACGTGCACAAGGGGAGGCTTAGTGTAGGAGCTGGTCCCCATGGTTACGGAGCAGAGAAGCCCAGTGACCTGCCATCTGCAGGCTGGAGGCCCAGGCAGCCCGCGGTGTGATTCAGTCCAAGTACCAGGGAATCCAGTGGGAGGGGCAGCGGGGAAAGTGCCTGGAGCCCCGATGTAAGAGTGGGACAAGCTGGGCGTCCCAGCCCAAGCAGAGGGAGGGAATTCCGCCTTCCTCTGCCTTCTGGTTGTACGGAGGCCTCAGGATTGGATGACGCCCACCCGAACCGGGGTGGGTGCTGTCCTTCACTCCTCTGAGAAGCAAATGCTAATCTAGTCTGCATACATCCTCACAGGCACACCCCAGGAATAGTGTCTTACCAGCTCCTAGGCACCCTTTCGCCCAGTAAAGCTGACAAGTAATATTAACCATCACAGTAGTAATAAAAAATAATAATTTACTTATTGGGGTATTTTTGAGATTAAATGAGGTCATACAAGTAAAAGAACTTGTCACAATGGCAGGAACCGTGTATTTGACCAAGGAATGCTGGTGTTCTACTGATAAAGGTGATAATGTTGTTTGCAGGTGCGCGATTTCTCAGTGACTTCATCTGAGCCCACCTCCTCCTGGAGTGGTTGCTTCTCTGACTCTGGTGCTCAGTGCTTTCAGTGTGTTGGGCTCGGCGCTGATTCTCCTGAGCCTGGAACCTGGTGTGGCTCTTTGAGGAGGCACTGGGGCACCGGGCACAGCCAGCGTCGGGCTCCAAGTCCCCCCACTTTTGGCCCCGAACTCCTAATTTCTCTTGATGGTGGCATGAGGGATCTGAGGGATTCACTATGAAATGTTTCCTCTGTATTTGTGATGGAAGGGAAAACATTCCTTCATACTGTTTAGTTTTTAGTTGACCTTAATCTAGAGAGTTGAAGAATGCTTCCCTTTATATTAAATCTGAAGGAAAGTTATTTTTTTTCATAGTGAAAGAGAGCTCGAGTCCTGATAACGTGCCCGATGTTTTGCTGTGTGGCTTATACTGTACATTCTGCCACATTAGCCTGTAAGGAACTTTGATGTTTCTCCTTTTACAGATGAGGAATCAAAGCTCAGCTAAGTTAGGTAAATTTCCAAGTCGTAAACAGACAAATAACAAACTCAGACTCTCCTAGGTCTGAATCCATGTTCTTTCAACTCTCAGCCTTGTTTCCTATAGCGTTTTAAGTTGAGATTGATTTGGAATCATGGCACAAGCTTTCATTCCACATCCACGTGTGCACAGTGGTAATGTTTCCACACCAGTGCTCACCTTTGGGTGATGGGCATGAAGCAAAGACGTGGACCGGGCTACACAGGACGTTTAGATTTGCTTTGTGTCCTGAAAACATGCCTGGAAACCTAACGATGCTCAGCATGGCCTCGAAAGGCTCCCTGGACTTGTTCCCTGAAATAAACGTTCATGGGGGCTGCCATGCTCTCCTTGTGATGATCCCATTATGTTACATGATTCCAACATGCTGAAAATGGTGATGAAGTTTTATTTAGAAGGTAGTGGCAGAGATGACTTGTTCTTTGTGATGCAGACATTTTTGAGCCTAATTTTATCCCCTGTTAAATATTGTTTTAAATGTGAACTTATTTATTCATTTTGTATATCACCTATATTATTACTAAAAAGAGACTGGTAGTTTCTACAGAACAAGTTGATGGAGATGGGATTAGATAACTCTTGCTAATCAAACTCAAAATGCTTGTAAACCATCCTGCACTATTCATGCCTGAAGCAAGTATAACTCATTAGCTGAGGGCGTGGTCTCTTCTGACCCATTAACAAAGATATGCAAGGCTCATTGATTAAATCCAACAGTGTTCCTGGCTTTTGTCCCCTGGGAGGTGCTTATTACAAGACACACTCTTGAGCCATAATATATTCAAATGCCACTTTTACCGAGGTCCTCATTAGGCCGATCATGAAAATGTCACCTTGGGTCTGCTTGAGTGATTAATGGAATGTCTGCTGTTTAAAGATGGCGGCCTAGTAATGACTCAGTTTTACTCATGGGATCTCAGATGGTTCAGAACTGGACCCCAGTACAAGGTTAGACCCATTAACAGCCATGCAAACATTTATCTATGTTTTAAAATGTTTGTTAAACAAAATAATTTTATGTTGACTTTTAAAAATAAAATAATGGACTGCTGAGAGTCAGAGAACATGCTTGCTGCTATACCACGCTTAGATAATACCACACAAATTCAGAAAATTTGTAAGAGAGAGCTAGATCTTCCTTTGTACTTTCACTTGCCATACTCATTTTGTGATGGTTTAGAAATCACGCTGTACAGCAATGTGGAGGGAAGGGAATGGATGATAGGACAGACACGTCTGTCTTGTGTGTGCTGAGGAAGACTTTGGGTAGAATCCTGAACATTTAGAGATAAGGCTGTAGAGATAACGTAGTTCAGCTTCTTCATCTTACACGTGAAAATGCTTAAGCCAAGATGATAACTGTTAAAATATTTGCGGAATTTAATGGACTTCAGAGCTGGAATTCGTGGCCACGAGAACCACTGGTGTCAGTGTTCACAGGGACGACTCCAGGTTTGCATCTGCAGGGAGCCTTTCACTATAACACAGATGCTACCTCGGGTTTAATCTCTTACGGAATCTTTTTTATGCTTAAGAAAAGCGTGACTTGGCCAGTTATGCTGAATACCTATGACCATCAGGAAGATAATGACTTTAAATGATCAATTTGCTCTATTAAATATCAACTGTGTAACTATGGTCCTGCTCAAAAGGGGGAAAAACAAAAGTATTTTGTCTGTATATCTCAAGAATATTTTTCACTATTTATGTTAGAATTAAGTTATTATCAGGAAACTCTTATTTTAGAAAAAAGAATCACTAATAATTAAATCATAAACCATCAAATATTTCCTTATCTTCCTCTCTTCCCCTCCTTTGTGTTTATTTTTGTGGATGTCAGATTGGAAAGGACACGGACCAACATGCCAAGTGACCTGAAATCTAGTTCTGTCTTTTCCAAATTTAACAAAAGGAGTCAATTTAAAAATTCCAATTAAAAGTTGTATTAACAAGCCAGCTGGTTGTGTTGAAGACTCATGGGCTCTTTTTCAAAGAGAGATGAGAGGCATTTATCTGCCTTTTCAGCTTCACGTTCCACTCACTCCCAGGGGCCCTTCGTGTTGCTTAACTTAGAGTTTAGCTCCATTATATGTAAAATGGGAAATAGTATTGTTTTGCCTTCCCCAAATTATGTAATAATTTTATAATTCAAACTAAATAATTAATAGGAAAGGAAACAAATAGACGATATTATTTGAATTGTTTACTGTAAATAAAACTTTTAAAGTAGAACCTTAACATGTGAGTTCGTGAAGACATTTCTGGGGAGAAATAAATTCCCCAAATGTCTAAGGACACAAATTCTGTTTTCTTTCAATGAGCCTAACTCTATAATGTGCTGATATATTTTAATCTTCCAACAAATTAGCTCCATGGTACATATTTTAATCAATTATGGATTAGTAATAAACAGTGACAAGTCTTTTCACAAGAAAGGTTGAGTGGATGTTAAGAATGTTTTATTCCTTAAACATTGTTAATAGATTATACAACACTTTGTTCAGTTCATGGCCTTAGCCGTGTAGTCTCGTATTGGAGCTGAACATCGGGAGATTCAGAGAGTGCGTTACGGAAGGCCGCAGTAAATACGAAAAATTCTTCTTGCTCTACCCTTACCAACCCACCCCGCCATCCTTTCCTCTGTGTCCCAGACTCACGGGACCGACGGTCTAACTAAAATACTTATTGTACCTTCTGATCTCAAAAAGACAACTCATTTTTTCCCCTCTAATCTGCTTTCCTGGGGTTTATCCTGTCTCAGAAAATGGGCCCTCAGTCCAGCCAGCTGCTTAATTCACTTCCCTCTCTTGCTTCCACCTGAAGTCCTACCTATAACCACCACGTCCTCTTGAATCTAGCCACTGAGGGTGTGCCGAGCCCATCCACCTCTTTATGTCCTCTTCATGGGGCACACAAGAGGCTTTCCCTGACCACCTCTCAACTCATCCTGGGGACAGTAGTCAGGATGATCTGACCGAAACACAAATGGGCTTGTGTCATTGCCCAGCTCATCCTTTGCAGGACGTCCTGGAGGACCCAGCATGGAGTCCAAACTCTTCACCACTAATAACGTGTTCTCTGACTCCCTCCCAACCATCCTTCCGACCAACCGTTCGCTATGCCAGCCTTGCCCACTCCCCAGGATTTCACCTGCACTTTTTTGCCTCACCTGGCTTCATCCTCTAAAGAATGGTGCTAGTCAGGGCCACTGGCCTGAGGGCTGGTGCTTCAATAGGGAGACCTTTCCCGGGCCCTTCTGCCTTAATTTAAATAGCGATCCTTATTTTCCCCTTTGTTTCAGCACCTTGTTCTGAACCTTCGTGACACTAGTTACAGTTTTTACAATATAATTATATATTTGGGAGCTTATTTGTCTCATGACTCCCTCCCTGGTTGACTATAAGGTTCAAGAGGGAAAGGACAAGGTTGGTTTAACCACCATCCTTCACACCGTGCACAGCATGGGGCCTGGCACATAGCTGACCATAAAAATCTGTCAAGTGAATAAAGTAACAAATTGTACTTGTTTTTTGATTGGCAGGATGTGCAAAATATCTCTTAGATATGTCCCAAAGGCTCCCAATGAACAATATGAGATTGTTTATGTAGAGCTATTTGCCCAAAGTGAAAATTATCCTAAATGTTCTATAAAGGGACTGATTCTAAAGTCCGTTTCTCCAAAAGCTCTGTCAGCTCATCAGCATGCAGAATATATTGAGTAATTATTTCTACTTTATTGATCTCACTGAAGTGCAGTAATGCTCAAGTTAGATAAAGTTAAAGATGATCAAATTGGAGGGTATTTCTTCTCAGGAAGAGATTCAATGTCATATATGCTGTGTCATGAACAAAATGACCATTTGCCATAACCTAAAATCTATCACAAAGCATGGCTGAGTTCATTTAGAACTTCAACCAAATTAAGTTTGCTTTATAATTGTGTAGCTATAACTATCTGAATATATGGCTGAATAATTATATGTTATTAGAGCATGCAGACAAGTTTACTTTCCTGATATGTAGGAAAACATGTAGAAACTGCAGGATTATTCTTCCTCTAAACATAGCTCTATTATAAGTAGCTATATTAATGGTTCTAAAGAAAGACTTATTTAAAATACAATCCTACAAATTTCACAGGATCTATATATTTTATCATGAGCAAGTTAACTCTCTTTCCTGAGTATCATGCTGTTGATTTTCTTGCTAAATCATAGTAAATAAATCCTTTTTTTTCCTCCCATTGGGTGCTTTCCAAAAGACAATATCAGTAATGTTTTTTCTTGAACATGATTGAATAGAATCAAAAGATTCTAAACTTGGAAAGTACTTCAAAAGCTTTCTACCCCAATGAGCTGCAGTTGTAGATAGTATATAGGTTGTGATACATTCATATTAGGATTTGAATTTGGTTCCACCATTTATTAATTATGTGAACTTAGGCAAATTATTTAAGCTCTTTGAGTCATACTTTCCTTTTTCTGCAATAATCTTATCTGACTAGAGAACCAAGAAGATTAACTGAGAAAATGCATGTAGATTGTGTTAGACATAATACCAAACACAATTTCATAGACGTGATTATGAGAAAAATAGTCAATTTTTGCTTTACATAATGTATGTCAAGTAGGATTAGATTTTGCTTCTCAGTTTACACAAAATTGAAGGGGTTGGAAAATGATCACATGTGGAATGGAATCAATGTGCTGGCAATCAATAATTTGGAAGATGTCCTTTTTGCTTACCTTTGTCTCATTAGAAACCATTCTGAAGTTTGGGTTAATTTTAATTTAAATGCATCAAAGATGGCATTTCTTAAAAATAACTACATAGAATTTCAGATAGAGTTCCAGACCATAAATTTTAGATTTATAATTTTCATCAAAATAATATAGTCAATTAAAATATTCAAAATTAAAATATAATATTTAAACTTAATAAGCTTAAGGTGAAAGGTTTCCTTACCCTTTGTTGTTCAAATTATGACCTAAGTAAATCAAAATTTACTTAAAACAAATCTACATAAATACTGAAATTGTCATGATAATTTTTTAAGAACTTTAAACAGCTACCTTTTATGATATAATTTTTTCCATTTCCTAGAAATAAAGTATTTATTAAGCACTATGATATTTAAGACAGTGGGAAGGGTGAAAAGATGTATAACATGTTCTGTCCTATAAGGATGTTATGCCATTAGTAACGTGGGCACCACTCAGGTAAGATGTGTACATATAAGTGGAATAGATGGCAAATGTTCAGCTATAACAGGGTACATGGTGACAAATTCTAAAATTCTTTGCTATGACAGACATCACCAATCTATCACAGAACCCTTTCTTGTTCAGCCTCAGAATCATTTCTAAAAGGAGGTTCTGACTTCCACGTCTATGAACATGGAATAGATATACTTTTCTCTATTTCACCTCCTAAGTACAACAAGTATCCCTGGACATCATATAATATATATATATGAAAACTCTGAAAGGTGGAGAGGTGGTGGTAGAATGGCTTAGGCACCTCAGAACCAAAAGAATGACTCAGTGGTGAGTTCCCTGGGTTCTCTTTTCTACCTCAAATGTTCCTGAATGGATGCTTGAGAAGACAGTCCTTGAAACACCAATGGAAATAGACAAAAATCCCCAATAAAAGCCTGCTCTTCCTGCCAAAAGACCAGGAAAGGGCAGTCAGACAAGACAGAAAATGTTTTGTCAGTAATGATTCTTCTCCATCCAAACCCCACAGAGGAAACTGTGGCCATAAACTGCCCCCTGCCAACGCAAAGAGTGAGTGGAGAGCCCCCCAGGCTGTCTGCAATGCCCCCACCTTTCCCAATGGGTGGTGTCTGTGGAGGCTGAGTGAGGGGCTGTGGCTTCATCCCTGCTGGGCAGTCAGTGATACCACTTGGGAAACTGGGCTCCCTCCCCACCTGGTGGGGATGAGCTGTCCCTCCCCCTGCTTACTGGGTGGTATCAGAGGATGCACATTGGAGAGGATGCACAGAAATATTTCCACTCCTCAGCTGTAGCAAGGCCATCCCTCTACCAGGTCAGTGAGGTCACATGGGGAGCCCTGCAGAGGCACCTCCTCCCTCTCACAGCCAGGGAAGTAGTGATGTTGACCTGGAGGAGAGTCTGAATTCCCACCCTGCCCAGCAAGGACCCCACCCTCCTGGACTATCACTGCTACCTGGCAGGAAGGAGGTTGAAGCTCCCTTCACCAACTGGAGCAACGTCAGGCAGGGTCTAGCAAAACACAAGATTTAAATAAGAGCCAGAGCCTTATAACGTAATACCCAAAATGCCCAGGTGCTAATGCAAAATCACCTACCATACCAAGAAAGTGGCGGATAACAAACTAAATAGATGAGACAATGGAAGCCAATGCCAGATGACACAGATGCTAGAACTCTCTGGCCAAGATTTTAAAGCAGCCTTCATAGACATGCTTCCATGAGAAGTTATGAGCCTGCAGAATCAGCTAGAAAATAGAAAGTCTCAGCAAAGAAATAGAAGATATGAAGAGAAACCAAATGGAATGAGTAGAACTAAAAAATACAACTGAAATTAAAAGCTTGGTAGGTGGACTCAAGAGCTGAATGAAGAAGACAGGGGAAAGTACCAGTGAATTTGAAGATAGAAAAATAAAAATTACACTTTGAACAACAAAAAGAAAATATACTTGGAAACAAAACGAAAGGAAAAAAAGAACTTCAGAGAATGTGAGACTAAAACAAAAGACCTAACATTTGTGTCATCAGAGTCCCAGAAGGAAAGGAGAAAGCAGGAGAGCCTGAAAAAAACTTGAGGAAAAATGGCTGAGAACTTCCCAAATTTGGCAAAATATGTGGACCTAACAGATTCAAAAAGTTAAGTGAATCCCAAATACCAGAAACTCAAAGGAATGCATACCAAGGCACAAGATAGTCAAACTTCTGAAAACTAAAGGCAAGAAAACAAATCTTGAAAGTATCCAGACAGAAACAATGGATTACCTATAGGAAAATAAGATCTAAATTACAGTAGATTGCCCATCAAAAACGTGGTGGTCAAAAGGAAATAAAACAACATTCTTCAAGTGCTGAAAGGAAAGAACAATCAATCCAGAATTCTATAGTTAGCAAAAATACCCTTCAGGAATGAAGGGGAAATCCAGACATTACCAAATGCTGAAAAACTAAGAGAATTTGTTGCCAGCAGACCTACGTTAGAAGCAAGGCTAAAAGAAATTCTCTAAACACACAACAACAAAAAATATAATAAACTTAGAGCATCAGGAAGGAGAAAAGAACACAAAAGAGCAAAAGTATGGGTAAATACAATGGACTTTCTCATTTTCTTTTTGAGTGTTCCAAATTGTGTTTGATAACAGCAGCAAAAATTATAACATTACCTAATGTAGTTCTCAGTGTGTACAGAAAAACATAATTAAAAGATATTATTAATCGGGGAGGATAAAGGGATATAAAAGAATGTAAGATTTCTACACATCCCTCAAACTGGTAAAATATTGACAATAATAGACGAGAAGTTGTGTACATATAGTTAATACCTAGAACAATGACTGAAAAAAGCTATACAAAGAGATATGCCAAAAAATAACTACTGGAGATAAACCAAAATGAAGTTCAAAAAATGTTCAAGTAACCCACAGGAAGGCAGGAAAAGAAAACAGAAACAAAAAATTAAAATGGCAGACATAAGTCTTAACATATTAATAATTACATTAACTGTAAGTGGTCTCAATGCACCAGTTATAAGACAGAGATTGGCAGAGTAGATAAAATGAATGAATGAATGAGTGGATGGGTATGGTCATGTTCAAATTATGGGTGAGTCCATTTTCATTTGGTAATGAACTTTATTTAAAGAGCAAAGCACTTTGTAGATTTTAAGTTTCTCAAAAAGCACTTTGAGTTTGCCCTTCTTTATACAAATGAGGAAATTGAGGATCAAAGATTTTTAAGGTATATGCTCTGGGTCGCACAGATCATAGGTTGCAGATTTGGGGCTGAAACTCAAGAACTACTGATCCAAAGATCATTTTTCATAAATTGTTAACGGAGAATGTCCCGAGGTTTTGCTTTAAAAGCACGTGTCGTTGTAGAGAGCAGCTTGGGAGGAAGTGCAAGGATCTCCTTGTAACAAAAGCAAAGCTTCCTATTTGAGGGAATATGTATCTTATTTATCAAGGACAGCATTTCTCTTTGTCTGGTGTGCTGGCTTCTTAGGCTGCTTTGTATTTTTCTCTTTACTTTACATCTTAACGAACTGTTACTGTTATTCCTGGTTGTTGTTATTAGTGGCTGCTTTAAAATGGGCTCCCATAGGCTTAGCAGGCCTCCTCTTGCACTTGCAGATCTGCCAGAGTCTCATTTAAATGGGGACAGAATTCTCAGCCAGCGCAGGGTGAGCAGGAAGAAAACCATGCACAACACATCCGTCTTTCCTCAGGCGTTTCCACACCCAGCACAACACCTCCCTGTCCGGGAAGGTGCTTGATGATACAAACCAAGTGCCTTCCGACTGGAAGCCTTAGCAGCCTTCCAGGGAGCATTTAAGATGGTCTGAACCCTTCATCCTCTGAGACCATACGGCTCGTTAGAGAAGCAGCCTCAAACCCCATCCCAGATCTGTGGATTCAGAATACGCATGTTATCAACATCCCTGGGATTCATACATACTTTAAAGAAACACGGGTACAAATGCTCTTGCTAGAGGTTTGGGATTTACTGCATGGTTAATCCACAACCATATATTTCATGTTTAATTTTAGTACTTTTATTTGGCAATTAACCCATTTGACAGCAGTTAGTACCAAAAAAGTGCGTATTTCTGGAAAACAAAGCTGTAATTTTCTGTTTCAAGAAAGTCGATAGTGAAATGTTACCATCACAAAATATGTGTATATGTTGAACATCCACCCAAGAAAAGGCATCTTGGTGATAATCTGATGCCATGGACACCAGAAGGCACTGCTGAAGCCCTATTGATATTTATTTCAAAGTTACTAGTAATTTTAGGAAGGCTGTGCCCAAGGTAATACTTACACAGACAGCTGCAGAAACTGCATTCCCATGTCTCTGGGAAGCAGGACTTTACTTCAGATAAATACTTGCTAAATTAAAAAAAAAAAAAAAACAACTCTTCCACCCAGTAATACTACCAATCAGAGTAAGACACACGGAATGAAACCAATCTGCTACCTTGGGCTTAAATAGGCACAGATGAGGGAGGGCATTTGTTGGAAAGACACCAAAAAACTAAGGCAAGGAAGTGAGGGTGAGTCAGCCAGGGGGAGTGGGTACTTAGGGTCAGCTGGCCACACACAGCTCAGTTTTGGGGGGAATGGAGAATTATGGGGACTCAGAAGGAGATTTTGGTTGGCCTTGAAAGCCAAAAAAAGTAGTTTAAGTTTAATGTTATAGGAAATAGGAAACTACTGTATAGTTTTAAAATGAGCATAAAGTTATGAAAACAGTAATGAAGCCTAATCTGGCAGGTATAAAATTGAAAATAGACAATTATAATGGTCTAGGAATCTACTGAAATGCAGTAGAAGATTCTATCTAAATTCAGCAGACATGGGTTTGAGACCTCAGTCTTTGAGTTAGTGAGTGTTAGACTTGGGACAAATAAAAAAAATCTAGCATCTGTATCTTTATCAGTAAGAAAATAGAATAAGGTCTCTTACCTAATAGGCTTGTGGTGAATAATGAATGAAAAAGCATGGTGTGAAAATGATATATAAACTGTAAGTCCTATGTAAAGTAAGATGTAGATATTGTTTCATACATGATTGTATGTACATATGTACATCTCACACATACATACATAGATATATGTACATATACAATACAAACCCACATCATTTATGTATCTTTTAAATCAGTATTTTATAAAATATTTTCATGTGCCTAGTTTTGAATTGAATTATTATACTGTTATTAAACATACACAAACATATTATGCTTATACGTTTGTATTTGAAAATTAAATGCATATAAAACCTATAAAATTCAAGTTAGAAAATAATTTAACCAGTTGGATGATAATGGTTTTTTTAAAAATTATTTATTTATTTATTTACTTATTTATTTTTGGCTGCCCTGAGTCTTTGTTGCTGCACGTGGGCTTTCTCTAGTTGCGGCGAGCAGGGGCTACTCTTCGTTGCAGTGCGTGGGCTTCTTATCGCAGTGGCTTCTCTTGCTGCAGAGCACGGGCTCTAGGGCGCGCAGGCTTCAGTGGTTGCAGCGCGTGGGCTCAGTAGTTGTGGCTCATGGGCTCTAGAGCGCAGGCTCAGTAGCTGTGGTGCAGGGGCTTAGTTGCTCCACAGCATGTGGGATCTTCCCCGACCAGGACTGAAACCCATGTCCCCTGCATTGGCAGGCGGATTCTTAACCACTGAGCCACCAGGGAAGCCTGATAATGTTTTTCTTAAACTCAGTTATTACTTGAAAAGTGATATGTTACTAATGGATACTACTCTGTAGTGTTTGTATGTAGATATATCTATATCCATACACACACACATATATATATATATATATATATATATATATATACACACACATACATACATATATAAAGAATCAACCTTTTTATCATTTTCACCATATGAACAACTATATAGCTTATATTTTTATTACCTGCTGTAAAGTCATTTGGCTTTCACTAGAAGCAGGCCCATGATTTCTATATTATCTGCCTCTGGTATTTTTCTCCTTAGATTATAACAAATTACTTGGCTCCAACATGATTATAAATACAAGAGCAAATGCAGGCCCTGATACATAGTAGAACCCAATAATAGATAGTAATCTAGACAATCTAGAATATTCTCATAATTTTTGACTATATGTGCACATACATATATAAAGGCACACATATATACATATAAGTCTTAATCAGAAATTCTCATATGCTTGCACTGTATACTTAAGACTCCTCAGCAATTCACAGGCCACCATTTGGGAAACTGGCTTTTTCTTCCATGCACCTGAGGCAGAGTGTGAGAGAGGGTTGCCGTTTTCTCTTGCAGCTCAGATCCCATTCTGCACCTCTCACCACATCCTCTTCTTTACCGTGCATTTCATCTGCTGTCCATCCCTCCAGCTCCAGAGCTGATCAGAGGTCCTTCATATGTGGCGATGCTCCTGTCATATTTGATGTTCAGCTCTGTCTTTTTGATTATGATCTGATTACCTCCTGGATGCCCCATTTCAGACCTTATTACCTACCATGCCTCTTACCTTAACCCAGGCCACAGGAAACCCTGCTTCAGGACACATTCTCTTCCCTGTTTTTTACTATTATGGGTGGCCTTCCTCTGGGTTTGCCCTAGCCCTCCGAGTGGGGTCCAGATAACAGAAAGATAGACCATTTTGAAGTAACGGGGATGCGAACTAGGATACTGGTAATGGGAAATGAGAAAAAAGCAGAGAGTGTGAAGTAAACTTCTAAATATTCAGACAATGATTGTCAGTCAACCACATGAGAGCAGTAGGAGGAAAGAACCCTCCTACTTCCTGCTGAATCAAAGGATCTCACTCGACTTACTGAATTACTGGGAGAACGGTTTACTGAGGCAGTCTGTCAGGACAGCTGTGTGAGGGACAGCTACCAACCTAGGATATGCACAAATCTGGCTTGAGGCGTGGGCAGAGCCCAAGTGGAAATTCAGTAGGCAGCTGGTGATAACGTGGATGTCAAGATATGAGAATCACAAATCTAAGGCCATAGTTCAAGCCCAGGAATCACTGAGATTTTGAAGGGAAAACAAAAAAAAAAAAAAGAAAAAGAAAAACAAAGCAAATGGTGAGGCGTTGGAGCCTGAGGGGCAGCAGAAAGAAGGAGCCATTGTAAGTTTCAGAGAACAAGTATTTGAAAGAAGTAGGAAACAATAAGAGAAGTGTTTTAAACTTGCAGAGACAAGAAAAATTGCTCCTTTTATGGCCTTAAATATGAAAAGAAAAAAATCCCACATGGATTTTGTACTACTAAAGAAGCCTGCAACAATGGAAATTGGAGTGTCTCTTCCATTTATTTGAAACCAAAATGACAACTCTCTCATGAGATATGTAATGGAAATAAACCAGCTTCCTTCTGATTTGCATTTTGCTCTCTTTTAACAAATATATTAAAAGGAGTTGTTCCTTGCAACTCATATCTTTATTTACAAAAGAAATAAGTATAAATTATGTGTGTGTATAGACGCATGCATATAAAGTTAATATATTGTCATTTACTGAGTGCCTACATGGTGTCAATACAGTGCTAATGGTTTTGTACACATTATTTCATGCAGTCGTCACAATTACCTTTGGGGTGAGTATTATTAACCTGAGAGCAATGAGACAAGTCATTAAATAACTCAAGTCATGGAGCTGGCTAATGCCAGAGGCTAGAGCTGATTCAGATGTCTGACTTTAAAACCTGTGCACTCAAACAGAAGGTAAATTTCATGATATGAGTATGTGATCATTAGTCTGGGTTGCCAGACAATATAAAGCTATGTTAGTACAATAAAAAACAAAACAAACAAAAACACAAGAAATTTTACTCCCTTTAGCTATGCCAAAAGTAAGAAAATTCTCCAGGTTTTGAAAGTTGTATACATTTAACTAACTGACATTAAAAAATTATCTAAGGAATATCTGCCATGTAATAGTTATCATGCAGAATTTCTGGAATGAATGAATAGATGAATGAATACTGGATTTTAGCAGAAAACTGCCTTCATCCCATAAGCCTAAATTTATAAGTCTATGAGAATTGTTCCATCTATTCTTCATTGAATCAGAAGTGTAAGAATTCCATTTTTAATAGAGTGCCAACCTCTGTTTTGAGCTCTGCCACATAGCCTGATGTTAGGACACTCTAGGGTCTAAAACCTACAGCTCGAGGCCAAAAAGATTCCCAGTTGTTGATCAGACAACATGAAGTGGGACCTTCTTAAGTCCTGGGAATCAGGGTTCACTTGTGCAATAAGCTTCCAGATTTAACAGAAGTAGTTATAAAGCTGTTCTGTTTTGGCCTCCTGGGTCTGAATCCTTTCAAGGTACGGTTTCCTATGTGCTTGTAGAATGAATGTCATCTTTTCCATTTAACCTGCCAGAGAAATGTCATTTCATTTGGTGTTCTCCTCAGATGAGAATTGTAAGGAAGCAGGACGCTGGGCACGCTTCAGTGAGTGGCAGAGAAATTAAGGTTTGCGAGATCGAACAAATGATTATTAGAGCGAAATCTCAGAGAAAATGGTGAGGAGACAAGATATTGGCAATACTCTGAGATCTTGATCGTAAAGGACATTTACCACATTCAGTAATTTGAGCTGAACATTTTGCAAAATACTTAGCAGCCTTCACACTGATACATTGCCTTGGCAAAGCAGCGGCTTTGGAAAGCCAAAGGTTATAATTCAGTTATTTTCAATACTTTGTCCAAAATGATGTCCATATGTCCATGTTTTTTTGTTTTCCATTTGCAAACTTTTATTATGCTTCACACACACCCACTCACACACACACACACACACACACACACACACATTATGTATATTTCAGACGGTTGAAATAGCTGATCATAAATTTAAGCACAAGAGAAATTTTAGAGCTTGGATTTTCCCAGAAGTTTGATTTTTATCAGCACTACATTTTCTTTTACTCCTCTGATAATTTCCCATTGCATTCATTGAAGATTTTGATAAAGAAAAAATAACAAAGACAACAACCAAAAAACTCACACTGAACCACAGGTGGCCTGGGCTCCTATAGAGCAGAAGGTGGTCTCACTTGGGAATCAGGTATGTTCTCCGGCCCTAGGTGTTACTTTTTCTTGTTGTTGTTTTTTATAAATTTATTTACTTATCTATTTTTGGCTGCGTTGGGTCTTCGTTGCTGCACGCGGGCTTTCTCTAGTTGCGGCGAGCGGGGGCTACTCTTCCTTGCGGTGCGCCGGCTTCTCATTATGGTGGCTTCTCTTGTGGCGGGCACGGGCTCTAGGTGCGCGGGCTCAGTAGTTGTGGCTTGCGGGATCTAGAGCATAGGCTCAGTAGTTGTGGCTTGCGGGCTCTAGAGTGCAGGCTCAGTAGTTGTGGAGCATGGGCTTAGTTGCTCCACAGCATGTGGGATCTTCCCGGACCAGGGCTCAAACCCATGTCCCCTGCATTGGCAGGCAGGTTCTTAACCACTGCACCACCAGGGAAGTCCCTGGCCCCAGGTTTTCAACAAAGTCGCTGTGCTAACCCAGGCAAGTCATTTTATCTTTCTCTTCCTCACCTGTAAATTGTATTTTTATGTAAACTCTTTCAACCAGTCCTTCCAGCTTTATCATACTGTGTGTGTATTCTCATTGTAATCTGTGGGAAAATCTCTAAATAATCTAAATTTAAAACCTATGATGATTTAAAATCCGTAATATCTTAGGTTTTGATTGAGTAAAAGAAGATCCTTAATTTAGTGATTGCAGAGCTTCCCTTTGACAAGAGCACCTGAATTGAGAGTGTTATTGGGAATTCCTTCTTATCCCCTTGCATTACTCTGTGTTCCTTACTGTAACCTATTTAACTTGAGAATTGTTTTTGTTTGTTTGTTTGTCTCATAACAGATAAGTCTGGATCAGAGCTAGTAAATTTAAGAAGGAAGTGCTCATATTGACCTCTCCCTCCATCTTTCTAGTTTTTAAAAATTTCTTTTTCATTCATACCCCTTTCTTGCCTGACCTTTCACGTAAAAGCTAGCCTGCGTATCTCTGTAGGACCAAGCCTTCTGTTCTAAGACCTCCCCTTAATTCCTTAGTTCCGCAGACCTGCTTTCTGACAGATAATTTATAACTAATACATTTTATGACAATGGATGCTTTGAAGCTCTTAGCTAAGGTAATATTTACCGTTTAACAGAATTTCCTGGTGCTTTAAGGAAAATGAGTCTTTGGCGAGTTGGTGGACGGGAAGACTTAAGCTGGGGGAGGTTTTTGAGACCTGAGGTGGGTGATTCTTTACTCTGATTCATATGAAGTCTCGAAACCAAGGGGTCAATATGGTGATACATTTGTGATGGTAAAGATATTATTCTATGCTTTCTTTCTAGTATTAAATAAAGTAGAATGCATCACACTGTTCTCTTGACCACGGCCATATGATAAGGCGTGTCCATGTGATTAAACTGCGTGAGAGCCGTCAGACATACCTTCTGGAATAATAAATGTAAAGATACTGTATTTTGACCCATTTTCCATTGTTTCTCATTCACTCTTAAGACCCTTACAACTTTGGAAATGTGCATACTTATGACACACGTGAGAAATGCAAATATCTAACAGTTTTTATACATCTTTGAGATGAAAAATAGAAAAAGAAAAGAAGAAAATTTCATAACGTCTGTCAGAATAACCCTGTGCTTGCTTCATTTCTTTTCAGCTGTGTCCTGTGGAATCCCGGAGTCCCCAGGAAACGGTTCATTCACGGGGAATGAGTTCACGTTGGATAGTAAAGTGACCTATGAATGTAACGAGGGCTTTAAGCTGGACACCGGTCAACAGGCTACAGCTGTGTGTCAAGAAGATGGATTGTGGAGTAACAGGGGGAAGCCCCCAACGTGTAAACGTAAGTGTTCTAACGCTCATGCCCGTCTTTGCAGATTTAAAGAGGAACGGAATGTGCTGCTGAGAACTCTAGGCTCCAAAGTGCGAGATCCTCTCCCACAGCGTGTGAGGGCTCGTCTCTGGCAGTGTGGTCATGTTAACGCCAATTTATTCCATATCAGCCACTCTGACCATTTACCATAAGCTCTGCAGTCTTGAAGGTGAGTCATATGGAATCATGCTGGTTCCATCAGCACCTAGACCATGAAATCTACACAGCAAATCCTGACTGTGCTGCCATTTTCAATTTGGAGGGATGCAATCAAGAGGATATTGAGACATTAAGCACTCTACACAAAACATTAAAACGTAATTCAACATGAGCTTCCTCTGCATCTTCCATCTCACTGTAAGTTCCGTGAGGTTCAAGGCAATGCATGGTCTATTTTTTTATCACCTGCTCTGCGTAACACACTGATGCTCAATAAATATATCACTGATTTGTGAAGTGGGGTAAGTTTTCTGGAAAGCTATTTACAGTATATAATAATATTCTTAAAAGGGTCAAAATTTGGGTTCATTCTCAAACTCGTCTTAAAAAATAATAAAGTCCATAACACAGAGCCAAAAAGAACAAAAGTTGACACACACACACACACACACACACACACGTACATGCCCACACACACAGTTTATACCAAGAGTTTCATTGCTGCTATACAAAACTGCCTCAAATTGGAAATAATCTAACTACCTAGTTCCTAAAAATTGAAAACTATGTAGTATTTCTACATATACAATATTTTTGCTCTTAAGATATTTGCAAAATAGATCTCATGGGCTTCTATTATAATATTAATTTATTGACTTTTTTGTGTATAGTGTTTTGGTCATGTTAAAATTATTTGAACATTTTAGGTATGAACATATAAATGTTTACAAAAAATAACCGACTTTCCTCCATACTTTTTATTTTCCTTGCCGTCGTTTTAATCTATTTTTTTCTTTTTTGCAAATAATTATTGCATTCCTGAGAGTCAATAAGGCACTGTTGAGACAATCCCTACCCCTCAACTCCTGGCAACCACTAATCTTTTTACTGTCTCTATAGTTTTGCCTTTTCCAGACTGTCGTATAGTTAGAATCACACAGTAGCCTTTTCAGATTGGCTTCTTTCACTTAGTAATATGCATTTAAGGTTTTGTCATGTCTTTTCATGGCTTGGTAGCTCATTTATTTTTTAGCTGAATAATATTCCATTGTCATATGAACCACCGTTTGTATCCATTTACCTGCTGAGTGACATCTTGGTTGCTTCAGAGTTTTGGCAGTTATGAATAAAGCTGCTGTAAACATCTGTGTATAGGTTTTTGTGGACATAAGTTTTCAAATCCTTTGGGTAAATACCAAGGAGCATGATTGCTGGATTATATGACAAGAGTATGTATAGTTTTGTGAGAAACTGCCAAACCGTCTTCCAACGTGGCTGCACCTCCTGCATCCCCACGAGCAGTGATGAGAGTTCCCGTTGCTCCACATCCTCACCAGCATTTGCTGTTGTCAGTGCTCTGGATTTTGGTCCTTCTCATAGGTGTGTAGTGGTACCTCCTTGTTTTTGTTTGCATTTCCCTAGTGACATTTGATGTGGAACATCTTTTCATATGCTTATTTACCATCTGGAGCCTGGTCTCCAGAATTCCAAAGCAGGTGGTTTACATCGGCCAATAAGTGGATTGGCGTCATAGAAATTCAACACAAGGGTTAACTACGTGACAATTATGAGAAAACAGAAGCACAGCATAGCTTTTTAAGTCCTGATTTGAGAGTAGAGAAAGAGAGGAGCAGAGTTTCAGAGAGAGGGAAGCAGACAACGTGTCTTGGATTCCACCAGTAAAGTGTGTGAGGTCTCTCCTCTGGGCACAGGGCGACCAGGGAGTTGCTCTTAGCGGGAGGCCTGCACACGCCCTAACTCATCCCTGCTCTGCCAGGACATCCGCCTGGTTATCTGCACGGGGCCTTAGACAGATGGCCTGATGTAAACACTGCGGGGAGAGGTGACAGACACAGAGGAAGTAACGAGTGTGCCTGGACGGGGATCAGTCTTTATGGAGGAGACGGCGCTGCCACAGAGACTGAGCTTGGTCTGGTGGGATGAAAGCGATAATCAGAACCACCTTTCTGAGCGGTAACTCTAAACATTTGTCTGTGTTACATCATTCAATGATAATAGTAGTCCTCTGGAGAAGGTATTGTTTTCTTCATCTTACTGACTTAATACAAAGTAAGTAACTGAGATATACAAAATTCACAATTTGCAACCAAATACATTTGATTGGTCACGTCATAAAAGCATCTGGAGAAGTGTTTGGTTATAGCCGAAGTGCCCTGTTGGAGGTCCCCTGCTGCCACCGGTAAAGCTGTGCGGTGATCGTTTGGTTGGGTCCCAATGCTTTGGGCGTCGTGAAAGCACAGTGGTTGTGACGTTGCCAGGACCTGCCTAGGGGTGCGCTGCACTGTGGTGGAGCGTGAGCCAAGGCTCTGCATTCCACTAGCCCACAAAGAGGTAGTTTAAGTATTAAGTAGATATCATGATCAGTGGGGTTAATGTAAGGAGAGACTATAAGAGAGTCCCCGCAGCTCTGAGAAATGCCAGAGATTGGGGCAAAAGAGAACACAGAGGAGAGCACGGGAGCAGAAGCCAGGCTGTGCGTCTGAGGGCGCTCTGGGCTACCCACATCCCGGCGGGGGGATGGAGCTCAGGACAGCAGTCTGGACACTCCCTCTGCCCCTCCTCACTGCCTCTCCTCCTCCCGTCCCACTTCCATGCACGCCAAGTCACCTCCACGCACACCCGTGAAGTGACCCCCATTCATCTCCCTCCACAATCTCCTCTCACACAGCAGCCGACTCATCTTTAAGCATATGGAAATCACAACGTGACACTTCGCTGCCTAAATCCTCCCAAGAGTTCTCATGGCGATTAAGATAAAATTCGCAAACTCTTTATTTTGAACTCACTTCTCCGAAAGGCAGATATATGGAGGGTCCACCTGGGAGCGTGACCCAGCTTGTGGGTGAGTCTGGTGCTCACACCGTGTGGCTGAGAGCCCATGTAAGACTCGTCTCGGACCCCTGTATCTTCCAGGCTGGATTCCCAAAGCCTTACACAAACTAACCCATTTACTCCTTACGAGGCATGCAGTTGTGGTATCACATCACTTAGATGCAAACCAGGAAGAGATGGGTTAAGGTGGCCAGACTCACAGACAGAGTCGCCAAGTCAGGATTCGGTTCCAGGAAACCCGAGCAGAGAGCCCTGTTCCTAATCTCTATGCTGTTCTGCCTCTTGGAATTGATTTCTCTCATGATTTGTAAGTCTTATATGTTATAAAACTGAGACCAGAGACAGAAAAAAGAAGGTGCGTCTTTAATCTAGCATGTAATTCATTCCAAAAAGTATTCAATAGCTGATGGTAGGGGAGGGAGTCACCTTTTGTTTGAGGATTGTAGCAGAACCAAATGATTTCAAAGACAATGTATATTTATGTCTAAAATTTTCTGGAAAAATCAGGAATGAGAGGCCTTTGTCAGTTCAAAGGCAAATGTTACATCAATTAAGAGAACTACTTCATGTTTACATAAAGAGTAATATTATAGCACGTAAGGTGGATTAATTTATACATATATTTGATTTTTTTCTGTTTTAAATGCACATCTAGATGTACAACAGCTTTAAAGTTATAGTGAAAAAAATTAAATAACAAAATTGCTTTTTACATACAAATGAGGTTCCCAGTCTGAGAAATTTATAGTATATTCAGTTAAATGATTGTTAAATGGGAAAAATCAATTTACATTTTAAAACCTTTTTTGATACTGACTGCTACTTGTTCAGTAGGACAGGAAAATATAACATTTATAATAAAATGGGAAATCGACCTTAAATTTGCTGAGTATCATCTTAAACTTTCAAATATTTTCCTCATTGTTTATTAGACTTTATAAAAGGAAGAAGTGGACAGTTCATTAAAATTCCCTGGTGTTCAAAGCCTGGAAAAATCCATTTAATTTTTTGAGGGGGAGTTGTTTTTTTCACTTAATTTAAATTAAAGAAATTGAGCCGAGTAAGCATAAAACTTTACCTCTGAGTCAAAAAATTTGGTTACTATTAAATTCTCAGATGTATATTTCCCAAAGGCCAATTCCTATGTTGGTATGACAGTTTTATAAGTTTCTTTACCAACTGAATAATATGTAGATCAGTACACTGAACCTCAAGAGATAAGAAACACTTCAGCTTTGATAAGTAGTAAATGTAAATGGTAAATAAACTTAGCTCATTTCACCCTTGGGTTTACTAAAATGAAGGTTGTAATAAATAACTGTTTCAGTTTGCATATGGCCCACAATCGTACAAATCTCCAAGGCAGATGTGTGAGCCTCATTTCTTTTCATTTTAATTATTTACTGAGACTGGATTTGGATCATTGAAGATATGATTCATGCTAGAGCCATAATAAAGCAAGGGAGAGTTATTGGTACGAATGTCCCAGGTCTACTAGTTGGACAAATGATGAGTAGATATGTATCACGTCCTCTGCATTCAGGAGAAAAGAAAACCATTAAGATTACCTTCCAACAACAAACAAAATCAACGTTGAAATCCCAATACGTAGAGGCTTTTTTCTTTTTCAGTTAAAGGTATTAGAGAAGCAAGTTTGTCATTAATAATTTATTAAGGACCTACTATGCCCTGGGCTCCATGGGTACTTTTAAGTGATTAAATGCAATGTGTATACATTTCAGGAAAGAAGGAGCAAGTTAAAATAATATGAAATAGATTTATATAACCTGTAAATAGCCCAATCATAGATCATCTAAGATTGCACATAAATTATCTGTTTACACACATGTACGTCTGTACTCATCTACATGTAATATATTTATACATATAATCATATATAATACACATGTACATGTGCATACATATATAAGTAAATTATACACATACATATTTTTATATGTGCATGCATATATGTGTGTTTGTATTATAATATTATAAAAATGTTGGGGATATATATTTATCCCCTTAGTCCCTCAAAAAATGGCCTTACGGTACTTATGTTTCTTTATTAACTATTTCTATGTTCATGGTATAGTTCAGGTTATTCTTTTCATTTAACACCTGGACCAGCGTCATTTAATCATAAATCATATTGTTAAACCACAGTGTTACGAGCCCAGTTATGCACCAGCGTTGCTGAGTTTCTCTCTGTGCCAGGCATTGTGCAGAGCATTTCACGTGGGTTCCACCTTTGAGTCCCTGTAACAAACTTGAAGCACTGTCATTATTGCCATCCCGTAGGTGGGAGCTACTGACCAGAGGCGTGAGTGACCACCCAGGGCTGCAGGGAGGCCCATGCCAGAGTCAGGCCCTCTGCCGCCGGCCCCGTGGTGCTTGACCACTGTGTCCTGCACGTGCAACTGCTGTAAAGGGTCCTTCTTGCCTATACTGTGCATTGACAAGAGGTTTCAGTTAAGATGTTAGCAAAGCTGATGAAGGAAGGCCAGGCCACCCCGATCTAAATGCATAGTCATCGTGCAAACTACAAATGCATTTCTGAAAGTATATATTAAAGCTCAAAAGTAAGTGTGAGATGTGAGACACTTACCTCTGTCTTCCAAGGCTGCGATCAGCTATGAAAATACAGCCCAGACCAAAGGGTGGTTTAATTCCTCAGCCGGCAAGACGGGCGGGTGACCCAGGGGGAAGTGCCCCTCTGCACCGTCCAGCCCTGTCCCCAGCCTGCTGAGATCTGCCCCTGTGCCCGGGGAACGGAGTGGGCAGCTGGATGCCCACCCGCCCCGGGGTCAGGTGCTCATGGGTTCCGGGTGCCGCACGAGCCCCACGAAGCGGTGAGCGGCTTGGTGAGCGCTGGCCGGGTCCACCTCCTGGCCGCCCGAGGCAGCACTCTGCAGGGTGGGCGTGTGCTGCTCTGCGCTGGGTGAGGACTCGGCCTGCCAGGGGAGGCCGCTTTCTGGGAGCATCAGACGGTGACAAACCTCACTGTCGTATGTTCTGTGGGGACAAAGTGTTTTAAGGCTGTGGATCACAATCGTGCAAACTTTTTACGTCTTTTGGGGTTGTAGTGCTTTGGGGAAGTTAAGCTATTTAAAGGACCCAGATTCTGTCATTTCAGATGTGTTTTTGGCCCATTATTTTCAGGGCCAACTATATAATCTTTCCGTCTCTTTTATTTTATTTCACTTCCAAAGATTGAACACGAGTTCGTCCAGCTTTTTGTATTTTAGTTAGAATTGTGAACTGAGGGCTCCCCTTGGCTCCCTGATAAATATGAGGAAGTGAATTTTGAACAGAACACTTGAAGAACGGTAAATACAGGGTTTGTGGTACTGAGGTTCTTTACGGCCCCTAAGCACAGGACTGTGTGAGTTACCCCTCTCCACGTTTAATCTCTAACAGATGTAAGCTGCTCAAGGGTAGGCGTAACTCTGGTTCATGGGTGGAACTTTATAAATATTTGTAGACTGAAAGAATGAATGAATGAGTGAGACTCTCTGTAACGTGGTCTGACGTTACTTAATTTTCTCTCCCTCTTTTCCTTGTTGATTCTTCTTGCCAAGCACCTGACAGCTGCTCAGTGCAGGGCCGTGGTCTCTGGGGACAAGAGCTGCGTGGAGGCCCCTCCTCTTTAAGACCCCTTGGAAGACCATTTATTATTAGTTTGAACGAAGATGTAATGAACTAAAGCTACTTGCAGTGAACTTAGTTCCGAAAACGCCCCCAAGTCAGAAAGGCAAGATCACTGTGGGATTCCCTCTCTCATTCTCTTTCTACAGACACACACACACTCGGATTGGAAGTACTGTTTTCATCCTTTCCAGGGCTTGGTTTAGACTCATTTTGTGTAATTATAAAATCAGCCAAATTATGTAATTTTAGAAATAGATTTCTTATGGAACCTAGATTATAGAATTTGCAAAAAAATTCTGAACAATATTTGCCACTTAGTATCACTAAGTGGATGAGGTTACTTCAATATGGGTCTTGTTTTCTTGTTGAAATGAGGTTTCATGGCTGGTGTTTAGGCTTCAGTTCGCTATTTCAATGTCCCGTGGTCTGACTCTGATAGTGTATATTTATTGTCTGACCACAGTAGCAAAATGACAAGGAGCCCAGGGCAGAAAAATATGTCCGATGTCATAAGGGCTTGGAAACTTCACAAGTGGAAAAGGTAGTCATCACAAGAATAAGTAGAAATCTGGCAATTCCAGGACGCTGAGAATATAAGTGTTACGAGAGTCTAGGTTCAGTCAAGAATCTTGGAGGAGAAGGAACCAGGAGTTCTAAAGGCTCCTGACTTTTTAAGTCTGTGCCTCTGAAATGCTGATGTCTCTCAGGTGAGCCTGTAAGTTACACCCTAGAAGTTTACTTCAAGCTCTATCCATCCACCTACTCTTATTCTAAATAACTCATAGCTAATCATGCTAATCATTTGGCTAAGCTCTGAGGTAAAAACATTCATTTAAAAAGAATGTTTACCTTTAAGAATTCCAGGATCTCAACCCAGCCTGATCTCAACCGAGCCTCTGTGGAAGCATTTCCTCACAGGGAATGCTTGCTGAAGTTAGATGGCATGGAGTGCATTTAAGTCAGCACGGTGCCCTGGGTTTCCCCACTTTATGCTCCTTATTTACCGGAGCCAAAGCAGTTTGTTCTTCTGCTTCTGATGCACCAGAACTAAGGCTAGCTGTGCCCTTCTGCAGCCAGTGATACAGATGTCAATGGCACACTGAAAGCTGCACTAGGTTGTGAATGCAAGTAGTTCTGAGGCTGGCTAAATCATTTTACTCCAATGGCGTCAGATCATAATTTTATCAATCTAATTAAATGTGCTTGAACTAAACTTGGTAATAAAAAGCACTTACCCACATTGAGTGTGATGGGGGAATATCTGCATTACAAAGAAAAGACAGTTGCATCCCTGCATCTTGGGGCTGATCAGAATATCACAGAAGATTTATGAGCAGTATCTGTAATTTATGAGAGGGGAGGCCAAAGGGCTTTATTTATGGTGGCAATGCTGTCATTGTCTGAATATCTTATACAAAACAGCCGTTAGCCTGTCTGGTTCGCTACTGACGGGATGACTAATAAATCTGGATCACTCACGGGAAAGTGAAAAGCCAACCTCTCTCAAGTAAAATGTGAAATACTTTGTGTTGTCTTTGAAACATTCACAAGATAGAGAAACTGCATCCTTTCTGCACAGAAACTTTATTGTCTGTGCTTTCAGTAGGTCTGATTTGAGGAGGAGTATTTAGGGATTTTTAATACAAAACTGCGTCACCCCTGTCAGCCCTTAATTCTGTTAACCATGTGACTTGGGAACGGTCGTCCGCACATCTTCTGTTGAATTTTATGAAATAGAAGAAAATTATTCCAGAAGAGTTGTTTTTGTTTTTTTTTAAGGTGATAGAAGATAATCTATATTTCTGTTTTAAGAAAGGAAGGAGTGTGAGGTAAACCGGCAGGTGGACCACTCTCTATCAACTCGGTTAAACCTGCTTGTTATGGAGAACATTTAATTTCACTACACTTGACCTGGCAATTGATTCACTTATAACTATCATAAGTACTGGTCTATAACATTTATGTAAACAAAATGCTTTCTTTTGCGACATTTTCCAGATGGACCAATATTTTAAAACATTCTTTAAGAATTGTCATTATGTATATATTGGTGTGCCCAGAGTTCTCACTGATTGCGTTGGTGCCAGTTGTTTTAGTCAAGTACAGAATAAGTGCGGTTGTCAAGCTGCGGAGGAAATGGCAGCCTCAGGGATGCACAGGTCGGGGTTCTAACCGTGGGGGGCCCAGCTTACTGGCTGCTCCATGAAATACAAGTAACAGGACCGCCCATGCCCTCTCTCCCCGTGTTGTTGTGAGGGTCACTCAGTGTAAAATTACATACACATTTATACACGCAGTGTGAAAAGGGTGTTTATTTTTTTATTTATTTTTATAAATTTATTTATGTATTTATTTTTGGCTGCGCTGGGTCTTCGTTGTGGCGCGCGGGCTTCTCATTGCGGTGGCTTCTCTGGTTGCGGAGCACGGGTTCTAGGCGCACAGGCTTCAGTAGTTGTGGCTCGCAGGCTCTAGAGCGCAGGCTCAGTAGTTATGGCTCACGGGCTTAGTTGCTCTGCGGCACGTGGGATCTTCCTGGACCAGAGCTTGAACCCGTGTCCCCCGCATTGGCAGACGGATTCTTAACCACCGTGCCACCAGGGAAGTCCCAGGGTGTTTAGTTTTGAAAAAACTAAACAAATACAAGTCGGTGGAAGCAGCAGTACTAGTAGCCACCCGTGACTTCAGGCAACTGGGCAGGTGCACGGGGAAAACCCCGAATTGTAGTGTGAGAGGTTTTTGTTAGGAAGAATGAAGTGTTTTCTCTAAACTGTCAGTGCAGTGGCATGCAGGCTGCTTTGCTGCCTCTGACTGTAACTCAGCTCTGCCTTTGTGAGTCCTGAGGGAGGCGCACACGGTCACTGCGGCTGCGTCTGAGGGGCAGGGCCGGCCCTGGACAGAGCAAGAGCCCTGCAGAGGCAGCTTCCAGGGCCCTGCCCCCTCCCCGGCGGCCCCCGCGCAGTCCCGTCTTCCTCCTGTGAGGACCCCCTTGAATCTCTGCTCTGGTTCTCGCTCAGCCTCATGTAGTCTATCATTCCACTCCTTTTTCAGGTTTGCCTTATTCTGTTATGTCTGATGTCATGAAATGAAAATGTCTCTATCAAGTAAAATATTCAGTTCTGTGTACACACTCATTGCAGCTCCCTAAGTGTGGTATATACCTGCTTTCCTCCTATAGCCTGGGTTTTTGTTCTCTTTTCTTTTTTTTTCCCCTCAAAGTATTGATGTTGTGGGAAGAAATTTAAAAAAATAAGAATCCAACAGAAGCACTCCAGTTTTCCTAAATAATCCCCAGTTAAACTTGTATGCACTGATTTATGTAATCTTTTATATTTATGTGTTGTATTTATACAATCAATATAGATATATAGATACATAATTTGTATATGTATATGTATGTGTGTTTATATATGTGTGTGTATGTACATAGGTGTGTGATGTGTGTATATACGTATATTTTTATGTCACAAGGCAGCAGATTCTTTCACTGGCATTTAGTTTAACTGTTTCAAGTTTTGTTCTGAAAAAAATTTTTTTCAACTTTCACTCTTTTCCAGCCTATTTTTTAAAATTTATTTTTTAGTTTTAAAATGTATTATTCGTTTTTGAAATACAATGCTCTCTGTGGTCATCAGGCCATCACTTGATTGGTTTTGCTCTGGCCATTAATAATGTGTAGAAAACCTGGAAACTACAGAAAAGAGTAAAAAGAGGAAGAAGAAGGCATCTGTAGTCTCACTGGCCACAGACACCCCATCAACCCTCCTCACGTGCTTCCCTCTTGTTTTCCTTTCGCCACTGAGGTCTGAAGCCCACGTTCCAGGGAATCCCGGGATTCTGTCCTCGTGTGTGTGTGTGTGTGTGTGTGTGCGCGTGTGTATGGGGTCCTGGTGCATGTGCCATGCTTTCTCCCGCTCACATACATGCACAGCAGAAGCCACAGTCCTCTGGGCTCACACGGGGCTTCGGCCCGAGAGCATCCTTTCAGAGAAAGCCTCACTGTGAGCATGCTGAGCCTCTCATTGGTCCAGTCAGCAGCGACTGGCTGTAACATGTGACTTAAGATCGCGGGTGTGACACACTGGGGGAAGGGGGGCTGCTCCCCCGAAAGAGAGCTGGGTGCGGGAAGCGGGGGGCAGCCGGCAGTGCACCTGCTGGAACAGGGGGAGGGGAGAGCCACAGCAGTTGTGTCTTGGCAGGTGGCAGAGGCTGGACTCCCCGGAGCCTTGTCTACAGTGACCTCAAACCGGGGAAGCGTAACCCTAAGGTGTGCAAGTTGTTTCCAGGATCTGTCAGAGGGGAAAGTGAAAGGAGACCTATTGCCAAACCCTAAACCTCCATATTCACTCTTCCTTCAGATCCAGCTGCCAGAGCAGACTCTCCAGCACAGGGCGTGCCTCCTCTCAATCCTTCTCAAACTTCTTCACAAAGAGAGGCCTGGCTCACAAACAACGCATTTCCACAGTGCACCTGACACCTGGTTTTATTATACAGGCACAGGCTTTAAAGTGGGGTGGTGTTGGTCCAAGGGAAAACAGACCAATGGCAGAGAACACAGAGCCCAGGACAATATTGGTTGATATTTCGACAAAAGTGACACTGCAGCCCAATGAGGGAAAAGACAGAGATCTTTTCAGTAAATGGCTCAACTGGATATTCATATGGGAAAGTGAATCTGGAATCCCCACCCCACAGCATAGACAAAATCAAGGCAAGATGATTATAGGCTAAAGGTGAAAGGTGGAACATAAAGCTTCTATGAAAATACAGCTTCCCCTTTTCCACCAGCCCACCTGCATGAGCCTGGGTCAGGTAAAGACTTTGCAAGCTCACAAAAAAACCTGATAACAGAGGAAAAAGTAGATATATTGGACTACATTAAGTTTCAGTACTTTTATTCTTCAAAACATATGTTTAAGAGCCTGATAAAGGCAAACTTAAAAAGGGTAAAGATATTTGAAGAATGTGTATCAAACAAAGATTGTTTAAAGAGTTCCAGTGAGAAAAATGCAGAATATCAAATAGATGCCACTACATCCCACATCAGAATGTATAACTTTATAAAATAAAAAGACAGGAGACCTGGCATCAACAGAAACGTTAAGTCACTGGAACTCTAATACATTGCTGGTAAGGGTGGTAAGTTGACACATTCTCTTTGGAAAAACGTTTGGTAGCGTGTCCTAAAGCTGAAAATATGAGCCAGTAGTTCCTCCCTAGAAATATACCTACAGGTTTGCGTAAGGATATTCATCTAAGGACATGCTCAGAGCTGCAGTTTGTAAAAGCCAAAAGTGTGAGACAACCCCAATGGCCATCAGTAAGGAATGGATACAGTGATCGTATATATTTATACAATGGATCATAATGAAGAAATACAAATAAGCACTCTAGCTCCATGGCTTAACATGGGTTAATTTCAAAAGCATAATACTGAAGTCAGAAGTAAAAGAGCATGTGACTCCACTCACATGGGGTTCAAAACAGGTCCCCCCATCTATAGTGTTTAGACGGTCATTAATGTCATTAGAAGTTGGTTCACATTCTTGCTCCCCTTGAGTGAAGTGTGCATGCTGGGGAGGGGAGGGGGTGTGCCTGGTGGCGAGAGTGTGTGTGCAGTTCTAGTTCTCGATGTGGTTGCTGGTCAGGTGGGGGTGTGTTTATTACATAAAAGTGTACTTAACTGTATAATATCAATTTGTGCACTTTCTGTTTACATGTTTCAATACAAATTTACCTGAATATCTTAAAAAAAAAGGAAGAAATCAACAACACCAACAAAACCAGAAAACAAAAATAAGTAACACAAAAACCTCCAGAGCACCAAATCGAGGAAAGAGTCCCAAGCACTGGTGCAGGTGTAGACAAAGCCAGTGGCTTTCTGTTTACAGGTCTAGTGGATTCTAGCTCCTCGTTTCCAATACAATTTAAACAGTTTCTATCAAACGATTTTTGATAGTGGTGATATTTGGTGTATAACTAAGTATGAGTGAGAGATATCGCTGTAACAAAACAATTTCCCTTACCATTTCCTTGTTTATGTTAAGCTTTCTTAACATAAATAAAATATCTGTAATAAAAATCTATAAAAAGTAAAAAATAGTAATAAAATAGTAATAAAATCAATACTAAACCTAGTGTCTTTCTAATAATCAGTAATGCATGTCATTCATTAACTGGTGTATTCCCAAAGAAATGCTACTTTTTGTGCTTAAAATAGATGAAAAATTATTGTATTGTATTGTATTGTTAATTTAATCAATCACACATTGATAATAAAATGACAGTACAGTTTGCTACTGATAAATATAATAGGATTATTCATAAAGGAGTTTAAACATAAAACATATTAGTTTCTGTGGGAATTCTAGAATGGACAGTTCAAGGAGAACACAGAATGGAACCAATTTTATGGGTAGTCATGTATTTCTATTGAATGAATATTCAAAAATATAATATCAAATGGCTGTGGTATTATTCTCTTGGATCTTAGTAAAAGTGATGTTTTTCTTTAAGGTATAAATATTTACCATACTTTGCATATTGTACCGTCAATTTATCTGAGCTTCTGAGGGAAACTTTTGGGTTTTTAATGAAGAAGTGGAAGGAGATTAATATTTTTATGAAATTCCTTTAAGGACATGCAAGTGGAGTTAAGAGCTCGACTTGCAGGTGTGGGGAGGCAGCTGGAGGAGGAGGGGGTGAGGAGGGAACGCAGTGAATCAGGGTGGGGGGGTGAGCACATGAGAACAGTTTTCAGGTTCTGACTTGGGGGGCTGGGCTGCCCCCCAGAGTGCAGTCAGGAGATCAGGTAGGCGTGTGGGGTGTGCAGAATGTTCTGGGTCTGTTCCCCCCAACAACGCCCCTAGAGCTGGTACAAGGAAGGCTGTGGCTTCCTTGTTCCCGGGGCCAAGCAACAAAGCGCATTCTCTGTGGCAGCTTGACGGGCAGGACGCAGCAGGGCTGATCCTTTTATGGGGACTGTTTGCCTTGTTTTTTTATGAGTGCAGACCTGCATGTAGTAAAACTCACCAAGAGGGGATCTACTGACCACAGTTTGGAGGGATTGGTCTTCTCCTGTCATCTTGGTTCACCTAACTTGGATTTTACCACTCAAATAAACATCATAGGTCGTTCAAACTCAGACATTTCTGTATACTCTCCCCCTTGGGGCATCTTTGAAAATATCAAATAAAATCACATCTGCAGAAATTTCTGGAAAGCTCCACCCTTCCCCTCTCTTCCCTTAGTAGGCCAAGGTAGACTTTAGATAAATATTTATTCCAGTTCTCACTTTTGTTTTTACTCTCAGTTTCTACCCATATGCTTTTATTGCCTCAGTTTCTTTGTGTTTTTTGTTGCTGTTGCTGTTGTGTTTTGTTTTTGCTGCCACAGCATTTTTGGGGGGGGGGCATGTTACTTTTCAAAGCACACACACTCACACACAGACTAGAATGTGTCACTAGCACCTGCTTTGTCAGACATTATTCTCAAAAAAAACTGTAAAAAGACATAATGTTTACAATAAAAGAACTTAGAGCCTAGCAGGGAGACAGAAATGCAAGCAAACAATTAAACCAGAATCAGATAATTAAAAGGAAACCAAATACCATTTTCATAAAGAAATCGGTGAGGACATGGGGAGGGGGAAGGGGAAGCTGGGACGAAGTGAGAGAGTGGCATGGACATATATACGCTACCAAATGTAAAATCGATAGCTAGTGGGAAGCAGCCGCATAGCGTAGGGAGATCAGCTCGGTGCTTTGTGACCACCTAGAGGGGTGGGATAAGGAGGGTGGGAGGGAGACGCAAGAGGGAGAAGATATGGGGATATATGTATATGTATAGCTGATTCACTTTGTTGTACAGCAGAAACTAACACACCACTGTAAAGCAATTATACTCCAATAAAGATGTTAAAAAATTTTTTTTTAGTAAAAAGTAAAATAAAAAAAATAAAGAGGTAATCACGCAGAATTTGGAAACCACTGCTGTGGATGATACTAGCGGAAGAAAACTTCTGATTCCACTGTGTAAGCCAACATTGAATCCTTCTTGGCAGAAACAGAGTTTATAAAAGATAGTTCAGTAATTAAAAACAATCAAGTTAATTCTAGAAACACAGCTTTGATGAAATGAAATGGATTTTATTTGAAATTTTAATTAGATTTTTTAAAATTTATTTATTTATTGTTATTTTTGGCTGCGTTGGGTCTTCGTTGCTGCACGCAGGCTTTCTCTAGTTGTGGTGAGCAGGGGTTACTCTTCTTTGCGGTGTGTGGGCTTCTTATTGCAGTGGCTTCTCGTGTTGCGGAGCACGGGCTCTAGGCGCGCGGGCTTCAGTAGTTTTGGCTCGTGGGCTCTAGGCGCACGGGCTCAGTAGTTGTGGCGCACGGGCTTAGTTGCTCCACGGCATGTGGGATCTTCCCGGACCAGGGCTCGAAGCTGTGTCCCCTGCATTGGCAGGCTGGTTCTTAACCACTGCGCCACCAGGGAAGTCTCAGATTTTATTTGAAATATGCAGCAGGATTGAAATTGAGTTATGGATTTGTCAGTTTAAAGACATTAAAGTCTTTTCAGAAATGGCAATCATGCCTGAAATTCTAAAGGTAATCTGGTTAGAAAAAAAAATTATTTATATCACTAGATAAAACACTTGAATATCCATATAAATTTTGGATAATTGTTTTACCTAAAAAATACCTGAGAACTCGATCTAAGGATTATTTTTAAATTAGAAAATTCTTTTCACATTTTAAACCTTGTTGATATTATTATTGCAATAATACCAAAAAGGCCTATTTTTTCTGTTTATTTGCACATAGTAATGGTAAAATTACCAAGAGAAGATTAAATGGGATTTTTGTAACATTTTGCATATGTCTGATTCAATTATAATGAACTTGTATAGAATTTATAAGTAAAATGTGTTTATTAATATTATTCTGAAAAAAAAAAAAGTGGTATCTTTAGCTAATTTTCCAGGATCAATAAATTAATCAATCTGGTCAACTTTGTGGGTAGCTGACTGTGAAGGTTACTAGCCGATGTAGCTTCATATTTAGGGAAGTAGAGTTCTAGTTCCTAACATTGTAAAATTAATTTTAAATATTATTGTACTCTTCAGAAAATATATAAACTCACATATACCAAATCTTGCATATATTTTCAGCACTGTCATAAATTCCTTGAATCCACTCTGGTAGTATTGCACTACGGCTACTGCTGTTACTACTGTTATTAAAAGTGTTGCTACTGCTCTTCATGAAGTAGCTACTGTAATTCTAGTTCACTTCCTAAGGACATGAATAGATTCTCTCCTTGAAGATTCGTTAAACACTTTTCTGTATAGTATTAATGTGTGTGCATGTGGATTTTGTGTGCTAATAAATCCAGGAATAGAGCCTGTTAGGTAGGGAGGAAGGGAATGAGGGCATCTGATTTTCTTGGTCTAAGCTGGTTTTCAGTTACTCAATTACCATTTCAAGTTTCTCAAAGGATAGAGACAAATTAGAAGTAAGATTTTTCTATTCGTGCCTACATTTACCTGATGGTCATTTTCAGTGAACCTCGGGACTTTGTGGGAGTGATTTATCCCTTTACATGTAATCCCACTGCAAGATTTCCAGTGCACTTGCCATGAGGCTGTGGAATGCATTTTGCATATGGGATCATTTTTGTGTGGCTATGTGGGTAGTAGAGAAAACCGCAAATAACAGGTGATGGCATCTCTTCTGTACAGCACGATGAGTTCCATACAGGAGGCCTTTACCATGGAAAGCAGGCCTGGTCTGACCCCTTGAGAACAAAGTGATGATGTTAAGTGTGTTTCTTTCCAGCGGTCACTTGCCCTGGCATTGAAGCCCAGCTCTCAGAACATGTCACCTGGAGACTGGTGTCAGGACCCCTGAATGAGTATGGAGCGCAGGTGGTGCTGAGCTGCAGCCCCGGGTATTACCTGGAGGGCCAGAGGCTGGTGCAGTGCCACGCCAACGGCACGTGGAGCGTAGGGGCGGAGGGGCCGCGATGCAGAGGTGAGTAACAGCTGTGCTCCTGACCTCGAGGCCATCCGCCTTTCACGGGACTGTAATCTATCGTCCTATAGGTTAACTGTGTAGCCCGATGGCGTTTCTTTTCATTACAGCAATGAACGTGTATTTTTATCTGACATACTTAAATATATGACCGCTGCATTAAGTGTTAAATGCTGTCTTTTTCTTGTTGACGATCATATTTTACAAATGTTGAAATATTAGAATACTCGATATTTCAAATCAGCTCAAAAACAAATCCAGGCCTGTATTTAAAAAGATCAATCTTATTCCATGCGCTGACTATTCAAACCTTTTAATTAGGATCTTGGGAATGCGTGTATTTATGCTGAGGATATTGTGTTCTCAAATAATGACTGTCTTGAAAAGGGAGATTATTATTCTCGTAGGTACAAGATAAGCAGTTAAGCCTCTGAGTGGGTTTCATAGTAAATATGAATAAATAGAAAAATAAAACAATATTAGCATTGTTCAGAGCACTGTTTGATTCAGACATATTTAATATACAATCTTTAGTGGGATTGTTCACAGGAAATTATCATGCACAAAAACAAGCAGTTAGACTGGTGTCATATTTATAAAATACACAGCTTAGTAAGAATAAACCAGAATAAAAATGGAAAAAGGACAAAAGAAATAATGCTTCACTGTCTGTGATAATCATTCTAATTCCACTTTTAATGGAACAAATGGTAATGAAGCTCCCACTAAAGCTCTTCACCAGCATCACAAAGGCGAATCAGGAAGGGTCAGGACCTCTGCGAGCTCATAATCCAAGTGGACAGCACCCCCAGGCCCTGGACAGCCCTGCCTGAAGCTTATTTATTAATGGTTCCCAAATCATTCCCCAAAGTGTCCTGGTTTGACTAGTTGTCTGGTCACTGAATTGGTACTGAATTTCTCCGTGTTAGGGTCTGAATTAGTGAGCTCGCTCCTTCCCGCATCTGTCCCCACCAGGAAGCTCAAGATGTGACTTGGAGACTCAGTCCTTAAGTTCATAAGGAGCACATTTTTGTAAGCCCAATCTGCCACTCTGTGGTAGCTTTTTCACAGAATAAACACCAGGTCTGCATTTTATTGGAACTGAACCAATAGAATCTTCAAATGTATTGTCACCCAAATCACTGTCACAGCTAAGGAGTTGTATTTTTATTTATTTTGTTGTTTGCCTATGTTTTACCTAAGAATGGCCCAGTCCACAGGATCTCCTGGATCTAACTGTTTGGGTTACCTACCTGCTTAGGGGCTGGAAATGTTAGGAGCTCCCACTCTGCTTGTCCAGTTAGCTCCAGATGAAGAGATGACCTTTGACCACCTTCTAAGCATATCCATAACAACTGTGAAGTCAGCTGGGATAGTCGCCACTTCTTGAAGAGTTTGTGTTATTCTGACTCTAGGATATTCCACCATGTCCATATTCTGTCATGTCCATAGACAGAGCCCAGGTATCCAGGGGTGAAGAGGACAGGAGACCTTAGTCTCACTTTGAAACTGTTAGCTTGGCAGTCACCCATCTTTGAGGAGGAATGACTATCAATGGTTATCCCTCAAGAAACAAGAAAGCAAAATTAAAATTCCATGTCTGGGGGTGCCCATATAACCCCCCTAACACAAGGACTGTGTAAAAGCTGGAGCCTATTGCTATTTTCTTGTTATGTGTATTTACTTTTTGACTTACTGCTTTAAAAATTAAGAAAAATGTTTATCACAGAAATTCATGAATCAAAAAGAAATCATCTTTGCATTTAAAATTTTATACACACAGACCTAGAGAGCTACATTGGAATTTTGCTATATTATAGATATCCAAAGAACATTGTCTGAATTCTGGCCTGTACCTCTTTTCTAACTGCTTAGTTCAGAGCTCTCATAAGTTAGACCTGGGTCAAGCTGTGAAGTCAGCAGGCTGGTCTTTGATGACCTTCTATTTGTATTGATAATTGGGGATCTGCCTGGATTGATCATAAAATCATGGGAGTATTTATCCTTCAGACTACACATTTCATCTGTATCATAGGAGACCACGGAGTGGACATTCTTATTCCATTCTGTGTTGGTGTGGACACTGGCCGTCACTTAGAATGACCTAAATGGGAATTTTCTTGATAATATACTCACAAGTAAATGTCCAGCCTGCATCAAATAACTCATGTGACACTAACTCCCCCAGGGACAATGAGTTCATGTGGACATTTTCACTTTGCATGAGGCCTTCTTCCTGGCTTGATCGGTGTATCTTGGCACTATCCCTCCTGGCCTACTAATCCAAGTCCAGATTCTGGTCTACATGGCATGCCTTCCCATGCTTAACAATAGCTATCGTATGTCCTCTGAACCTTTTCTTCATGACTGGCAGCACTGCCCCATTCACATGTGTGCCATGCCATGTATTTGCTTCTCCTAACTGCATATTCACAAGGCTTTTTCCAGGAGGAACATGTTTGAAATTACCTACTCTTGACCTTATTTATTTGTCACATTCACAAATAATATCCATATTGCTGACAATAACATCCATAATCCTGTTGACTTCACAGGTTTGAGAAATGAAATGTCTCAATATGATTTCTTTTTCAAAGTAGAGGATTTCAACATGACTATAATTGTAGAATTGAAGGAAAGAGGCTTTTCAGGGGGATGAGGCAAAGGCTTAGAATGTACAGTAATAATGAGAAAATACTACAGTATCAACAGTAAATCGGGCAGAGCCGGGGGCACTCTGAGTGTCTTCAGCTGAGCGTCCTCTGCCCCAGACACACATCCTCTGTGCAAGACACACTCTGAGAATTCAGAGGAGACAGTTGACTGTGCGTATGAATTTATATTTAACAGAAGAGAAAAAAGCAACCTTATTGACTTTATTCTTGAAAACTTGATGGGAGAAAAGAACACAGAAATAAAGCTTTCCCTTGGATGTTTGACACAGATTTTTGTTTGTTTGTTTTTTAGGGGAGAGGGGTTTTCCCTTTCAATTAGGGGAACTTTTCAGATGGGTGCTGCCTACCTCATTAACGTGTCAGGTTTACTGCCAACCAAATCTCTACGTCCGAGACCCCATTATCCAGCTGCTGAAAAGCTAACATTTGTTCCATTAGTTCTTCTTTATAGTCTAGTGAACCTTAGTAGCGGACAAACCTAAAATAGTTGCGTCACCAGGATATTTTTAACAGAGGCTAAAAGAATAGAAGAGATGCGAAAACAGTCAGCCTTTCTGCTAATCCGCCATTAACGGTGTGTCAAGACCTCCGAGAGGAGGTGTGCTCAGACCTCACTGCTATTTAACACGTCTTACTAAAAGCTGAGGTTTCAAAACATGGTCCATTTATCCTGAATGGCTACAAGTGGATCTTTAAATATCATAGCTCAGGGTGAAGTTCATACTATGTTTGAGAAAAGGCTTAATGAAAAGTTCATAACTAATTGTAAAAAATCTAAATCCGACTCAAATCCATTGACATTTGGTAGAGCAAACATGTTAGCAGTATCACTAAATGCATAAGATATGACCCTGTAAGAGTTTAACAATCCTGCAAACTAAGAAGTCCTCATGGTTCCCTCAACAACAATAATGTTCTGATCATGACATACTCTAGAGCTGAACTTCCCAAATTTTTGGTGAGCAGTGCCCCTAGAACACACATTTCCTGGCTGTGTCTGTCTGTCCGTTTGAAATGGAACCAGGGTTATGTGTCTTGGAGTAAAATCAGCTTAATTCAAAAGACTGGTCTAAATGATAAAATTTTCTCCACTTGAATTATCAGTAAAGGTTTTCAGACTTTGGATTCAGTTCCCTGAATAGGTTCTGAGATGGGCTTCACTGTTAGCGAACCGGGACCCAGCCCTGGTCAGGTGCAAGGCATTGCTTTAGGTGCCTCCATGGCCCTCTCTTTGGATCCGCTGCACAGCCCTACCTGACAGGTGCTGGTATTAACCTTTAGGAGATGAACCAGGAGGACCGAGAGACTTAGAGAAGTTGGCCGGCGCCACCGAGCTAGGAACTGGCAAAGCCGAGCAGAACCTGGGTGGTAGCCTGCAGCCAGAATCTGTGTTCTTAATCACAACTTTTCACTGCCTCTTATCAGTTTACTGTTAATAAGGGCTCGGTAATTTTTAGCTACATGGCAGCTTTGCCCTAAGCCCTTTACACATAAGAACTCACTCAGTACATCAGGAAGTCTTTATCACTCTTCTTAGAAGAGCTTTTCAAACACTTTCATTCTCACCTGTTAAAACACATTTCAGCCTCTGCTGAGCATTTGGCCTTGATGACTTTATGATTTCCTCCTCCCCTGAGATTCTACTGATTTCTTTGTGCTCAAACTCGTGGATTTGGAGAGTGCAGGGAGTCAGGTGGTAATAACAAGTATCTATAATGAAAGTGACCATTGCATTCATCTCCCCAACTGGAGTAATCGTGTGGGTATAAGTGGTCACAGTCAGTAATTATGCTGGACACACGTGTGAACTGGGTACCTAAATCTATAATCACTTAAGGTCTAGATTTTTTTTTTTTAATTTTCAGAAAGTTTGCACATGTCCTATATAGTCAGCATTTTTATGGGGTTCATGATCCCAACAACTTATGCAAGTAAACGAAAGAAAAAATGAACTCAGTCCTTCTACTGCAGTGGGCATCCCGGGTTTAATTCCTCACTGCCTTGTACCAGCTGATGACTTTGGGAAAGACCACCCTCATTTCTTAATTCCTGCTACACACATGTAGGTGTCCGGTAACTATGATGTGATTCTTGTGATTGGTGTAGACCGAAAAGAGGACAGAAAGCCAACTCATTTGACTGATTTGCTCGTGTGTGAATATGTTTGTATACTGTGTATTTACTCAAGAAAAGTTTAGCTACCTGTGAGGATGAAAAAAATAGCAGTGGGTAAAGGAAGGGATATTTTGGATTCCACCCTAAACTTTCAAGTTTTCATTTCAAGGATATAAGAGAAGAAAAATTAAGCTTCCTAGGTGGTGTGTCTATCTCACCCTTAGATGACACCCCTGCCCGTGTTCTTAATGAAAATGAAGACTGAAGATTTTGTCGTTTTTAAACAAAAGAGCAGTCTGCAGACCTGAAATAATATTCACTGTTTTTCTTTTCCTTCTAGTGATCTCGTGTGGAAGCCTGTCCTTTCCCCCAAATGGGAACAAGATTGGAACAATGACAGTTTATGGCGCCACAGCCATATTCACGTGTAACACAGGCTACACACTTGTGGGTTCTCACGTCAGAGAATGCTTGGCCAACGGGCTCTGGAGCGGCCCTGAGACTCGCTGTCTGGGTAAATTAATCCATCATCGGGCACTTATTTAATTCAAATAAACCTTAAAAATAGAGGATGGCTGGGCAAAGCATGACACTTCTTGCCATAAATGCTCTTACAGAGTGTTAGTAAACCCTACCTGGGTTTTTAATGCTGCACTTTACAATATGACTTCTTCTTTAAGTATCTAAAGGGATTTTTTAAAAATCTGAGCAATAAATGCAGGTCACGTGTTGCCTTAAGTGACACAAAGACTATTTTATAGACTGCTGAGCATGTCACTACACTCGAATGCCATCATGATTTTAGAATGCACAAAAATGAACTTCAAAATTATCATACATTTTGTTATCTTTTTAAATTTTTTAAAAATTATGTTAATAAGTTAATGTGATATTAATGTCCGTCAATATAAGGACAATGACTTATTTAAAATTGAAAGTGTGCATAGTAACTTGGTCTTCTTTTTCCCAAGGATTAACATTTTGTGCATGACAATTTTTTAAAAAATTGGGCTGAAAAATTTTCCATGGAAAAATCTTCTGAATAAGTGTATGAAAATTGTTGAATAAGCAGCTTAAAGTGCAGTGATTTCTAATGCTCCTTTTAGATCTCCAAGTAATTTGCAAAATATGTAAACTGCCTTTAGTCCTTTAGAACTCTCTCTGTGATCTCAATAATTTTGTAATCACTCCAAAGCAGTAGAAGCTGGAAAGTTTAAGCTTCTGAACCTCTGTGGGCTAGGCTCGCTTTAGGAACTAAGCCAGGACCAGTAAATTTTAAATAGTAATCATCTGTTCTTTTCACTGGAGAGAATTTGAAGAAACACTCAGGAGAATTTGAGGATGAAAGTAAAGTAGCAGTCCCAGAAAAATGCACCTGACGAAAGAAGGAGGTTTTCAGGCTTATCCACGAAATGACTTCCTTCAGATTAATACAGGACTTAGATCAGTGCTGCCTGAATACTGTGTGTGTGAATATTCCTGTTGATGGTAGTCACTGTAGTTTTCAGCCGAGTGCTTCTGGGATTTTCTGAGCTTTCCTAAGTGTTCTTGCGAGATCGGCCACTGAGTAGTGCACTCCTTAAGGCAGCTGCAGTTGGGGTAGGTTTTCTCCGTCTACTGCAGTGGAACTTGGTGCCTTCGAAGGGGATCAGGTGATCTAAGAAATTGCATCTCCGCTATGAATTGTAAGATGGAAAGTAATAGCAATTTACGTTTGATTAGTGCCTTATGGGCTGAAGGCAGGGCAGTGGTAGCCTCAGGAGCTTTAAGTGTCAAGTTTAATTTATGTAACTGTTGAATCATGGGGCCAGCTTGAGCCTTACTGATTGCAAATAAACCTTTACCTGTTGTGTGGCATTCTTCTGACTGAAGGTTAGGACTTTGAAGTAGAAAGGACGAAATGCATATTGAATAGTTGGCTGGATGGAGAAGCTCAAAGGCATGGCCTCAGTGGGATGCAATATGGCTTAGACACTTTTTGGAAGAGGGAGTGCTCAGAAGGAATTTAAACTGAAAATAAAGAGGAAGAAAAATGTCCAGATTATAATGTATAAAACATTAGTGTTGTAGAACTTGGAGACGGCATATAAAGAATAATACAACTGGAAAGGCGTGAAGTATTTAAAAGAAAAAAGACACAATTAGAAAAGGGTGAGAAATGATGCATAGCCACATGTTTATAAACCAATGAGTAAAGAATGTGTAATAAATTTAGTTTAAAGATTTTAAAAGTTTGTAAACATAGTCTCGCAGCTACCACGGAGACTTGAAGGGGTAAAATCCATAATACACAGCATATGGCAGTGAAGGATAGCTCTTCTCCGGAAAAATGGGTGGCTGTGGGGTAGATAATGTAGTGTAACCCAGCAGGAATATATGGCCACAGGACCCAGAATGCTGTGCGAGACACAGCCGAGAACGTGGGGAGAAGAGCAAACAGGTGGAGAACAGAGGTGACGTCTGTGCTGGAGAAGATTATAAAATGCTCAGAAGGGGAAAGGGAAGAGGGGCTGTGATCCTAAATCTGGCACAGATATCTGACAGAGTAGCTGTTGGATTCCTCCATAATCCAAACATTAACAAGATGCCCTATTTGGATATAGTACTTTGAATGGTCTTATTTATTGATGACTGAAAATGTGCATTTTGAGTTTTATCTTATTGAACTCTCATTAGGCATATTGTAAGTGCTCAGTACTCCTACTTACAGATAAGAAACAAAACTTAGAGCTTAGGAATTTGCCCAAAAAATATGTATCAAAAACAGCATTAAACCTAAGCAATTTGACCATAGAACACAGGCTTCTTAACATTAGGGTATATAAGTAGTTTTTAAGTTTTGTGCTACTTCACCAATATATTTATCTTTCAAAAAAAGAGATATAATAAAAGAGGCCATTACACTACTATGCTAATTCTGACCACTGAAGAGGAATTTGTTGGTTAAGTGGAGGAGAAATGAGCCTTCGTGCTAGACTACTCCCCACCGCAAGGCACCTGCAGCACGAGGGTGCTTAGCACCTAAGTGGCTCTTCGTGGGTGATTTTGTTCTTCATCCTGCACGGTTCCCGGGCCTCTTGCTTACCAATCACGCTATGATTTTCTTTCCATTTCTTGTCATCTGAATTATTCCTTTGTATGTTTCCGTGGTTTTGAATGTCTTAAAAGTCTGGGTTTCTACCAAGCTAAATGACCTTGGGTAACCTTCAGGCTCGTGCGGACCCTGTGAGGATAAACTATATAGTCATGGAAGGAAAATGACTTATAATGACAAAGGAGGTAATTGCTAGGGATACTTTTCAAAAATTCAGATACTTTCCAAAAATAGTCCATATGATCCCATGACTTCAACTCTAACAGAGAAGAGGCAGGACCCTCAAAAACCAAAACAACCCCGAAAACTCTGATTTTAAGAAACAAATCACCCCAATGTGGAGGAAATGGGAAATTACCCAAGGAAACAGAGACAGTTACACCAGATGTTCTACAATGAATCCAGTTAAGAGAATGAAGTACACTTGAAGGGCCATGTCCTGAAGGACAGATCTGCCACGAGCTGGGAACAACAGAAGTATTCAGGACCATGAAATGTAAGGCCCATGCATAGGTGATGTTCGAAATAAAACCCAAGTTCACTCATCAGAGTTGGTGTTAAAGGAAGTGGACGAAAGAACGCAGAAGGGCTCAGCTTCCTCCTCACGCTGTCTTTTCTGTGAAGAAGAATTATGATGTGAATAGGAAGGTTAGAGAATCTTTTATATCAGACACTGGAAAGAGAAGGAGAAAGAGAAAGGAGTCCATCAGAGAGAACTTGAGAGTTTCAAGTAGAGTTGAGTCTCCTGGCCGGGAGGGTCCCATCCAGGCAAGCTTCGGGTACCAGGGAGAAGATGGCCGAGTCACTGGCTCCTGGGGGATGTCATTAAAGGGAAGTACTCTAGCATTAGACAACTATTTGGTGTGACTTTACACACACAGGGGAAAGAAGTTAGCTGTCAGAAGCTATGGATTTGTTAACTTGATGATACACAGAGCAGATAATCAAATCTGTTATTTGTAAGTTCTTGTGTGATGTATATTTATGAAGAGCTAACCTAGGTTCACAAAAATCACATGCTAGTCTGGATCCATCTTTGTTTGATGTTACTTTTAGATGGGTGTTTAGAAATAGTCTTCAGAAATGGTGTTTCTGAATTTTCGGCAAGATGTATGTCAAGGTTTTCCATCATAACTCTTATAATTAAGAAAGAGTAATGTGGACCTTAGGTTAAGTCTTTTAAAGATTCCCTGAGAGACAGTACATGAATGATGTTCAGTGGATTGCTGTGATTTGGGAAGGAGGTTTCCAGGTGTATGTTTCTCTCTCCTCACTCTAGTCCTTTCCAAAACGTTTATTTATCTCCTGGATGAGGGCATAACACTGCTAGCTGAAAGAGTGAGAATAAATATGTGATGACAGATTCAGGAAATCTTCAAATCGAATGGTAGGCCAAATAGATTTCATTAGACATAGGAAAATAATGGAAATAGTGTAAAATTTTGCTCAGAGTAAAAAACAAAATAACTGTCAATGTACATGGTGAGGAGAAAATTATGAAATCATAGCACACACAGAAGGACTGGGTGTTTTGGACAATGGAAGGCTCGTTTGTGCAAAGAGATGCCTCTGACACTGATATTGTTTTGTGACTAGTCTCCATCTCGTTCCGTGAGCCTGGGTGGGCCATATCTGGGGTGATGATTTCAGTTCTGTGAGATAGTTTATGTGGGCTGTTGAGGAACTGAAATGTGTATGTGGTGAAGGATCTGGTAACCATGACACTGGAGGAATGTTTGGAAAACTTGCGATCCTAAGTTTGGCCGAGAGAAAAGTTAGGGAGTAATTAATAGCTATTTTCAAATAGTTAAAATAATTGGTGGGAAAAAGAAGAAAAGAAAAAGAAACAAAAATAAAATTAATTAAACACATCTGCCAAGGGCAAGGACCAGGGTTGCTAATGACATTAGTGAAACAACTCCATTCATCGGTTTGAAATAGCAGATGCTATGTACAGAAAAATAGTTTTCAGACCCAATATAAGAAATATTTTCCCTTATTTATTTTTTAACATGTGGGATCTGTCCAGAAATGCAATGAAGACTTCCTATAGAAGGTGGTTGGCTACCTGGCAGGTTTTTGTCTGGGGCTCCATTAGACTCTGAGCTTTATTGATTCTATACCCACCATGCTTTCTCCATCACAATGCAAAATACTTTGGCAAAAACATTTTTCAAGTTGTGCGTGAGGTATCTTGCTTATTTTTAGGGTTACTAGAACAAAAAACGCTTTTGCCTGAGGTTTTCCTTCTATTTCACGTGGAGCAGGGATCGCTTATTTCCAGTTGTGGTACGATGGTTATTTCCAGTGGTTTCCGTCAGGGAAGAATATGCCAGATTCCTTGATGATCATTGCAGTGGAAATGGCCAAGCATATGCACAGACGCTGCCACAGTGAGAGTCTTGTGATTGTTAATGGTAGGAGAGCTGGATTTAAGGAGATGACGGGTGATTTTCTTTGTCTAACATTCGAGAACCTAATCTATGCTGTGTTTGTGGGTACCTAGTCTGAATTCTAAGCTAGAACCTTTGAGAAAAGATAGAATAAGGAAAGCTGGGCAACCCTGTGTGCAACCATCATTATACCTAAAATTTAGGCAAAGTAATACATTATGTATATCAGAGTACATTTTTATAAAGGGTTAGCCACGCTTAATCAACGCCATCATCCCTGCTTTACACCTGGGCTCTCCCAGGGTGCTGTGAATTGCCCCGGACTTGTTCTGATTTACCATCTGTGCTGTGCAATGCTACAGATCTCCCTGGGCTGGAGAATTAAGCACTGAGAAGGCTCACCCCCCGTATCTGCATACCAGGTAACGTACAGTCCATCAGGGAAGTTTTACTGTCCCCATGCTCCCTTAGTTATTTTCTTCTGTTTATCTTCCCTGCGGTAGTTTGCGTTGAACCCGACAGAGAGCACACCGAGTACACGAGGTTGTATGTTTGTACTCCAGGTCTCCTATCATAGAAAGCTGCATTAATCTTTTAGTACCGTTTATGTCATTTAGACTTTTTCAACACATACTAACCCATCATGTCTTTCACTCTGTTACCTCTAATCTGTTTACTCAAGACGTCAGTGATAGATTGAGACATTTCCCACCTAAAGAACATTATCTTTTTTTCATTAGATTATTTTGCTATTATCTGAAGTAAGTTTGCATTTGCTATAATGACCTATGAGGAGACGAATTCCTTTGTAAATATGATATCATGGTGACATTCATGTGGCTAAAATAGCTAAATGACATGATTCAAAATGATATCATTAGACCATGTTTTTTCATAGTTGTTAGGGAATAAAACTGGAAAGTATTCAAATGCCTTGCATTTGATGATAGATCCACGTACAAATTTTTAATAAAACAAGTGATTATGACAATGCTTATATTGCAGCAAAAAGATGATATTAGAGCAGAAAGATTAACCCCTCCCTCCTTGATCTTGGTATAAAAGTGATCTGCAGTATAAAACTTAGTCTGTATGGTAGTCAGGGAAGGTAAAATATTTGGAAACACTCAGTGCTAATCTTCACATTTTACATCTGCATTATCAGTGGCTCGTAGATAAATGTCACAATATTCCTCCCAGCCACAAGTGCTTCTGTCTCTATTTCTGAATATTATCTAGTGATATTCATTTAATTCCTCAAGAAATATTGCACAGGATGTAAAGGTAAATAGGAGGTGGTTCTTTTTTCTTTTAAGGAAATTATCATCAAAGGAATAAATAAGATAAAAACCAAGTATCTTTAATAAAAAGTTGAGATTGATGAACGTCAGGAGAGAGGTCCACACAGAATCCTCCCCATACCCAGAGAGGGAGCCACTTTGATGAAGAGGGCACTCCAACACACAGCAATGGACTAGAGCATCCCAGAAATGAGAGCCACGGAACAAGCAGCAGCTGCATAGGTGCAGAACTGTGGGGCAGGAGGTCCTGATGGCTCGCCTGGACCAAGCACGTCCCGGGCTGGTGCTCTTTGTGGTCACGTGATGCTGAGGGATGGTGCTAATATGGCAACGCGATTGTGGAAGGAATTCACGTCCTTTCACGAACGCCCCCTCTAGATCAGGCAGGGGCTGATGCTGGTGCAGAGGCCATGACACTGCTCTTAGAACTCACAGTCTCAGAGTGGAGATAAATAGGTAAGAAAAATTCTACTTCTGTCTGCTGAATTCAAAACAAAACAACCCTCACCATGTAGGTATTGTAAACGGATGGTCCTGGAGATAAGAGTCTCCTTCTGCAGGGAAACCTAAAATAAGGGAGATGTTTGCGTTGAGTATTAATGGGCAGTAATTCCTTTAGGGTTTGTGAAGACTGCAAACACAGGGTGGATTTGGATTAAGTTATATGACATTTTACAGGCAGACAAGAATGTGAAAGAAGTGTTATGCAAAAGGGCAGTGTGTGTGCAAAGTGATAGAGGTAAAAAGTGTGGTACATTGAGGAACTACATTAATAAAAAGGCAGATGAGAGATTTCTGAAAGCCCCAGAGACTACCCAAATCATGGTACTGGCCTGAAATTTTCTTATCAAATATGGTTTAAAATAATTGCCGTTGACTAGGGTGTGTCAAACAGAGATGTGATACAAATGTATTTTGTGGCGAAGGGATGGGCCCTGGTCGTTGGTGTTACTAAGGGCACAGAGTGTTGTACAGATCATCACACCCCACCGGCCAATCCCTGCAAAGATTCACGTGCTTTCTACAATATTACATGTTCTCGGACTTCCACAAAGTTGCTCAACATTACCGCTCAAAATTGCTCCTGGAGAAAAAGAAAAAGTCTCATTTGTGAGAACTCAAATATGTTCCTTTAGTATGCACAGATCTGGAGATTTAAATACCATCCACCGACGTTTAATGCTCTTAAACGTGTTCCCTGTACATAAGAGGATCTGATCCATCTGACATTTCATGGCCATTTGTTAATAGTCAAACGGTGTTTGCTATTGGCTTTAGAATTCCCTGCCAAATACCCCTGCCTTTAGCCCCAAGCTGGAGTTGTCACTGGAATGGGCAGAATGAAGCAGATTGCATTTCTAATTCTCTTGCAGGTACAGCGTACTTACAACACTTATTATTTTCAGCAATAAGTACCAATAATAACAAAGCAAACATGAAGGTTGAATATTTGGTTTGTAGATTTTCTAAAAATGTATGAATGTATTCAGTTCTAATCCCCAAACCAATATTTAGTATTTGTACTGACACAAACTGGCACAGTGAAAAGAAGGTGACCTTAAAATAGGGAATTCTGGGGTGGGGGGGGTGACGTGTTTGTGTGTACGTGTGAGTGTGAGAGAGTGTGGCCTTAGGGCAGGAGAGAGATCCAGCTATTCAGTTCCTGTTGACGCACAGACCCCGCAGCGAGGATGCCCAGCACAGGGAACTCCTGTAACCTGGGAGCCGCGCGCCCCGCAGGTCCCCTGGAGGAGCAGGTTTCCATGGCACCAGTGGAACTGTATTAAATTCCCAAATCACAGAATTCGCTTCTGAAATTGCACGAGTCTAGGTAATTGTAAGAGACTCTAACACACGTTGCCTGAAAGTATTCAATACTTGAAAGAAGCATTCAGACTCTGCCTTTGTTGTGAGTTTAGGCACATCTGCTAACTGACATCTGACACTCTGTGTCTGTCACTCAGCAAAGTCACCACTGAAAGTCAGTGCGGTTTGTTAGGTTGCAGACCGTGATCACTGCAGCATCAGAAACAGTGACGTGCAGTCCAGAGAGCTCAGCTAGCTGCTGCAAAACCCTGCCCGTGGGTGGGACTCCATCTCTACAGTGTACGTGCACGTGACTCCCAGACAGCAGGGATGCAAGGGCAGGTGTGAGGGCAGAGGACACAAGGGATTCCATTCATCCAGGGCGCAGTTTTCAGAATATTCACTCTGCTACTCAGAATCGTTGTACGACACACACTAAAACATGTGCGTGTAGACTCTGGACAGTAGCCTTCTAGAACCACTGCTTGGAGAGGCTGGTCAGCTGAGGCCCTGCCCTGGGGGATAGACGCATTACTCGCGGCAAGTGCCGGTCCCGGTCCCCCTGTCCCGTGTGCTGGCCCGGGCTGCGTGATGTCAGGGCCGCGGGCTGGCGGCTTCTCTGCGCTTCAGACCGTGAGCTGGGCTCCCACACAGCTGGGCCGCCGTCTGCCTTCTCCAGTTCCCACGCGGAACGAGTTTGCGGGAAACCCTCGACCCAGGAGGAAACTGAGAATCCCCTTGCCCGTCCCTCTTTCTCCCTGGGTTTGGCTCATGGCAGCCCCAAGGCGACTTCTCCCTGTGAGAGGCCACTGGCATTCATTCAACCTGGCCACCACTCTGTGTTTTAGCGAAGTTTGGTAGATTTTATTCCTCCTAACTCAATTTTCGAGAAAGATTGTTAAAAGAGATTCTCTTTTCTATTTGGGACATCTAACTAAAGCATAATAGCTAAAATATAGTAAATAAAAACAATACAGCTTTCGTTATATCTAAAGTAGCATAAACTTAAAGGCCAGTGATCTTCACAGAGGAGTCATTTTGCAAATGAGGTGAAACCTGCAGACTCTTGTGACCCACTCACAGGTATGAAATCTTAATTTTTCTGAAATTTCATGGAATTCCTATTCCATTGTTCAATTCGTCTTAACAGGCCAATTTGAAGGATATTTTTTAATGGTATATAGTGTGTGAAATAAAGAGAGTCACCGAACTAGAACTGGAAAATACCCACCCTGGCATGGAATTCTTGATTCTGCTACTGATTCTCTCAAGAACAATTTTAAGCAGTTGGAGAATTACCCGTTCCATAGTAATGCCTGTCCTCAGCAGGGAGAAAATGCAGAATTAAAATGTAAAGTTCTAGGAATGTGGAAGTAGTAGAATTGGTTATTCATACTTAACTAAAAGAAAATTCAGCAGTTCCTTTAGGATATATCTCTATATCTATCAATCAATCTGTCCACTGAATTAAAAATCATATGCAGTTACAGTTTTACAGCATCCTACCTAATTCTTTAGCTCCTTGCTAGCCAGAGCTCTCAGGCTCTGATTAGTGGCAGATTATTAAATTCACGAGTAGGATTGATGTAAAAATAAAATAGGCCACATGCTTTTCACTTAGATTTTCTGTCCGCACTTTAATGGAACCATTTGTCAGGAAATTTGGCTTCCTTGATTTCCTAGGTGTGATGACACTGGCTGCAGAATTGCCTGTAAAAAACATTTAGTGATCTTTGTTTAAGCTGAAGCCAAATGCTAATGAAAAAGAAACAAGCAAACAAAAGCACAAACACAAAACCTAGGGGCCTGGCATCACAGTGTCGGATCTACTGGATAATCACATTATTTTATTTAGTTGATATTTTGTTTTGAAATGTGCAGGACTGCCCTCATCCCAATTCTTTTTTTTTTTTTTTCCAGTTAATAGAGTTACTTATCCTTCTTTACTGCTTTTTATACTCAGTGGAATAGTAATAATTAAATGCACCCAAAATTATGGAGATGTAGCACATGAAATATGTAAGGTCATAAACTGAAGAGGATAAAATAGGAAGTGAAGTTCGAGGTGATGCTGTCAATTCTTCTTCCTTCAGGCACTGAGCTGAAAGGGAGTGTGTTTGAAAGACATCCCCGATTTTCTTTAGGTCTTTAAGGCCAGTTCCTCCCTGAACTGAAGTGACCACATGTCAGAGAAGAGTTGCTGTTGGAAGTCTTTATTTCCACACAAGCCTGTCAGCCTTGCCATCTGGTTTCTGGAGTGTACAGATATCTCCTTGCCGTTAGGAGTGCTTATTTGCCAGGCTTTCAACAGAGAATGCAGCCTTGAAGCATGTGTCCTACTGAAAACTTAGATGAAAAAAATATGATTGAGGTTTAAAAGTGAGCCTAGCCAGTCGTGTTTGTCCAAGTCAAGAGTGTGGCTGTGCAGATCACGGAGAGGTTTGGGGACTTTCTGTCGCAATGTATCCCTTTCAGCATCTCGGTTACCCTGAGCCCGGGTCCCTCCTCTTGGGGTGCTGATCAGGTTCAGAATACCCCCAAAGTGCTTGACATTCTCTAGAGTAGCAGCCAGGAATCAGGTGGCCCGCACTGTCTTTGAGGATTGGAGTGTGTTATTTTGGTGAGTACTTCTAGAAATTACATCATTTCCTTCTCACCTCGGAAGTGGCTGGATCCCTGCAGTAAGCCCGTGCGTGGCGGCTCTGGCTCCTTTCTTGTCTCGGGGATGCGAATGGGGCTCCACGTCTCGACCTGATGGAGATCGCCGTGCAAAGCCCAGCCTCTGGGAAGGAGCCCGCATCCGTGTTCCAGGATAACAGCCTCAGAAGCTCTCCCTTCAACCCCCGGAGAACATTCAGCCTCCTCCCGGTTCCCTGCTTGTTTCACGCCTGGTGTGGGGGGAGGTGATTTGGCTTCTGGTCAGAATCAGGTTTATTGATCTGGATCTGGCTGAGTGGAAAAGCTGCAGAGGTGACAAAAGATCAAGCGAATCGAGCACAACTTGACCTGACCTCTTACAAATGTTAGCGCAGAGATTCTGCTCAAAGAGGGATACCTGTCACCAATTAGGTTTTCTCCCTCTGTCCTCTGCAAGGTTATCTTGCTGATAACAGATCTGGTTCAAACCTAGGATAACACAATGCAGCTGCATTGCCTTAAACAGAAATAGAGAGTACTGTTCTGAATTCTTCCAGAATGGTGGCATTAGCCCTGAGTGTCATATGACAGTAGTTTGGCCATGCTCTCAGCTTTGGGGTTGCTGTACTCTGAGTAAACACTGGCAGCTGCGTGCTCTACTCGGAGGGTAGTGGCCAGGGGAAGTCCACTCCAGAACGCTCTGCAGCCGCTCCAGCCTAAGGAGCGAGTTTTGGTGGACAATTTAGGACCTCTCCTTGTCTATCCATCCTTTTCGTGTCAGTTACTCCTAATGCTCCATAGTTTGTTGAGTTAACAAGATACTCTTTCCATGGACGTGAGGAGGGGGGAGGGACAGAGAGGAGGACGGAAGGAGAGGAAGGAAAGAAAGTGGAAGGAGAGTGAAAGAGAAGAAGGGAATCCCGCCTTTCATAGTTTTCCCCTGACCACACCGCACCTTCCTACTGTTACAGAGAAAAAATATTCATGACGCTCCTTAACGATAATGAGGCAGACTTTTTTTAGTACCCTAGCGATTGGTTGTAGGGACCAGGGTGATGGGATTTCACAAAGATATGGCTCAACTCCAGATGCTGTGTGGGCCAGCGGGGGTCACAGCCAAGGGGCAGGGAGGGGGCACGGGTGGGACATTCCTGAGAGGGACCCTCAGGGCTTGGAGGGGTTCTGGCTGAACCCACCTACCAGTGGCAGGTGCGGTGAGAAACTGGCTCAGATGTTGAGGCTGGAGGGTTCTCGTAGGCTGACTCAGCAGGGTGCTTGCTGAAGTCGGCTTTTACAAGGAGGCGCGCAGGGCCTGGGAGGAGTGTCAGGACCCGGATTAAAGCTTTGTCAGGCAAAGAACCTTTGTCACTCCCCAGCCTTCAACTCGAGAAGGACTGAAAATTCCTCTAGCTTCCTTCCCCACTTGGAAGCCCTCTGGTTCTGAAGCTTACCTGACACCCTGTTTGCCAGCGACCTCCTTACATATCAGAGTCCTCACATCAGTACTGTTTTCCTCCCCTTAAGTACTGATGTTCACCCCAGTTTCGTTTGGGGGCCCTTTCTTTCCTTGCTGTACATACTCTTCACGGGTGAGCTCAGCCACCTGTTGGGTTCAGCCTCCATCTGTAATCTAGCTTTTCCTAAATCTGCTCTGTCTGCAGGGTGTCCCTCCCCTGAGCTCTGGGCTTCTGTGTTCAACTGAGGATGCGACAGTTTCCCCTAGACATCGGTTCAGACATAACTCAAATGGACATTTTCTGAAATTGAACTTATTTTCTGATATCAATCCTTCCTTTGGAATTTCACAGATAGTTCAGGAATCTAGTCTCTCACTGGAGATCCTTCCATCCTTTTCTTTGCTACCCATTTTCAGTAGGGTTGCAGAACTTATATGAATTCCAAGTGTCTCTTCCTTTCTTTTGGCTTTTATTTGGAAATAGAATAAATAGATAAATAACATAAAATATCAGTAAGAAAAATAAGTAAAAGAAATAAATGGAGAAACTATAACTGGGGAATTACCTTTTAACAATTTTATATTTGAACTATTACTTATGTTACCCACAATTGTTGAGAAAAATTAATGAGTTGAAGAAAACTCTATCAAATAAAAAATACATAAATGGAAAATATTCCAATAATGTTTGCATTCAATGCTGTCAGTCACTTGACAATAAAGATAAACTAATTTTGAATGTAGTACTTTTATTATTTTAGATTTTTTTATTGGAGTATACTTGATTTACAATGGTGTGTTAATTTTTCCTGTACAGCATAGTGACCCGGATATACATATACATATATATCCTTTTGTATATTCTTTTTCATTCTGGTTTATCCCAGGACGTTGAATAGAGTTCCCCGTGCCGTACCATAGGATTCTGTTGTTTCTCCACGAATGTGGTACTTTTACAGAAGACAGGCTCTCCAGCGTGTTTTTGTCGGTTTTGATTGCTTTTCAGCGGGCCACTGCGGCTCCCCGGATCCCATTGTGAACGGTCACATCAGCGGCGACGGCTTCAGTTACAGGGACACCGTGGTGTATCAGTGCAACCCCGGTTTCCGGCTCGTGGGGACTTCCGTCCGGATATGCTTACAAGACCACAAGTGGTCTGGACACACCCCAGTCTGTGTCCGTAAGTACAGCCTGTGAACTAACTCAGCGGGTGCTTCCCTTCGTGGTGTTTTCTTTTGTCATTAGGTCATAACACAGACATGTTTAAGCTCAGAGAAAGGATGGAGAGCTGTCGGAAGAGAGAGAACGTGGGCGCTCCTCCCCTTCCGTCTCTGGTCCTCCTCCCGTTCCATGTCCTTCCGACGCCTCCGGCAGGCTCCCTCCACATTGAGTTTGCTCACCCGCTCATCTCAGATGGGTCCCAGGATGAGGGAGGTCAGGCATTCATTCCCCCAGCATTGTCCCGGGACGACGAGGTGGAAACAGCGTCCCACCAGAGGAGGATAGAGGTGCTGGGCCCGAGTCTGCAGGTTGGCTTTGCAGGGGCCCCACGGTAGCCACCCCCCAAGCTTCTGTGTTGTTTTGTGTTCTTGTCATTGCTTCATCAAGAACGCAGAGAGTTTGTACGCGGTCCTCCCTTTAATAAAGAGGTGAAATTGTATGTAACCATTGTCCTCAAACTTCATAACTTGAGAGACGACTGCTGACTCCTATTTTTAGAAGAGATTGTACCCTTATGCAAATTTCCTTTTAAACCAATTTTTTTTCCTAATATGTTCTTTATTTTCCTAAACAAGGGGATTGTTGATGTAAGTTTAGGACAGTGGCAGGTGTTCTCTGGGATAGTGCTGTGGTAACTGTACACAGTTCAAGGGTGAAAGCTTTGCTTAGAAGAAAAAATTGTTGACAAGATAAATGAGAAGGAACACACCAGTTTTACAACTGTAATGTGTTTCTTTTGAAAGGGCCAGTGAGGGATATGTTCATGATTTGTATTGCTGTTATTGTGGACATGACATAATGAGGGTTGGCTATGTTCCAAAGGACCATACAATAGGGAATGTCAAAGAAAATATGATTTGAGCATGTACTCTTATTTTTGCTAATTTCATGATGTTTAAATTGATATTGGATTAATTTATACGTACACGATTTAAATTATCATCCAAGTCCCTATAATGTTTCAAGATGAGAGTTCCACAAAATTAGCTGGTGTGTTCTCAGGGGAAAATATTTAGAACTCATGATTAATACAAAAATGTAGCATCTCTTGTTTTTCACTGCTTTATTTTAAAATTACCTGATATTCTATCATGATGTAAGAAATAATAATTATGGTGATGAAGAAAGTACATTTGCCAGGCGCTAGTTATTTTCCACGATTATAATAAAAACCTGTGGGTTTAGCCCATGATTCTTTCTCTCAATATTCCCTTCCAAATATAAACACAATCTGTAACATATCTGATTAGCTGTCAACCCCTTAATTCATACATTTAACATACCTGTATGTGTATTAATGAAGAATGCCAAGTGAGAGTGATGACTTATTAATGTGGACCTGTCTTCCTCCGTAGCCATCACCTGTGGCCACCCAGGGAACCCTGCCCACGGCTTCACTAACGGCAGCGAGTTCAACCTGAATGATGTTGTGAACTTCACGTGCAACACCGGCTACTTGTTGCAGGGCGCATCTCGAGCCCAGTGTAGGAGCAACGGCCAGTGGAGCAGCCCTCTGCCGACCTGCCGAGGTAGGAGAGCTTCCGGGGTTAGTGAGGGCTGAACCATAACACCAGGGAGCCTGTCTGCGTGCGTAGAGGGGGAAGCTTCCCCTCCAGGGACAGGGCTTCTGCAAGCGCTTGTTGTTGGGGTGGGAAAACATTTCTGAGTATAACGCGCAAATCGCTCCATGGCCTCTTTCTTGCTATTGGCCAGATATTCAATCAAAAAACCCTGGGATTCTCTACTTCAAAGACTACTCGTCTTCCGTTTGTCTTTCTCTCCATTTATGCACTCACTTATTTCTGCCACATGTATTCCACACCTTTGGTCCTTAAGCTTCTAGCCTTATGGATGTATTTGAGAAGTTCTTATTGCTTTAAATCTCAAGTTTTAGAAATTCACTTCTTTAAAAATGGACACATAGATCTGGACTAACACCTAAATTTCCAAGGGAATGCTGGTTTGTAGTTTTTGTATTTCTAGATGTTTGAGCTAGAAATACAAAAACTTTTCCTTAAAACATCTCCTTCAAATATTTTCCATTAAAACATCTCTCTTACTGAAGACGCATGTCCTTCCATGTGAAGGTGAGTTTTTTGTTGTTTTGGTTTGGTTTGGTTTTTTGGTAATAATATGGTATTAAAGGCAGACACTTATGGAGGTCCCTTGCTCTGACAACCACCCACCTTCCCACTGGGCCCCAAGGGAGCTGTATTCAAATGCAACAATAGCAGAATGGGAATCCAGGCAAGTTTTAAATAGCAGTTATGTGAAATTGGCTACAAACTGTCGAGTCTGGCACATGTCTATATCAGAGTGCTTGGCTTAAGCTCGAAGACAAAGTAAAGCCTCCTAATTCCACTTCCCTCTAAAACTCCCTTTTCAATGTTGGAAAGTCTTGCTGTGAAGAGCAGAGACCCCAGGTTCCCTGTTCTCACTGTCCCCAGAAAGCGGGCTTCGGGCGTGTCCTGTTTGGGGGGGGTGGAGTATCTCACAGAGATGCCCCTGGTTTCTTGTTCCAAAGCTCCTGCTGGTCTCCTGACAACGTGGGGGTCTGGTCAGCTTGGACACTGACAAGTTCATCTTGTAGGTTATATGTTATTATTATAATTGTATTAGGCAGGGCCATGGAACGGGGTGATCGGGGTTAGGGGACATCTTGGAATGTGTGAGCCAGGGCAGGAAGCTGGCTTCTAAATGACCTCTGGCCCCTCTGCCTTCCACGTGGGGCACCTTGGCAAACCCTAAATGCTTGCTGAGCATCGTGATGCACGTGGCTGTGATGAGCAGGGTCACTCACTCAGCCTCCCCCTCACGTCTCACAGGGAAACATGCGGCCCACGTGTCTGCTGGGAGCCCTGAGCACGTGGACGGCAGTGGACAGGCTGAGCTGTAGGTGTCCGCCACTTGGTAACGCAGCTGCAAAGATGTAGGAAAAGGTTACACACCTTTAATCAAAGTGCTTTCTCTGTCCTCTATAGCAAGGAAAAACAGCACGACTGAAAGAATGGTTACAAATGAAGGCCCTTAAATTTGGGTTCAGTTTATCTTCACACAGGGTTACGGCCTAACTCTGCCTTTGATGCCTTAGGTGTATGAGAACCATCTATATCCATTCCCCCCAAACCCTTCTACTCAACTTAATTTAATATTTATTAAGCACCTACTGTGTTCCGAGTGCTGTGCTGCACTGTCAGTACAGAGATGGGTGAAATACTTCATACCTTTAAGTAGATACCAACCCGGAGGCTAATTAGGGGGGAGAAAGTCCCCACAGCTGCTGAGACTTTGTCCACTGGACACAGTACATTCTGGTTAAATGAAAGATTGAGTAAGTTCAAAACAGCAGGCTTTTAATTATCAAAACGTTTTTTGTTTCTGTACTTCATTTTCCTCTAACTTATGCCAAAAAGAGAGAGAGAAGAAGTTAAATGCCTATCATTTATTAATGGTTTTTGGTGTTTTACAATAGATACTAGGTCCTTTAGATATCTATGCAACAGTTTAAAGAATGCTAGAATGTGTTTTAAGGTCTTCAGTATTGATTCTGACTTTTCTTGCCTTCCTCCCTTTTCTTGAAAAATAGGAATGGACTTATTTTTTTAGTAGACGTTATTTTTTAGAGCAGTTTAGGTTCATGGCAAAGTTGGGCTGAAGGTACAGAGATTCCCCATAAACCAACTGCTGCACCCATGCACAGCCCCCCCCTCCCCCTCCGCTGTCACCACCCCCACCAGATGGTGCATTTGTTATCATGATGAACCTGCATGGACACGTCATCTCACCCAGAGTCCGCAGGTGACATTAGGGTTCACTCTTGGTGTTAGACGGTCTGTATGTTTGCACAGGTGTACAATGAATGACACATATCCACCACCGCCATATCCTGCAGAGTGTTTTCATGACCCTAAAGTTTCTCTGTGCTCCACTTATTCATCCCTCCTCCTGCCCGCCAGCCCCTGGCAACCCCTGATCGTTTTCATGTCTCCATAGTTTCGCCTCTTCCACAGTGTCATACAGTTGGAATCACACAGTATATAACCATTTCAGATTGGCTTTTTTCATTTAGTAAATGCATTTAAGTTTCCTCTATGTTTTTTAATGGTTTGATAGCTCATTTCTTTTCAGTGATGAATAATATTCCATTGTCTCGATGGACCACAGTTTATCCATTCACATACTGAGGGACATCTGGGTTGCTTCCAAGTTCTGGCAACTATGAATAAAGCTGCTATATTCATTCCTGTGCAGGTTTTTGTGTGGATATAAGTTGTTAACTCCTTTGGGTAAATATTAAGGAGCATGATTGCTGGATTGTATGGTAAGAATATGTTTATGTTTGTAAGAAACCCAAACTGTCTTCCAAAGTGGCTGTATCACTTTGCATTCCCACCAGCAATAAGTCAGAGTTCCTGTTGCTCCACACCCTCGCCAGTGTTTGGTGTTGTCAGTGATCTGGATTTTGGCCATTCTAATAGGTGTATAGTGGAATCTCATTATTGTTTTAACTTGCATTTCCCTGATGACCTATGATGTGGAGCATCTTTTCATAGGCTTATTCGCCATCAGTAGGTCTTGTTTGCTGAGGTGTCAGCTAAGGTCTTTGGCCCATTTTTAGTTGGGTTGTTTGTCTTCTTATTGTTGAGTTTTAAGAGTTTTTTTTTTAATGTTTCAGATTACTGTCCTTTATCAGTTATGTCTTTTCTAAGATATTCTCTTAACCTGTGGCTTGTCTTCTCGTTCTCTTGGCACTGCCTTTGGAAGAGAAGAACTTTAAAATTAGTACTTAATTTTGAAAGCTGACACTTCAAAAACGTCTGATGAAGGAGGAGATGACTGACAAACAGCTGTCCGAGTGCTGAGGGGATTGGAAATCACCCCTCATCTCCCGGGTGCCTCCTGCTCATGCTTCTGTTATTTTCTATTGCTCTGTTTTGCTTCATTTATGAACTAAGAGATACAATCTAGTGCACAGAATTTACATGCATATTATTCGACCAGGAAAAGCATGAATTCAAAGAGGTCAGACTTATAAAGACAGTGAAGCGTCAGAAAAAAATGGCATGAAACTCAAAAAGTTAAAGTTAACAAAAACAGCTACTCTATTAATAAAACTTCCAGGGATTCTTCAAGGTGTGTACTGCAGTATGGCCTGATTCTTACCTTATGTGGTTCCTTGAATAAACCCCCAGATGGTTCAGGGTGTTGTGTCTCATGTCAGCATCCTGTTGTGCTTGATTTCTTCTCCCAAATACTTGATGTGATTCTCAGATGTCTAATCTGCGGAGGTCAATGAGTTGTGGAATCCTGAGTAATCCTACAGCATCTGGTTAATGATGCAAGAGAGAAACCCTACCAGGACTTTGGAATGAACTCCCAGTAAATCTGTGCTAAAGTGAGGCTGACTTAGACACAGATTTCCACAAAGTCTCTCCACCCTGGACTCACCTTTTATCCTCAGACTCAGCCCTTCCCAGGGAAAAGCTCTGGCCATGCCAGCTGTGTTTGTGATAAATCAGAACCCTCCAATCCAGGAAGCGACTCACCCCCTGGTTCTATCTTTACAAACAGGATCAGGAAAATAAATAGATAAAAGAAGGGATCCTTTTTGCTAGTAGTAATATCTTTCTGGAATAAATAAATTATATGGATGTAGATTTCATAAAAAGGAATGAAAACAAATGTCTTCACATTTATTTTAAGAATCAGATTATGCCTACTGTTTCAGAGGCCCCCATTTCTATAGAAGAGCTTTCTGAGTCTTTGTCTCCTAAATTCAAATATGTGTCAACATGAGCTTAAAAGTTCAGTCAGTTCAAGGAGAAATAAATGAGGTATACCAAGTCTGGCAGTTTTAGGATGAGTCACTTAATATTTTCTTTCCTTGTGTAATAATTTTTGTGTTACATGCAAATGTTTGGAGGTTTTATTTTTTCTTTCTTATCTACAGTTTTGTGGGATTGGCCATTTAAACTCAGAGAATTAAAATATATGTCCTTTGCTATTACATACATGAGTATAAAGAAAATTAAGAAAATACGGGGTGAGTGAAGGTTCTGTTCTGGTTAGAGAGGAATAAAAAAGGAAACAAAAAAAACTCACTAACCTTGCATCACTGAATCCAGGGTCTTGTAGTGAATCCTCAAGTTCACTGGAGAATATCAGTTTTCTTCTACGAACAGTCAAAGAAATACTACCTTCCTCTTAGGTTTCCATGAGTTCTAAGTAAACCAGTGCACGTGAAATGCTTAGCAAAGTGTCTGGCGCATAGTAGGTGCTCAGTCTCCCTGCCCCCACTCCCACCCACCTCTGAAATTTAACTAGAATCAACTATAATCAATTAGAACCTTCTTTATCAAACCCGAATGTCTCATTACACCTAAAACCAATTTCTTTATTCTTATCAGTTATTGATAAAAGATGAAAGGTAACTTTCATATGTTTGAAAAATAGTCATCATAGAAGTTGCTTTTGGTGACCGGTAATTAAGTTTTGATTTAAGTTTTGATTCATCCAAGTAAACAAGTTGGAAATGTTTATTCTGTGTGATACACTGAATAGTCACCTCACCTTCGATTGTCCTCTCAACTTTGCATAATCCCTTCTATTGAAAAATTTAAAAAACACATATTACACAGAACTCTAATCAATTATGAATGCTTTTTAAAAAATTTAGTGAACTAATTCTTAACCCATTTTTCCCACTGCCAAAGAATTTAAACTGGCTGTATGTCCATTACACAGCATCATTTTCTTACTTTCCTGTTTATGATCAGGTTTTTAATGAGCCATAAAAGAAAACAAGAAAGAAGCAAGAAACAGGAGTAAACACAGAAAAATAAACATAAACACAGGCTTAAGCAAAAACAAAAACAAAAACACATTAGGAAGAGATGGAGGTAGTTCCTTCCTTCCTTCCTTCCTTTTCACATAAAGCCTTAAGGCCACAGAAGGAGTTTCAGAAGTCATCAGGTAATCAGGAGCTCTGATCCTTACCTAGTTCTGGTATGACCCCTTTTGTGACCTTGGATATGTTACTGATCAGATATGAATGTCTTCTTTACCCTCCAACATACACAAATGTCCCCTGGAACACATTTTGTGCCTTCATGACTCCACACAGGCTATGTACATATGATATCAATATTTCTCATTCTCTCCAGCTGAGGAAATTCCGTTCTCTGTCAGGTTTTAACACCTGAACATCAAGGCCAAGTCTCAGCGCTTGGCGTGTTGAGGGGTGGTGCTAAGATGAGGGGAGACTTCCACAATGAGTCTCTCACCAGTTTCTCTCTGATGCTCTGCCCTGCTAGACATCGTGTCTCCAGCTAAAAAAGTAAAATAGTTCCAGCAGGTGTGACCTGGTCTGACCTATCTTCACACCATCAACTTTACTGGTCATTTCAGGCGCCACAGGATGATTTAAGTAATTTGACCCCTCCTTCCGCTTTGCTGACAGCTCACCTCTGTCCGTCATATGAAGTCTCAGTCCACCAGATTCCAGATAGGAATTGGGCACAAAACAGAAAGAATGGAGACGGGAGAGCAGTGCGTGGATGGACTGGGTAGTGCTGAGCTGTCTAGGCCGGCAGCCTGCCCTCCATATGGTAAAGCACACTCGTGTGCAGCAAAGACGTGGAATGTTTCACAGTTCTCTCTGTCGTGGACAAATAAGTTAAAATCTTCCTGCCTTATTTTTTTTCCCCAAGCTGGTAGATAGAGCTGAATCTCCTAGTGGAACCAATAAAATAAAGAGGAAGGGATATAATAGATGTTTCTGACTGCAATTATGCAGGACTAAATTCTGTAGGACTAATTCCATAGGATGGGAATGAGAAAAGCATGAGCAGGTTTAGAGTGTAGACATACCTCTTCCAACATCAAGAGCAATTCGGTTTCCGTCTTGGAGCTCATGGAATCTAACTTTGTCAAGCATTTTTATTGCCTGGTTTTTAAGGATGCTGAGCTAGGTGAAAGGATGGGGAGGAGCCTGGGACTCAGCACTTCTTCCAGGTAATTCTAATGCAACGTAAAATCCCAGAGTGGTCGTCAGTATCGTCAGTAATGAGGACGTCCGTGTCTCCTACACACCGTGCCGCGGGCAAGAGAGGCCCCCAAGGAGAATTCTGCTTCGAGGTTTCAGAGCGCTTGGGCATGAAACTTGCGAATTCTGAACGGCACTCCTCCCGCCATGGTGGGGCTCAGAGAGCCCTGCTCTCCTTGGCCGGCAAAGGGGGGATGCAGGTGGACCTCACCGTTACCGGAGCGATAACTGTTTCTCTTTTCTTTCTCTTCTTGCTTCCAGCCCCACCCTTCTCTTGACCCCAAACGCATAATGGCACTTGCTTTGTGCACTTCGTCTTTCTCACCCACCCCACAATCAGGCTGCATTCAGGAAAGCTGGGCCCGAATATAAAACTATGAATTAAAGAAAGGAGGAGCCCGGGTGGGGCGTGCGGAGTCCCGGGGCGCGTGAGGCATGGGCCGGGCACCCTGGTGCAGGAAGGCTCGGCGCCTCCACTTGGGTCGCCTAAGCGGTGTCCTTTCCTCTCACTGCAGAGAGTCTGCTGTGGTTTGGGGACCGTCCTCTAAGAGTGATGTAAGCGCAAACTCGACACCATAGTGTCTTTGGCCTTCAGGCCAAGGCAACACCTTCCTGCTTGTGAAGGTCAGACACAAGGGAGCTGTTTCTGTCTCCTGGGCTTGACACGCAACTCCAAGTGCCCAATGGGCCGATGCGGGCATTTTTCAGGTCATAAAAATAATCGTGCAAGTCAGTGACACTTTTTCCAAATAACTGATGCCTGCTATTATGGTGGGTTTGGTGACAATTTTATTGCAGGTGCAATGCACTCTGGAGCCTTAAAAATATCTGCCGGGGGTCCGTAAACATGTTTGCTTGACTCGAAAGAACTTGTCTTCTATCTACTCAGGATTGGTTTAAGAAGGATAGGATATTATTCTGCAGCACTGAAATGGACCCCTGTCCGCCTCTGATCCACCCACCCCGTCATCCTGGGGACAGAGAGGAATCAGGGTGCAGACGGGCAGGGTTTGCCTTTGGCCGCTGGGACACCGAGTGCAGTGGCTGCCTGGGAACTTGTCATGCTACCGGCTTCTGAGCCAGAAATATCTGGAGAGAGCGCGGCTCCACAGCAGCTGCCCCGTTCAGCGGTGGGCGGGTCAGAGAGAGAGAATTGGGGCTCGCTCTTTCCTCTGCACCTGCGAGAGCACGTGGCTGGTTCCCTCCCAGAGGCCTGCGAGAGCGCCATTCAGATGGACCAGGCACACCCCGCTGTCACTGCCGGAGCTGTTTCTACAGGGGAAGAAGCTTAAGTCAGAGGCTGCCTTAATTTACACTTCTATTAACTGTTGATAGAGGAGTTGTCGTTTTTGTCTGCTTTAGACACATAACAGAAATCACTTGGGCACATATTGAAGCATTAGTGCATGTCAGGGTGGGGTGGTAATTAATTATTGTGTCCCAGGCTGTCCTGAAGTATCACAGTCGCATACAAATATGTAGACTAACTTCAGCCGTTTCTATTTTAACATTTTCATAACATAAAAACCTAACCAGGGAAACAAATTTTAGACCTTACGTTGAAGAAGCCTATTATTAGGAAACAGTTAAAGGCTGTCAGTCTCATGTTGTTAAAGGTGCTATAGTAGCCGATATATTGCTTGACATGTTTTGAAACATAATGGCCCAAAGCAGGAAGCGGAATTCGTCAAGGGTACAGAATTTCACAAGCTTTGGCTGTCATGCTGTCGTCTTACCAACTTTCTAAAACCACGAGGAGGAGTTTGCCTTCTCTGCCTGTCTGTTTTGTTTATAAGCGTATAGCTGCATTTGAATAACGTGCACCGTGCTTTCCTTTGCAGTGGTGAACTGCTCGGATCCAGGCTTTGTGGAAAATGCCGTTCGTCACGAGCAACAGAATTTCCCCGAGAGTTTTGAATATGGAATGAGTGTCGTATATCACTGCAAGAAGGGATTTTACTTGTTGGGATCTTCTGCCTTAACCTGTATGGCAGATGGCTTATGGGATCGCTCTTTGCCCAAGTGTTTGGGTAAGTGAGGGTCCTTTTGGCCACAGAGCCCTGTAAGAACACCACCAACAGAACACGGTTCTTTTCAAGTATTCAAAACGGTGTTGATTTTTAATTCTCTCTACCCACCCCCATCACAAATTATATGTGTTATTATGACAACGTTATAGGTTGGCCAGAAATCACCAAACGCAACTCACACTAGTTCTGCGGGGAGAAAGGGGCGGGGGTGCTGGCCTGCTCGCAAAGCTGGCCCCAGCGGGAGACGCACTCGGCTCGCGGGCTCCGCCTGGACCGGGCTGTCTCTGTGTCTGCTGTTGCTGCTTGTCTCCTGCTTCGGGCCAGCAGGGAGGCTAATCCACCGGTTCAGACGGGCGCCAGCGGCCTCCAGACGGCGCCTCTGTCAACACCGCGAATCTCTCAACACCATGCATCTGTCTGGACCCAGGTTCAGAAATATTGGCAAGAGGCTATAAACGGTGTCTCCATCTATTGACCTAGTATCTGTGGCCGGAATGGTGGCGCTCTCTGAGGGGCCTAATTTGGGTCTCATCAGCGCTTCTGGTACAGTCCGATGTGAACATGATTAGAAAGATAGTGTCCTGGTCGTCACTTCCTCCTGACCCATAGGTTTAAAGAAGAGGAGGGCGGATTGCCGTGAAGAACGGCGCGCTCAGGGCAGACAAAGTGATAGGTCGCCGCTCTGGCTCCCCTCAAAACACTATTAACAGTACATTTTAGACCATACAGGTTCACAAGGACACTTTCTTTTTTACCCAAATAGCTATAGTATTACTTTCTTTCACTTGAAAAATCATATTGTCCTTTAGCTCAGAGAGAATTGTCTTGTTAAAACGTAGTCTGAAAATGAAGGAAAAAGAGTCACTCTCCTTGGCCTTTTAAAAATCAGTCAGAAACAAAACAAAACAATCCTTTTTAGTATTCATTTTGTGTGGGTAGAGAAAATAGGAAATGACAATCACATTATAAACTGAACTTACTGGAAAAAGTGATAATCCATTTTACCTGTGACAATTACGGCGTTTTCAGTACCTTTTCAGAGTGGATTGGTGCTGGAGACTTTTTTCCTGCAAGTCAGGGTCCCACAAAGCCCTTTCAATCTACCCGGAAACCTGTCTCAAATTCTAACTGTAACAAAACAACGAATTTCTACAGAGAAAGAGAGTGATGACTTTCAAAAACAAACGCACAGGCTTACGTGACAAAACACATCTGTAAATGTATTACTATCCTCATCAAGCTTTATGTTTTCTGGTTTTCTGTGCCTTCACACACGGGAATTTTTCAGAGAAATTAGTTTTGTTTTGTTTGTTTTTCTCCCCAAAGATTTCTGTTGCATCTTCCCTGGTGTCTGTGAGACTTGTATTGGTTGTTGCAATGATGCCAGCATGCTCCAATCTCCAGGAACCAGGTTTTAACTGATCTCATTTTCCAAGGGGCGACTTCCCACCTCTTGCTGTTATTAACCGCTGGAATTACCGTGAATTTGGGAATACACGCTCGCAGAGGAGTGTTTTGTTTTCATGTGCTCTGCAGCAGCTAATCTCCATCTCTGTTTTTGCTGTTATACTGTTCCACTGATTTTTTTCTCTTTTATTTCACTTGGAACTGATCATTTATCAACAATTTCACTGATTCAGCTCTAGTTAGCTTCTTTTTAGGACTCCGTAGATAAACTCCTCTTGTCCAGTGAGTGGATATCGGTATAAGACAGTCTCAGGGGAGGGCTTATGTGACTCAGGGGATGGGTGATGCCTGCCAACCTTTCAAACCTGCCCCTCTGGCTGGCATCACTTTGGGGTTGCCAGTGACCGAATGCAGCCCCTCGAGGATGTTAAACCAGCAGAGCCTTTGAACACTCTTCAGCATCATCAGCCCAGTTAGCTGTTTGTACGTGGTGTAAAATTTGCCCATGGCTAACCCTAATTTTGGACTTTATAGAAAGGGAGAGATAAGTCTTTACCATCCTATGGTAATCTGGATTCTAGAATTTTCCTTTTTGAGCGATAATTATGATTAGATGATGGGCCTGATTTGGTATAATTATAAAGAAATGAGTGGACTACTTGAGGAAAATATTGATCAGTAATTTATTATTATTTTTTTTACTTAGACATTTTAGATTGCCACCTATTCAAAGAAAAATTGTTAGATGGTCTCTCTAGACATGGGAACTGGAAGAGGAAGCAGATTTGACCGAGTTTTGTCCCCAAGCAAAGCACGATTGTCATACTAACTGAAGAAGTAATGGAAATAGTTTTGGTGAATCTATGTTAGTTTCTAACATTTTGTATAACACTGCTTACTTAGGATACAGTTAAGGGCAGATGGAAAAAATTTAGGTAGAGTGACTTTCTTTTTTGAAAACCTAAATATCAATTTCTACCTTAAGCAAAGGTATCTTAACCTAATAAGAAACAAACACTTCATTGACGGACCCTTTCCTGGACTTCAGTAACGTGACTATTCAGGGTAGAGGGAGGGTCGTCTGGAAATTGGCATTTCTTCTCCAGGGCACTGCAGCGATGTGCAGTGTGTTCGGGTGTTTTTTGTTATCGGTGATGATTGTATGAGTCTCTGAGGGACACTGACCAACACAAGGCAGCTTAACAGGAACAATGTACTCACTGATTTGATTTGATTTTTTTCTTAAGTTATTTCGTGTGGACACCCAGGGGTCCCTGCCAACGCCGTCCTAACTGGAGACCTGTTTACATCTGGGGCCGTGGTTCACTACTCATGCCAAGGGAGGCGGAGTCTCGTAGGCAACAGCAGCAGGACTTGCCAGGAGGACAGTCACTGGAGCGGAGCCCTGCCCCACTGCACAGGTGGGCATGGCGCAGTCAGCTCTTCATGCCAAATACCAGGCAGTGGTGCCATTCTTTGAAGTTGGTGTTATTCTGTTCCAGCCAAGTACGCCCTTATGATATAGCGTCAGTGTCGTCTTCATCTTCCCTCCCTTTAAACACCTATCATGGCACATTTTCTTCTGCAAGAGCCTCCCTAGCACCTGAGTAGGAAGCTTGCTCACCTTGACTTAGTTGGCCCCCGTTTTCCCCTCCTTTTCTGTGCTTCCTCTCAATTCTTCCACATCTTTCCTGTCTGTGTCGTCAATTGTTACATCAATCCTGTTTGGAAAAAAAAATTAACTTAATTCTTCCATAAATGTTTCATAATAATAAACAAAATAAACATAATCAGCAGATCGACACAGCGTAGAAGCATCAAACCTCTCATTTGACTTTTTTCGTTCCCAACGCACCTTCACCCCCATCTCTTCGTCAGCATCCTCACCAGCATTTCCACGAGCAATTCCTGCATTTACCGTCCCCAGTATTTTATTTCTTCTAAAGAATACCAATTATTGTTACAACCATATTTTAATAAGCTATTTTGATTTTAGTTACACAGACACAATTTCTTAGCATCTTCCGTTTTTGTGCTGTAATAAAGAACATCTTTCTCATGAGATTTCCAGAACGCTGTATGACTGTAACCGTGTTCAATACACATTTACATAAAGTTTCATTCCCTTTAAACATAACAGCCCTGTTTTAAACGAGTATAACAGCATTGAGTATTGCCATACGTGTTTGTGTTCCATAGGAAATAATCCTGGATTTTGCGGTGATCCAGGGACCCCAGCACATGGCTCTCGGCTTGGAGATGAGTTCAAGGCCAAGAGCCTTCTCCGCTTCTCCTGTGAAATGGGCTACCAGCTGCGGGGCTCGGCCGAGCGAACGTGTCTGCTCAACGGGTCGTGGTCAGGACTGCAGCCCGTGTGCGAGGGTAAGTTCAAGCCTGAAAGTCAGCGTTTCAAGTTGAAACCAGGTAACTCACTCTAAAATGACCAGTAACATTCCACAAAAATCCTACAGGTTTACACTATTTCTACAATTAACCTATTTCCCCCCCAAACGTATAAGAGAATCATCAAAAAGCACAGCTGGGCATACCGAGATACCTGACTGTTCAAAAGATCATATGACGCTATCCTAACCCTTTGAAAGTCCGTGGTCTAAAGGAGGTGTCTGTCTGCTCCTGGTGACGATCTCTGTGTGACTTTGCCGTGTTTTGTGGCTGCTGGTGGCGAGAGCTGAGGCGAAGGAGCTGTGAGTAGGGCCGAGTGAGCCACTGCTGGGAGCTCCCTGCAGGCTGGGAGAGGTTTCTGTTCACGTTACGTCCAGTCTGTTGGTGGCCCCTGCTCAGAGCGCTGTGTTGCAGAAGATTCTCGGGTTACTTTACGAATAATATTTTGGAGTGAGTGTATTTTATTGTACTATTTAAGAGGCATGATACGAAATGGTGGGAAACCCCAGTAATACCAGTAAAATGCCACGGCTCTTTATAGACACGGTGTCATGTCTTGGCAATGCCTGTCCTAAGCAAAGGTGAGCTGACATGCCATGAGTGTGTTCAGAGTCTAGAAAATAACCGAGTTAGAATTCGGACAGATAAGACTTCAACATTTGCACACAAACTTCTCAGTGACTGAATTTTCGAGTCTAAAACAGATACACAAATTAATTACCTATTTTTACATGTATGAAACACTTTCCATAGAATTTGATCAGCTTGAATAAACTCACACAATATCAACACCAGAAATATAGATCAAGTTCCCTTAATCTTTATTTTCCCTACTATGTCAACTCTCCTTGTACTGTCACTCATTTTATTATAAGTGTTATATAGATAAGTAGAATATAATATGCATGTATCTAATCTGACTGTATTTTACATAGTTAACTGTATCATATGTAGTCTACATAATATAAAATGATATGTATGAATAAGCCAATCCTATGTATGCGTGTGCGTGTATACTCTCATTTAGAGTCAAAGATTATCCTGGTTATTATAGTCAAAGACCTGTCTATCTCTCTATATAGAGATAAGTATACGTGATAATCCAAGATAATGTTTGACTCCAAATTGCCTCTTGACAATCAAGTTAATGTAAATCTTAAGATTAGGCCCTAAAGAAGTTAAATCAAATATGCCTAAATAGTTGTGGGGAAATGTCATCTGCAGCTGTGATTTGCAGGATGATGCCATTTCTATTGACTGAAGTATGCGACTATAAGTTAGTAGAACTTTTCTCACTCTCAGTTCCCTCCCCTCTTGTAGAAATTTGAATATTAAAATTTGCATGAGAGCATGTCTTTCTCACCAAAACCAGGACATTTTCTATTCTATAATATAGTACCTCAAAGTTACACATGACCTCCGTAATCTACAATTACACCCCATCTAACCTTTTCTTTATACCACACCTGTGAATTTGTGGTCCAGAAGTATTTGAACATTATGAAAATTAAATAAGATTTCCACGTCAATCCATGACATATTAAACGATAGTAGGCCCACCTTCTTATTGAGAACAACTATAAAACAACAAAATACATGAGACAATTATGTGAGTTATTAAACAACAGACAGGGCGTGACTCTGTTCCTTAGGAGAAAATAAATAAGGTGAGCTCCATAACCCCTCTGTCACTCTGTGCATTTTTCTTGCTGGGAAGCTGGGAAGCAGAACCCAGGTGGTACAGTGGCTTGGTGAGGTGATGAGGTAGAAATTGTTGTAGGTTACTGAAATGGAATTTGCAGAAACGGGAATCCAGGAAGAGGGAACTGACGATGGGAGGGCCCCAGAATTCTGTAGGCGTGTTCACAGGCGACTCAGCTGAGGGCTGGGCCAACAAGCACATGTGAGACTCAGTGACTCACAGACCTTCTTAGCGGAGAGCAGACCTGTGATAGTAGAAGTCACACCGTACTGAGAGACACTGTACACTCAGGACACTTCTTGGAGGCCTAGAGAGCCCATACATTGTGAATAGGTACCACTCCCTAAAATCAGGGGGACAGGCTAGAACTAAGAGCACATCATGTTAGGACTCAGACTAACTAGCTCTCCGCTAACAGAATAAAACTGATGACAAGACCCAAAAGATCTATAACTACTTTCAAAGCCCACCAGAGCAAAGCCCAACATCTTTTAAAGGAATGACATGCTGCATGCAGTAGTTCATTCACAGTGTCCAGCATACAATAAACAGTTACTGCATCGGCACAACCCAGAGCAATATGACCCATGGTCCAACCAACCAGCCAACAAACTAAACAAACAATAGAGATAGAATCTGAACCTGAGATGACCCAGATGTTGAGAAACGCACATAAGGATCTAAATAAGCTATTAAGAACATGTTCAAGACTTTACAGTAAATGGAATTGAAACAGGGACTCTCAACAGAGAAGTGAAAATAATGAAAGAATCAAATGGAAACTCTGGAAATGAAAAGTACATTATCTGATAAAAAGTTTTCTGGATCAACTTAGCAGATGAAAAATGTCAGAAGGCTCAGTTAACTTGGATACAGGTCAGTGAAAATTATCCAGTCTGAAAAACAGAGGGAAAGAAGATGGAGAAAAAAAATCCCAGCACAATAATTTCCTATTGGATAATATCAAGCAGTTTAATGTACTTGTAATTGGGGTTCTAGAAGAGGAGAGAATGGTGCAGAAAATTATTTGAAAAAATACTGGTTAAAAGTTAACCAAATTTGGTGGGGAAATATAGCTTCCAAGGCTCAACAAACCTCCCTTAGATACATTCTGTGCTATTAAGGATGGTCATTTACTTGAGACTGTACATTCTATATTGGGTTTATCTCAAGCACTTTAGTTTCTTGCAAATTTAAAAAGTGAAAAAATTAAAGCGGTTGAGAGTGAGTAATGTTTTCCATACAAATCTCACTTTGTTGCTGGGATATGGCACTATGAGCTTTATAGCAAAACATAAAGGAATTCATTTATTTGATTAGGAGAGCTTAATTGGACTTCATTTCATGATATACTTAACTCAGACTATACAAAGTACTCTTTAAATAGCATTTAGTTTATCAAAAGTCAGAAATTCAAAGGGTTCCTATAAAATCCTTATAAACTTGGACCTTAAAATCTGTATACAGAAAGAAGTTGAGTTACTAAAATGTTTCAATACTAAAAATATTTCTCAAATATGCCCCCACAAAACTGGCTACTTCCAAATTGCATGGTACAGAAAACATGGGAGGCTGCATAATTAATAGTATGTGTTACACTCGCTAAAACAACAAATGATGGGTAGGATATATGACTAACTCCCCTTCCCACTCCCCCCCCCCCCACATGTAGAAGTCTTAAAACTTTTTTGGAGAATCTATTGCTTTATATTTTTTCCTCACTTGTTATCGTAGGTCCGTATCTTTGGGGCACATATTCTTTTTTGTAGAAAATGGGGTTATCAGTGACTTTTTCATTGCCACAAAGGTTAGCCATGACCTATATATTCAATCCCCTAACGGAGGTCACCTCCCTCCTGATAATTTACCTTCTCTGAATCTGTTAAAAACATTAGCTCCTGATGGATATTTCAATAAATTATAAAGAGGAGGAGTCATGCATCATAAAAAAAATATTTTAAAAATTCTTCAACATCAAAGAACTTAAATTTATAATATATTTTCATCACTTTAAGCCATGTTTTCTTTTGTTAGCAATCTCGTCTTTTAATCACAGGCTCATTGACTTACTTTTCAAATGGATATATCTTACCAAGTTGCTTAAATATAATTACATCTTTGGGGTTAGTTGCATTAGGCAACTCTTAATCCTCTTTCCCAGGAGATTATGATAAAGTTGACCTTTTATTCAGGTAATGGACTAAAATGGGATTGAAATGATGATCATGAAAATAACAATACTAGTACTACTACTAATCTACCAGATTGTTTACTAGGCATTTTGCACTTGGTATGTGTAATCTTACAACAGGGAGCAATTATCTTTCTTATACCCATTTTACAGTGAAGACACTACATGTTGAGAACTTGAATTGATCACTAACATTTATTTAACTTGTATGATCAGAGAGTCAAACCTGTAACTATTTGACTCAATTTAACAGCATTCTTCCTAATACAGCATGCTAAGTGAATGGTATTGATATCTGTGAACAATAAAGTGCATTTGGAATAAGTATAATGCTATTTTATTATAAATTGAGTAAAAGAAAATAATCTTTTACCAAAAGGAGTCACATTAACCAAATGTACTTTGAAAAGGATGTATTTTAAAAGAAATTTTAACTTGTAATTTTTTTAAAAATCTTGTTTTCCTTCTAGTGACCCTACATTTAATCTCTTGTTTTGCCTTAGTGATAGTCCCCGTATGTCTTACAATATTAAGACCTTGACGTAAAAACAGCTATGTTGACTCTGTTTTCTAACCCTCATTTTCATAGGCAAAGCCATCAGTGAAAGTGTCCCTGTCAGGAAAAAAAAAGTTAACCATGAATTTGATTGTATAGGATACAATATTTGAGGGAACTTTATAAACATTAGGATGTCATTATTATGATGGACATTCTTTTACTGACAGTATATTAAGTTGAATATGTTTTCAACAGTGACCTGCTTTAGTTTAGCATTAGTCCTTCACAGATCACTTTTGAAAATTGCTACATAGATTTTAATAGCAGATATGATTAGAATAAAATGTAATGATATACCCAGGTATCTTTTGTTATGAATTGGATCAATATAATTCTTTGCTTTGTCAGGCTCGCACTCATACGTGTGCACGGTAACTGTGCACAGGAAATGATGAATCAGTATTTGTTGAATGGATGAGGAATTGTCTTGAATAGGCCAACAGCTTGGATTTTTGCAATGTGAAATTTTTATTTATGTCATAACCATCAAAGAACTTTTGAGCTTTAGAGAATGTTAGGTATCGTCTGCTTCAGGATTGGTAAATATATCTCATCTCAAATGCCAACCGAGAAACTAATGAACAATCTGTGTTAGAAGGGATTGTAAGTCCAAACCCAGACTCATCAGGGAAGAGGGTTATAATTGATTAGTTATGTCCGACGTGGGCACAGGTATAGAAGCACCAGCACGTGTGCTTTTTATTTGTCAAACAAGATCTAGTCCAACCTGAGAGTATGTGCATTTTTTAACATAATATGATAGGGAATTCCCTAAACTTCCATTATAGTGGCTTTTACTTTGCAGTCTGTTTTCTTTCACATTTTTAAGAAGAGTGTGTCTTTATTCTCAAGGCTAGATTTGAAAGTGGAGCAATTAAACAGGCAAGAGTATTTGCAAATACTTTGCTCATTCTCAGAAAAAGAACTCATGATACATTCTTGTTATTAAAATTCACATTCTTTGTATGTCTGCCTGTTGTGCATTATTGTGGGAGGCTAAGGAGGAAAAATAACCGTCTTTATGGTAAATGGGTTTAACTGAAAAAGGCAAAAAACCTGTTACGGATTAAAATCTTCACCTTGATACACAGCCAGCAGCTGCTGAGTTTCCTTGTTCACTGACGAAGGAATACACATGATAGATACTCAGAGTGTAGATCTGTTACACTGCCCAGCATTAGCTGAAGTCTTCATGCCTGTACATGGCATTGCAGTCGTCTGGAGAGAGATTTAAGGTGCAGCCATTCCAAAGCCAGTTAACACAGCTGCCCGTAGATTGGGGAACATTGAGGAGACCTTTTCACAGAACAGCTTAAGTGTAGTCATTCATATTCCTCAGGTATCCCTTATTTTTAAAAATGAATTGTCCTGGAGATGTAAAATATGACCTGATTTGCCCAGGTTTTTTTTAACTCAGCTATTGCAAGAGGGAGACAATTCTGAGTCACTAATGTCATACAGACCCTTTAAAAGATCATGGTAATTTTACTGTTTGTTATAAACATGTTAAATCTCAGACTGCCATGGTTTTGAATTGTCAGTGCTTTAACTCATCTTTTAATCTGTTTGGAAGTAATGCGTTTTAGAAGAGATAATACAAACATGTAGCTTGCACATTTGTAACTCATCCATAAGAGAATAGCATGAGTCTTAAAGTAAAATATGTGTGAAAAGTTTCCCATGGTTACGTGTCCTGTGATTTTTGGAATAAATGCGCAGTCTGTTACCTCGATGGCCTTTGGCCTCTCAGGTTCCTCACGTGGTGACGGGTCTCTCTGTACGGCCCGGTTTTGTTCCCTCACAGCCGTGTCCTGTGGGAACCCGGGGACGCCCACCCACGGCATGATCGTCAGCAGCGACGGCGTCCTGTTCTCCAGCTCTGTGGTCTACGCCTGCTGGGACGGCTACAGGACCTCGGGGCTGACCACACGGCACTGCACTGCCAACGGGACCTGGACGGGTACAGCCCCCGACTGCACACGTGAGTGGCCTGCTGTCCTGGTGGGTCCAGGGCATCCCACTGACATCTACCTGACAGAGAAAATAAATTGATTTTATAGTGTTGTACTGATTTTTTTAATCCATAGAGAAAATGGGATTATATCATATCATACATATGTTTGATATTATGGCCATTTATTAAGCACTTTTAGATTTTTCTTCACTTTCTTATTTATATGGTTGAAAATGCTTTGCATGGCTGGTTGGGTTGGATATTGTAAAACTGAGGTCCAAGAAAGTCAAGGTTCGTTCTCTCTGTAGACCAGTTAGTCTGAGGGAAATGGGGCAGGTGCTTGGTTCTCTGATCTCAGCCTGTGCCTCTGTGCTTGACTTTATGGTGTGACCCCTCATCACGCCTAACCCAGGACTGGACATAGGTGCCAGCTGTTACCCACACAGCCAACCACCAGTGGGATAGAAACAAGCGGTTCCAAACATGCAGCCTCCTGACCGCCGGCCAGTAAAACTGTCAAACAGAGAGAGGGAGGTGTTGCTGTAATAATACATGCCTTAACCACTCTGAATAGCAGCTTAAGGAGAGTCACTTAAATAGAAACCGGGAATAAGTCATTTCATGATAATGTGTTTTTCCGACTCTTTTTTGTTCTTCACTTACTAGTTATAAGCTGTGGAGATCCAGGTACACTGGCAAATGGCATCCAGTTTGGGACAGATTTCACCTTCAACAGTACGGTCAGCTACCAGTGTAACCCCGGCTACACCATGGAACCTGCCACGTCCTCGACTATCCGCTGCACCAAAGACAGTGCGTGGAATCACAGCAAACCTACCTGCAAAGGTTTGTGTGTTTTACTCACGCATATAGAAGTCTTTATTGAGTTATGTTTTATTTCATTTTGCAAGCATCTCTGTAGACCTTGTATGCGCCAGGCATTCTTGTAAACTCATTCGCAAATATTAAATCACTTCATTTTCTTAATACTTTAATCTCCACTTTACAGACGGGAGACTGACTCACAGAGAGTTTTAGTAAATGCTCAGGGTCACAGATCAGGGCTTGGAGACATCAGGGTTCATTGGCAGTCACACTCCCTCTGGAGTCTGTGCTGTGAACCCCAGCTTTGCTCTCTCTTGGTGAATGTGGCCGTGTTAAGTCTGTGGCAGATACGATGGGGACCGTTACCACAGGGACGTAGAGTCAGGTCAGAGAGAGAAGCCAATCATCAAATAAGGCAGGGTAGGGGCAGCGATTGTCAGTGCGTGACATTCTGTGGGCTTTGGATGCGGAGACTAACGGCGCCACATGGTGTGGAGATGGTATGGAAAGATTTACGACTTGGACAGCAGGCTTTCCAGGGAGAGCAGAGCGGGCGGAAGGTGTCTGCGTGGCCTGAGGGAAGCAGGGGAGCAGGGCGGTGACAGCTGTACCGGGGCTGGGTGTGCACACTTAGGGCTCCGCACCAGCACCCGGGGGAGCCCGCAGGCTCTTGTCAGCTGGGCCAGAGGGCAAGCGAGAGGGGAGGGCGTGGAAGCCGGCAGTGATCAGACATGGAAAGGGTGCCCTACTCTTTATTAGACGACGGACAGATAAAAACCGCGAGTTGAGAGCTGGAGCAGCAGGAAGCCTTAGTGAGGAAGGCGCCATGTTCCCAGGGCTCGGAAGGACACGTCGTTTGTGTAGAGCTTGTGAGGCTCAGGTGAGACCTCCGCGCCTGACGGCAGTGTTTCCAGCCCTTCTGGCCTGGGCGGTTCTGGGCACGCCCTGGTTTCCTCCCACTAGAGGGTGGGGACCCCTGTCTTCCATCCTTCTGTCCATCTGCAGTTATTAATACGATCCTGCTGTGGAGCAGGTATCAAGTGGATGTTTAATGAAGCTCACACAGTTGTGCTGGGACTGTTGCAGCCACATGAGCTTGTTGATGGCACTTGTCCATAGATGTCAGGTCCCTGGGACTTCATATGTTTGTGTGGGTCTCTGTCCCTCTGTTTAGAATCTGTTGCATTAATAATACTTCCATGGCCAACCAGGCCCTTGCGGAAGAGACCTCTCTCTCCTCCTGAACTTTTCTCCCGCCGGCCGCCCTGGTCCTCCCCTCCGTGGAACCATGTCACTCGTCACCGTTCCCACCCGGGGGCCTTGCCACTTGACATCGTCTGTCTAGAGCCACGTTCCCCCAATCTTCACATAGGGATTCTCCAGAAATATTTGCTGAATAGACAGAGAGAAGGTTGAATGGCAAGAGAAGGGCCCATTTCCAGCTTCCGGCTGTGCATGAGTGGTTCTGGGTCTGTGTGTCTTTCTCACGTGCAAATGCCCATGAGAAACTGCAGGTGAGAAAATATAGGTGAGTCTTCCCTCCTGCTGCCTTCTGCTGCCTGTACTGTCATTGGCAAACCTCCTCCAGTGTGAAAAGTCTGGAAGCTCTCGGATCTTCAGGGAAGCTTTTAGACAAGGCGTCTTAGAATAATGGCTAGAGTGGGAAAGGTGGACGCCAGCACCAGCTGGGGAGTCACTCGTGAGAACGTGTTCTGGCCCGAAGCTCCTAGACTGTGATAGAACACTGGCCAGTGGTTTCTTACAGAATCTTCTTCAGCCGTGCAATCACTGGTTTTTAATTCTTCAGCAAGTGGATCAACAGACTATGTCTTTTGGAAATTATATGCTATCTTTATATAAAGAAAAAAATACAGATAGAGGGAGAAATTCTTACCATCTGTATATATAAATTCAAAAGTCTGTACTCATGTCATGGGACCATGTTCTGACTGGATTTGTCTCTGGTAAACAACATAAAAAGACATAAATCGAACAGCAGTCTTTCTTTCTTTCTTGGTCTTATACATATTGAGACTGTTGTGTTTAATCCCACACTTTCTTTTACAGTGTGATATCTTTTGACTTTGCTTGGCTTTTATGGACTTGATCTAAATTAATGAAGAAATATTGGAGAAAAGTTTTATTATTTTGATTTACTGTCTTTCTCAATAATCTTCTATTAAAAAATTCAACCCTTTGTAGATGTCATTTGCACCGCAGGCAAAATTAAAATGTGAGTCATTGGTGTATTATGGTTGTGGTGGAAACTCTAGAATGTTGAATCCCATATGTTCTCTGGAAACAGCTGTCACGTGTGGTCAACCTCCTCCAGTTCAGGATGGGAAAGTGGAAGGATCAGATTTACGCTGGGGCGCCAGTGTGAGCTACAGCTGCGCCCAGGGCTTCCAGCTCTCTCACCCCGCCATCCTCTCCTGCGAAGGCCGTGGCGTGTGGAAAGGAGAGGTCCCCCAATGCCTGCGTAAGTCCTCTGGGAGAACCGGCTCCCGGTCACGTTTGCAAATCACCAATATGCACACCCTCGGTTACAGTCTGAGGAAAAGAGCCTGTGTGATTTATAGCCACGTTACAATAGGTAAAAATTCCAATTTGAGACTACACTGCCCAAGGGCAGATTCTGTCCTTTTCATCATTTGTTGGTTTAATAGTGATACCTAGAGATATAACGGAAACTAGTTAAACATGTTTAATAGGTTAAGCTAATCCAGGGACACAGAATGCGAACCGACGTCTTGGTTGTTTTCTCCAGCTGTGTTCTGTGGAGACCCGGGCACCCCCGCTGAGGGACGACTCAGTGGGAAAAGCTTCACCTATAGATCTGAAGTCTTCTTCCAGTGCAGATCTCCCTTCATCCTGGTGGGGTCGTCACGGAGAGTCTGCCAGGCGGACGGCACGTGGAGTGGCACACAGCCCACCTGCATCGGTACTGATGACATGACAGCCCTGAGGGGCTTGGGGATGAGGACATTTCATTCTAAAACTGGACCATCTGTGGGCACATAGATAACATTCTTGTAGGTAATGCTCCGCGTAGGCACTAATCAGCTACACTGATGGGCAGCCTCTCTTAAATCATGCCAACTGAGTTGGCAGTTCATGTTACAAGTCGCTTAAAAATCGCTCCCAGAGTCTATTCTCTTACCCCAGTCCCTCTATCTCCTGCCCATCTCAACCAACAGCTGCGTTCTTTAGGGGAAAGAGCGCTTTGCGGAAGCTGCCACTATTGCTGTGGCACCAGAGGGACGCCTGCTTTCCTGTCCCCCTGCCCCACACTAAACTGTCTGCACTGCTGGCCACGGTAGAGAGGGCTGCAGGGACACTCGTGCTCTGTTGACTTTCCAACATGAAAATGAAACTTCAAGTCAGAAGACACTCTGTATGTGACCTAACCCCTCATTTTTAGACCTAATCTCTGTCTCATAGAAAGGGTTCAGGTAGAAATTACAGTGGTCGAAAGTCACTCCGTCAGCGGTGCAGAGACCTCCATTCTCCACTCAGGTCTCAGTGGAGACCTCCATTCTCCCCTCAGAGCCCTCTTTTCCAGCTCCCCCTGCAGACTCAAGGCGACGGCTGGGGTCATTCTGCTTGCCCGGCTCTCCTGAGCACAAGACACGTAGCAAGCAATTAATGATTTATATCCTCGGTTGTTTTCTAAGAAATTAAGTGATATCTACTTAATACGGTTGTTTGAGCTTGCTCTTGTGGCACTTAAGAGGTGCCAGGGGTACATTTTTGCACTGAAATCTAAAGATGTTTTAAAAAACACTTTGTCCTTTGTCATTACATTATTTACTCATGTGTATGTACATTTTTGTATGTTAATTTATGAATGATTTTTTCAGTAAAAAATACATATTCAAGAACCAAAAAAAAATACAGTGTTAGAAATAATTTCATTGAAGCACTGCCTTTTCTAGTTAATGTTTACTGCCATTTGGTTTAGACTATTGCTTTACTGTAGCTATTTCTGAAAAACTTAAAAAAAAATGTTTTGCTTCCCCTGATAGGTTAGTTTCTCTTGAAAACATACTTTTTAAAAAAGTTATCTATTTTGTTTGCCCACTAGCAGTGGAGAGCAGCCATAGTAAAGCTGAAGTGCTCGCTGATGGCTGAAATGCTACATTTTTTGGAAAATTATCACTGTTGGTCTACTATATGCTTCTGTTTCTAAGCATTAAGTATATTACTCATTTTGGAATCTTGAAGAAAATTAATTCAGGACATTTGGAGTAATGTAATATATGGCCAAAGGAGATGGTAATTAATTAAATCCTTAAAAAATGATCATAATAGATAATTATTGAAGATAATATACTATTAACCTACCAATACATCAGTAGAGAAAAATTAAACCAGAGAATGGAAAAGAATGTGCTTATTCTGATATAGAAAATTATACACAGAGCAATTCAGAGTCTGGTAAAGCACTAAAAATTAATATCTAAAGAAAGTATCTGAAAAAAAGGCAAAAATAGCAATTTAATTTTAAACTTTTGTGCAAAACATCTTGCACATTTGACAAAACACAATTTTCTGAATTTCATAAGACCTCTTAGTAAAAATGTTAGAATCCCTGTAATAACCGTATCTGGTTCTCTAATTTTTGTTTTAATTGTGAATTTCAGACCCTGCTCACAACAGCTGCCCAGACCCCGGTACCCCACAGTTTGGAATACAGAATAGCTCAAGAGGATATGAGGTTCTCCATTTTTATTTCACCATGTTTTTCTCTATGTTGAAATGAAACTGATACTTAAACATATGTGTGTTTTTATGTACTGTATTTGATTCAAGTTATATTTGCCCAAACAAAATCCATTCAGAGAGGATTTCTGCTTATTTTAACTGTCAACACTGAGATAACTGTATGTATCTTATTCACACAGTATTAACTGCTATATTAATTTCTATTTGAAAGCATGCATATTTTTGTATTTTTTGTCTGCTGAACTGACACAGCAAATCTCAAAGCAGGGTGAGTTGCCACTGAAGAGCTACAAATAAAAAGACCCCATTTGGTGACCTGATAGAAGAGGTGAATAGTATTAAATTCTAGAGACAAAAACAGGAGAAGAAAATGGATTCAGGCCCCACAGTCTAGGGTTCCTGTATGGTATCTCTTCTCTGGATGATTGCTCATAACTCCTAAGAGTGGTTAACATGCTCAATATTGAATATTTTGAATGTTCATTTGACTTTTTAAATAAAAAGTACATTAAAGTAATGAAGCTTGAAATACAATGTTTCAACCATCTTAAGTTATCGAGTGACTTCAGGGGTCTCTGATCAGATGGCTTTGAAAGCCAGAGCTAAATGTGCACACTCTGTTCAAGCTGGGGATCCTGTTAATTTAGAATAAACGCCCTTTTTCTTCAGCCACTTCTCCCTGTTTTTCCTGAAACTTAAAATATTCTCGTTTGATTGGCCCTGACGCACGCTGGCCCCTTCCTGACGGCCTTCGTACACCCTGCCGAGGACGTAGGTTAAAGCCAGCCCATTTTATACTGGGGCTCAGACGTGGCCTTGAAGGCTCAGGTAACATCTTCTGGCATATAGACACGTAGTGCAAATATGTCGGAACACTGGAAAATACTACACGTGTCTGTCGTTCTCACTGACTTACCATAAGAAACCCAAGTTTTGGTCACCCCTGGTTTCAGCAGTTCCTCGCTGGGTTTCCCCTCCAGGTTGGAAGCATGGTGTTTTTCCGGTGCAGAAAAGGTTACCACGTTCAAGGTTCTACAACGCGGACCTGCCTGGCGAACCTGACGTGGAGCGGCATCCGGACAGAGTGCATCCGTGAGTGCGACCCTGCTCGCGGCCGGCGGCACCTGTCTGCTCTCCAGCGGCCGGCCGGGGGGTGCTTTACCCTCCCGGGAAATAACGAGGAACTTAACTTTTGTTTGTTTGATTGTCTTCAGTTCCCTAAACTCCTGTTTCTCAAAGTTTGATTCCCTGGAACCAGCAGCAGCATCACCTGGGGTTCGGCTGACACGCAAATCTTGAGCCGGATCCCCTCCAGACCCGCAGGACCTGAGGCTCGGGGGGGCCAGGGGAGGGTGGGGTGCAGAAGAGGGAGGGGCCAGTCTGTAGCTCCCAGGCCCTCCAGGTGATGCCGGGGCACTTAAGCCTGAGAGACTGCCCCAAACCAAAGATCAGTGTGGATAACATAGTTAACATTCACGGAGAGAAAATCTCCTTGTGCTGTTATTCTCCTAGTATGTCCATCTCAGGTTATTAAAGATCATGTGATACGTCAGCATATTAATAGAAATGTTTGAAGTGTTCTTTTCGGAGTCTATATATGAATCGATCATTCAGATAGTTACTTAGGACCAAATTTTATTCTGTGACTTAATCATGAGAATTAGGAGAAATGTTGTATGAATGATTAGTAATTAACTTTTCATCCTTTACCAATTTAGTGCGACGTAGTATCTCTTACTAGGTTAGACATAAAGACAAGTACAATGTTACACAAAAATCTTCTAATAGTATATAAGGTGTGATTTTTGTGTATTTATGTATCAGTATTATAAGATGTATATTTATTTCAAAGGTATCATCTCTATTCTGAATCTCTACTCAAATTATATATGTGGATATTATATAGAGAGATATTATATTGATACACACATGTACATCTATGTATGTATATACACGTATGTGTGTGTGTTTGTGTGTGGAACTAATAGGTCTTCATTACCTTGAAAGTTTGCTGAAGTGCAAAATATTAGGATACTTAAAATGATTGCATTCATGATTTTAATAATGTAAACTTATAATAATCGGTCAAGTCCTTTATTTGACACATAACTGCACACTTTATAAAGAATAAATTGAGATCTAAACATTACAACCTTATTTACTTCTAAATGATATTTTTAAAGGTAATAAGAATCTATATTTCAATTAATTTTCTAAACACACATTGAATTATGACCAAAATTAATTATTCATTTAACTGAGCATTAAATTTTCTAGTTGCCATTGGACAAAAATCAAAGCATATTTAAAAATACACTTTAATGTGTATGTGTTTAGTTTAAAGTACTGCTCTTTTAATAAAATTTAACATATTATTTATATTAATAGTATGTCAGAAGTGTTTATTTTTTTAGAAGTGTTTGTTTTAAAGCTATGATTTCTATTCTAAATTTCTACACATAATTACACACATATATGTAGAGAAGCAGATAGATAGATAGATAGATAGATAGATAGATAGATAGATAGATAGATAGATAGATAGAAAGTTAGATGATAGATATCAATAGGTAGGTGGAGAGATAGAGAGAGGGAGTGAGAGAGAAGGAGGAGGACAAGCAGAGGGAGGGAGGGGAGGGGAAGAGAGAGAGAGAGAGAGCTGGCAAACACCAAGGCTTTGTTGTGCTGAAAGCTGCAGCGACCAGAATGTCGGTGATATGTACAGCTCCTGTATTCTCAGTTTTAAATGGTAAACTGATTTCATAGCCATTTCCAGTTTTTTTGCTGTATTTCCTTAGACACATATGCTAAGGCTACAGTGGACTACTAATGGATTAAATCCCGTTTCAGCTCACGCCTGCCGCCAGCCTGAAACGCCAGCCCATGCGGACGTGAGGGCCATTGACCTCCCCACTTTTGGTTACACCTTAGTGTACACCTGCCATCCGGGATTCTTCCTCGCAGGTGGATCTGAGCACAGGACGTGTAAAGCGGACATGAAATGGACAGGGAAGTCACCTGTCTGTAAAAGTAAGTCACTGGTGAGACGTGAAAGTGGGTCCCTGCAGAGCAAGGATGAGTGTCAGTTGCCCATCAGGCTAGTGTCCAGGTTTAAGAGCCACAAGAAGTAGCATCTTGGAAGCAATGTCCGTCACCCCAACCAAATCCGTGCTTAATGTGTGTGAGCTGTGTGTATGCGAACATGTGTGTAGTCAGTGTTGGCTACAGTAGTGGCACAGACTAAGGAGATGTGCAGATTTCATTATTTGCAAATCACATTTTAAGGCAAAGAGAAACACATTTTGAGTTAAAAGGAAAATAATATACAGTATATTTTTGGAAAATGTATTTTTTAATGAAAATGGGCAAATATCACCAAATATTGGTGAATGTATAAAATTAAGTCTGTTATTTTTGAGACTGCAAGCTATCTGGCGGTGAAATATAAGTTTATGTGTTCTTGACATTGGTTCTGCTTTTTAAAATTACAAAAGCAATAACACGGAAATGATGCATTAATGAACTCACAAACTTGTGTATTTGCAAATAAGAGTAATAACTGAGTCAGATTTGATGGCAGCTAACCGTTCAGGTTCTCCACCAAACCCTGCTTAGTCATGCAGCGAGGACTAAGCAGCACAGACAGAATTACGGAGTGTGATAAAGCCCCTGCCTTTAGCTTTAGTTTCCTGGAGCCTGTCTGTAGCTCTCACGTTAGGAATTAAGACACTTATGTTTTTCCTTTGCCCCTCTCTCTCAGAAATAGCAAAATATACACTTTAAAAAAGTGATAATTTGTAGTTTGATGGAAAACTATAAAAGCAAAGAGATTATGAGTTAAATCTAAGTTGATAGACCAAGTTAAACATTCTGCAGGGAAATACTTTGATGTTATTGACTGTTAACTTGTGAGTTCACTGATTGGGTTGGGGACCTGGAAACCTGAGAAGGGTTATGAAGTCATAGTGATTTTTTGTATATTACCTTTCAGTTGGGGGCAGTAGATCCCAAACAGGAGTGACAAAGGGGTATAAACACCCTCATTTACAAGGCTCTCTGTTGTAACACACTAAATGCAAATGCACATGTCAGATCCAGATTGATTTCCACTACGAAACTCAGTTTTCCCACAAAAGCAAAGGATATTCTGCTGTGAATATAAGGGTTTAAAATGGATATGTGTAAGATATTCCTATTTTGTGCATTCAAGAAATCTGGAGAAAGGAACATTGCTTCAATTTGACATTTTTTCAAACTTATTCGAAAATAAATGTTTTTTGAAAGTGATAATTTGTCTTTTTACTTGTAGGTAAAGGAGTGAGAGAAGTTAATGAAACAGTTACTAAAACTCCAGGTTTGTATACCAGAACAGTTATAGATTTAAATCAAATAAAGTGATTTGTTCTCTCCTATACTCTGTGCAGTGAAACAAATTTTAACACGCAAATTTCTGATTCTGTTAGTTGATGAACAAGTTAATGCTTCAGTTATTTAAAACACCAAGCCTACACAGATTCCTCTTTCTCTCATAACTGTGGTTTGTTAATGGAACAATACTTAAAAGGAAAACCTTTGTCCTTGTCACATGCTGTTTTATTAAAAGGTGCCTTAGGCATTTTATAGGCAGAAATGGACATCAAATATTGACCCAGAATGTGGTATAATGGAGAGCCTTATAAAGAGGGTTGTGATTCTTTCCTCCAAATGAGGAAGTTACAGTAAAGGACGCTTTATGACAGCATCAGCTGTGAATTCGAGCAGTTCAAATGCAGGGCTCCATTTTTTTCCCCAAGTATCTCTGTAATTCAGACATCCTCTGCCTCCGAATATGTTAATTATCGCTTTTTGTTGTGTGTGGTACCTTGCTTAATGCATGCCATAGCAGATGGGAAAGATGCAGTTTTATTTCCTAACGAAGATGTTCATTACTACAAATCACCTGGCCTATTGTATCTATGTTATAAATTTAGAGAATATTTAAACAATACAATGTGTCCCCAAATTATAATATAAGTCAAACTTTAAAAAAAAGTTTAACAGAAACAGAAAACATTTATAAATATATAAGGTCCCTTTTCTGGGGTTTTCCTTACTCAGGTTTTCGCACTTGTTTCTCAGACATAAAGCTCCGTTCCAGGATCAAAGGTGGAAAGAGTATGTGGAATGCTATGGTTAAGTAACAGTGCTGGGTTTTGCATTTAATTCTTAGATGAGGCAAAAAGTTCCAACATAGTTAAAGGAATCCATCCAGTGTACACCGTGAAGTATAAAATCTACTTTAAAAAAAAACCTTCTGGAGTATTCTATGTAAATGTTATTTATACATATCAAATACAGAAATCAATGCTCTATACAGGCAACATATTCTTCAATAAAACGACACAGTCGTTGGTGCTGCTGGTGGTGCTGGCGGTGGTGCTGGTGGTGGTGGTACTGGTGGTGGTGCTGGTGGTACTGGTGGTGGTGCTGGTGCTGGTGGTGTGTTTGTCCTGTTCTGTTTGCTGCGGTGGTCGTGAAAAGTCTGCAGGCTCTTTCTGAAGCTGCAGACACCCCGTCAGCGTGCCTTACCCTCTCTGAAGGGAAGTGCTGATTCAACAGGGGTCTTTGTGTAGGAGGCACAATCTAGCACCTCCCCATCGGTGGTTACAGTACACTGCAAACCACCAGCAACAGGTCAGAGGACAGAGACCCGAAAAGATCATCTTCCACGTCCCCGATGGTCACAGCGGGACACAGACCAGCCACTGGGCAGACCAGCCAGGCCGACCCACTCGGATCCACCAACGAGAGGGACCTAAGTGCGAGGCCCAAACAAGTGCGTTCACAGCTCCAGTTGAGTGTATGCGTTCTGATTAGGGAAAGCAATCTTGACGTTGTTTTCCAGGCTGTTTATTTTAGAAAAGGCTGACAAGGCATTCGGGGCTCGCTGATTAAGAGTGTGGCTCAGTGATGCTGCTGATGACGGGCAGACCTGTTCAGTGTCACTGGTCAACCAGCAACTGTGTCAGATGCCTGTGTCATAGCTCTGCTTCAAACTTACTCAATTTTTAAAATTATTATTATTAGGAAGTTGGGTCCATCAAAGCCATAGGAAGTGATGACATCTGTTCTTCAACTCTTCTGTCACTAGGTGATGTCTTATAGGGTCAGCCTGTCTGGGAAGACGGGCAATGGGACTGGAAAGAAAAGGGACGCTATGCTTTGTCCTCCTCACCTGTTGCCATAAGTGCATTTGCTAAAAACTATGTTTAGGGAGACACAAATCTTTCTTTCCACCTAGGAAGTCCAACAATACGTTCTGACCAGTTCCACTCACGGTGGATCTTGTCCAGTTAAACAATTACACACGTCATGAGACAAAAAGCAAATAGAAATTTAGTGGCATCATTGATGTAGATTTATCTCAATTACCCTGTAAAATTTTATATCAATATTGTAAAAGTATCAGGATTTTATACATATTTATTAGCAGAAATGTGAAAAATAATTTTTTTTCTAACCAGTGAAAAGAGAGAATAGCTCAATAATCTTTGCAAGAATTCCTGTCCCAGATGACTTGTAATGTTTTAAGAAGACTTTCTGCCTTTTGTTTCTGAACTTAAAAGATGCCATCTGACATCATTTAATCTAGCTTTCTTACCAACACTGGACTATTTTTTATAAGGAGATTAAAGAGTAGAAGAGAGAGATGAGAGACTGGCTCTACTTACAAAATAAAGACCTCAAGAAATAAAACATCTTTGTCTTCATATGCTGGTCTGTGCAGTCATGGTGGTGCTTTGAAACGCAGGCTTTCTGAGGGCAGAAGGCTCCTGACAGATGCTGTCAGTTTTCTGAGCCTCCTAAGTCTTTCCAAAGTAAGTACACTTAGATATTAAATGGAGTATCAGTAGTGATCTTCCAGGTCAGTTTAATGTATTTATTAAGCCTGATACAATCTAACCTAATACTGGGAGTCCCACTTCACCCTACACTCTGGCCTTGCCAGACCTGGTAAAAGAGGTGTGCACTGGCATCTACAAGATTTTTCCGACCAGGTGACAGATGTGCATTTGCATCTCACAGTACTGTCCCTGCTCCCTGCTCGGGTCATCTGATTTTTACCCCTGCTGTGCAGGGACACGCAGGTAGACCATCTTTGTCTTCCTCACTGTCACTGCTGTGCTGTCTTACTGAACAACGTTATACCTTCTGTGTATTAGGGTATCTAAATGGAATTTTTCTGTGGGTGCTAACAGTCATCTTTTCTCCCCCACAGTTCCTTCAGATGTATTTTTCATCCATTCAGTGTGGAAGGGATATTATGAATATTTAGGGAAAAGACAGCCTGCAACCCTAACTGTTGACTGGTTCAACGCAACAAGCAGCAAGGTGAACGCGACCTTCGTTGAAGCCGCCCAGGGGGAGCTGAAGTTGGCAGGTAGGTGCCGAGGGGTTTCATTAACCCCGACGTGAGCAGGGGCAGACCCTCCAGCTTCTCGCAGAGAGGGCACCAACGCATGTTAAGTGCTGGTTAACGTTACCTTGGCTTTGCATCTGCTGCGTCGCACTGGATCATCTCAGTAACCACGACAGGGTGGTACTGCTGTCTCATTTTAAAGATTACAAAACCAGTACAGAAGAGTGAATTAATGAGCTCAAGGTGACACACAGATCGTCTTAAGTCAAAGATGTAAGATTTATGTCCAGATATTCATGTCTCCAGAATTCATTCTTTTGCTGTTCTCTCTCTCTCTCTCTTTTAACTCATTTGCTCCTGGTGAGTTTTTATTGATGTATCTCAGTTAATAAAGCAATAGCGCTGATTTATATGCCAGACACGATTTTAAGTGCTTTATATACATATTGTCCTTTTCGTTCTTACATCCATCTTGTGGTATATTCTTATTAAACACCTTTTTTTTTTTTTTTTTTACTGATTAAAAAAGAGAGACACTCAGGGAAATTCAGTGGCCTTGCTAAGTGGATACGACAGAAGTAGGATTTGAGCTCTGCCATCAGAATCTCAGCGATTAGAATCTCGAGCTCAGGCTCTCAACCAGTAAGACACAGAATTACCTTCATGACTGAATCTAGTGCGTTTTGTTTTTTCAGTTATCTCACTTCTGACAACCATGTGCCTTTTTCTATAGACTGACTCCTGAAGGGATCAGACTCTGAGTTGTCCACAAGCCCCAGCAGTGGTTCTGAACACCAAGGGGCCCCCGATGGCACGCACACACTCACTAGTTACTAGACAGACACAGATTCATCTCTAGAAAGTATGAGAGCAGGTCAGGACTCCTCCCCATCCCTCACGTCTCACGTTCCTGCTTCCTTGGATGGGAAAACATCTAAAACTGGTACACATACTCTGGATTTAGGAAAAGAAAAATAATTCATACTCAAAGATTTTTAAACAGGTACATATTTATGAATTCGTAGTCCAGGGGCCCCAAAATTGCTTTGCATCTTGACCCTGTGAATGTGTAAATGATTTAGACCAGGTGCTCAAATCTGGTCCTGTGTCAGAATAAATTGAGACTTTGTAAAACATTCAGATTTCTTAGGCTCACCCATCTCCTTTAGATATTATTTCTCTTCGTGGAGTTTGGATTTTCTTTTTCCCAAAGAAAATGCTCTAGTGTGATTTTGATGCAACTGATGTCTGTGGATAAGTGTTGGGAAATCTCTCGTTTGGATTTGGGAAAGCGGGTGGATCAAGGGTTGTTCTGGCTGAGCCCCAAGTGGATATAAGTCCACCTGCCATGTGCGTTCTGATGAGGAGGGGGTGTGGACAGGAAGGGAAACTAACATCCACGGAGGGCCAGCTGGGGCCCTGGTGGTCTGCTGAGCGCTCTCATTTAAACACCGTAAAAGTTGCCTCATACATAGTTTATTTCTGCTGACAGTATATAGAAGTGGGGTTCAGAGTTTTAGAGGTTAAACTGGACGCCAGAAACACAGAGCTGCTGATGGTGGGCATGATGGAGCCCAAAGTCAAGTCCTTAGGTGGTCGTTCTTGTCCGTGGGTCCCCTTCCATCCTGTGTGATGGGCCAGTGGAGACTCTTTCTGCGATGTTAGAGTTTCACTTCTCTAATGGGAGTTGTTGGGAATGAACTGCTGGAGTCCCTGAAGCGAACAGCGTGATTTTCCCTTGAACCTGCCTCTCTACACAGAAGACATTTGGGTTCATTATTGTTATTTAATATATGTTTGTTTCTTTGTTTCTTTACTTATTTATTTAGTTCCTCCTCTGAGTAGGGAACTAGCCGTAGCTGCAAACACATTCTCCCCCTTGCCACACCATGACACCTCTGGGCAATGCCACTCAGCAGTCATTCCGAGGAGCTTATGAGTAGCTAAGAGGTGTGACTGTCAGTCACTTCACGCCCAGGGTCTCGCGGGCTCCACAAGTATGTCCGTCACACTTTGGCCACCCTGCTGCTCATTTCATTTTAGTAAGTGCAATTCATCTGCATAAGTAGCTATATTTGGGGTTATTGTTATGGTCTCTCTTTTTTTATATTGATTTAGAAATATTTATTTTTTTCCCATGTTGAAATTTTATGATAATTTTGTACTAACTCCCCATGTGTCTTTTCAACATAGTTGTCTTTATCACAATTGTCATTTTTTAGTGATTCAATATTTTTTTTAATAAATTTATTTATTTTTGGCTGCATTGGGTCTTTGTAGCTGCGCGCGGGCTTTCTCTAGTTGCCGCAAGCGGGGGCTACTCTTCATTGTGGTGCGTGGGTTTCTCATTGCGGCAGCTTCTTTTGTTGCAGAGCACAGGCTCTAGGCGCGCGGGCTTCAGTACTTGCGGCAGGCGGGCTCAGTAGTTGTGGCTCGCGGGCTCTAGAGCGCAGACTCAGTAGTTGTGGCGCACGGGCTTAGTTGCTCCGCGGCATGTGGGATCTTCCCGGACCAGGGCTCAAACCTGTGTCCCCTGCATTGGCAGGCGGATTCTTAACCACTGCGCCACCGTGAAGCCCATGATTCAAGATTTTTATAGATGAATTTCCATTTAAAGTTATTATAAAATATTGGCTATATTCCCTGTGCTGTGCAATATATTCTTGTAGCTTCTTTAGTTCATACACAGTAGTTTAATCCCCTAGGTTATGGTCTCTTTTTTTCCTACATACTCCTGTCCTCAGAAGTGAGTAAAATATGAATAAAATGCTGGGTTTAAAAAATTAATGAACTGAATGCATATTACTTTTGTTCTTTCTGTGGGGTAAAGATGTTGAATTGAGTGAAATAGATGATACTTAAAGATAAGACAAGGACTTTCATAAGAAGTGATTTTTAGGAAAAAAGTACTGAAGCTAAAATTTAAAAATAAAAATATTAATCTCTGTGATTTAAAACATTATCATCTCTGTACCATATTCCAAATCAAATGGATCGAATGCCTGCGTTACTGACTCATAAGCATTCCCACGTTGTAAGAATAACCCCCTGATCGTTTCCTAGGCGTTTACAAGAAGGAAGAGGCCCACTTACTTCTGAAAGCTTTTCAGATTAAAGGCCCAGTGGACATTTTTGTCAGCAACTTTGAAAACGACCCCTGGGGGCTGGATGGCTACGTGAGTACTCCCTGGGCGGGGTTTCTAATCACCGCGTCTGCGCAGCGCTGGGGGCGCCTGGGGCGATTCCTTTCCGAGAGCACCTGGTCAGGTCCTGTCTGCCCCGTGAAAACTCAGCCGGCCCTCATCCCAGCTGCGTGGCCACTTCACCCCTTCACTGTATGATGGAAGAAACCTGTCTCTGAAATGAGAAACAAACTGTCCAGGAGCAAATGGGCTGTTCCTGCCAGAGAGCTTAGATCCAGACCACATCCCACCGTAAGGGTGGGGACCAAACTCCTTCCAAGGCCACTGGTAACCACCCCGAAAGTTCTAAAAGGTAGCATCCCCAGATAAACAGAGACTTAAGACACCCCCTTCACTTTCTTCCTTGCAAGTTAACCCTTTGCTTCTGCTTTAATTCATCATCTAACTCGAGGGTAAACGGCCTCACGTGAGGTACACGAGGCAGTAGTTGTGACACAGCGAGTTTTACATAATGTAGGTTCTGACGTAATTCATATGTGTGTCCCCGTTTACCAAGGGTACTTAACCTATATATATGTTGTAAAAAATTACTGTTTTTGAGATCAAAACAAGAGAGAGAATTTATTTGTTAGTTGAAGTTCATGTCTGTATTTTTCAATTTCTAACTATAAGTGGGTCACTTGAAGAAATGACAAATTTTTTTAAATAGTTAACCTTTACTTTCTAAATAGAAATAATATTTATATTATGATAAAAGAAGAGATTATCATTAATCCTTGTTATGCATTGTTTTTTCCTTTTCGTGCGTTATCAGGTATCATCTGGACTTGAAAGAGGAGGATTTACTTTCCAAGGTGACATACATGGAAAAGATTTTGGGAAGTTCAAGCTGGAAAGGCAAGGTACACTGCACTTACGTTGTTTTTCAAAGCAAATATCAGGTTGGCTTTCAGATGATTAAGCTGAGTGTGATGGAAAGGGCATGACTCTGAAAGAAACAGAAACAAAAATAATGGAAGAGACTCACATATTTTACAGCTGGATGAAAAAAAACCCTTCTTTTGAATAGCAAAATAGACAATATCAGCTGCAATAAATATGCCAGACATGGAATTAATATACAAAGAGATATTTTGAAATAAGGGGAAAAAGCAAAGATGAAACACAATTAAAGAATAAACTACATTACCTTAAGAAAATTATAAGACTAACTAAAATGTCCAACAAACTATGAAAAGATCTTTAACTTCAAAAATATGTATTATGACAACAAAGATCATTTTCAGCTATGAGAATGCCAGCGTTTCTTAAAAGTGATTTGGGGTGGGCAGTAGAAACAGGCACCTGGGTGTTCATTTTGGTGGGTGTATGAGTAGACGTGTACAGTTTGACGGTATTCTTTCATCGACAGTTCGATCCCTAAAATTTTAAATCAGACAAGGGTGACCATTATTTTTTGCATATTCAGGTAGGTCTACAGCAGGACTACTTTAAATAGTTGAAATTAGAAATAATCTGTGTATCTCACACATCTATCATAAATAAATTGCTTACATCAATAATTTTATACAATGTGTTACATTAAAGAGAAAACAATTTAATTCAGTATATTTCATTAAAGAAACAAAGATAACATATGATGTAGAAAGGTGTTCACGACTTAGTTATGAGAAAAAAGTTTGCTCTAGACAGACAGACGGGGCAGCTATGCCTGTTTTCCTTCTTTATCTCTTTCTCAAATACTTGATTACGTCTCAGTAATCAGACAAGAAAAGTGTATGAAGAACAATCACTAGATGTGAAGCTTACCTCATCTATGTGCTAGTTTTGTAATCCAGGATGAATTATAATATTCTTGAGCCTATTTCTTCATCTGAAATCTCAGTAGAGAAGTCAGTTCCTGGTTGCTGTGAAGATTAAGAGTCAATATGAGGGTTTGCTTTGTGCTAAAGCTCTTTTCACACATGTCTTTACTTGTGTTGCTACTAACACAGATGAGAAGATGCATTTTTTTGTAATGAGATGAGCTCCGCATTTCTCCTGAATAGTATCAACTACTTTATACTTTACTTACGGAATGCTACTAACATTAATTTTATAGAGAGGAATATTGCTATGTAGGATTTGATGCCAGAGCAGCCTGTCAGAGGAGCACGAGTGTAATATTTGGTGATGATTGTCACTGATGAATTCATTTCATAAAACTTTTATCGGGGACTTCCCTGGTGGCACAGTGGATAAGACTCCACGCTTCCAATGCAGGGGGCCCGGGTTCAATCCCTGGTCAGGGAACTAGATCCCACGTGCATGCTGCAACTAAGAGTTCGCATGCCACAACTAAGGAGACCTGGAGCCGCAACTAAGGAGCCTGACTGCCACAACTAAGGCCCAGTGCAACCAAATAAATAAATAAATACATAAATATTAAAAAAAAAAACTTTTATCAATATACCGGGGGATTCCAAAGGAAATATATACCAACCTGTTTAATATCATGCTTAAAAAGCAAAAAACTTGACCAAAAGGGACATTTAATCATAAAATACTCTAAATCCACCTTTCCAAGCTAAGAACTTTTAAATAGAAGAGCTTTAACTTACAATGTCTGTGTTGGCTGAGATGATTTTTTAAATGGGGTTGTATTATTTTGAGGTAATGAAATAGACCAACACGAATGATGGGTGAAGTTTTCTTTTGCTCTGAGCCAAACCCTGTAGTTATTTGCCCTCCTTTCTCCCCGATGCACACGCTCTAGTAATTTTGTCTAAGGACACCCCAGCAAGCTGTGCACGATACTCTGTGGATGTCTGCGTTTACTCATCCAATGAGCCTGACCCAAACCGTCACTTTGCTATTGCAAATTTTCTTTGCATTGCCCCATTTCTTTTTAATCTAACAAAATAACAGCTTGCTTTAACAAGTAATCTTTCTTCTCATGTGATGATGAGCTTATTGTCAAGAAAAACAATTTGCCTCACAAAATAATTTGAATCACAAGCGAGTCTCCCATTCAACTAATTAGAAACGTCTATGTTTAAGTAATACTTCAACAACAACCATTCATTTAAGAATTATGGCTACACTCTATTTTTATGGTTAAAAATAAACAACCTCTTAATTGTCTCCAGTCAGTAGATAAACTGGAAAAAAATGTGATTATCATTAAACGGACACTAAACCAAGTTAGTTTGAAAGACAACTCTGATGCAAAAACTTGTATAAGAAACTGAAAAATAAATTGGTTTTCCCATTAAAATTGAATCCCCTCCCCCAAATATACACAATCAGAATGGGAGAAGGTGCAAGCCATGTATCTAACAAGGGACTTGTGTCCAGAATGTATAAACCCTTACGGCTAAACAGTACATAGGCAAATAACCTAACTAAAACATTGGCAACGAATTTAAATAGACATTTCAACAAAGACATAAAAATGACCAATAAGCCAATGAAAAGATCCTGAACATCATTAATCATTAGGGAGACACAAATCAAAACCACTTCACACCCACCAGCACGGCTCGGATCATAAAGACAAACCAGTGGAGGCAAAGCTGTGCAGAAACTGGAGCGCTTGTACTTTGCTGATGGGAAAGTACCGATAAAAATGGCGCAGCTGCTGTGGAAAACAGTCTGGTAGTTCAAGTAGGTAAAACATGGCGTAACCACAAGATTCAGCAGTTCCACTCCAACATGTATAGGCAACAGAACTAAAAACATGTTCACACAAAAAACTAGTACACGAATGTTTATACCAGCATTTTTCCTAATTGTCCAAATGTAGAAACAACCCAAATGTCCATCGACTAATGAATGGAGCAACAAAATGTGGTGCATCCACCCGATGGAATATTATCTTGAAAACATTATGCTAAGTAAGAGAAGCCATTCACCAGAAACACATATTGTATGATTGCATTTATATGCAGTATCCAGAACAGGTGAATCTATATAGACAGAGAGTGGATGAGTGGTTGCCTAAAGCTGAGGCTGGGGTACGGAGGATGAGGAATGACTGTAAGGGTACCGCTTTCTTTTAGGGGAGACAGCAGTGTTCTCACATAGATTGTGGTGATCCTTGCAGCACCAAAACCCCCAAGTTTTCATAGTAAAAAACCCCTTGAATTGTATGTATGCATGGAAAGGGTGAATTCTGTAGTATGTGAATTTCTCTCAATAATGCTCTTTAAAAAAATTGAATGGCTCAGCCTATAATGTGAAAAGATGCTCACCTTCATTCTTAAGACATGGAACTGAGAAAATAACTACATGCCGTGTTTGGTTTATTAGCGAGTAGTGGTAATAATAGGAAAGGAGGGGCAATGGAAGGAAAGGAGGGAGGTGGAGAGGGAGGGGGAAGGAGGGTGGCAGGTAGGTGGGGTACAGCCATCCAGGTGCCTCCTAAGACAGTGGTTGGAGTGAAACTGGGACCCCACTTTGGAGAGCAAGTAGGTAAGACTTAGCAACACTACAAGTTACACATTCTGCTAGGCAATGATTCTACTGCTTAGAATTTATCCTGTATATTCAGACTCCTGCTGATGTATCGCTGTAGAAAAAGAACTTCATGGCGGCATCATAGAAAAAGACCTAGAAATGGCCTAAACGTTCTTCAACAGTAGATTGGCTAAATAAATTCTGGCATAGCCAATTAATAGAATACTGCACACGTGAAAACAATTAAATTCATATGCACAGATGGAAGAAACTCACGAATATATGGTTAAGTTTAAAAAGCCAAATACAAAAAACGTAAATAGTATCCCCATATTTTAGGAAAGTAAGAAAAGAGAAACAATCATATATATTAGTAGTACATTATGAAAAGGACACTAAAACACAAAAGCAAAAACAAACACCTCGTCAATCATAAAGAGGAAAACTAGTGTAAAGGGCAAGGAGTGACCCTTTATTTCCATCATCTTTATAGTATTTGTTTCTGTATCTGCTTATGCCCTTTTAATTAATATCATGTGCATGCATTACCCTTTAAATTATTAAAACACAGGTAAATAATTGAAATTAACTAGGAGCTCCAGACAGCATAATAATATCAGAGTAAAGTCAGGAGTTTAATTCACAAAGACCTTTTATGTCGCCCTGTGTTATGATGTGAGGTCTCCTGCGGCAGGTCCATTATCCAGGATTTTATTAATTGGAAGTCTGATATCTATTATAGCCAAAAATATATAGTCTTGTTTGCAGGTAACAGAAAATAGCTTTCGTTAATTTAAGCAGGCTACAAATTTATTAGAATGAGGCAAAGAGATGCACAGAATTATAAACACTTGGAGAATGAGCCATGGTAATTTATGGAAACCATCGGATGTTGAACTACTCCAAAGACAGTACCATTTTTTCATTCCTCAAATATATATTGAGCAACTGTTGTGTTCAGGTTCTACTGTAGTCCCCGGGCACTCAAGAGGAAAGCTGGCCAAAAAACTGCCCTGGCGTAATGCAACTTACATTCTAGTAAATGTGGGTCCTGGGAAGTTTTTGCTACGTGCCACGCATTGTTCTAAGTAGTGGAGATCTGACATTTAACTCTCACGACAAAACCATGGAGTTGGTGCCCTTTGAGCCGCACCGCATTTCTCCCTGCTGGACAGCGCCACCCCTGGTGGCTGCGTGTTTCTGCTGCGCGCTGCTCCTGGACTGGCCGGTGGTGGCTGGAAGCACCACCAGGGAGCGCTTGATGTGATCCCCAGGGCTCTAGCCCCACCCCACCCCAGCCTCACCACAGCCTCAGGACCCAATTCTAAACCGTCTTAGGAGCCTCTGCATCACTTGTGCCAAACTCGATGCCTGGGGGCGGCGGGGAGCTTCCCATTGGCTTAACTCTGCTCACATGCCCATCACCTGGATGCTGAGATTTAGGAGAACAAGTATATGGCGTTTTCCCCTTGCATGGCAGCTGGTGAATGCATCTGGAAATGAAAAATTAAATCTGATTCATGTGTGCTGATACAGAAGGATCGCCAAAAGATATGGTTAATTTACAAAGTGCCAACATCCAGGATAAAATACATTTATATTAGACCTGAGGGTGGTAGGGCGTAGCATAATCCTGCATCTGTTGAAGGAGATGACAAATAATATTTTTAGGCTTTTATGTGAAAATTCAAGATTTTTTACTTTAAAAGCCTATTTAATTATTTTAAATATTTGATTGTTTCTTTGTATCTGTGGTTTGTAAAAAATAAAAAAAGAAACAAGAAACATCCCATAAATTCTGGATATATACTTCTAAAACAAGGTCAGCTTCTTTCTAACAATTCTGCTGTATTCAGATGACCCCAGTCATAATTGATCACTAACGTGCATTGAGTGGTTCCATGCAAGTAAGCCAAATACATTTCAAATTGCAGTTTATAAGTAAATTCTTCAAGAATCAACTGCATTATTTGGCAATAAATGCTTTCTGATTTGAATTTTTAATGTTTGTATCTTTCTCAGTGTCGTGCATGTATCTGCCACTGCACAGATACGGAGAGTTAATGATTATATCACCTTCGTGATGTTTGAGATGTTTACGCCTGCCTTCCCTTCTAATTGACAGAAATCATATTTTTGTGTCCGCATAGAAGCCTGCTTCGTAACACCGAGTTGCATTCTTCGATCATTTCTAAACTCTGTAGTGCATTTCGGAATCTACCCGAATAAAGGGAGATGGCACCTTGATGCTCACCTATATGATGAGTGTGACGCCCTCTTTATAGAGAGCTGGGCTCTTTATGTAACTTCAGTGGCACATCTTGCTGAGGCTGCGTCTCAGAGCAGGAGGCAACAGGAGACACTCGCCGTCCCGTAGAGAGACGCGGCCGCGCGCACGCGGTGTCCGCAGCCCCGGGGGAGGTCGGGCGACGGCGCCTTTGCCCCGCGCGCAGGGCGGATGCGAGCCTCTCCCGGCGTCGCTGCGCGTCAGCGAGCGGGAAGCGGGCTGCGCGTCTTCGCCATCGGGAAGGTGGGCCTCCGGAAGGGAGCCCCGGCGGGTCCGCCGTGTGCACGCGCTCCCACGCCCGCCGCAGAGCGCCCCGGGCAGGCTCGGGGCCCGACTGCAGGGTAAAGGCTGCTCTCTCTTCCAGGCGCCCGAAGCTCGGCTCCAGACCCCGCGCGCCCTCAGCGCGGCGCCAGCAGCGGCTCCGTCGCGGCCGCCATCCTGGCCCCGCTCTCCGCGCTCGTTCTCTCCGGGCTCGCGTTTCACCTCCACAAGCACAGGTAACGTGGCGACACCGCGCTCGCGGGCGTCGCGGCTCCTCCTGAGGCCCTGCGGCCCTGACCGCTCGTCCCCCCTTTGCCTCTCGCCCGCAGAGCGAGGCCGAAGGTCCAGTACAACGGCTACGCCGGCCACGAGAGCAGCAACGGGCAGGCCTCCTTCGAGAACCCCATGTACGACACGAACTTGAAGCCCACCGAGGCCAAGGCCGTGCGCTTCGACACGACCCTGAACACGGTGTGCACCGTGGTGTAGCGCTCGGGCCGGCCGCCCGTAGCCACTCCTCTGACGCGGACGGCGGGGACCACAGGGGCCACAGGGCCTCCCTCGCCCCGCTGCCCCGCCGCCGACGGACCCCGTCCGGGAAGCGGCCCCCGGCCTCCCCTCCCCGGTGGCCTCCGGGCGCGGTGACAGACGGTAGCACCGCGGTGTGGGTTTGGTTTGTTTTTCTCAATCCCCATGAATACGAATATTCTGGAGAAAAAAAAAAAAAGCCCTCTTGAAGAAGACCCCTTTCTGGTAGCCGCACACACCTGCAGACGCTTCACGCCGTCCCTGCCGAGACCGGACGAGCTTCGAGGGACCCGCAGTCACCTCGGGGTCCATCCCCAGGGCCATCTGCAGATTTCCCACTCAGCTGTTCTCTTGCAGAAGTTTTGATGCACAATTTTTTGCACTAGTGTGTTCTGAATGACTAAGATTCTGATAAATAAACTATTCACACGGGGTTTCCACACACTCTCCATTGTATATAAGCTGTCAAGCTAAGCATCCCACCCGCAGGGTTTAGTTGGCGCGTTAGAAAAAGAAAACACAGCCCCAGTTACGGCACAGGTTTTAAAAGGAAAAAGAGTATTGAAGAGATTTATTTTATTATTGCTTTCTTTTAGCTTCATAGATGTGCTGAATTCACTGAAAATGTCCGATGAGGAAAAAAAGAGGCCTTTTTATTTCCCACGTGTTTTCTTTAGTCCTGTCACCTCCCGTGATCGTCGCTCTCACGCTACTTCCGAGCAGGTTTGCAGCATGTTCTGTTTGCCGTGTACAGATGTGAATAGTAATTTATTTTAGTCGCTCACACTCAGAACCTGTGGGTTTTGGCTCACAGCACGGTCTTCCCTTGCGCATTGTGATTTTTTCCTTTCGCTGCCATCACTGGTATCGCGTTGAAGGACAGTGAACCACAGTAGCCCCGGAATATAGTGGAAAAGGTTCAGGATCAAGTGTTCCTTTAGAGGCAAGGAAAAGTCACACCCACTCTTCTTTCCCGATGACTTAATTTATGTATTACTTAGTCTTTTGTTTCATGCTTTATAATTCCAGATGGAAAGAAAATTTCAGTGACTTTTCAAGTTTAAAATCCATCATAGGTAAATTATGAATTGCAGTATAAATAAAATAGGTGTGATTCCCCCCACGTGGATAAAATCCAAACACGAAGTAGAAGATGCGGCAATGAGAATTCAAAAGTGAAAAACAAAACAAGAAGTCAAGATCACAGCTCATTCTTTCAGAAGTTTCGATCTCAGCATCTTAGTCGCTCTCACCCACTGGGCGCCCACTGTTCTGTTGCCTGTTTGAAGGGGCACAGCCGTCAGGAGGCACGGCCAGCCTCCTCTGGTTCCCCCGGCCTTTCACACCCCACAGCGTTGAACTCCAGGGTACTGTGCTGAGTTCTCTGCTCCTTGCCCTCTGGCCAAGCTGGCCACAGGACCGAGATCTGTTTTGCAGCCTGGAGTCCTTACGGCTGTTTCTCCTTAGACCAGAGGAGGTCAGCCAGAGCCAAGCTCCTAACACACCCAGGGAGCCGAAACAAAGAGAAAACGGGAGGAAGTTTGTGTGCAGGGGAGAACAGGGTTACTATACATACGAGGTGTATATATATACATACATATAGATAAATATAATATCGTGTACATATGCGGTTTGACTCATTCAAACTAGGTGCAAAATGCTGACTTCAGAGTCTGAATTAATGTCTCTCCACATCCCCGACCTGCTTGCTGGTCAACGACGTTACGAAACCCTGAAACGACAGGACATACATACATACCAGAAACCACAGATCAGATTAGACATGATTCTCCTTTGTGTGCAAAGTCAGAGTGTCCTCGGTTGCCAGGTGGGAGCATGTTATTTAAAAAAAAAAATACTCCATGAAATTTCCTTGCGAGAATTCTGCCTAGTTTCTTCCCAGGGTGTGTGCAGTGTTAATCAGATTCCTGCGAGGTGTTGGAGGGTCCTGTTCAAGCCGTCGGCAAGTGCGCTCTCTGGGTTCGGGCTGGAAGATTCTTTCCGGAAGCAGCCAGAGCACGTGGAGGGCAGGAGCCCCTCTGACAGGTTCTGTGCTTCAGAGCTGTTCAAACTGCTGCTTGTCCCACACATCTTGCCTTTCTTCAGGCTAGCTGCAATAATTTTTTTCTCCTGTAAAATATTTTGTAAACAACCACAAAAAAAGCTACTATAAAAAAGGGGAAAGAACGCTGGCATTATGATCAGGAAAACCATCGTCATCCCCCCATCCATCCGTCTCGCCACCCCGCCACATGCTGCTGACATGAAGTAGGTGCAAACGACCTTTTTGTACAGAGATATATTTTTTATGAAGAATTTGTAAAATTATTAAATATGCTGTAATTTTTTGATTAATGTAGGTAACTTGTTAAAAAATAAATGTTTTTACAATACAAAACTGTAATTTTCCCAATAATGTACAATGTACCATCTCTAGCTGACGTTCAGTTCTGATCCTATTACACATGTATTAATATTAAAGTGACCTGTTAAAATGAACAGTATCCTTTTTGTCAAAAAAAAATTATACAGAGAGTGTAATATAGCCTGTGCAATGCCACCTATCTTTAAAGCAAATCAGAGTTCTAATTAAATATTTAATTTTAGATTTCTATTTTTCAGTGTGAATTTATTTTATCTTTAATAGGTGCATGCGAGTCTCTGGAAGGGAAGGAAGAGAATGAACATGTCATTGATGGGCTTTCACTTTATTTAGGACGAGGGTCGATGTTTTCCCAAGACACAGCATCACCGTCATGGTTAATAAATAGCACATTTATGAAAAGCCGTGATACAGAGAACAGCAACGTGGAAGCTGACAGAATTCTTGACAGTTTTTGCCTTAAAGTCAATGAGAGCTTTTAGTTCCCTCCAACCCAAAATCAAGCCTAAATTTTTATGATAAAAAAAAAATTGGGGGCTTGCCTGGTGGCACAGCGGTTAAGAATCCGCCTGCCAATGCAGGGGACATAGGTTCGAGCCCTGGTCTGGGAAGATCCCACATGGCCGTGTAGCAACTAAGCCCGTGCACCACAACTACTGAGCCTGTGCTCTAGAGCCCACTAGCCACAACTACTGAAGCCTGCACTCTAGGGCCCATGAGCCACAACTACTGAGCCTACGCTCTAGAGCCCACGAGCCACAACTACTGAAGCCCGTGCGCCTAGAGCCCGTGCTCCGCAACAAAAGCCACCGCAATGAGAAGCCCGCGCACCGCCACGAAGAGTAGCCCCCACTCGCTGCAACTAGAGAAAGCCTACGTGCAGCAACGAAGACCCAACGCAGCCAAACATAAATTTTTTTTTAAAAATTGGGAGTTCTTTCTGTAGGCCTTCACAACACTGAAAACGCCACGTAAGAAAATTATAGACAGATCTCACGGAACATTTCACGGATCACGAGTGAGGAAGGCTCAGGGCATCACCCCTCAGAGCACCTTTAGAGTTCAGAGCCAGCTCCCACTCCCTCCTGGGCTGGCAGAAACAGTGCTTTCCCGGTCCTTAGTGGCCCGTCAGGCGGGATGTCTTGCAGTTAAGCAGAATGATATACTGATTTTCCTGAGAATCAAATTATTACAAAATAAAAAACAACCAATAAACAAAAAAATAGCCCCAGCGTGGCATCCAAGTAACAGTTTTGACATCCAACCTAGAGTCTGGGTCTTGGTGTACCCGCGGATGCCTTTAAATGCTAAGGATTAGGACCTACTATGCAGCAGACACAGCTCCAGATGCCCGACATACATTCAACATAGTCTAGCAAAGTAGGTTTTACCACTTTGATTTTATAGATGACCAAGCAGAAATGCAGAGACATGAGTGACATTACCCAAGTATGCACAGCCCGGCAATGCTGATATTAGAGGCCAGTTTTCCCTTGCTTTAACTTTCTTCTTTTTCACCGAAAAATCGTGATTAAATTCATCAGTGTTCCCTTTTTCTGCAATTAAAAATGTCACTCTAACTGTAAATATATGTTTTGTTACGTCTGGTAAACAATGACCACAAGCTAATTTCAGGAGAAATAAATACTGCGTGTGATCAGCTGTAATACCCCCAGCACTGCTCCTATGTGATACATCTGGGAGCTCTACGATTGGCCTGTGTGATAGCCTGTCTAACACGCTGACAGCACGTGAGAGTTTACTCCTCACTGACCCCTGCCTCGGGGCGCATCTTGAAGACTGACCGGGAGTTACCGAGTCTCCTGTGTCTGGAGGGTTCGGGATGTGGCCGCCCGTCCAGCACCGAGGAGGTCCTCCAACAGCCGCTGAATCTGAACCAGCTGTGGGGCTCGCACACTCGTTCTGGCCCCTTCCTGTGACGGCCCGTGAGTTTTCCACACTCTCACCACCCGCCCGGCGAGCCCACCACCTAGTGATGCGGCCCTTCGTCCCCAGCCGGGGCTCCTGACAGCACGGGATAAAACCTGACTTGCTCCTTGTCTGGGTTGGACAGCTTTCACAGGACGACGGGGTTTCACTGAGGCAAGGGAGCCCAGAGCAGCAGCGCCCGTCTCTCTGGACGTCACCGTTCGTGGAACCGGCCCGGGCCAGGCGCTGGGCCGTCTTCTTGATCCTGGGCGCCACCCCACACCTTTCCGAAATTCCTTTTCTATTTTCTCCAAGTCAGTCACGCTCGGTGCTTCCACCGCTGCGCGGGAACCCGGCGGACGTAACTACAGTGGAACAGATTTAGAAGGCGCCTCCCGCTGACCCACCCTCGGGGCTCAGCCCCCGGCTGCCGTGGACGCCTCCGGGCTCCGGGCTCCGGGTCCCGGGATGGACGCAGCTGCCAGGGAGGCCGGGCGGGGGTTGCGAAGCGCAGCGCCTCTCGCCGAATGGAATCACCCCCTGCAGCTGCGTCCCGGCCTTTGCGCGCAGGTGGCAACCAGGGGACGGTGCCCTGTAGCTTCGTCGAGTGCAGGCTCCACCGAGGGTCACAAGGCAGCCACTGGGAGGCTCTTCATTACGGAGGCACTGGGGTCGGAAGGGCAGCGCGCGGTCTGCGGCACTGCGCGGGAGGCCTGGTTGAGTTTGTGCACAGGGTCGCACAGGGTCCCTACCTACCGGCCACGGGGTCCCGGATTCCGGGGCTTATTCATCCCGCGATTGGGAGACCTCGCGCCCTTGACCGCGGCTCGTCGTCTCCCCCGCGCCCGCACCCACGGTCCTCCCGGCCGGAGCGGAGGAGGTTTGCCCGCGGGGGTCAGAGGAGGGCGGCCCCGGGCGCGCAGTCGGGTCCCGGGTGCCCGCTCCCTGCCGGCACCCAAGCCCAGCACCTCTGATCCGACGCGGCCGTGGCTTCCCCTCTTCCGTCCCAGAGAAATGGTGTCTGCAGCCCAATGTTTCCATCAGCAACACAGAGCTACGTGACTTGATCGGAGTTTCGTCGATTTGGCCACAGTGGCTAGTTTTGTTTGTTTTGGTTTGGTTTTTTGGGGGGAGGGGGGCAGATGGATCCGGAGCCCGCGGGCTTTGTGGGGCGGCAGAGCGTTTTGCTCCGCGAGGTCCTCCTGGCCCCCGGCCACCTGACCGTCCTCCCTCGGCCTTCGCGGCTCTGAGACCCCAGGGCCGGTCTGTCTTGCGTCTCCTCATCGCCCGGCGGGGACGGCGGAGCCCAGGACGGGGCCCTCACCTGCTGCGGGAGCGCAGCCGACCTCAGGCCTCAGGCAGAGACCGGGCGCTCCTGCGGAGCTGGGCCGCGTCCCCGCGCCGCTGCTGAGGCGCGCGCCGGGGTCCCTGGAGCCTCAGTACATGCTGCTTCTCTCGGGCGCAAAGAGGAATGGGCTTCCAGAACATGCTCAACAAATGAATCACTAAAATATCAATTTTATCCTACTTTTTACTTGCTCGGTAAAAGTAAAAAGAGTTTGGAAATACCATGTCTTGGGGAAGGTGGATATAGTAACTAGATCTTCTTACACATTATTGGTAGGAATTTAAATTAAGACCTTACAGGATCAATTGGGTAAATAACCGGTCCTAAATATTCTCACCCCAGAAAAGAAATTGTAATTATGTGACATGACACTTGGCACGGTGGTGATCATTTTGCAATAATGTATCAAATCAACAGGTCCTGCGGCTTAAATCTACACAATGTTATATGTCAATTGTATCTCAATAAAGCTTTAAAAATTCCCTCCGCGGAACAATTCCACTCTAAGTAACGTATCATGATACAATATGCTCTGAGGACGAGGGGCATGTGTACGCTCCAGCCCCGCTCCTGAGAGTGAAATACTGGCAATAAGGTAAAAAAGCCATTGGTAGAGGAGAGATTAAACATGGCACAGCTCTATGATGGAATACAATGCAATTAGATAAAGAAGAAGGCAGTGTAAGGTGTGCCGATATCTAATGATGTACAAGATTCATTTAAAGTGAAAAAGCATCACGCAGAGCTGGGTTTATGATACACTTGGATGTGTGTGCCCGCAGATGCTCTGGAAGAGTATTTAAGAAATGGCAGCAGTGGGTTTCTCCGCTAGGGAATCCGAGGGAATGAGGGGGAGGTAAGGAAGAGACACACCTCACTCCCTGCAGCTTTCTAACCTTCGAACGTGCATGTGCTGCCTACTCAAACAATTGAATACATTTTCCTCAATTAAATAAAAATAAACGCATACACTGTTGTTAGACTCTTGTGCCTGCCTCCCATGATTTGATCGCCAATATAGGAAGAGCGATAATCCTGATTTTAAACCTGGTGCCTCCTGTCTTGGCTCAGGAGCACTAACAGCACGAGTAAACAGTTCATCACGGGGAGTCACTCACCACAGATGAGCGAGAGCCTGGGTCCAGCAATGTTCCCCAGATGGTCAGCCTTTCTCCTCCAGTGTTGCTGGAAGTTCATGGTCATTAAAAAGTCCAGCTAAACTATTATTTTCTCTCCATGACATGGTGTATACTGGAAAATTCAAGACAGCACTAGAAAGAAAATTTAAAACAAAAAAAGATGGTCAACAACAGCTACTAGAAGCCGAAGTTGGGCCAGTTAAAAATGTGAAGAAATACTCCATATTCAAAGTTTGTTCTCCATGGGCTATGACTGCATCTTATCCCATATAACTGTCCTGGCTAGACACGACTCACTCTGAGCAACTCTTTAGAGCAGATAACTTCAGTATCTTCAGTGAAGATATATAAACTTCAGTGAAGTTTATAAAATCCACTCATTTGACAAGTTTTTATGGAGCATTTACTAAATATTAAAACTTAGATTAGGTCTGGATAGCTCAACATAAAAAAAGCAGAGGCCAGGCTCCTTAGAAAATTACAGTCCAAGCAGAGGCAGATACATAAACAAATAGTTACAGTAAAGTACGGTACATGCATTTTTCTGTATTTGCACAGAGTAATGCATTATAGGACCAATGGGAAAGGATGCCTAAATATCTCTGGAGGCAGAACAGGGGGGCAGATTATTAAGGAAAACTTTCCCAGGAGCTGTGGCTATTAATGGAGCCCTTCTGTTGCTGGAATCCTAGTGTCCCTGTGCCTCCTTAGTAGATGAATGATACCAGTGTCCCATTAGCATCAATATTCCACCTCTATTGGCTCAGTGGCTCCCCCTGCAACTTTCAGTTTGTTAGTCCTAAAAAATACAGCCCCTATCTATTTTGGGCATCCCTAGAGCTTGCCTTACACATGTTTCCAAGGTCTTCCATTTCACATGTTCTGTGATGTTTCTTTACTCCTGCTGTTCATCAGTGATTCATGTAAGGAAAGGGAGCTTCTCTCAACATGCTTGCCCTTTACCTCATGACTGCAGACTGGCTGCCATTGCTCCAGTCATTACAGCCATGTTAGGCAGGAAGTTCAAATGTGTGAGGTAAAGAAAAGCTGACACCAGCCTTCTTTTGTATCAAGAAAGCCAACAATTTCACAAAGCTCCCCATCTCCCCCCACCACCTCCAACAAACTTCCATTTCCATCTCATGACCTAGAATCTGGCCACAAGCCACCCACAGATGCAAAGGAAGCTGGAAAAATAGACAACAGGAACTTCCAATAACATTAAGACTCATCACCTGGGGATCGGTCAGCAAGTCCCCAATGACAATGTGTGTTTTGATGGTAACAAAAATAACGAAGATAAATTGCTTTAAGACATTTTTTTCCCTTTGAGAATAAATAAAGGATCCCACATGTTTACCTCTCTAAATAGAAATCAGACTCTAAGACTTAGTCGTGGGGATCAAGTCTCACTCACTCAGCAATTTTGCATCTTTGTAGGATCTCATGATGCATTTTACTTCTCTCTAGCCCACCTTCCCCCACATTTTTTGATAATTCAAGGCTTTAAAACAAAATGACACAGACAAAAATAAGCTTATGAATACATGCACTAATTTAAAGAAATTTCTTTATGGGTAGTGTAGCAGTAGTTCAGTAGTGTCCCACCACTAGACAGAATGTACATAAATAAGATTTTAGTGGGAAAATGATTTACACTGAAGTTACCTTTTCTTATTGTTCTGGGGAAACGTGTGTGTGTGTGTGTGTGTGTTTAAAAGACTTAAGCAGATGTTTTCAAAAAGAAGAGTGGCAGCATTATAATAGTGCAAGCCTCTGTGAACATTTAAATGTGTTGGCACATGGCTTTTATTACTCAGAGAGAAATTTAATGGCTTATGGAAAGATCAAACATACGTTGTTCTAGCTGTCAAATCAACTTCAGAAGTAGTTACATAGCTTCCTACGTATTTGTTTTGAGTTGCAGGTAGAAAAACGAATTCTCTTTCTCTTATTACTGTGTTTGAGTCATAGATTCTAGTGGCAAATCTGAAATAAAAAGAAGACCTGAGCTTTAGAGCTTTGTATCAATTTTATTCAAATGTCTATTGAAATTTTTCAAAAAAAATAGTCAAATATATATTTATGCTTTAAGGCATTATTCACACCCAAGTAATATTTAGCTGGTGATGTCTGTAAATTAAAACTAATTATGTAAGAAAGTCATAGACTATTTATGAAATGCATTTGCATTAACTACTAACCATGGAAGGGAAGAAAAGTTTATCGTTTTAAACAGAATGTGACAGAAACAGTGTGGCAGTAAAATAACTGCAAGTTAATACACTGAAGTGCTATTGTAAACCAGTTCAACGAGAAGAAACAATCAGCCTGTTTCCCAAAGCTGGTGAGGCTACAGTAAAACTGACATGTCTCTATATGTATGTAATTTGGAATATAGTTTGGCAATGTGGATCAATACTCTTTATGGTGTTGACATAATTTGACCTGTTGACATTATGGATGAAACCAAATCCTGAAAAATAAATCTGAAAGAAGACAAAACACAAGCCTATACACTAGATAGGTAGATATCAATATAATAGATGGATACACGTGTATATTTGTAAATGGCTAAATGGCAAAAATAAATGAAATAAATATTTGAGAGCAGAAAAATGTCACATAACTTAAACTGAAATTGGAGAAATACTATACAGCCATTAAAAATATTAAATAAAGACCCCATAGCATCATAATGTAGTTACGAGGCACTGTGAAATTTAGAACTGATTTATGCGATAATTATAACTGGAAAGCCATCGCATGACATAAGTATAGACCAGAAAAAGCAGGAACTAGAGGCTTGCTTGTCTCATTTGAGGGAAGCAATTATGGATGTTTTTATTTCCTTCTTAAATATTTCATTGGGTTTTCTGTAATGTTTTGTGTGTGTGTGTGTGTGTGAATCTTTATTTTGTTTAATTTAATTTTTTTAGCAGTCATGTTGCTTTATTTTTTTTCTTTTATTTTTTTATACTGCAGGTTCTTATTAGTCATCAATTTTATACACATAGTGTATACATGTCAATCCCAATCGCTGAATTCAGCACACCACCACCACCCCCTGCAGCTTTCCCCCCTTGGTGTCCATACGTTTGTTCTCCACGTCTGTGTCTCAATTTCTGCCCTGCAAACCGGTTCATCTGTACCATTTTTCTAGGTTCCACATATATGCGTTAATATATGATATTTGTTTTTCTCTTTCTGACTTACTTCACTCTGTATGACAGTCTCTAGATCCATCCACGTCTCCACAAATGACCCAATTTCATTCCTTTTCATGGCTGAATAATATTCCATTGTATATATGTGCCACATCTTCTTTATCCATTCATCTGTCGATGGGCATTTAGGTTGCTTCCATGACCTGGCTATTGTAAATAGAGCTGCAATGAACATTGGGGTGCATGCGTCTTCTTGAATTATGGTTTTCTCTGGGTATATGCCCAGTAGTGGGATTGCTGGGTCATATGGTAGTTCTATTTTTAGTTTTTTAAGGAACCTCCATACTGTTCTCCATAGTGGCTGTATCAATTTACATTTCCACCAACAGTGCAAGAGGGTTCCCTTTTCTCCACACCCTCTCCAGCATTTATTGTTTGTAGATTTTCTGATGATGCCCATTCTGACTGGTGTGAGGTGATACCTCATTGTAGTTTTGATTTGCATTTCTCTAATAATTAGTGATGTTGAGCAGCTTTTCATGTGCTTCTTGGCCATCTGTATGTCTTCTTTGGAGAAAAGTCTATTTAGGTCTTCTGCCCATTTTTGGATTGGGTTGTTTGTTTTTTTAATATTGAGCTGCATGAGCTGTTTATATATTTTGGAGATTAATCCTTTGTCCATTGATTCGCTTGCAAATATTTTCTCCCATTCTGAGGGTCGTCTTTGCGTCTTGTTTATGGTTTCCTTTGCTGTGCAAAAGCTTTGAAGTTTCATTAGGTCCCCTTTGTTTATTTTTGTTTTTATTTCCATTACTCTAGGAGGTGGATCAAAAAAGATCTTGCTGTGATGTATGTCAAAGAGTGTTCTTCCTATGTTTTCCTCTAAGAGTTTTATAGTGTCCGGTCTTACATTTAGGTCTCTAATCCATTTTGAGTTTACTTTTGTGTATGGTGTTAGGGAGTGTTCTAATTTTATTCTTTTACATGTAGCTGTCCAGTTTTCCCAGCACCACTTATTGAAGAGACTGTCTTTTCTCCATTGTATTTCCTTGCCTCCTTTGTCATAGATTAGTTGACCATAGGTGCGTGGGTTAATCTCTGGGCTTTCTATCTTGTTCCATTGATCTATGTTTCTGTTTTTGTGCCAGTACCATATTGTCTTGATTACTGTAGCTTTGTAGTATAGTCTGAAGTCAGGGAGTCTGATTCCTCCAGCTCCGTTTTTTTCCCTCAAGACTTCTTTGGCTATTCGGGGTCTTCTGTGTCTCCATACAAATTTTATGATTTTTTGTTCTAGTTCTGTAAAAAATGCCATTGGTAATTTGATAGGGATTGCATTGAATCTGTAGATTGCTTGGGGTAGTATAGTCATTTTCACAATGTTGATTCTTCCAATCCAGGAACATGGTATATCTCTCCATCTGTTGGTATCATCTTTAATTTCTTTCATCAGTGTCTTATAGTTTTCTGCATACAGGTCTTTTGTCTCCCTAGGTAGGTTTATTCCTAGGTATTTTATTCTTTTTGTTGCAATGGTAAATGGGAGTGTTTCCATAATTTCTCTTTCAGATTTTTCATCATTAGTGTTTAGGAATGCAAGAGATTTCTGTGCATTAATTTTGTATCCTGCAACTTTACCAAATTCATTGATTAGCTCTAGTAGTTTTCTGGTGGCACTTTTAGGATTCTCTATGTGTAGTATCATGTCATCTGCAAACAGTGACAGTTTTACTTCTTCTTTTCCAATTTGTATTCCTTTTATTTCTTTTTCTTCTCTGATTGCTGTGGCTAGGACTTCCAAAACTATGTTGAATAATAGTGGCGAGAGTGGACATGCTTGTCTTTTTCCTGTTCTTAGAGGAAATGCTTTCAGTTTTTCACCATTGATATTGATGTTTGCTGTGGGTTTGTCATATATGACCTTTATTAGGTTGAGGGAGGTTCCCTCTATGCTCACTTTCTGGAGAGTTTTTATCATAAATGGGTGTTGAATTTTGTCAAAAGCTTTTTCTGCATCTATTGAGATGATCATATGGTTTTTCTTCTTCAATTTGTTAATATGGTGTATCACATTGATTGATTTGCATATATTGAAGAATCCTTGCATCCCTGGGATAAATCCCACTTGATCATGGTGTATGATCCTTTTAATGTGCTGTTAGATTCTGTTTGCTAGTATTTTGTTGAGGATTTTTGCATCTATATTCATCAGTGATATTGGTCTGTAATTTTCTTTTTTTGTAGTATCTTTGTCTGGTTTTGGTATCAGGGTGATGGTGGCCTTATAGAATGAGTTTGGGAGTGTTCCTTCCTCTGTAATTTTTTGGAAGAGTTTGAGAAGGATGGGTGTTAGCTCTTCTCTAAATGTTTGAGAGAATTCACCTGTGAAGCCATCTGGTCCTGGACTTTTGTTTGTTGGAAGATTTTTAATCACAGTTTCAAGTTCATTACTTGTGATTGGTCTGTTCATATGTTCTGTTTCTTCCTGGTTCAGTCTTGGAAGGTTATACCTTTCTAAGAATTTGTCCTTTTCTTCCAGGTTGTCCGTTTTATTGGCATAGAGTTGCTTGTAGTAGTCTCTTAGGATGCTTTGTATTTCTGCGGTGTCTGTTGTAATGTCTCCTTCTTCACTTCTAATTTTATTGATTTGAGTCCTCTCCCTCTTTTTCTTGATGTGTCTGGCTAATGGTTTATCAATTTTGTTTATCTTCTCAAAGAACCAGCTTTTAGTTTTATTGATCTTTGCTATGGTTTTCTTTGTTTCTATTTCATTTATTTCTGCTCTGATCTTTATGATTTCTTTCCTTCTGCTAACTTTGGGTTTTGTTTGTTCTTCTTTCTCTAGTTCCTTTAGGTGTAAGGTTAGATTGTTTATTTGAGATTTTTCTTGTTTCTTGAGGTAGGCTTGTATAGCTATAAACTTCCCTCTTAGAACTGCTTTTGCTGTATCCCATAGGTTTTGGACAATCGTGTTTTCATTGTCATTTGTCTCTAGGTATTTTTTTTTTTTTAACATCTTTATTGAATTATAATTGCCTTACAATGGTGTGTTAGCTTCTGCTTTATAACAAAGTGAATCAGTTATACATATACAATATGTTTCCATTTCTCTTCCCTCTTGCATCTCCCTCCCTCCCACCCTCCCCATCCCATCCCTCTAGGTGGTCACAAAGCACCGAGCTGATCTCCCTGTGCTATGCGGCTGCTTCCCACTAGTTATCTATTTTACATTTGGTAGTGTATATATGTCCATGACACTCTCTTACCCTGTCACATCTCACCCCACCCCCTCCCCATATCCTCAAGTCCATTCTCTAGTAGGTCTGCGTCTTTATTCCCGTCTTGCCACTAGGTTCTTCATGGCCTTTTTTTTTTTTTTTTTTTCCCTTAGATTCCATATATATGTGTTAGCATACTGTATTTGTTTTTCTCTTTCTGACTTACTTCACTCTGTATGACAGACTCTAACTCCATCCACCTCATTACAAATACCTCCATTTCATTTCTTTTTATGGCTGAGTAATATTCCATTGTATATATGTACCACATCTTCTTTATCCATTCATCTGTCGATGGACATTTAGATTGCTTCCATGTCCTGGCTATTGTAAATAGAGCTGCAATGAACATTTTGGTACATGACTGTTTTTGAATTATGGTTTTCTCAGGGTATATGCCCAGTAGTGGGATTGCTGGGTCGTATGGTAGTTCTATTTGTAGTTTTTTAAGGAACCTCCATACTGTTCTCCATAGTGGCTGTATCAATTTACATTCCCACCAACAGTGCAAGAGGGTTCCCTTTCCTCCACACCCTCTCCAGCATTTATTGTTTCTAGATTTTTTGATGATGGCCATTCTGACCGGTGTGAGATGATATCTCATTGTAGTTTTGATTTGCATTTCTCTAATGATTAATGATGTTGAGCATTCTTTCATGTGTCTGTAGGCCATCTGTATATCTTCTTTGGAGAAATGTCTATTTAGGTCTTCGGCCCATTTTTGGATCGGGTTGTTCGTTTTTTTGTTATTGAGCTGCATGAGCTGCTTGTAAATCTTGGAGATTAATCCTTTGTCAGTTGCTTCATTTGCAAATATTTTCTCCCATTCTGAGGGTTGTCTTTTGGTCTTGTTTATGGTTTCCTTTGCTGTGCAAAAGCTTTTAAGTTTCATTAGGTCCCATTTGTTTATTTGTGTTCTTATTTCCATTTCTCTGGGAGCTGGGTCAAAAAGAATCTTGCTGTGATGTATGTCATAGAGTGTTCTGCCTATGTTTTCCTCTAAGAGTTTGATAGTGTCTGCCCTTACACTTAGGTCTTTAATCCATTTTGAGTTTATTTTTGTGCATGGTGTCAGGGAGTGTTCTAATTTCATACTTTTACATGTACCTGTCCAATTTTCCCAGCACCACTTATTGAAGAGGCTGTCTTTTCTCCACTGTATATGCTTGCCTCCTTTATCAAAAATAAGGTGCCCATATGTGTGTGGGTTTATCTCTGGGCTTTCTATCCTGTTCCATTGATCTATATTTCTGTTTTTGTGCCAGTACCAAACTGTCTTGATTACTGAAGCTTTGTAATATAGTCTGAAGTCAGGGAGCCTGATTCCCCCAGCTCCATTTTTCGTTCTCAAGATTGCTTTGGCTATTCGGGGTCTTTTGTGTTTCCATACAAATTGTGAAATTTTTTGTTCTAGTTCTGTGAAAAATGCCAGTGGTAGTTTGATAGGGATTGCATTGAATCTGTAGATTGCTTTGGGTAGTAGAGTCATTTTCACAATGTTGATTCTTCCAATCCAGGAACATGGTATATCTCTCCATCTATTTGTATCATCTTTAATTTCTTTCATCAGTGTCTTATAATTTTCTGCATACAGGTCTTTTGTCTCCTTAGGTAGGTTTATTCCTAGATATTTTATTCTTTTTGTTGCAATGGTAAATGGGAGTGTTTTCTTAATTTCACTTTCAGATTTTTCGTCATTAGTGTATAGAAATGCAAGAGATTTCTGTGCATTAATTTTGTATCCTGCTACTTTACCAAATTCATTGATTAGCTCTAGGAGTTTTCTGGTAGCATCTTTAGGATTCTCTATGTATAGTATCATGTCATCTGCAAATAGTGACAGCTTTACTTCTTCTTTTCCGATTTGGATTCCTTTTATTTCTTTGTCTTCTCTGATTGCTGTGGCTAACACTTCCAAAACTATGTTGAATAATAGTGGTGAGAGTGGGCAGCCTTGTCTTGTTCCTGATCTTAGTGGAAATGGTTTCAGTTTTTCACCATTGAGGACAATGTTGGCTGTGGGTTTGTCATATATGGCCTTTATTATGTTGAGGAAAGTTCCCTCTATGCCTACTTTCTGCAGGGCTTTTATCATAAATGGGTGTTGAATTTTGTCAAAAGCTTTCTCTGCATCTATTGAGATGATCATATGGTTTTTCTCCTTCAATTTGTTAATATGATGTATCACATTGATTGATTTGCGTATATTGAAGAATCCTTGCATTCCTGGGATAAACTCCACTTGATCATGGTGTATGATCCTTTTAATGTGCTGTTGGATTCTGTTTGCTAGTATTTTGTTGAGGATTTTTGCATCTATGTTCATCAGTGATATTGGCCTGTAGTTTTCTTTCTTTGTGACATCTTTGTCTGGTTTTGGTATCAGGGTGATGGTGGCCTCGTAGAATGAGTTTGGGAGTGTTCCTCCCTCTGCAATATTTTGGAAGAGTTTGAGAAGGATAGGTGTTAGCTCTTCTCTAAATGTTTGATAGAATTCACCTGTGAAGCCATCTGGTCCTGGGCTTTTGTTTGTTGTCTAGGTATTTTTTGATTTCTTCAGTGATCTCTTGGTTATTTAGTATCGTATTGTTTAGCCTCCATGTGTTTGTGTTTTTTACGTTTTTTCCCTGTAATTGATTTCTAATCTCATAGCATTGTGGTCAGAAAAGATGCATGATATTTCAATTTTCTTAAATTTCCTGAGGCTTGATTTGTGACCCAAGATGTGATCTATCCTGGAGAATGTTCCGTGCACACTTGAGAAGAAAGTGTAATCTGCTGTTTTTGGATGAAATGTCCTATAAATTGCTGTAATGTTTTAAGAATAAAAATGGGAAAATAAAATGTAGAAAATCAATGAAAAAGAGCAAAATGATAATATTTTCCAATCACTAAATCTACTTATAACAACTGAAAATTTGGTTTCTTTGAAACAACTGAGTATGGAAGGTTCTTCTCTGTCCATATTAGAGTTGCCGATGGGCGATTACAGATCCTCAGAGAAACGTGGTCCCAATTTACAATTACTTACCTTGTCACACTTCAATTGCACAAAGCTTTCTTTTTACAGTCTCGCTAATTTTCAGTTCTAAGCAATTTTTATGTCATGATATGAGCTCCCAATTAATATTTATATTTGGCCAACATTTCACATAAAAGAACTTAGTCTTGGAGTACTATCATAGTTTATAAAATAGTCTTACTGACTCTGATCTTTTCCAACTCCAGTGCACACCAGATGATGTCATTCATTTTGCCATTTTCCCGCAGACACACACACACACACACACACACACATTAGTCTCTTCCTTGTTCTAGGCGACCTCTACAACTTGATCTCATTATTGCCTTTATATACTATTTCCCCATTATTCTCTAAAATGTGTCCTATCTTTGGTATAGAAATGGTGTTTGTAATTAGAAAATTTTGGATTTAAAACCCAGCTGTGCCACATACTAGATTCATGATTTGGGAACATTACATATTTCACTAACCATAAATATTCTCATGTATAAAATGGGGGATAATAATGCATTCCATTCATGGATGTAATGAGAATTTAATGAGCAATAGAAACTACTCAGAATTCAGAAACACTATTTTGGGGCATGGAAATTGGTACAATCTCTTCAGGGGATGATTTGACAATACCTATTTTTTAAAAAGGTGCATCGATTAGGTTAGACGAAGTTGGAGTAACACATAGATTGCGATTGCTATGTTTCAGTAAAACAGAAGTGTATTTCTTACTCACCAAGAGTCTGGGGCAAGTGTTCAGGTGAGAAGGGTTACCTTCCAGGTCACATTCTGGGACCCAGGGGGTGCCAGTTCAGCCACTATCGGAACTGTCCTGCCAAATGAGAAACAGATTAGGGAAATGTGCATGGGAGGACTTTGAAGGGCAGAATGGGAAGCAGAAAAATCACCCTACACTTTCCTCTGGAGAAAACTTAATCATGAGACCACAAATAACAGCAAAGGAGACTGAAATACTTAGTCTGACCCGAAAATGGGAGGAGTTTTGCAGACAGCTTGCTGTGTCTGCTACAATCCCCTGCAATAATAGAGATGCATGCAAACAAAGGTATTTGCACAAGAAAATATCCTGTTAATTTCTAACAGAAAAGAACAGAACCAACGTAACTATCCATCAACAGGTGGCCAGTGAAATAAGTTACTTCACATTCATAAAATGGATTATTATGAAGCTAGTAAAAGAAAGAATGGATAGAGTATGTTGTTTTAGCACAAAGCTAAAAATGTTGTCTGTGTAAATAAAAATAAGAGGCAAAACAGTGTAACATGCCCACATCATCTGTGTACATATGTATTCAATAACAGGATGCCTTATTTTTTTCCAGCTTTATTGAGATTTGACATTACATACATTTAAGGAGTACAATTTGATGATTTGATACACACACACACACACACACACACACACACACACACACATATAGTGAAATGATTACCAAAATAAGATAACACCTCCCTCACCTCACATAATTACAATTTTTTTGTATGTGGTGAGAATATTTACCATCTATGCTCTTAGCAACTTTCACGTATATAACAGTATTATTAACTACAGTCACCATGCCGTACATTAGATCCCGAGAACTTACTCATTTTATAATTGGAACTTCATGCCCTTTGAACATTTTCCCAGTTCCCCAACTAGCCATCCCTGGCTACACCATCATACTCTCTGTTTCTGTGAGTTTCTTTTTTAAGAGTCCACATTAAATGAGATCATATTGTATTTGTCTTTCTCTGTCTGACTTCTTTCACTGAGCACAATGTCCTCAAGGTCCATCCATGTTGTTGCAATTGCAGGATTTCCTCCTTTTTATAGTTAAATAATATTCCATTATGTATATCCGTCAGTGGACATTTAGGTTGTTTCTGTATCTTGGCTATTGTGAAGAGTGCTGCAGTAAGTACAGGGGTGCATACTACTCTTCAAGGTAATGATTTGATGTCCTTGTGATATATATACTCAGAAAGGGGATCACTGGATCATCTGGTAGTTCTATTCTTAATCTTTTGAGGAACTTTCATCCTGCTTCCCATAGTGGCTGCTCCCATTTACATTCCCAACAGGGCACAAAGGTTCCCTGTTCTCCACAGCCTCACCAACACTTGTTATTTCTTGTCGTTTTGATGATAGTCATTCCAGCGGGTGTGAGGTGATATCTCATTGTGGTTTTGATTTGCATTTCACTGATGATTAGTAATTTGACATCTTTTAATTTACCTGTTGGCTATCTGTATTCTTTGGAAAATGTCTCTTCTGGCCCTCTGCCCACTTTTAAAATAGGGTTATTAGGATTTTTGTCAATGAGTTCTATGAGTCCCTTATACATTTTGGGTACTAACCCTTTATTGGAGATGTGGTTTGGAAATATTTTCTCCCATAACATAGACTGCTTTTTCATTTTGTTGATGGTTTCCTTTGCAGTGCAGAAGCTTTTTAGTTTGATATAGTCTCATTTATTGATTTTGTTTCTGTTGCTTGTGCTTTTGATGCCATATCCAAAAAAATCATTGCCAAGACCCATGTCAGGGAGCTTTTTCCCTATGTTTTCTTCTAGGAGTTTTAAGGTTTCAGGTCTTACATTTAAGGCTTTGATCCATTTTGAGTTAATTGTTGTGAGTGGTATAAGATAGGTGTCCAGTTTTATTCTTTTGGATGTGAGTATCCAGTTTTCCCTATAACATATATTGAAGAATAACTTTCCCCACTGAGATTCTTGGTTGCCTTGTCAAATACTTGGCCCATGCATAGGGAAAAAAAAGGGGGGAATCTTTGGAAAACTTTTCTGCTCTTTATTTCTTAGAATTCTGAATTGTTGGCATAATGCCTTATGAAAACAACTTAATTAATTGCTTTCAGGGAGATTAGGTCTAGAAAGAAGCAATTCCTATTGCTTGATTTGTGGCCCCAAAATTTCCTCAAATATTCCAGTGCAGTTGTCTCTAAAATTAACTGTGAATAAAATCAGAATTCTAGCAGGCTGTTGAGTAGCTGCGGCGTCTGAATGTGTAAGGTAGACTTAGAGCTGGAACTGGGGATGGGAGAAAGGGAAGAATTATCACTGCAATAATTCTCTGAGCACCCAACACACATGGCTGGTTGGGGGGAGGGGGTGGGCTGGAGGATTCTTCCTCAACTCAGGCATTTCCTCCGCGCCTCCAGACATGTACATGTAGGATGAAATGTCATCCTCCGTAAATCAGTCCGGATTCAAGGGCTCAATTCAATGTACAGGAGAATAGTTCACCCGCAGAAAATGGTAAAAGAAGGGATACGGGCATTTTGAAAGAGAGAGTTTTCATGTATGTATCTAAATCCCCATCGGACAGCCCTAACTCTCAGAGGATGGTCTTCTTATTGATATGCCAAACAAACAAATTAAAACAAAAGAACAGCAACAAACAACCTACTTCCTTAAATGGCTCAAAGATTTGCCAGACCCTAAAACTGGAACAGTTTACAGTGGAGCAAGTCTGTGATAAGACATCGCTAGACTGTTCTGCCCACTGCGTTGGACGGTGGGTGTCTGGATCTTGTGCCTCCCGTGAGGCCACTGTTTAGTCTATTCGGAGTCACCGTGTCCAGTTCTGACAAATCGGTTTTGGAATAGCACTGCCCCAAATTCGCAGTCTGCCTACTAGTTACATGTGATTTAATAACAGTCCAAAAAGTGCTAATGCAAGGAGAAGAGGCGAATTTCTCAGCAAGCAGAGCAGCTGCGGCTGCCTTGGCAAAAGCCCTGACCAACTGTCAACCAGGATGTCAACACTGCGGGGACCCAGGCCAAGGGAAGACATCAAGGTAAACAGGAGTCTTGGGCCTGAATTCTTCCTGTACCTGGACTGTAAGGGACCTTCTACGGCATCACCAATAATTTGTGCTGATCCAACTGCTTTAGGGGGCCCCTGCCCTCAGAGCAGTGACCACAGCTCCCCTCAGGGAGAACGAAAAGCCCCAGGAGCCTTCCTTCCAGATTCTTTATAAGATCGCTCTGGAGAGACCCCACACCCCATGTCAATTTCCAAAGCCAATATTTAGGAATTTAGGGGCATGGTCAGTACAGGGCCATGGGAGACACTAATTCTGAGAAACCTTGCACTGATGAGATGATCCAGTTTTATCAGAGGCCATTGAGGGGGGAATATTTACAGCAACGAAATCCTAATGTCATTGCAAACTGGACACGGGGAACCAAAGAAAATGGCACCCCTGTAATGGTTTTGTCATTGAATTACTTGTGTGCTGAACTCGATTGATTCCAACCCTGGGAAGGAGGAGGCCCTGTGTGAACGCGAGGGGCACACGGTGCGTGACACTGACAGATGGACACGCCAACCCAGCCAGTGGGTTCCCGCTCTGTACTATGTCGTAAATATAAAACCGTTCTGCGTTTCAAGGGGAGAGAATCTAGTCAGCAGTATGGTCACAAAGGCGGAAGAATCTGCTCTTCCGGTCTCCCACTGAAAACCTCAGTCCGGCAGATTACGAAGTTAGCGGGCTCCTCGAGACTAACGTGGAATCCACCCAGAAATGTGGGTCTCTGTGTCAACCACGCTAGCACTGACCACACCTAGCTTCTCTGTTGCGTGGCCCTTGGTCTGGCAGCTTCATCCCTCCCAATACACTCACGTTAGCCCCATAGTGGTGTGCCTTCCCTTGGCCGGATTGCAGCTTACCTTTTTTTTCTACCATGAAAACACTTAGGTTCCTCACCATATTAATATGTTTTGTGAGAGAGTACTTAAACTGATACTTGAGCCCTAATTCAAATGTTGAGTGTCCTACAATATCCCAAAGCCACAACAACGATTTGGGGGTCATTTTGTCTCACATTCTGTCCTCTCCTCTTGATTTTGTGACTGAGATGGAACAGGACAGGTAAGTACCCGTGAGCTGTCTTCATCGGGAACCTCCTAGGAACGCAGCTGTCTCTACTAGCAAGGCCAGGCGAACAGTTTTGTTCCTGCCGCTTCCTACTTGAAGGAGGTGTGAAAACCACTGGCTATTGTAGCCAGTTTATCTCACACCTGGTGTCACGCACTAGTTACTTAAGCAAGTGGTTAGAAGTCATCATCCGGGTGGTGTGTCTCTAAGCCTCAAAGCGTCTCAGCAGACCCCAAAGTAACAAGCACCTTCTCCCACGCCCGTGATCCGCAGACCGCAGCAGGTGGCCCGGAGGTCCAGCCTCGAGGACACAGAGAGTCAGCCCCTGAGCCATCGGACGGCTTAGTCTTAAGACCCAGAGCAGGAGCCCTGGGAATCCAGAGACACCGCTGGGCACCCCTGAGGAGGAAGGGTTCGCGGTTTACCACTCCCGAGATCTCAGCTGCTCTCGGGCACTGGATCATTTTACTACACTAACATGCTTGGGACAGGGAAAGGAGAGGCGCACTGCAAAATGAGAGAAGCACCTCGGGGAATGACACGCTGCCAAGAGCGTCCACAAGACCCCGTGGCTGCTTGAACACCACCCCCCGGCTGGAAGCACGTCATCCTGGCACCCAGTGGACTCCACCATTGACTGGACCCACCACCCAAGGGTCACTCTCCTCCCAAGGGTCATTCTCAGAGTTGCTGTGTTCACGGGTCACGCCATCAGTATCACTTCCACATGGAAGTGTCTAGGTATGTTATCAGCCCAAACCAACATCACACTTCTGGGGTCATGTTGAAGTCCTGACAAATTCAGGAACGAGACAAGGATGGTCTCCTCTCCCCCATGTCACTGATCACCTTAATGGAGACATTAACCAATACATTAGACATGAGAAAAGTGAACAGTAGAGACAGGAAAATTTTATAAGGAGGAAGCAAAGAAAACAGTTGGAATAACTACGTTCTTGGAAACTCAATTGAGAAGGAATTGAGAATTCAGTAAATTAGCGAGACATATAACAAATATAAAGAAATTAATAGTCTTCACATGTAAAAATAATGAGAAGTTAGAAGATAAATTAGAACAGAAGATCTCATTTATAATGGCAACCAAAAATAAACTCCTATAAATAAAGTTACAAATAAAATGAACAAAACCTATATTACCATATTAATACTCCTGATGTGCCCAAGAGCAGAACTGAACAAATAGAAAGACTGACCAGATTCTTGAATAGGAAAATTCACTATCATAAATATTTCAAAGCTCCTTATATGCAAATTTATTATGAATCCAGTGAAGATATAAACAAAACACTTTTTCCCCCGAAACTAGAAAAAGAAACAAGCAACAATGGTGAAGAAAAGTCTTAAGATGAAAAACTGAGTGAGGACAGGACCTACCAGATTTTAAAACATAACTACGAACCACAATAATAAAAACACTGTCCATTTGGCATTTGAATACACCAGACTGATGGAAGAAAATAGAAAAGGAGTAATGCATAGAGGAATTTTCTATCAGAAAAAGCCCTACAAAGCATTTGGACCCAAGAAGGAACATTTCAATGAACTGTACGGGGCACACAGATAGCAATTTGGAAAAAGATAATGTCTCTTCCCTTCCTTCTACAGCCGAACCTCTAAATGGATCATACATTGAAATGTAAAAACAAAACCATAATAATACTATAAGAAAACAAGAGATTTTTTTTTAAAAAGTAAAATTGACATGGGTAAAGGAATGCATTTTTTACAATAATTCAATATGCAGGAGCCATAAAAGATGGGAAATTTGGACTATCTAGAAATTAAATTTTTCTACATAGCAAAACACATGATTAGCAAAGTTAAACCAGCTGCAATTCCTATCACAAATTAAGTCTAATTTCCCAAAAGTATGAAGACTCAGTGGAGGTCCAAAAGAATACACACATGTACGGACACAGTCAAGGGACAAGACCACATTCCAGGATGTACTGTTAGCTGAAGCACGTATTCACTGCATGGCACAGAAAGTAACAGCTTTGGGGAATGAAAGGAAAAAGTACAGAAGAAGAATATATATTTGTATTTGCATCTGCACTAATAAGCATTACAAGACACTCATTAAATGAATAAAAGTGTTTCCTAGAGGAAATGAGGGAGAATGTCAGAAAGGGATGAGATGGGAGCAACAGATGCTTAATTGTGTTTGTTTTGTTGTTGAACCACGTGAATCCATTTCTTATTCAGAATAGGAAATAAACGTTTAAAAGATTCTTAAAAAGAAAACACCAGAGCACTTAGAAAAAAAGGAAAAATATAGGAGACAAATAGCAAAATTTTAGATCAACTGAAAAAATAAACATGAAAGAAATATCAATACTTGAAGAAAACTGAAGACAATATTTGAGATAACAGTGGTGTAGGAAAAGACTTCCCAAGCAAAATGAAAATAACAGAAGACTTGGGGGAAAAATTCGCCATTTTGATGAATGAAATATCCTATAAAACAAAACACTCAATAACAGAAGTAAAATTAAGAGAAAATATTCATAGCACATCCTATTTTCCAAAATTATTCATATTTATGTGTAGGTGCAGATACACTAGAAACATAACCTACTACGCAGGCAATTTAAGGAAAGGAAGACTGGCCAATAAACACATGCAATCTGCTCACCGGGACTGGGAACTAGAAAGGCGGATGAGAAGCCTTCGCACTCGCCCGTCGCGGGAGCGGGAGGCCGGGGGCTGTGATGCTCGGCGTCTTCGGGCGTCTGGGAGTGGCCTTCCGTCCGCTCTTGGAGGAAGGGCAACTGTGAAGTGCACAGCACTGACTAAATCGTCAAGCAGCCGTCGCTTCTGGACACAACACTCCGGTTCTGAGCAGTACCCGGCATACTCAGGCACACGTATTTCAGACAACGTCGTCAGTGAAGGGAATGCAGCAGATGTGCAGCTAGAAACGCTGGATCCTAAACGCCAGGAAGCAAAGTGGGGGCAATGGGTGGGAAGCAGCATGGCGGGCGGTAGGGAGCCTTTGCTTCAGCGGGGCCCTGGGTGGGGTCACCCACAGCCTGACATCCCAGCTGAAATGCTCAGGAGCCCAGGGAGAGATGCCTGCAGGGGGCAAGGCCCGAGCTGGGACCCGCACCAGCAGGCATCCCTGGGCAGTGGCAGGGGGCGAGGCGGGCATGAGCAGGAGGGTCATGGGGCCAGGAGGCCAAGGCCGAGGCTGTCATAGGTTGTGGCGCCTCCGCATTTCGCAGAAGTATATTTACTTCCCTGGCCCCCGCCGACCAGCCCCGCCTCTGCCGGCCGAGGGGTTCCTTCTGCACCTGATCCCAGGTCGTCAGCGCCCGCCGGGCGCCCAGGAGGAAAGTCAGGACCCCGGAGCTTCCTCCTCCAGCTCCAGACGCAAACAGCGATGCCAGTGCCACAGCGATCGCCACATTTTAAGGTCAGTTCCTTAAGAAGCAAGTGTCTAATGGTGGAATTGTCGACAACTGTCCCGTGGATGAGGGAGCTAGTTCATCAGTGGAATCTGAGCTTTCCACGTGGGTCATGTCAGCCCCGCCTCCTCTGTCTGACGCTGTCGGTGCTTTTCTAACTCCAGGAAACTTATGTCACAACAGGGTGACCAGCGCTCAGTGTTCAAATCAGACAAAGACATCCTCAAACGGTGGGAGAGAATCACTCGTCAAAGGCTACATGGCGCCCAGGGATCTCGGATACCTTCATGGACTTTTCCACAGAAAATGTCACACTTATCTTTGCGATTCAAAAAGCACCTAGTTCTGCCTGGCCTGGAACACAAGGCAAGTTATCAGCATTCAAATAGATCAAATAAAAAAGAGAACTGAATATAATGCATGATGCTTCTAGAAAACAAGAATTACAACACAACCAACAAAAAGAAAGGAGGGCAAAGATACATAGGTAGCTTCATACATTAGCAGAAGTGTACGTTCTAAGAAAAGCTGTCACCCTGTGTTGTCTGAGGGCATTTAAAACACCTCCAGTGAGGAACTAGAAGCGTCTTCTCGTTCTGCCCCTTCCCCCAGAACGCCGTTTCCCTGGCACGCAGCTTGCTGCCCTGAAAGTAAGATCACAGTACAAAGACAGTGCAGTGATCGGAACACTCTCAGGTTCTGTGGTCTAAAAGGGTAACTTACAAAGTAACCCGAAAAGTTGCATAATGGCAATCTGACCAGACAGCCTTCAATTCATGGTTGGGATATTAGAACAAAATAGCTCCATTACATAGAAATTATTTTTCCCCATCATAAGAGATTTGAGAGACACAAAAATATTTTACAAGTTGCAAGCTTGCAAAAGGTAGTTATGGAAAAGATGTAGTCATGACGGGTGGGTGATTTCCTGTATCCTTTAAAGCATGATTTCTAGCAAAATCACCCAACCCCAGTTGTTTATTTTTAGCAAAGCAAGAGGAAAAGTATATGTTGTCTCCCCAAAACTGCTTCTGCCACTCCCCCATAAATTAGCTTTCCTCATCTCTTCACATCTTTATTCACTTATTTTTTTAAAAAATCTTCCTCCAAAACCAAGCAGACAGCTTTTTCAAGGCCTCTAACACTAGGACCAAGACATTCTTCTGCATATACACAATGGAATACTACTCAGCTGTAAAAAGAACGAAATATTGCCATTTGCAGCAACATGGGTGGACCTAGAGATTATCATACTAAGTGAAGTAAGTCAGAAGGAGAAAGACAAACGCCATATGATATCAGTTATGTGTGCTATCTAAAATATGACACAAACTTATCTACGAAACAGAAACAGACTCACAGACATAGAGAACAGACTTGTGGTTGCCAAGTGGGGCTGGGGGAGGGATGGAGTGGGAGTTTGGGATTAGCAGATGCAACTAGTACATACAGGATGGAGAAACAACAAGGTCCTACTGTAGAGCAGGGAACTATATTCAATATCCTGTAATAAACCATAATGGAAAAGAATATGAAAAATAATATATATATGTATAACTCAATCACTTTGCTGTACAGCAGAAATTAACACAACATTGTAAATCGACTATAATTCAATAAAATACATTTTTTAAAAAGACACTTTTCTGTGTGACCTGTGGGCACCTTACCCGGGTGAAGGTCCGCGCTGCCTTCCTGGGAGAAGCCAGACCCCAGCACCCAGCGTAAGCCTTGGCACGTAGGAGACCCTCACTCACTGCGATGGTTGTTCTTGCTGGTGATGAAAGTTTAATTGATGAGAGGGAGCATATGCAAAGCAGCGGGGCCCTGAGAGGGGTGTGATTTGTTCGAAGAAATCAGTGATGCAAACAAAGGCACAGCAACAAAGGACCCCAGTATGATAAAGTCCTTCTGTGGCTTGGAGGACACAGAATGTAGTAAGATGATGGTGACAATTCCCTAGCTTTTAAATCATTTCTTCACTTGGTTCTAAGTCCTTATCCTTCCAGAACCAGTTGGCAGTCACCTGCCAGACCCCACAGAAAGTCTTTTCTGGGACCCCGACGGCATAAAACCCCTCCTCTCTGCAAACACGGCGTCCCTGACGTTCCTCTGTAATATCCGTGCTCAGTAAGGTTGTTCGGTCCAAGCTGAAGCTTCCTTCCATTAATTAAAGTTGGAAGAATCCAGATTTCTTAATAAAGTTAGCTTCCTGTGGAAATGACCCAAAGGATCGTTTTTGAATGTGAATTGGGAAGGCCTGAGCAGACTATTGTTAAAAAATATCAGGAACTAGAAGAAGGCTTATTATTGAAAATAAAAATAAAAGGTCTGGGGCCTGTGTTCTGACAGCTATTTTGCAGAATCCTCATCGTCTTCGTCGTCATCACCATGGCTACTGTATTATCTACTGAGTGCCTGGCGTGAGGTCAACCTGCGTAGCACCGACTGTCTTCTGCTTTGGAAACAAAGATTAGAGGACAAACTGAGACAACAGAAAACGTCACATGTTCCGTCATATTATACTAAGTATTTTAAAAATCTCTTTTCCCTGGTAGGTAGTAGACTCCCTGAAGCTCAGGAGGAGAAGAAAAAAAAAAAAAAAACCACCTGTTTGGCCCTAGTGGTGACAATATTTAAGTTATATAAATAAAAGTGTGTTTATTAATTATACTTTGTAGTGGACGGTTGCCGATTTGGGTTCCAGCTTCTCTTCCCTTCCTTTGCTAAGAGCACCGGGATGTCTGTGTCTGCCCGTCACGGCCCCGCGCGCCCCACCCTTTGGGGTGGCTGGCTGCACCTCTGTGCCCACGACCGCACTTGTGACTCAGGCCTAAATTGTCACAGGAACCCGTGTTCTTGGGCATGGCCACTGCCCCCAGGGCAGGTAGGCGGCTAAAATGAATACAGAGTACCTTTCAAAGCTTTTGTTTAAATTTTGGTGAAAAACATTCTCTTTCCTGTGCCCAGGCATCCGAGGGACAGCCCAGGTGGGCAGGTAGCTCCCTGGGGACCACAGCTGGAGAGCCACTGTTTAAGGTCGTCAGACCCCGGGCGGCAGAGCCAATGGTGGGACACAGATGGATTTTGGATCAAAACTCAGTCCTCTAGAAGAGCCAATGCCGCCTTGCGAGCTGCCAAGGCAGCCTGGGTTGGTACTTTTTTTATTACTTGAAATAAAAAGATTCCTGATGGATACAAACAGCAAATAATTCAAAAACTCCTTGCCTGATGTATTGTCACTTAGAGTTTTCTCATCATCGTACAGGTTTTAAAATATTTCAGAAAACATAAAAATTAAGTGTGAGTACAGAGAAAAATGTCTGGAAAATAGTTGTTTGACAAGAACGGGAATTGGCATCGGGGCTCCGGCTAAAGTCCTACCTTCCGTAAGCTTTCAGCGGCCTGAGTCCGCTGGCCTTGACGTGAAAGGATAAATGTTCCCCTTGGAAATAACACTAAAATTTCTAGCGCCGACCTCTATTTATTTCAATCTTAGAGAGGAAATTTGAGCGAATGTGCAATAGGCACTGAAATTTCAACTTTGCTGAAGGTGATGTTTACAGCACAGAATGATCCGTTGCCCATTTTATAGAAATCAACCTGGATGGGGCTGCGCTGGGGATGGCAGATCGCTTAACCTCCTCCTCCCAGATCATAAATCTCTGCTAAAGTCAAACAGTGGCCACAAAAGGCTGTGGGTGATAAGAAACAGGGGTCCCTCTGTCCCTTGTATCTCCTTGAAATGAAAAGCTAGAGACGGCCATCGCAAGCAAAACATGACAAAGTGCTTTCATTACCTGGGCTTCTAAGCAAACAGGCCATATCAAGTGGCTCAATAAGTCTCTTACTAAAGAAAAGGTTCTTGTTAGGGCAGTGAAATAAAACGCCACTGTACATCATCAGCGTCGCCTCTTAAAACTGTCACTGCTGATGGCATCATTTCCTCCATGCTTTCACATGAGTGAAATGACTAAAACATATACACAGCCACTTAACGTACAAGGTGATACTTTCTTACTGGTTAACCTCTACGTTGCGAGTCCCTGGTGATGGGGAGTGGGGTCGTAAAATAGTAGTGAGCACCACCGCCCCCCGCCGGGCCAGACCGGATGCCAGGAACGCCGCAGGCCCTCTCATCCTCCCGTCCTCACCACCCCGGTGCGTTCCCTCCTCGTGCCTGGTGTCACTGGCTGCATTCAGGCACCCTGCTCTCTCCCAGCTGGGCCACTGCAGCAGTCCCCCGGCTCGACTCTGGAGACAATCCTGTCCCCCCCAGAGCGCCCCTTCACTGATGCCGCAGCCGCTGTTCTCTCACTCACGTCTGAGCTGCTGGCTCAGCTCGGCATCCTGCAAGGCTCGCTATGGCCGAGCAGCTGCATTTCCCCTTTGTAACGGCCACGACACTTTTTCTACAGCACACGGCCCTTGGAAGTGCTGCTTCTTACACAGCCAAGGTTAGGCAGATGTGTAGCAGACGATTATAAAAAAATTCAGGTTCCTTAATATCGAGGGGTCCTTCAGCTGTGACTCAAAGTTAGAACAGAGGAAGCACCCTCCTGGGTCTGTGTCGCCCCGTGGGATTTGGGGTCAAGGGCAACCGATGCAAATACGACGCTTATGCTGATCGCTCTGCCATGATTAACAGAGTTTTTGTCTCTGATCCAGGAACGTGATGCATCCTTGCCGGCCACACGTTAGCTGGCCCGTAGGGTGAAACCAGGCCCTTCGGAGTTCTTAGAAGTTGGTGAAGAAGATGATTGTGAGCAGACGTGACTTTGTGGAAGGGAAGAGATGAGCACCTCACAGACCGCTAGGGGATGTGAAGTGACTCGGTGAGGTTCAGAAGCAAATGCTCCAGCCCAAGCCTAGAGGGAGGGGGCTGGACGAGTGAGGATCCCACAGTGTCCTGCCTGTCCCGCCCTAATGTTCAGGGACTGAGCAGCAACAGGTAGAACTGAAACAAGTTTCCCTCATGGTGCTTTCATTGCTGTCACTCTCCTCTGTTAGGAGAAGACATGTTACCCTACATGGATGCCGCAAGCCTTGCAGCCTGCACCAGAGGAAGGGGGCTGTAGCTACTGAGTCAGGGCGTCCCCAGATCTGAAATAAAGGGTGTCTGCCATCAGGACACAGAGCTGTGGCTGCAACAAAGGCGTCAGGAGTTCGCTCGGCTGAGCTCTGAGCAGCCACCGGGCCGCTCTACGGCAAAGGCAAATGTGCTTTGCTTACGGGTGAAACGTTGGCCCCCCTAAGGCTACTGCAGGTGCCCCCCCGTGGGTGACACTTTTCAGATTACAATATCGATGTCCCAGTCCCAGTGGCCGGCACCAGCCACATCGCCTGGGTCCCTGGAACCAACCAGTGTCATGTGTTCTTTGCAATCTGACAGCATGCACACTTCATCACAAAGATGCTCAGTCCTGGGCTGATGGTCAAGACCGTCGCTGGGTATTCCAAGCTGCCTGTTACCCAAGGTCCTCTGGTGTCAGTGAGCGTGGGAGAGTCCTCCAGAAACATACACTCAGAGCGACGTCTGCATCCACTGCTTCCACTTCTCCTGGTCCCGAGCCTTGCTGGGTCCCTAATTAAAGCTGCACCCAGAAGAGCTCATCTCGTCCCAGGTACTTGCTGAGTAACAGTCAGGACAAAAGGAGGTTCTAGAGACCTACGTTTAAATTGGAGGATTTCCCTCAGGCGGTTCTTGGGTTTTTCTTTATTTTCCAGGTAACAACAACAGTTGGGCAGCCTGGCTGGTAAATGCTCTGGGGAGATCCCAGCTGACAGGGCTCAGCAGGTGATGCTGGCTCAGCCCCCGGATTCTCCTGTTGGGCGGACGTGGTCCCATCTGTGCTCAGCACGCCCCTGACAGCGGCGCCCATGGGCTTTGATGGGTGTCCGTGAAAAGGCCGCTGTAAACATTTATAACAAAGTCCTTTTCCTCTGGCACCTGACCTTTAGGGATGAAAGGTCTGAGTGTGAGTTAAAGACGGTTGTTTTTAATAAGGTGCAGGTTTAGCTCCTGGCAGGCTGCACACCTGTCCTGTGACGGTCGTGCTGCTGCAACAGCCCCTGTACCTGGGCCATCACCAGCTCAGAGGGTCCGCAGAGGGCAGGCATGTATGTGTGCACGCGTGTGTGGGTGCACGTGTGTGTGCGCCCCGAGTGAGGGGGACGGTCAAGGACTGACAGGGCAGAGAGAAGGTTCTGCCGGGGCTGCTAACCTTCCATGTCTTTATCGGGAGCTGACGGGGCTGACGACACAGGTGCTCAGCTTGTGAAAGCTGGTCAAGTTGTAAAGTTACAGCATTAACTTTTTTCTATGCAGATTATCCCCAATGAAAGATTTACAATATAGGAACGGCCTTTCATAGGAAAGTAAACTCCTGTGGCTCTCACAGATGTAAAAATGCTCGACCCTGCTCATAATTAGAGAAATACAAATTAAAAGTACAGTGAGTGGGACTTTTCTGGTGGCGCAGTGGTTAAGAATCCGCCTGCCAATGCAGGGGACACGGATTCGAGCCCTGGTCTGGGAAGATCCCACATGCCGTGGAGCAACTAAGCCCGTGCACCACAACTACTGAGTCTGCACTCTAGAGCCCGCGAGCCACAACTACTGAGCCTGCATGCCACAACTACTGAGCCCGCATGCCACAACTACTGAGCCCACACGCCTAGAGCCCGTGCTCCGCAACAAGAGAAGTCAGCACAATGAGAAGCCCGTGCACCGCAGCGAAGAGTAGCCCCCGCTCGCCACAACTAGAGAAAGCCCACGTGCAGCAACGAAGACCCAATGCAGCCAAAAATAAATAAATAAATAAATAAATTTATATATATAAAAAAAGTACAGTGAATGACCATTTCTCACCTTGGTATTGAAGAGAGAAAAGAGTTTGATAGGCAAGGGCAGTCCTGAGAGTGTGAACACAGATTTCACCTTTACGCTTGGCTGTGAGATTGTGAGTTGGTGCAACACCAGTGGAAAATTTCTCTTAATATTAAAAATGCTTTTGCTCATGAATTACTATGTTTTTTACTTATAGCTATAATTGTATGTGTGTCAGTGTCCTCTTTAAAATATATTTATTGCATCTCTTGCATTTAACAGCAAAACCTTAGAAATGGCTCCATGCTCTTCAGCGGGGGAGCGTCAGGAAATGACGGGCATCCACTAAACAGGCACCAAAATGAAGCAGCTCAGCCTGAACTGGCAAAGAACACCTTTGAGGTGCATGTTATGATGGGATAATAGCAAGACATGGGTGACTACATATGGAATCCTAACACTGGTGTAAAAATAGGAGACATAGTTTCACTGCAGATACAGGAACCTGCACAGCGAATCTCCAAAGGGTGTATAATGAACACGACGGTGAACCTGGAAGGGAAACTGAGTGATGCTGGTGGCCATCCCATGTTTCAGTGAATCTGACTCAACACCAACTTTAAGATGTGCCACTAAAAAGGAAAATTAGGAAAGAACAGCGTGAATTACAATGTCATGAATCTCTGGTTATAAGACATATCCCCATATTTCAACCTCAGACATGTTAAAACGTTAAAAAAAAAAAAAGCACAGTGTAGAATCTATGAAATTCTATACTTTTCACTTTATACCCTTTTAGTCTTTTGAATTTGATATTACCCATTCAAAGTAATATACTAAGATCAGTTAAATCTTATTGTTTATAGTTTGACTCCATTTAAAATGGAATAAATATTATATTTAAAGAGTTAAAAGTGTGCTAGGAATACCAACACAGGGAACGGTCAGAGGGACATAGTACAGTCAAATCACAGAATAACCAATCAGAGAAGATAAAACGAAACTCTCCAAGTGCTGACGCTGCAAAGGAGAATAGGCTAGTGTATTTACTACTGCTAACCATGAGACTGGCATGGCCTTGGTTGGTTACCAAAACAGGAAAATAGTGAAGCATTCTCAAATGTAATACAGACAGTGAGCTGCTTCATTTCAAGAACCTCATTTTGATAAAAAAATATTTCAGGAATAAAGAACAAAATAGTACTCATTTCCTTAAAGTGAAAAGTGTGCAAAAAGACAGAAAAGAAAGGCTTGTGACTCTACAGAACATGGAGTTTATTTGTATAAACCTCCTGCAAAGTAAATAGCGGCACCGCTTCTGGTTTGGAATAATGATTATAATAGATAAGATTTACGGGGCATTTATGATGTGTAATGAACTATTTAAGCTGCTCATACCTATTAACCGATGACTGAGGATCCAGTGTGTAAATAAATCACTCCTCTGTTCATTTTCTTGCAGAGCTACAATCTAGTTAGTTAATTAAAAATAAATGAAAAATTCTAGACCAGAAATGGAAATCTGACTCACGATCCCAGCTTAGTGGTTTAAATGACATTGCAGAGAAATCACTGCCTTCAAAACAGCATTTCGCTATTCACGTGGAGAATTTCCATTATTCATTAGCTTACCTTTTTATTTCATTGTGCACTAATTGGCTGTACAATTTAATTATGCATAAAACTCTAATTGATGATATTAAGGGTGCCCAAATGGCACTATCAATCAGAAGGAACAAATTGTGATGATTATGTGGTTTTGTTATGTCACACACCAAATAAAGAAGCATATTTCACCACGTTGCATGCATTTTATTCCTAAAGATAATCAGTGTCTCAGAATCATCAAATGAATTATAAATTAAGATTCAGACGTGTGCTGGTCACTCACCTCATTAGCCTAGTAATTAAGCATATATTTCCTCTGTATAATTCAAGGGTCTGTGTCTCCTGATGCTCTCACTGTATTTTAGAAAACATTAAAAAAAAAAACTTAGGAGACTGTTTTGTCTCTCTGATCCACGTCCACAGCTAGCTCTCATTCTCCAGTGGAAGTAAATTGAGCTTAAGGAAATATCTGAACTCTTTATAGCCACTAGGATATCACTGTGTTATTTTCTTGCTGTTTTACTCTTAAGTCGGCTTTTATTTTTAGTAGAATTATACTTGCCCACAATTCAAAGAGTCGCCAACTTTCACAAGGTACAGCAGCCCCTGTCCTCCCTCCCACCGGCAAACAATTCAACCCTTTTAATAAATTTCTTGGTATTTACCTCTAAAGTGTAAATATTATCCTTTAATTGCTAGTTATTGACGTTCATTTTGTGACAATATTTATTGCATTTTGAGTATGGAAGATGGGGATTTAGCTCACTTTCACCCCTCCTCTTCCCCACAATACTTTCCATTTCTTCTTTTTCCCTTTCTTTTCCATCATAATTTGCTTAGACCAATATTAACTCTTATGTTACTATGACAATGCAAATGCTATTCACAGCCAAGCCCCGTACATCACAAGACTCCTTTTCATTTCCTGAACAATGCTATTGCTTTTAAGATTTGTAAAAAATTAATAAACAGAAACTTCAGTTAAATAGATTTGGGGGGCCAGAAGGGGAACTCTCACACTCTGATGGTAGCAGAGCCCGACCTCCTCTTTCCTGGCAAGGACTTAGCCGATGAAGAGCCAGGGGCTCCTTGTTCACTACGGCCCTCCCACCTGCCTTTGCCCCCTGCATAAGAGTGCTCTCCTTCCCGTGCCAGGCAGGGGCTTGCACGTGGCTCGCCATGGTGGCAGACCCCAACATGCAGTCTCTGCTGATCCCGAATAAACCCATCTTTGCTGGAGAAATATCTGGCATCTGTTTGTTTCAGGTCAACAGATTCTAATTTGCCCTCTCCACCCCATATGTACTTATTTATGTAGCCCTACACATTTCCTTTCAATTTGGTATTCTGTCAATTTCCTTCTGTATAACAAACATTGCCCAGAGGTTTCTGACCTGTTTCAATTGGAGCTGGTCTCCCTCGAGGTCTGTTTCACAGATGCTCTCCTGGATTTCTCCACCACCATGCTGAGGGCTACCTCCTCTTTTTTCCTTTATTGGATTCCCAGCTTCTCTCAGTTCAAGCCTTTCTGGAATCCCCTCTGGTTTTCGTAGCATCTACTTCCTGTATCATTCCAAATATAAGCATTTAAGAATTACACTTTTTGAGAGCTGGTTGGCCCAAATTCTCTTTAAATATCATCATACTTCATGAATCCCTGCAACTGCAAGCTTTTCTCGTATTCTTACCAGTCTCGCCACTTAATGGTGCCGGGAATCTGAGTCATGGCCCGGCTGGATCACTAAATATTTCTGGCTCTGGGCATAGGTATTCCTATGTTCTACTCGCTCCCCATCAGTCCACGCCGCAAGCCTCCATTAAACATTTCTTCCTTACTCACATGCCCAAAGTAGCACCTGCTACCTGAGAGCTCTTCCTCTTGTCACCTGCACCTGCTCTGTCTGTACCAGTGTCTGCCTCAACCCACGTCTATACTTGGTCCTTACCCCCTTACCCAAGACCCTTCCTGTCTGCTTCTTTCCACATCAGTTTTCCAATTCCTAAAAGAACTGGGGTTAAAACGATTAAAGGACCTCAGATGTCATACTCAGAAAATCATTTATTATTTCAATATGTGTTCATTTATTGGTAGTAGTGACAGAGGTCACATTAGATTAACAGCCCATTAAGAACCTTGCCACGCTCATGTATAACAACATACAATTATCAAAATTTCACCATGTTTGGTGAAAACGGTGGCATTCCTGTGCATTTTCCTCAATGTGAAATCAATATCTTTAAACATTTCTCCCCAAGACCCTGTTTTCTGTATAAACTACTGAAACTGTAAACATTATAATGACATGAATGCTAATTTTATTAATTCTGCTTGGTAAAGTGACTTATTACATTTTCTGTTTATTTGGAAATCTTAACATTTCAGATCCTGTTGGTTGATTCTGTTGTTCAGATCATGTGCAAGTTTGTTGTTTTCTTGTCTAGGAGTTCTATCAGTTGTGGGGAGGGAGATGCCTAAGTCCTCAACTGTAATTGTGAATTTGTCTATTTTTCCTTTCAGCTCAATCAGCTTTTGCTTCATGTATTTTGAGGTTCTGCTGTTTGGGCCATAGACATTTAGGGTCATTATGTCTTCCCAGTAGATGACCCTTTTATCATTATGTAATGTCATTCTGTGTCTCTAGTAATTTTCTTTGCTCTGAGGTCTATTTTATCTGATATTATTATAGCCACTTCTTTTTTTTAAACTTCAAAAGGGTAAATACCAAAGAAAAATAGATAAAAATGTACAATACTGCAGAAAAATTAACCAATGCAAATAAATAGTTAAGGAAATGTCTAATTAAGCAAATGTATAAAATATGAACCAGTTAATAGTCCAGAACACGCTTAATTGTATATTTCAGTCTAAGACCAATTAGCTATGGATAATTTAACAATAGTTGTTGCCGTATGTAAAATTTCAAATTAGATGTAAAAGATATACTATCATTCCACTTTGTCTGTGAGTTTTTTTCTTGATTTAATACTGGTGTACAATAAATAATATAGCTCAATTTTCTAAATACAGCTTTGACATTTTCTGATTTCAATCAATTGTTTAAGTCTACTGTTATGCATGCAAAATCCAATGAAAATGGAAATCTTTCTATAGTAAGTGCCAAGGCACGTGACACTCTATCAACTAGATATGTAGACATTTGATATCTTCCCTATGAATCCTTAGTATTTTAAACTCCATGTTACATACTTTTTTTTGCAGAGGAATTCATTTAGACTTGCGAACTACTTCTCTTTCATTCCGCATCCACAAGGGAAGCAAGGAGATGAAATATTGTAAGTAATTTAACTTTAACTTAACTATAATTGGTTGGCATCTATGGTCTTTCTCAAGTGATGGATCCCAAAATTGTGTAATAGAATAAAATATTATCAATATTAATGAGTATCACTTTATCTTGAAGAATGATCAATTATTCAATTATTATCTATTTGAACAAAAAAATATATCTAAAAGAGAAATGGGATGCCATCTCTAAACCAGTAAGTCAAATATTGATAGTAGTAGAAATTTTTAAGTAAAGTTAATTCTTACAAACATGATAGGAGAAACTGACAACTACCTTATGCATGTGAGTTCATCTACTGCATCTCTAAGCTTTTATCAGGTGGAGATTTTAAATCATTTTTGTGTTTCCTTGATCAACAGTGAGAGTAGTCAGTAAAAAATGTGTGTTTGTGTGTATGTTTGTGAAGGGGCTTAAGATATTGACTTACTCCTGGTTGAGAAAGAATGAACACAATTTCCTTAAGACAATATGAAGGTACTTAGACTAAAGTGCAACGTAATGCATGCTAGTAGGGGGAATATATTCTTCAAAATGGATTTTGTTGGTTATCTGTGACAAAATGAAGCATCTTGAGTTTTATTGTTATTTAATTGATGGCCAGGTTTAGTGGGCATCTGCTAATTTTTCCAACATGCTTTGTGCCTTTTTGTCCTCCCGATTTCCTTGAGAAAATGCACGCTTCCAGGCCTGCCTGTGGTTCTTGCGGTATGAACCCAAGTATCTATCCTGCTCACAGAGATAAGGCTGTAACCTAAACCAAAGCAGACCAGGACTCATATGTTGCCATTTTTTCAGCAGTAAAGTGTAGAATAAAGACAGATTGGGAGTGATGACCTCCTCCTTTGGATCACAAGTTTCAGGCTGTGAGGTCAGCCACTGTCCTCGGAGAAGTCAGAGGATGTTAATCTAACGCACAGCAGAAGAGAAAGATATAAAAACATGAAGACAGAGTCCAGACTGCCACGTAAAATCAGTTCTTAGTTGTAGTCCTTAGAAATGATGTATTTTTTCCGTTCTATGCTTGCTACATTCCTCTTTTTTTTTTTAAGCTCAAGGTTCTGTCACTGGCATCCAAAAATCCTGACATACGTACTCAGGGCAGAACCAGGAGTTCCACAACTCCTATGTGGGGAAAGATTGAACTAGAATTAGATGCCCACTTCCTTCCTTCCTTTTTCTCTACTTGAAGTCTACAAAGTTTGTGGAAAGCAATCAGATGCTTATGTGGCTGAAGGTCAGGATTGCTTTCCTCTTAAGGAATAAGAGCCCCTTGTGTAAAGATGATGACAACATCCTAGGGGAAAGGGCAAGGTAATGGGAGTATAAAACTTGGTCTCTCCTCAGTGTAGTTATTTTCTGAAGGTAGCTGAGCCTTGAGTTAGGAACTGTGTGTGTCCACTAGCAGCTGGAGTCCTGTATTTGGCAAATCTTAAAAGAAAAAACCCAAAATGTTAAAGGGAAGAATGAGTGCCTCTTCTACCCAACTTGATTTGGGATCAAGAATGACACATGGGACCTTTGGATAGATTGAAACTCAGAACCCCACATGGCTCTCAGCAAGAGCAGAGCAGAGATTCACAGTGTTGGAGCAAATGAACAGAATCTTGCAGAGAGGCCACAAGGCGAAGCAACTGGATTGCCTGGGAATTGGGTAAAACGTCCACCCTTTAAGATGGGAAAGCAGAGGCAGCAACATTCAGGTTACACAGGAGAGTATCACCTAAAAATTAGATAAAGACTCAGCTGTGCATGGAAGACATAGCTAAAGAGGGTTGAAATCCTTCTCGGAAACTCCTGCCCCCCCCGTGGAAGACCTCAGGGCATCTGTGGGGCCCGAAGCTTCTTAGAACACAGCTTGGAAAACACTCACCTCACCCAAAAGCCTAACTGGAAAGATAGTTTTAATTTTGAAAAATGTGTACCTTTAGAGAAGTCAGGTGAACAGCCAAAGTGAACAACTACCTTTGGTCGAAGAAAATGGCTGCATCTCATGGATACTACCTGTCATGCAGCTCATGTTGAGTTCCGGTTTAAACTCGTACAGACCATTTTGCCTCCAGTTCATCAAACACACAGGAAAATGTTAGACCCACCAAAAAGGAGCTCTGGAAGCTCAGATGTGAGCAGAAGCCTGAAGATACAGCTTGTGGAACAGCCTTTCCTTGAGGTGATTAAATCCATCTGGGTATAGTTGCGATTTCTAGCTGTCGACGTTGGCAGCTGTCTGGCGAGCAGTGTCCGTTCTTTTCTGGGGTCCAGCGTTCCGTAATGGCCGCTGAAATGCCCGTCCAGAACATCACAGGTTTTTATTAACTCATTACGAGGAATCCCAGTGGTTTTCTGCATAATCAGTTGCATAAACTCATATTACTCTTCAGGAAACTGTGTGTGAATTGTTCCCTGCTCTGGACTCCTGCAGAAAGATGGTCATAATTCTAGCAGAGCCTTTACCAGCCTCTGAGAAATTAATCTGTTTATCTGCTTCCATCCAATTTAGATGCTGTTTTCAGGGAAGAGCAACATTTTATTTATTTGTGTTCCTTTCCCTTTTCCACACTCGGCGCTTGTCACTGGGTAGGTAATGTATATTCAAAACCTAGCTCATTTCTCAAAAGAGAAAAAACTATATATATATTTATAAAATATATACGTATTTAATACATATATGCATGAGTGTCTAATATATATTTTAGAGAAAATACATGGTATAATTATTGTTGTTATTTATTATTTTATCGTGTTATTGTTATAATGAACTGACCACCTTTGAGGCCTGCAAGCTGAGATTTAAAGAGGCCTCACAAGCCATTTAACACCCATTCAACTACTGAGCCCAACCAATACATACGAATTTCTGCTCCAAAATACATTTGGCAAATATTTATTAAGAACACTGTCTGATGAGGCCCTGGACTGGGGTTTGGGAGTCGCAAAGCGGGGGACACCCCTGCCTGCCCTGCAGAGCCCGGGCCTCCCCCGTCCCTGTCTGACTTTGGGAGGAATTCCCACCAGAACTTTGTTAGGGAGGATCTCTCAGGACGGAAATGCTACGGGCTCCACCTCCTCTTACCATGCTGAGGTCCTGGAAGCTTTCATTTTCAGAACGGTGAACTCAGAGGGAAAGACTGGCAGTGGATGGTTTTAGCCCACGGAAATGGCTGCTTTTTCTGAGCCTTGTGAGACGCAGTTGTTCTGATGAGGACGTAAAGGCTGTTAGCACATGATTGTGCGCCATTTTGTTCCTTAACAGACTACGTAAGATGTCAGGACGGGTTTTCTAAAGAACAAATCTCAGCCTCCCCATCCCGGCTCAGCCTCTCTCAATTATGTTTTTGAGACTAGAAATAGGATCTAAAACCCCAGTTACCTGAGCTTGTTATTGGTTGTCTGCCCTGTTTGGGTAGCTCATGCCAGGGGTGACAGGAACCACTGCCTCAGACCCAGGGACCAGGTGCCCTCACTTGTTTCCTCAGAAGCCACCGAATTCCATGAGCCCAGCTTGTTACTGTAAATGTCATCACCCATTGGTTTTCTAAGCTAATTTGTCCAAGCAAAGTTCAGTACTTTATAATTGAAGAACTAAACCTCAGCTTTTATTTTACCTTCTAGTTAACTCCAAGTAAGAATAATATTTCAAAAAGAATAGTGCATGTGCATACAAACACACATGCAAAGAGAAAGCAACTTCTTCACAAATATTTCAGCATAAGCAACATACATATTTTTCCTGGTCTTATTGGACCTTCCAAAGCTTCTCTGAAAAGAACTGCTGGTCCTGATTCTATTAACAGGCTGGAAGGTGATGGAGAGAACTTCTTACTGTCTCTTTCCCAGGGCTCTCCCTTTCCAGTTTCTACTCCAAACGCACCTAAAAACAATCACTGAAGTTAAGCAAGAGAAGTGTAGTATGCACTTTTCCATTAGCAGAAAGTTCCTTTTGAATACACTGTGAGATGCAGATGTTCCCCTCAGCAAACTATCTACACGAAGGATCAGACCTTGCTTTTAGAATGTGAGGCCTTTACCAGGCCTCAAATCATTTAGCCCCTACAAGCTGCAAGTAAATTGATAAATTAAAATGAATGCAAAAAAACTGAGGTCCAGAAAGTTTAAAGGACAACCCCAGGGCTTCCTTACTTCTCAAGCTGTTCCTCACGTCCAGGAACACTTTCAGAGTTTCGTACATATAAGCCTTTATAATCAGAATTGGGGAAGTTGCCCGGCTTCTGTTTACCAAGTAAAAGAAGAACCAAAAGTCAGTAACAACCACAACAAAAAAACCCACCTCCAAATGTTTCTCCCTGTTCCCCCCCGTCAGCAATCTGGCTTCCTCTTCCTTTGCTGTGACAGAACCCTTCTCTTTTCACCAAACCTTTACAAAATTGAGAAAAGAAGCTGGAAAGTGATGCTTCTGTGATCTCTGGTCTCCAATGTATTCCCACCCCCGGTGGTTCAGAATAGGACTTCCTCACCACGAAGTACATGGGGAATTCATAGCTCACTGGTTAAGGTCAGATAAATGTCAAATGTTTGTGTGCCCGCCAGCACAGCTGCACAGTGAGACTGATGCCGTAGGTACTGGGACACGAATCGTGGCACCAGGCCAACTATCACCTACAAAGATGCAGCACACGGGAGCCTTTATCACATGTGTGTGACTGTGTTTGTGAACAGAACCCTGTTCCCTAACAAATACAAAATGGCATATTTGTAGAACCATGACATAACATGTCCCACCTTGGATAGTTCTGCACATCTTCATTGATTTTATAGATGATTTCATAAAAGAAACACACCTATCGGATCAATCATCTTACATTATCACACCTGTAATCCCAATCATGAAAGGGTATTTTGTTCCTTTGCTTGTGAGACACGTTATGACTGTTCCCAGATTCACCTAGCAGGATACACATAGGATGCCAGCCAAGACATGATAAGAACAATTCTGAAAGAAGAGAAAAAAAATACAAATTTATTAATTTATGTGTTAAAAATGAATAATTTCATACTAATCTCGATGCAGTATATTCCGACAATAAGTAAAAAGAGCCTAACAAGGGTCAGGGATAGACAAATCATTAGGACATATTTTGGATTTCAGAAGTAAACCCACGCAAATGTAAAATTTTAGCAGGTCATAGAGGCAACATTTAAAATTAGATGTAAAATCTGGATTGTTACATAAATAGTGTGGAATTATTGACTAGTCACTTGGGGAAATAAGGCTGGATAAAAATATCCCTGCTCTATTACATATTTGGGTATACAAACAAAACGAAGCACAAAAATAAGAGAAGAATATGTCGGTAAATGTGTTTACAAACAACTCTAAATTATGGTCTGCCCAAAGGCTAGGTTCTCACATATCTTCTCTTCACTTCTTTATCTATCCTTAGTCACTAAGTGTTTTCATGGAATCGCACGGCTTAAAAACAATATTTAATTGGATGACTTCTGAATTTCTATATCTGCTGCTTGTAACTCCCTGAACTATAGAATCCACCTGGACACTCTCTCTCCTGCTTAGATATTTTGTGGACTGCTCATCTCAAGGCTGTGGCCCTCTGCTTCCCTCTGGATTTCTTGGTGTCCCTCACAGACAGAAAGCAATGAGATAAAAGCCCACGCCTGTGTGGAAAGCACGGCATTGACACCTTCCCTTCTTCCTATGACCTGTATGTGGTCAGGATGCCAGAGTTTCTGAACCAAGGTCATCCAGGAGCAGCCAGTTTGTGTTAGGGGTGTGTATTCTTTCATTTTCAGCAAAACGCATTCTGATTAATATGTCTTCCCAAACCTGCGCCTCCCCGCGGTCTCTCTAAGCTGAGTAAATGATGCCCCGTTTCCCGAGTCGCTCAGGCCCAAACCCACGTCCTCGTGGCTCTCTACCGGCTCTTCCCTCCGTGCAGACCATCTTCTCTCCTCTAAGCTGAGGCAACTGCCTCCCGTGTGTCTCCCTGCGATGACCCCACCCTGCAGGCTGGTCCCCTGTAGGCAGCCAGGGCGATACTTTATGAGGAAATCTCATCCTTCACCCCCTGCTCAAAACTCTCATGACCTTCCCTCAGGTTGAAAATAGCATCTGAGGTTCCTTCCATGACTCACAGGGTTTCACGCACGTCACCTGACCCTGGCCATCCCTGCAAACTCAACTGCACTCATTCTTCACTATGAGCAGCCCTCCTTGGTTTCCCTCAACACTTCAGAGTATAACCTGTCTCCTGCTTGATACATTTTCTGTCCCATCCACCCAAAACCGTTTTCCCCGCATGAGTCACTTGGCCGATTCACTCAAGGCTTTGCTCACGTGTCATGTTGCCAAAGAGCCCTTCTTGATGGCCACAGCCCTAGACTATCTTTCAACTTCTGTTAACAAAGTGAAGTCACAAAGCATCAATTTGTCCTCTCCACCCAACAGGGTTTTGGTTTGAGCAGCCGGAGTTAATTCCTTTTTTTTATTTAATAAATTTATTTATTTTTGGCTGTGTTGGGTCTTCGTTTCTGTGCGAGGGCTTTCTCTAGTTGCGGCGAGCGGGGGCCACTCTTCATCGCGGTGCGCGGGCCTCTCACTGTCGCGGCCTCTCTTGTTGCGGAGCACAGGCTCCAGATGCGCAGGCTCAGTAGTTGTGGCTCACGGGCCCAGTTGCTCCGCGGCATATGGGATCTTTCCAGACCAGGGCTCGAACCCGTGTCCCCTGCATTGGCAGGCAGACTCTCAACCACTGCGCCACCAGGGAAGCCCGGTAATTCTCAATTGATGAGTAGAGTTACCGTAATTAGAAAAGATGTTTTTGTTCTCTTTTCCTGATTTCACTATTCTAAAGGCAGTTTAAGATGTAAGCCAAAGTGATACTTGCTCCTGGATTTGAAGAAGTGCATATGCATTTGAGAACAAACAGGAATTATTAAATCCTCATGCTGTGGAAATAATTAGATAAATGAGTGAGTTGAAGCTAAACTCTTCCATCGGCTACATGATTGCTTTTTGTTGCTATTGGGTATAGGCAGGATCAAGTAAAGCCTGTTCATTCTTTATTTTGATCCTTTCCTCCTAAAAAATTCTAAATATATAATGTCTCAACAATGGTACAAACCGTGTGCTCTTGACTAGACGCACACAGGACAGGACCCGGTGTTGGCACAGGGAGGAAGGTGCGGGGTGACACACTGGAGCCTCACTTACTAACACCTACGCTTTGGAATTGGTCCAATATCTATAGTACCTGCATAATTGAATCTGATCATTTTCAGTAGCAACTTTGAAAAATTCTTTTAGAAAAACGACTTCAGATGGGACTGTGGTTAAAATGCATTATCTGCTTCCATGTCTGCTCTCCAGGAGTACCGCAGGGAGTCATGAGGGGCATGTGGATGGTCCTGAAGCTCAGGTGGCCTCCAATGAGCCTCTGCCCATGGCCAGTTCCCGCGGGTCTTCTGTCCCTGATCACTCCCTTCCAGATATTTGTCCAAAGTATTTGACTGGGCTCTTGAAAGAAAGATCCTTTATTTTCATTATTTTAGTTTTAGAATTTGGCACAGTTCCTGGCATACATAATTTTAATTGTTAATTGAACTAAATTAGTATTCATATTATTATTAATTCAATTGTTTTAATTGAATTAATTATTATCTAGAAAGGACTCACTTCCACCTACAAAACATATTTAGAATATATAATATATATCATATATAACATTTTTAAAAATCATATATAGAAAGCATATTTTATACACACACACACACACACACACACACACACACACAGGTTATACCAAAAGTCGTAATTCACATAAAATTCTAAGCCTACTGGTCTTTGGCTTTGGAGTGAAACAAATATTCTCTGTGACAATGAGTGCATGGTCTTCATTTTTAAAATAGACACAGGCACGCACACGCACACACACACACACACATTTTCTGTACTAACTCTCTATTCCTGGGAAACAAGAGAAAGGTTAGAGAAGACTGACTTCTAATAAATGGAATATTTATAATTATATTTTATAAGTAATGATAACACATTTTTATCATAAAATATCTATTATGTAGTATCTATTTTTTAAATAATTTACCCAACGAAGTCATATTTAAATCCCCAGAAGTAAATACGTTTCTGAGGTTGTTTCCAAGCAGCTGGGGCTCAGGACAGTGGAAATCATCCAACCCAGCGATACGTTACCAAAGAATAACAATAGTTATTGCTGAAAACAATTCTTAATTATAAACCAAGAGCAAAGTTTTATACTGTATTTTGTTTCCAAGCTTAGGAATTTGCAGAGCCTCTAAAACTCCAATGTGCCTCGTGCCTCCACAGGGGGGTGGGATCCACCATGTTCCCCTCACTGACCAGACGATGGCATCCTTCTCACAGAGCGCCTCCTGGGACTGGCGTTAAAAAGCACACTTCAGGAGACTCTGATTTGGACAAATCCAGTCATTTACTGATAAAGAAAATGAAACCAAGAGAGACACCACCAAGGGGGGAAAGTGGTGGTGGGATGAACTGGGAGATTGGGATTGACATATATACACTAACACGTATAAAATAGATAACTAATAAGAACCTGCCATATAAAAAATAAATTAAAAACAGAAAAAATGTTTCAAAGCCACATCACTAGAACTGAAGGAAATACAAATTGTTTTCTTCTCTTTAGTGATCCTTTCACTATAGCATTTCAGTGTAAAATATGTATTACATATATGTATATATATTTATATACATATACATTTATTTACAATACATTTATATCTATATATTTATAAAGTTATAAATATACATACACAGAAATGTTCTAACTTACTGTTTCTTTAGGACAAGCAACAATCAGAACAATATGGTTATAATCAATAATCTTACCTTCCCTAGAAAAGCTCTAATATAATACTTTTTGAACTAATTGTACCTTAATTCATAATTTAAAATTACATACATAGTTTATAAAGACTGCCAACATTGTTTATCTTATGTTGTCAATAACATAATTTGAGAGAAAGAATTACGTTAGTAACTTATATAGTTATTGATTTTAAGAATAGATTCCTAAAGCAAGTGATAGGTAATGAGCAGAAACTTTGGGGGAAAAGTGAGGGTAAACTGTGCATACTTAAAAAGTACTTAGCACTGTAATTTAGGTTCAAAGTCTGCCACTAAGTCAAATAAAAATCAAGCTTTCATTGTCAGAATACGGTTACTTCCATGGCAAGTCCGTGTTAAGTATACTGGAGAAAAGCGTGGGCACAAAAACGACCACTGTGAGGTCACCAATGAAAGCATCACAAGGAATCTGCTCTCGATGCTACATGGACAAGTGGAGACTGGGACGAGGCCGAGAGGCAATTCACACCTGGAGCAGGTGTGTCATTACACGGTACCGTCCCCTGCCTGCTGGGCCTCGCTGAATTATAACTTGTAATTATTACCTAACAGGAAACAGCCAAACACTGCATTTTATTTAACTCCGTGTGAACTCAGCCTAAGTCTCAGAGGTTCTGTGATGTCAGGTGACAACAGCCCAATAAGGCTTGGCCCAGAAACCCTTTCAGGGATGCTGTGTGATAACAGTACCTGCTCAGACGGTTTCAAGTAAAGCTCCATTCTCTACAGGAAAGTCCCTTTTCCTATGTCACAGATTCTCATTTTATTCTTCAAAACAAAAACATTTAGTGTTAATAAATATTAGTGTACTTAGCATTCTTAAATAAATTATGTGCATAATTGATAAACGATATGTTAATGTCAACACAATCCATTCTAAAGCTTAAAATAGTAAGTTCAGACTTTGAGTACCTGTTGGGTTGTTTCGGGACCAATTACCCAATGACAAGGGGGAGACTCTCAAACAAAATGTCGTCTCCTTTCTCTGAACTTTCAAGGTTCCACGATAATGTTCCAGAAGGACATCATGATGCTGCCGTTACCATGTCCACGTGGTCTTTCCCTCCACTTCCTCTCTGGCTTCCTCACCTCACTGTATTCACCAGCATAGCTTGGGCTTCCAAAGATGTAAAGAAAAGTATATGCTTGATGTCCCTGAGTAGAAAAGCTTGCAATTTAAAATCAATTGTTTTCTTTCCTTTTTTAGACAAGCTTCTCCTTTAGTAACCTAATGTTATAAGGGTACACATCTCCTCAACAGGCATCATCTTAAAGGGTTATATTATGATAAGTAAATGTTTCACCTCATAAGGTCTCATATAGTGAGGAAAGAATTGATAGATTATGGAAGAAAGAATGAGAGAGAGAGGATGAAAGGAAGGAAGGAGGGAGGAAATAGAAAAAAGCATGTAAGTTACCAACTTTGGGAAAGAGTCAGATGAGAAAAAGACAAAAAAAAGAGGAATGATTCACATCTTGAGTCTGCACAAATGTGGAGCTGACATTATTTACAATGAAAGCCAGAGATGATGGCTTTAGGATAGAGGCTGAAAGAGTTGACAAGCATTCTGTAAACACAACAAGTAATTTACCAGTCTAAAATAATAGTGTTCCTGGAATATCTATGACTATCAAGCAGTGCGTTATCATTTGGAGAATCCAGAAGTCACTGGGTCCAATAAGGCTCTAGAGTCTTCTTTTCAAAGGCCAGTTCTCACAGGGCTGTGGGTCTCTGGAAGTGCCAAGTGGAATGAATAGCACTTGAAGTCCTCTAATTGGGTCCTCAATCCAAAAGTCGTCAATTAGCATATGAAGTACTTTAATAGGAACCAGCACCTTAAAGGTTGGTCACTTAGCATCTAATGTGTCCTTACTGAAATTTAACCAGATGGCAGATTATCATAAAGGCTGTGAGAATTTTTCTGTTATTGGTGAAATGAGTGGTGTTACGAATGCTGATTAGGAATAATGTCCAGACCCTGGCAGTCCAGCAGGCCAGAGCCCTTGGAGCAGCACCTGGGTCTAGAGGTCCAGTGGTCCGAAGTCGACTTCCATCACAGCACTGACTTCAAGAGTCCCGGTTTTGTCATTGTCACGACATCTGCTTCCAGCCTTCCTAGGACACAGAGTGGGACCTCTTCCAAGCGCGGGGCAGATTCTGGACTGTTTTTGCCTGGTTGTGTCACACCCCCCGTTGCCATCACTCCATCTATTTAATGATCCCCCTCTGGTCCTTCCCACACACTGTTTACACGCCAGGCGCATCTTTAGGGATGGTCTGGATTCTCATTCTGTGTGTAGGAAAGAGACTTTCACAACATAAATCTCAACATTCAGGTACAATGATGTGTAGGAATTTCTGGCCATGCCCCATAACTGGGGCAGGGAGACCAGGGAGGGGACCCCAGGGTGGGGTGGGCTGGATACTCACCCTCTGCACGGGGACCCCCAGGGAAGAGTAGCACCGAGGGGAGGGGAGGCAGGAAAGACGTTGTCAAGACAGGGCAGCTCCACGGCCGACCTCGCCCTGAGCATCTTTGAGCTTCTCTCCTGCCATCTGCCTGTCACGCGACTGGCACGGGGGCGGTTCCGGGAGCCCAGGGGTGGGTCAGTGTCACTCATCCTCTGCCCCCTGCTGCGTTCTTTCTCACTTCTCCTCTACTTGCTCCTGTTCTCTTCCCTCTGTGATAAAAGGAAAAGGAAAAGGTAATAACAATGAGCCACGCTTGCAAAGGAGTACGCCTTGTTCTTCTTTCTCTTGGACTAATAAGATGCCTGATGACGTAGAAAATTTTGAAGTATAGCTTCCCCTCTGAGATCTGTATTTGGAGGCTACAAGCCTACGTAGAGCAGACTTTTCGTTAATTATGGGATGATTCCTGTGCAAAGGAAAGGAGGCCTGGCCTCCGTGGTCCTGGGGGAAGGATGATACTTTGAGCCTTTCGGGTCTGATGACCGTGCTCTTTCCTGGTGTCCTTCGGTGAGTACACACCCCGGGGCGGGCGGGAGAGGAAGCACCCTCCCTGTGTGTCTCCTTTACACAGCACTTCTGGCACCAGAGGTGTGGGTTTTCCCACTCCAAGCAATTCTGCAACGCCAGCTGGGCAGCCTACGGTTTAACTCAATTCTCACTCTGTCTCCTTGGCGTTAGCCTCTGACCCCACAGGTTAAGGGCTCAGTCCCACAAGACGCCCGCCCCCCATCCCTTCAGATGCCAATCACGAGTCCAGGTTGTCACGTGTGCTTCTAACCGATTGGCCAGAGGTCGGATGTTCCGATGTCCCTCCTCAGGTTTGATTAATTTGCTAGAGCAGCTTACAGAACTCGGAAGCCTTTTACGTCCTAGATCATCAGTTGACTCTACGAGAATAGAACCAGGAGCAGCGATGGAAGAGATGCACAGGGCAGGGTAAGCGGAGGGCACAGAGCTCCCACACCCGCTTGCCTGGCACCTCGACCTGCTCACAGCCCAGAAGCTCTCTGGACCCCATCCTCTTGGGTTTTTACGGAGGCTTCGTTACACAGGCGTGTCTGATTAAGTCATTGGCCATTGGTGACTGATCCAAGCTCCAGCCCCTCTCTTCCCTCCCCAGAGGTCAGGGGTGAGGCTGAAAGGTCCCATCCTCTAATCACCAGGTTTGTTCCGCTGGCCACTGGCCCCATCCTTCAGGGCTTTCCAAAAGCCACCTCATTACCATAAGCTCAAGTGTGGCTGAAAGGGGATTGTTATGAATAACTGAAGACATCCTTCTGTTGTTATCACTTAGGAAATCCCAGGAGTTTTAGGAGCTTTGCAGGAGAAATGATGGGGCATCTTCCTGGCAGGAGAGGGGCCTCTTCTCTAGATTCAAGCTTGGGAAACACTGGTCCGAGGCCAGCTGTTGGAAAGGGACACCAAGGACCAGGACGGAGAGCTCGCCCTGGGGCTGGGGATCTGTGTGGGAACCTCCACACAAGGAGGACCTGAGGTGGCACCGAGGATGCTGGCACCACGGCTCGTGACTTGGGTCTCAGTCCCCTTTAGACCTGCCGTTCTGGTCTGAAAGCGTGTTCTGAGAGTGAACACGACGCTGGCGTGGGTGGGGTGGAGGGTCCACGCAAGGGGACAACTCGCCTGGGGGTCGTCCTGTGTCCCCAGCTCTCTGAGCTCTTTCCTCTCCTCCACTCAGCTGTTGTGAGGAGACGGTCATTCTTATTTCACCGAATGTGCTTTGACCTGATACTTGCCTCTAGGTTTATTAGGACTGAACTGCCTTCCCGTTAGGTACTGCAGACCACCGCTCCTGCCACCGCGGAGGGGCCAGGCCCTGTGCCCTCCCCTGTGGGACCTGGCACGAGGGTGGCCCACAAAAAACACGCAATAAACACTGGTTCCCTCAGTGAATTACTGTTCTTTGTGGATCTGCAGGTACTTTGGGAGCTTCCCATGCATGATAATAAATTTGGTTTTGTGGTATTGCTGATGCCTTCAACAGCTGTTGAGTAAACTAAGATTTGGGTTCGCATTAATCTCATAGAATGTTTTTTAAAAGAAGATATATTAATGAGATGCCTTACCCAAATGTCACCCCATTAAGGCACCATTTTCGAAAATGTCGGATGCAAGTCAGCATGATCGCCACAGTATTTAATTTTGGGTTCATTTCTTTTATCTTAAGACAAAATGTGTATTTCTTCTAGAAGGCATTATAAAAAAAAATCAGAATCAAATATGTATGATTCACTCTCCTTTAATTCCAGTGGACATACCCCCAAGATATACACTGCCATCCTTAAAGTTAGAACAAACATCTTCAGCAATACACACAACAGCCGATTCCTCTCACTCTAAAACTTAGTAAATCTGTTAGAAAATGCTAAATCTTGGCAGCCTCACTAGCAGGTTTTAATGTGCTTATGAATTGACTAAAATTAAGTTGAAATTATTTTAGGGGATTCTAAGCTGATAGTGTAAGTTAAATTCATTTGAAGGATAATGATGTGTCAGAGGTAAACCACACAGAATATTATTTAAATTGATAGGCACATTTAATGCTTCACTTCAGTATTTTTGGTTTAGATTCAGCATAGAACCGCAGTCAGACAAATGGTAATGAAAATATTATTGGAATAAAATTGGGAGAACAGGAGTTTTCAACATAGTAGGTGGGCAATCACAAAAGGGAAAATGCTGAAAAAATGCCACAGACTGTTTTTTTTTAAGAAAAGTGAAAACTGAACATGAAGGTACTTTTCTTCAAAGTCACATTTGGAATACACTTAGTTGCACTTAGGCATTTGCCAGATTTAACATTTGTCTTTTAAAGCCTCAAGTTCCTGGCATAATTAAATTATTCTTTGGACTATGTGAACTAGTGTAGCAATAGTTTTTTAAAAATTCAAATGTAATATCCAAATATTTTTTGAAGTTAGTGTCCATACTGTATGTGCCTGTGAGATGTTTAAAATCTGCATCTTAATCTTCAAAGTGAAAAAGGTGATTCCTCATCTCTAGGAACATCGCTGGCAGAAGAATTAAATTTTGTCTAAGCAGCAGATGTACGAAGTAACAAGAATCCACAGAAACATTTCTGGGAAGAGCAAACGGTAGGCGCTCTGCCCTAATTGCTGGAGCAGCCTGGGCCGAGCAAGCGTCCTCACTGGTCCGTTGCTTGAAGCCCTTCTCACCTCCGGACTGGCCTCAGCCTGACAGGCCGCCCTGCACCAGCCCCCCACTCCCCTGCCCGCCTGCATCAGTGCAGGTCTTTCATTCACTTATGACAAAAGAGCTACATTAGTGATGTTTTCACATCTCCTCTCCATTTTTCTCCGCGAGACCTTATGGACAAAAGTGCTTTTGTCTGTTCACTGAATCCCTGTCACCAAGAATCGTACTTGGAACATTTAGACATTCCACACATGGCTCCGGAATTAATGCACAAGTGAGTGAGTGAATATGGCAAAAAATCTAAACAAATTAATGTATTTGAAATAAACACAAAGATTCAGTTTTCTCAGTCTGTTTCACTGATTGTCACCTTGACTGATGAACGCATAAAATTAACAGGTCTACTTTAGGACACACAAGCATCGTCCTTCAGTGAGACAGAGCAGCAGAAGGGACCCAGAGGACACCCTGGTGCCCACGAAGGGCAGAGGGAGGGGGGGATGCGTTCACACTCGTTCAGAGACAAGCCGACCACAGCACCACATGCAGTGCGAAGGCTGCTGGGTTATCAGCAGCTTTTCTCACAAAGAGGGAGCCACAAAGCAGGGTGGGAGCAGAACAGGAGAGAATGTGGGCGCGTGGGGAGGGAAGGGAGGTGGCAGGGAGCCTTGGAGAGCAGAGAGGGGAGGGATGGGGTCCTACCGAACCCGTCAGACGTCTCCTCCCTTCTTTTATTATTTTATCTTCCTAATCTCTGGCAGTCAACCTCTGTGCTCCTCATCCCTGACGATACGGTATAAAATGCTCTGTGGGCCCTTCTAATCTTGTTACGTATACACTTAAATGAGGGCGGCAAAGATGACCGGGTAAACGGAGCAGCAGAATAACTTTGGTTCCGGGTCGTCCACCTGAAAACAACCCCCCAGCAGGCACCGCGCCCTCTGCAAGCGGAAGCGCAAACACGCCCTGACCGATGGCCTGGGTCCCGGGCGGCGCTTCCAAACACGTCCGTCTCTGCCCGTCTGTCCATCCTTCCTCTCCCTCCATCTGCTCACTGAGAACATCCTGGAGGGGACACGGCACACCGGCCCCACTGCAAATAGCCTCCTCTCTGTTCTGTACCCCTGGTTAGCACGGCACTGACCCCCAGCATGGAACAGACCCTGCCTTTCCTGTGACCCTGGGTGGCTCTCGGGCAGCCAAGGCTGGGAGGCAGCTCCGGCCGCAGCCGTCCCCGGGGCCCGTGGGCGAGGATGGGCTGGCGGCAGCCTCGCCTCATCCCTGGCTGGTCCTATCTGAGCCATCAGTCAACACGGCAGAGAAGCTCGCCTCCTGGTGAGCAGGAAGGCTGCTGAGGGTGCTTCTGGATTTTGGAATGACAGTTCACACTGAACGTTACAATGTTCTGCATGATTGAAAGAATCCCATGACAAGGCTTTTTTCCTTCTTTCTTTTTCGCTTTTAACAAAATGCGTGCTGGAGGAATGCAAACTCTGGGTGTAGCTGCAGTGGGGCTAAGAGCACCTCTGTGACTTCTGTGATGGAACACAGGCACTGGCGTCCCACGTTCTACTGAGAATAAATGACTACTAGGCTAGTCTCAAATATCCCAGTGCACTTATGTCCCACTGATTGAGCCATTTACTTTATAGTTGCCTTAAAATAATAAGGAAAAAATAACTGGAAAAGATATCTAGCCTTTTCACTGCAAATGTCTGGGTTCTAGTTTCAATTCTAATCAAAAGTGTACACATCAAGGCTGTCCTGTGAATGTGAAGGGGGCTGGGTACCTGGGGTGAGACCTCTTCTCTCCTTCCTAAACAGGATGCTGTGGACCTGCGCTGGCAGATGAAAAGCATCCACGGAGAGACTGGCTTCTCAAGTGACGCAGTAGTGACCCGTAGTGTGACACAGGGACGAAGGACCCAGGAAGCAGGGAGAGCTGAGAGTACAAGAAAAGGAACAAAGAAACAGTAAAAGAACCAGGGGGATTGTTTCTTCCCAGAGTCTGAATCTGCAAAAACAAAAAGGTTGATCCTAGTTTTATAACACACTTCAAATTCCACAATTTTAGTGTCTTTTATAGTAACACTGGATTTAGCTTCTCTTTTTCTGCACAAGTATTTTTATCTGGGGCAATAGTCAATGGATGGAATTCCTTGTCTCTCAGCAATACTTCAACGATGGAGCCTCCCCAGATTAAAACTAAAGACTCAACAACTAGAATATTTATTTAGTAGTTTAGGCTTAATTTCTTACATCAGGAATTAATGTTTTCCCTCAATTTAAGTAATACTAATTTTAAATTACCTATATTTAATTGTATGTGTTAATTCTTAAGTTTCCCATAATTAACTAGCATTTGCACATAAAAAAGGATTTTTTTTTCTTAGCTAATATCTCAAATCCCTAGCATAGTGTCAGGGCCATAGTAGGTGCTCAATAAATATATGCTGGGAAATAGAAAAAAATATAATAAACTAAACTAAATGAAGTTTTCAATGACCTACAGCAAGGAGCACCAGGAATACAAGAGAGTGGGGTACGTACGCTTGATTACTTGTGGCAACAAGAAGAACCGCACACTGAGGGAACCATGGGTGTGTCCATAAATTGGGATAGAAAGGGTTTATTAATAAGATTGGGGCTCATGTAAGGTAATCTGGGAGAGGGAGGGAAGCAGGGCTGTTCCCTGGACTGGATGCTCTCAGGAAGTAGAGGTAATTCTTGATCCGGTATCTCATCCTCACAGATGAACCTTATCTGTGAGGCCTAGGGATGAAGTGGGACTAAATCTATAATTAGAAAAGAAGCACTGGATACTCCTATTACCCAGGATGGGCTGCTTGGTCATATTTGTGGCTTGACAATGCTCATGCTTTTGACATGTTCAGATGTGATTATGGTTATATTTGTTTCTAGGGCTGTCATAACAAAATTCCACAGACAGCGGGGCTTAAACAACAGAAGTTCATTTTCTCACAGCACCGGGGGCTGGATGTCCAAGATCAAGGTGTCAGCAGGGCTGGTTTCTCCCGAGGCCTCTCTCCATGGCGTGCAGACAGACAGCTTCTCGCCGTGTCCTCACATGGCCTTTCCTCCGAGAGCACACGTCCCTGGTGTTGCCTCCTTTTCTTAAAATGTCGCCAGTCCTATTGGATTAGGGCCTCACCCTCATGGCCTCATTTTACCTTAATCGCCTCTTAGAAATCACCTCCAAATATGGTCACATGCTGAGGTTCTGGGGTCAGGGCTTCAACATATAGATTTGAGGGTGGAGGTTATGTTCAGTCCTCAACAGTAGTGAGTCTGATTTTTTTTTTTTTTTAATTTTTATTTATTTATTTATGCCTGTGTTGGGTCTTCGTTTCTGTGCGAGGGCTCTCCCCAGTTGCGGCAAGTGGGGGCCACTCCTCATCACGGTGCGCAGGCCTCTCACTATCGCGGCCTCTCTTGTTGCGGAGCACAGGCTCCAGACGCGCAGGCTCAGTAGTTGTGGCTCACAGGCCCAGTCGCTCCGTGGCATGTGGGATCTTCCCAGACCAGGGCTCGAACCCGTGTCCCCTGCATTGGCAGGCAGATTCTCAACCACTGCGCCACCAGGGAAGCCCGAGTCTGATTTTTGATCCATCACAGAATGGTTCTATTTCCTGTTGGCTTCTGTGAAATTGTTCATTTCCAACAGGTCGGTGTCCGGTTCTGCAACTGCATTCTGAGGGTCATTCTGAGGAGCTCAGCCCTTTCAATTTCCTCTCCCAATAATCTCACAAGCATCATGTTCACCACATTAAAATATATCCCCTTAAATCTACAGTTGTGTCTAGTACCTGCGACCAGATTCTCACTGATTTTCCCAATGAAGACTTTCCAAGGTCAGGTTTCCTTGTGGAGTCTCCAGGCTGGCAGCCTCTATGCTTCTTGAGATTTCCCTGCCCTCACCTTCCTCATGGTTGATGGGTGTGTATTTTCCATGCATATTTCTAACTCTCACTAGGCTTTAAGTTGCTTTAAGAAGAGGGGCTCCATTTTATTTATCTTTGCGATTTTAATCTCTCAATGCTTTGCTTACAATAAAGCTCCATCAAGTACTGAATAAATAATATAAAAACAGTCTTTATCAGCATATATTACACATCAGTATTTCTTAACTAATTTTGATAATATCATAGTTTTTTTTTGCAAATATGCCTTAAGGATTAAAATAACCTCTTCATATCAGACATTAAAATCAACTCCCATTATTTTCAGTATAAAGAATCTTTAATTTAAGATGATTCGTTTTCCAAAAGCTTTTGTGTAATTTGAAAAACGAGACAGATAAAAGAGAAGGCAATTTCTCATGGAAAGAGTAACAAAGAAGGCTTCTAGGTTTAGGCTTACCTCAATTTAGGGAAACTCAGTCTCCGTAGTATTGCCAGAAATCCGGCTCTCAGAATAGGAGCAAAGGAGGTGGGAAAGCAGCAGCCGTGATCTGACTGGGTCACTGGTGAGGAGACCCAGATGCAGGGCCACACCAGCAGGGGCTCCTGGCCAGCCTGTAGGTTCACAGTCTACTCATGCATAGCATGGCAGAGGTCACCTCCACAACCTTTACTCAAGAGTAAGCGCCGTCATTTTGTACTCCTAAATGAACCTGTGTGTGTACCTGGGCTAGAGCACCGAGCTGCGGGCAGGTGCACCAGGGCTAATTCTGCCCACTGCAGGGATGGGAAGACATTTGTCCAAGGCTTCAGCTGTGGTCATTTCAGGGCTGACTTTTCAACTTTCGTGAGATGAGATTGGAGGAGATGTGCCCTCAGGACGTTTAGCAGTCCCCTAAAGAAAACAAGGATGCCAACAATAAAAACAATTTTGATTTTCTAGTTCTCCTTTTTCGGGCACTATTGTCTCTTAGAAAGAGAGAAAGATAGCTATGACGGAGTCTTTGGTTTTCCCTTCTTAAAATTAAAAGAAAATGAAAACAAAACAAAGCCAGAGGCTGTTGTTTCCTGAAGCAGAAAATTAAGAGTTTATGATTCTGAAAAAAGGGTCTTTGATTCTGAAAAGGAGAGCGACTCTTTTCTTTGGTTCTGGTGGGAGAGAACCCTGTCTCCTCCTGAGAGGGGCTATTTTCTTTGAAAACTGATTTGCTAAATTTGTTCTTGAAAACTGAGTTGGTTTAGGAGTTTGGCTATCTAGTTCCAGAATATGTCTGTTAACACCAGTTACTCAACAGGAGTAACTGTAAAACAGGTAAAAGTGACGGAATTCAGAATAGTAAGAAAACTGAAGATGAAGTTTGGCAAAGGGATTTCTCTTGATAGGAGATTTCTCTCGATAGGAGATTTTCCCGCTTTATGTATCTCATTAATTCATTCAAATATCTACTAAGAACCAGGCGAGGGCAGGCCATGGCGCTACCGCCAGACTTTCAAAAATAATGAGGTTAATCCTCTTTCCTACCATTCAGAGCAGCAGTAGAAAGCGCTACCACTTTCCTAATTTCCAGATTCCTCAACAGGCTGCAGGATACAGGGACTTACCTACTAGTTGGCCTCTGAACACAGAATATCGATGTGAACTTGAACTAGATGTCCCACCACTTGGGTTTGGTGTTTTCGGTACAATGAGGTCGTTGTTTAAAGTAGAGGATCTCTGATATCTCCAATCTCTAGGATTCCTGAAATGAAGTAAGAGAAGAAAGTCCTATATCGAGTAAAATAACACAGATATTAGTAACTGGGACCATGTGACATCACTTTAAAAGTTTTAAAATTCACTCTATCTAGTATTTGAAATGTTTTTATTTATTTGATATTTCGATTGTTTCTTCTTCTGCTTAAATAATTATTTATTTGTTTTGGCAAACTAAAGCATATACACATTTCTCAAGACCCCTTCTTGTTTATCAGGAATACTGATTTTCCAAGAGAGCTTTCAAGCTGGCTCTCTCAAGAAGCATAACAAGGGATTTCACCCAGGTCTCTGGGAGCACACTCAAGAATCTTCTGGAGTTCTACCTTGAGAAGGACCACAGCTACCTGCCGGCACCAAAATGGCGGCCCTTACCTCGGCCTGCATTTAACTGCTGCTCTACCCATCAGAATCTGTTCTCACTGTCAGCTTGCTTTTTTCTTTCACCAGAGTTTCAGCAAATGCCTCCACATTGTTCACATGGTAAACATATTTGACATTCGCTCTGAAGAAAGAATAAATCAGTGTATTCAGCATATCACACAATATTTAGAAAATGGATTTGTTTTCCCTCTTGTGGACTTTGAAGTCAGAAATATACAAACGGCTGTGAAACATCTAACTGCCATCGAAGGACGTTTTCTCTGAGGGAAAAAATGAGTGTGCTTTTACTAAAACAAGTTAAAGAGTGATTGCCAAAGAGCATTGGGTGGAAACTCGCCTTTCAACTCTGTGGTACCTTTTTCATCTCTACTGGAAACTGGATTAACTCAAAGGTTTTCCTTTCTCTTTTCTCGTTTTTTTTTTTTTCCTATTTATATTTCTAAGACCCTGAGCAAAGTCTTTCATCTAAAAATTCACAGACTAACCTCCTTAAAATGCATGGCAGAAGATCTGAATATCCATTTTGGCAGATGTTCCTACAATTTCCTCTGTTCAGTGCTATTTGAATTCTTCTCAAATCAGTTCAAAGAAGTTCTACAATATACAGTATGCTTAGAGTCCCCAAGACTGAACCGCAGTTTTGAAGTCTCATATTCGTTAAATGGGCCACATACATGGCATGAAACAGAATGGGAAATTTGACCAGGAACAGTAGGAAATAATCTAAATCTTACAACCCAAACCAAGGAATCTTGTTTGATATGGAATACTTTGGAGCTGACTCTTATTATCTATTTGTCAAGTTTGAAATAGTATTATTTTTCAAAATACTGAAAGTTCTACCAATTAGATTTTTTTGTTATCCTGTAGACGGAGGCCAACCAGAATTACGACAATAATTTTTAAAAGGATATTGAAATTAGCTCCGTATGCACCACCTAGTTCAAAGAAATTCGACAATTTTATTTTACTTCTATTCTATTCTACCCTAACAGCTTACACTAATCAGGTGCTCAGTGTGTTCAAGGCAAAACACTGGAAATTGTAGGAAAAAAGGGATTATTATAACACTACCTGTCAGAAAGTGAGTATTTTTATGTTTCTGCATGGTTAGAGCATTCTGAACAAATTTACTGGGACCTTGGTTAAAGGATAAGCCTGGAAGCTGCTGAATCACTGGTAAGGGACCTGCTTCCCTGAAGGTGTGTGTTTACAGTTCAAGGAGGACGAGATTTGGAGCCATGTGGACAGTCCTGAGGTTGTAAACTCAGAATGCTTGTCCCGTCTCCCTCTGAAGACATTTATTTATATTCTGAAGAGTGAGAATCCAGGACCCCACCCCTTCTCTTCTGAAGAAAAGTGTTTACACCAGGAAGCAAAGGTTTTCCTCCCTTTACGAGAGGCGAGGGGTGGCTTACAGGGGGTGCCTCTCCCATGTGCGCTCCCAGATTCATCTTTTTGGGATTTCTCACCTACGGCAGGGACCCTGATACATGCAGGGTAACACCAGGTTCTCATCACGAAACCCCAGACATGGGACAGATTGAGAAAGGAAAACCTATGTAGTTACAGCTCTAAGTAGTAAATTATAGTCTATCGCTGGATCAGAAACCATGTGTCCACTTTCAGGATAATACAAATATATTGATTGAGTGACTGATCAATAGATGAATGATAGGTTGATAGATAGATGTTGGCTCCGTAAGTGGAGAAATAAACATCAAAGAAGGCAAATTTTAAGTGTCCTAAGAAAAATGACTAACTGTTTTGGAGGAGATTTAAGGAAGGTTAAATTACAAACGGTAGAGGGCAATCTGAGGAGGTGCCTTGAAGTCATTTGCTTTTTCCACTGGCCTAGAGTGATAACAAGAGTCCTAGGACTTGCTCGAGGGTGGAGGAATACTCATCCAGATGGGGGGATAACCGGAGCAAAGCAGGGTCAGGGCCTCTGCAGAGTCTGCAACACAGCACGGTATCTACGGAGGAAAGGGCAGAACTAGAGGCCACGTTGGAATCACATGCTGGAGAAGCACATGCAGTTTTGAATAACTTGGGAGCTATTTCAGGTTCTTCAAAGGAGAATGACATGATCAGAGATTTTTTTTTTTCCTTAAAGAATTTATCTGGCATATCCGAATGAACATGGCATTCTATAGGCTTATGTGTGTTATTTAACTAAAAATTAAATATCTATTTCAAGTTACCCCAAAAACTTATCTGATCTTTTGTGTCTGTTCAATCACCTAATGCTTTCAGAAGAAACCCATTTTGAGGTCAGTTGCTGAAAAACACTCTGAAAGGATACTGACTCACCTCTCAAAATGTTTTGAACCCAACTGAACTGCAAAATTATCAAATTCAGAAATGTCTAATAATTAGAGTTTATTTCTTCCAACAGTCTGCGTTGTTTTGTTAGGGCTACCATAACAACACACCACAGACAGGGTGGCTTAAAAAACAGAAATTTATTTCCTCATGGTCTGGGGGCTGGACGTCCAGGGTCAAGGTGTCAACGGGGGGGCTTCTCTCATGTCTTCTCCCAGTTTGCAGATCTTGCTGTGTCTTCACACGGTCTCTCCTCTGGATCCATCTCTGGAGTCTCTTCTTTTCTTTTAAGGACGTCGGTCATTTGGGATTTGGGACCACCCTAACTTAATCATCTCTCTAAAGACGGGCTCATGTTCAGTAACCTCGGAGGGGATTAGGGCTTCAACACATGCATTTTAGGTAGGGGGAGAGTGCACAATTCAGCCGATCATAGTCTCTTGTGTATTTAAAATCCTTAAGCCATGTCTCCTGAAATCCCCTAGCTGATCTTTCCACAAATACAGCGTTGTCCTTTGCTAGAGTGCTTGTAACCCTGGCATAATTCATACCATTTTACATCTAAACCTGATTTTCATTTTGCAACATGGGTGGAAGGAACAGAATATTGCAGTTCAGTAGGATGCTGAGTCTCTTTTTTTGTCTGTTAAATCTTTTGTTTTGGTCCCTTTTCTTCTGACGTGTTATCTGAGGCTTGTTGGCAAATGGACAGACAGATTTTCCATGGAAGTGTATGAATCGTCTTCAAGGGATATGTAAAAGAAAATAATTTTCCAACTTTACAAACATCAGGGTTTCGGAACATTTGGTTAAGATTATGATAAAATAATTTATGAGAGTAATTTTCTTTTTCAGAACCTCTGTGTGGGTTGCCTTTATTTTTCAGCCTCTCTACTGATGAAAATATTATAGTTATTTAAAACCCTCTGTTCACTCCCAAATTAAGAGATCCTTTGTGCAGACTCCTGTGTATATTGTATAAACTGACAGATATATACCTAGTGCCTGAATCAACTACATGGCAGGTGATCAGGAGGAAGAATTGGTCTCTGCCTTAAAGTAACCTATCGCCTCGTGGCATGCGAAAAATCATTATGAAATTCCCTAAAGCAACAAAAATTACTTGCAAACGAGTAGTTTTCATTAAGTTACTAAGGGCCTCATTCTTATGCTGGACAGAAGCCTTATGAATTAAAAAATGCAAGTTATCCACTTGGAAATGAAAATGAATCTATTTTATCTCAGTGTGTTTGCAAACAAGTGCTTCTCTTATAATATGCGACTGTACAGAACCTGGGAAGCACCCAAGGCAGAATCTGAGGAGGGAGGCGCATCTGCTGAACTCCACCAGAATAATGAGCGTAAATGGCATGTTCTCTGCCAGGTGGTTGGGGGCATTTGACCAAGACCATCAATTACTTAGTGACATTTTTCAACATTTATAAATCTTATTGTTTAAGTTTCCAGGGAAATCGTTTCCCAGGTTTGGAAGAAGAAAAACCTCCAAGAAAGAAAAGCACTTGTTTTCTCTGGGATCTGCTATAAAAAGTATCAATTATGGGAGGACCGCCCAAACCCAGGAGGAGCTGCAGGGTACAACAGTAGGCTGGTACAGAAGATAGAAGATGTCTGGATTGGAACAAAATAATCTCTGGACCTCGGTTTTCACTTCTTAGGCAATGGATTTAGAGAATTTCAAACACAAGAAATTTAAATATTAATGAAAGGGAACCACATGTCTTCTGTTTCTGGTCACAATGAAGTAGCCAGTATCACACTCAGACTCTTGAAATAAATAACTATGAAACCTGGACAAATATGTATAATAATTGTTTACAGGAGATGGACAACTACCTATGCAGCCTGCAAACGTGGAGAGAAGGCTTGGTGAGCCCCAAGCTCTGCTTCGAGATGCTTTCTGAGTCAGGAAGGCACAGCCAAGGTGGAAAGCAGCTGTCTCACTGGGTGAAGATGACAAAGACCAGAGCAGTGAGGTTCTAGCACAGCTGGGATTTGGGGGGAAGAAGTACTTGAAAAGGGAGCATCATGAGGAGGGAATGGCAAAAGTCTACGTGGAAGTTCGTCTTCAGCCTTTGACGGACTCCTGAGCTGTGTGCACAGGAGGTCCAGGAGACCTGGGGAACATGGCTCCCAGGAGAAGGTGAGATTCCAGAGCCCTCACCTGCTAGGGAGACACTGCAGTTGGTGTCCAATCAGACAGGAAATTTTGTTGGACATTCTGAGAATCTATAAGGTAAATATTGACATTGCTAAAAGGAGACAGAATTCCACAATTGTAGTTGGGAATTTTAATACAAGCACCACAAAATTGACAGAACAAGTAGATAAAAATCTGTTAACTATATAGCTCTGAACAGCACTATGAACAACCTTGTTGATATGACATGATATGATATGATACATATACACACATATACATATATAGGTATATGATATATACCAAACCCAATAATTATAGAACTCGAATTCTTTCCAAATACTTTTAGAGCATTTACTAATATTTTCCATATGCTGATTCTTAAAGCAGTCTTCAACAAATTTCAAATGATTGAAATCATTCAGACCTTGGTTTTTGACTAAGGTGGATTAAACGGATAAGGGGAAGTTCACCCACAGATTAGAAATTAAACAATACATTTCTAAATAAGTCATAATTAAAAATTCAAAGCAAAGTTTAGAAAAATAATTTAATGAATCCTAATGAAATTTCAAAATATCAGTATGGCTAGAAAAAAGTAAATGCTCAGAGGGAAATTTATTAACAATAAATATATAAGAAAAAGATAAATGTCTAACCTTCCATCTCAAGAATCTAGAAAAATGGCAGTAAACAAAACATAAAGCATGTATAATTAAGAAAATAGGATAAGAACAGAAATCAATAAAATGGGAAAATAAATGAATGCCACAAAGGAAACCATAAACGAAACGAAAAGATAACCTATGGAATGGGAGAAAATATTTGTAAACAATGCGACCAACAAGGGATTAATTTCTAAACTATTCAAACACTTCATACAGCTCAATATCAAAAACACAAACAACCCAGTCAAAAAATGGGCAGAAAATCTAAACAGACATTTCTCCAAAGAAGGCATATAGATGGCCAACAGGCATATGAAAAGATGTTCAACATCACCAAGTATTAGAGAAATGCAAATCAAAACTACAATGAGGTATCACCTCACACTGGTCAGAATGACCATCATTAAAAAGTCTACAAACAATAAACGCTGGAGAGGGTGTGGAGAAAAGGGAACCCTCCTACAGTGTTGGTGGGAATGTAAATTGGTGCAACCACTATGGAAAACAGTATGGCGGTTCATTAAAAAGCTAAAAATAGAGCTACCATATGATCCTGCAATCCCACTCCCAGGTATATATATCCAGAGAAAACTAGAATTTGAAAAAATACATGCACCTCAAGTTTCACTGCAGCACTATTTACAACAGCCAAGACATTGAAGCAACCTAAAGGTCCATTGACAGATGAATGGATAAAGAAGATGTGGTGTATACACACACACACACACACACACACACACACACACACACACACACACACACACAATGGAATATTATAAAGCCATGTGCAGCAACATGGATGGACCTAGAGATTATCATACTAAGTGAAGTAAGTCAGGCAGAGAAAGACAAATATCATATACTACTGCTTATATATGGAATCTAAAAAAATGATACAAATGAACTTATTTGCAAAACAGAAATAGAATCACAGACAGAGAAAATAAACGTATGGTTACCAAAGCGGGGAGGGAGGGGATAAATTAGGAGTTTGGGATTAAAATATACAGACTACTATATATAAAATAGATAACTAGGAAGGACCTACTGTATTGCACAGGAAACTATACTCAATATCTTGTAATGACCTACAATGAAAATGAATCTAAAAAAGAATATATATATATATATATATACGCTATATATGTACAGCAATGTGATTCAGTTATACATACATATACATATACATATATATATGTGCCACTTATTAATTTTTTTCTGGCTGTGTTGGGTCTTCGTTGCTGCTCACGGGCTTTCTCTAGTTGCGGCGAGGGGGAGCTACTCTTCGTTGTGGTGTGCGGGCTTCTCATTGCGGTGGCTTCTCTTGTTGCGGAGCACGGGCTCTAGGCGTGCGGGCTTCAGTTGTGACACGCAGGCTCAGCAGTTGCGGCTCGTGGGCTCTAGAGCACAGGCTCAGTAGTTGTGGTGCACGGGCTTAGTGGCTCTGCGGCATGTGGGATCTTCCCGGACCAGGGATCGAACGCATGTCCCCTTCACTGGCAGGCAGATTCTCAACCACTGCGCCACCAGGGAAGTCGGACCACTTATTAATTTTTAAATGTCATGTAAGTGTTTGAGAAGTCTTAACTACCACGACAGAGCAGCATGGCACACATGAAATAAAATGTTAATATAGCTGGCATGTATATCATGTATTCTACATGCCAAGCACTGTTCTGGGGCATTTTGTATGTGACAAACCCAGTGAGGTAGACAGTTTTCTGCACTTTCAGATGAGCAAATGTACATGCAGAAATACTAAGAGTCTTGCCTGCTGTCATATAACTAAGAGAACAGAACTAAAATTTTAACCTTGACAGTGTATTTCCTCTGTATTCTCTTAACCATTAATATTACCTCTTTATTCACGAGTTTTACACCTTATTGTGCTATTTGGGCCAATTAAAGTATTTATTTTCTTGAATTAATGTATTACTCTAGTACAGAAAATTTCACATAGCATTAAATGTATCTTTCTGTCTCGGATTTATCCCTTGATCAATGCTTTGACAGAAGGGAATAGTATGTTTCTATCTTTGAATAACCTTAATTAACGTATCACCTAGCACATGATATTATCTGTCTGTCTGTCTATCTATTATCTATCATCTATAATCTAGCCATCTGTCTTTGTTGAGTAAAAAAGAACAACATGTTTCTAGGGGTCAAGTATCTAAACACACAGTGAAAGAACTTCTGAAAAGGAAGGAATTATTTTTGATCCAAAGTGAAAAGCTTTTCTGAATAATTAAAATAATAGAACATCGGAAATGGGTTAGCAATCAGTGATTTTTTTTTTAACGTGACATTCATCATTCTAAGTACTTTTTAGTCATCTTCTGAAGTAATGGGAAAAATCAGTCCATGGTTTTACATCCCAAATAATGCTCACCAACAAAAGACAAATTCTACCCAATCTTAATGGTCAACTAGGTTCGTCTTCAATAAATCAATAAGCTAAAAATGTCATTCAAAGGATGAAATGCAACAATTTTTAATCTCGTTCTCACTCAGCTAAACATTTTAAATTCCCCTTTGGTAAGCAAGATCTGAGGATCGGGGTTGCAGCCTGTTTGAATACAGAGAGAAGATGTCAATTATAATTTTGTTCATTTTCCGAAGGATGAACCTCGAGGTTAAAAGAATCACACTGAATATTGAAGGAGAACGTCCAGACACATTTTATTAAAAACACAAGACCTCTTAAAATTCAATTATATATGCTCTCAATAAAGAAGTTTAACTCAATTTTAATGACTCATCAAAATAGTGTAAAATGAATCATTCCAGGACTCCAAATTCATTATGGAATTATTCTGAAATCTGCTCTTTTAAAATTATGCTGGAAAACCCATCACTATTCTTTAAGCTAGCATTAACCTTTCAAAAAACTAGTAAGTCAAAATTTTTGCAAAGTATCTGCCTCTTCATTTTAAATTTTAATAATCCTTTAATAAAGATGTAGAAATATTATGGTTTCACTTATTTTCCTTTTTAATTGCAGATGCACAGTAGAGAGGTAGCATATTCACGGTTAGTGGCATGCAATCATCATATCTTACACACTTAGTTTTCCTAACTTTTCTCCATTTTCCACAACAATATTATTCTCCCACCCATAGCTACCCATTTCTTTATGTAATGGTTATTCTTGTTACTAACCTACCATATGCTTTATTTACAGGTATAATTGCCTGCTACAAAAGTTATACTATCTCTGAATCACTCTGTGCTCCAGTGATGACTCTTCTTGCCTTCTGACCTTCACATATATTTTGATTCTGATTGGAAATATTTTTCCCACCTCTTGACCAAGCGGAACCCCTAATCCTCATTCGGGATTTAGTTAAGAGAACGCGTTTTTCTCAAGAAAGCATATTCTGAGGTCTAACATGGCCTTCTATGTGATTCTCTATCTCAGTCAGATTATAACATTTTTATACAGAATCCAATTATTTCTGTATTTTGAATTCCTTGTACCCTCGTCTGCTTCTATCACTAAGTTGTAAGGTGACCGAGCAGGCGGCCTGACTACCAGCAGTTCGCAGATGCCCAGCACAGAGTAGGGTTTTAGTAACATCTAATGAGTAAAGAAATATTGTATCTGTGACACCTCTGCTATTCCTGTTTTCATCATATAAGGCCCCTCTGTGACCTGAACCTCCTGCCTTGTTTAAAATAAGTAAACCTCAATTAACGTGCTTCATTTGGTTCCAGGTTAAAATAAAAGATCAGAGCCTTCAAAAATATTTGGTAGTATCCAGTACCTAATGTATTTAACATTAAAAGAGCTATAACGATGTATTTTTTAAAAATTTATTTTATTGAGGTATAGTTGATTTACAATGTTGTGTTAATTTCTGCTGTACAGCAAAGTGACTCATTTATACATATGTGTATTCTTTTTCATATTCTTTTCCATTACAATTTATCACAGGATATTGAATATAGTTCCCTGTGCTATACAGTAGGACCTTGCTGTTATCCATTCTATATATAATAGTTTGCATCTGCTAATCCCAAACTCCCAATCCATCCCTCCCGCACCCCCTAAACAATGATATACTCTTGACAAAGAATTATTATAATAAGAAAAAGTTGTTATTTTCCCTTAAGATTTTTAGATCTTACAGTTTGTACCAATTATATTTTAATTTTATTTCTAAATGCCTTAATGGAAAAACATGGATATCATCAACAGCTATGAAACAATAAGCTTATGTATATAACATGGGGAATTTATTTTATTTTAGGAGTATTATAAAAATAAATGTTTTGGTAGCTATTGCATTTGAAGCTCTCTTTGGGGCTAATGGGCAAAATGTTTCTTTTTTAAAAAATTTATCATTCAGAAGTTTCTTTATAAAACTTTTTTTGAAATGTGTTTTCCTACTGACATTTCACCCTGAACACTAGCCTGGATTACAAATACACATTTTAAAATTCATATCAAGTGAATAATTATTGCTTTCTTTCTCCTTTAACATAAACTTCCTCATGACAAACATGCACGTGTAAGGTTTGTCAGCCCCCTGCCATCGGCCCTCCCCACCAGCTGCGGCCATTTTCAATTCTTCTAATAATTGTTTCCGGTTATTCCCGACATACCTGAAGCAAACCAATCAGGAACCCAACGAAGCTCAGTACTGTAGTAAAACTACCTATCGCAAAATAAATGTTCTGCATTTTATATCACTAATGTTAGGGAGAAGGAAATCTGTAGCTGGAATGATTAGAAAATTGGTCCTTGGAGGACCCACCTTCGTTTGCCAACATCACTTTGACCTCAGTGTTCAAATACTTCTGAGTTGGAATCCACTTGTAATTTAATAGCTTTGTGTCTTTCAGGATTTACATCAACTCTGTTCATCTCAGTGTCCTATGCAATTGAACTGCTACCCCCTCCCCGCCCCCAGCTGGCAAGGGTTTCATTACAGGAGACAAGGGGAAGTGAAATGACCAGCCCCGGGCTCAGCCCTCCAGATGCTCGGGAGACGCTGCTGCCACTCCTCTCCACCCACTCTCCTCAAGCTTGGTGTCACCTCCCCTGTCCACCCACTCTCCTCAAGCCTGGTGTCACCTCCCCTGTCCACCCACTCTGCTCAAGCCTGGTGTCACCTCCCCTGTCCACCCGCTCTCCTCAAGCCTGGTGTCACCTCCCCTGTCCACCCGCTCTCCTCAAGCCTGGTGTCACCGCCCCTGTCCACCCGCTCTCCTCAAGCCTGGTGTCACCTCCCCTGTCCACCCACTCTCCTCAAGCCTGGTGTCACCTCCCCTGTCCACCCGCTCTCCTCAAGCCTGGCGTCACCTCCCCTGTCCACCCGCTCTCCTCAAGCCTGGTGTCACCTCCCCTGTCCACCCACTCTCCTCAAGCCTGGTGTCACCTCCCCTGTCCACCCACTCTCCTCAAGCCTGGTGTCACCTCCCCTGTCCACCCACTCTGCTCAAGCCTGGTGTCACCTCCCCTGTCCACCCACTCTCCTCAAGCCTGGTGTCACCTCCCCTGTCCACCCGCTCTCCTCAAGCCTGTTGTCACCTCCCCTGTCCACCCGCTCTCCTCAAGCCTGTTGTCACCTCCCCTGTCCACCCACTCTCCTCAAGCCTGGTGTCACCTCCCCTGTCCACCCGCTCTCCTCAAGCCTGGCGTCACCTCCCCTGTCCACCCGCTCTCCTCAAGCCTGGTGTCACCTCCCCTGTCCACCCACTCTGCTCAAGCCTGGTGTCACCTCCCCTGTCCACCCACTCTCCTCAAGCCTGGTGTCACCTCCCCTGTCCACCCGCTCTCCTCAAGCCTGGTGTCACCTCCCCTGTCCACCCGCTCTCCTCAAGCCTGTTGTCACCTCCCCTGTCCACCCACTCTCCTCAAGCAATACAACACACACAGTTACCCCTGTCGAAAAATACTTTGGTGAAGTTACGTAACAAAAGCTGAAATAAGAGAATAGTTTATGCAGTTTAGGATTGGTAGATGGAGAGAGGAAAAACAAAATTATGGAAAGAACTTGCAAGAGTCCCAGAAGGAAAGAGATGGCGGAATTCCTCCATGAAATGGAGGAATTGAGAAGCATTTATTAAAGGGACTACATGCAAAGAAAAATCAGCAAGAGATGGTAAAAAAAAAACACCAGGGTTAGCACAGGAGAGGAGTCGTTTCTTCCCAGTGGGGTGGGGTACGGTGAGGGTGGCTCCTGGCACCGGTAGGGTCTCCAGCTGTAGGGGTCCTGGAGGATATCGGCCTTCATTAGAGGCCCCCCGTCCACCCTCCCCTCACGCCCTGAGTGTGATCTGGGGGCACCTCCCCTTGCCTGGACGTCAGCACACACACGAGGGCCCGGCAGCCCCACTGACTCAGGCCAGAATAAGCAGCCCTGAGCCCCAGGCAGGGTCACGAGTGGACTGTTGGTCCAGGGGCTAAAAGGGGAACATGGAGCACAAATTATGAGCACTGATCTCCATTTGGTTTTTCTACAACTAGAGCAAAACACTAATGTCCAGAAGAGCCTGTTTCTTAACTTCCACACATACAAAAAAGAACGACGAAATGTGGACTGTTGTTCATTGCCTCTATTTCCCCAGGAGTTAGATCTTTCTGGTTCTTCTTTCTAATTAAAGGGTTGTTAGTGGTATCACTTTGCATGCGGTTGGAAAGAGTTCCTGGACCCAATTCCAACTTGTGGGTGGAGGCGTCCCTGCACCAACAAGCAATTCTCTGACGCCAGCAGGGAGTCTGAGAACCCACCCCTATTCTGAGACTCTCCACCTGTGGTCAGCGTTGGGTTCCACAGGGAAGGGGCTCAGTCCCATAAGACTACCCCCCCCCCCGACTTCAGACGCCAGTCGAAAGCTCACGTTAACACCTGTGCTTCTGACCAACCAGCTACCAACTGGAGGTCCCCATGACCCCCTCCAATTCAGGATCGCAAGTCCAGGTTGTTACCTGCACTTCTGAACTGGCTGTAAACCAGAGGTCCCCATGACCCCCTCCAATTCAGGATCGTAAGTCCAGGTTGTTACCTGCACTTCTGAACTGGCTGTAAATCAGAGGTTCCCATGACCCCCGCCTTGGGTTCTATTAATTTGGTGGAGCGGCTCAGAGAACTCAGAAACATGGTACTCATTAGATTACTGGTTAATTATTAAAGGATATTAAAGTATATGAATCAACAGCCAGATGAAGAGATACACATGGAGAGGTCCTGGACAAAGGAGCTTCTGTCCTCTTGGAACTTGGGCCCTGGCTTGGTGGTACCAGGGAACTTTCTGGTCTCCTTACCTGGAAGCTGGTGGAAAAAAAGGGGCCAAAAAGCTGTCCTTGTGGGTTTTTATGGAGGCTTCACTACATAGTCATGATTGACTAATCAGGGACCAATGGCAATCGATTCAACGCCCAGCCCCTCCCCCCTCCTCAGGTCAGCAGGTGGGACTAAAAGTCCGAACCCTCTAATCACAGGTGGGTTCTCCTGCCAACCAGCCCCCACTCTTGGGTAGGAAAAGCATTTTCAGAAACTGAGGACCAGGGGCCAAATATGTTCCCATTGCTCTTATTACACAGGAAATTCTAAGGTTTTGGGAGCTGTGAGCCAGGCACTATGGATGAAGACAAGCTATATGTATTTCTTATAAATCACAATAGCACAACAGTCATAGAGCAAAACTCCCCTGAATAACGTATGTGATTTAATTGTAATAGCTGCAGATCCAGGACACAGGAAGAACTCAGGAAATACTTATTCAATAAATTAATGAACACGTACCAAAAATGTGACAAAAATATTTATAATTAAATGCTATAGGATCATCCAGCAGATCACATATATTACCTATGGTTAAGGTCATCTAGAATCCTATAGATAGCCAGATTAAGACATGTGCGTCTAATACACTGTTGATGGCATTTGTTGTGCCCTCTTCCCATATTTCTGCCTCTCCCCAAATAAGAACAAACATCTTCCCGAGCGTGTACTCTGCCCCTTGCCCTGTAACTAACTCTTCCCTCCGGGAGAAGTGCTGACCTGCCTGATCAGGGACGCGATACCTGCTGCCTGCACTTCACAGGCGTGAGGGTTCATAGTAGAGCCATGCACAGCCGTCCTGCTTCCTTATTGAACAGAGGTCAGCGGTCTCTTTCCTGGCTTCCTCTTCCTGTTCCTGCCCAGTGGACAGGTAGCTCTCGCCCTGCTCTCTGTTCTCATTCTCTCAGGTGCCCTGGGCTTCCGTTCTGGCTAAGTGGTCTGTGCTGGCCCCTTGCTGGGCCCCCCAAGCCAGCACTGAGCAGTGCAAGACTGGTACGTGGCCCTCACATTACCGTGGTGACACCACGTCCAGATCAATGGCCACATGGGCAGATTCACAGGAAGAGAGCAAGGGTCCCCCAAGAACTCTAGACTTAGGCTGCATTTTCTAAACCAGCTGTTTACGGGGCATTGAAAAGGTGCCTTTGTTGCTAGCTCAATGATTGATAAAATGGGACTTCGTTATCAATTTAACTATGAATCTCAATGGATCTGCACATGAATCGGGACCCCAGCATAGAAGAGCAGTGAATGGAAAGCCCTGAATCTCTAACTGTGGGTATCAAGTATTTACCATCAACCAGCTACTTAGCTTTTATCAAATCATGACTAGAGCTAAGAAATCTTTAACTTTTCTTCCAACTCTAAAATTCTGTGAATCTATGAATTATTAAAATGGGGAAAACTTCTGCCAAATGGACGTGAAACACAAAAAATCTTAATTATTGTTGTTAATTATTTGTGTTATTATAAGATAATTAATTATAATATTAAATTTCAAGAGCCTGATAGCTGACTTTAAATATTTTCAACAGTATTTTGAAACAACTTTTTGGTAGAATTTTACAGTCTTAGCTTTTAATCCACCACCAATGGTTGACTTTTCCCCAGATATTTTTATACTATCCCTATTAACATTCTGTCATGAACTAACACTTAATTAAAATATATAATCATGTTTTAGTTCCTTGGTTGTTTTCCTAAATTCCTTGCTATTTTTTAATACATAGCAGACCATAATATTTGCATCTTAATTAACTTTTTCATACTTAATAATCGTTTGTTATTGCCTTTGTATCTGTTCACAAAAATAGCTAATTCCCTAATCTGTTAATGTGTACTCTTACTCCATGATTGCTTTAATTTCTCACTAAACTGAGAAAATATTTGCAAAGGCTTTCTTTTGCTAAATGTTTTTTGAAAATGATCACTCTGCTTCAGAAATGTTCACCATATTATGCAGCAAAATCCACTGATTTGCTTAAAATTTATGTAGTCTGGGGGGAATGGGGCCACATAAAAATTAGTGGGGTGCTAATCAAACCCCTTAGGTGATTTAATCACTGCATCACTTTCCACAGTAGGGTCCCTTCATTTTATGATATGCCAAGTCAATACTGCTCCGATATAAATTATAATCTATAGCTTTTCTGTTCTGGAGTCTTAGTCTTCAGGGCAGCTAGTGCTTCCTTTTTCTTAGTAATGAATCAATTCTGAAATGTTCCTAAAATATAATCTTGAGCAATTTGCCTCACTACTCAATGAAGAAGGTCGCAGTGCTGTAGTCAATAATAACATCCAGCTTGACTGGTCCATACTCGGGCGCTAGAACATTTTTTAAAGGCTGTTTGGAACACTCATTTAGAAAAACACAATTTGATAAAGAGATATTGTCTCATTTAACTTTCAAAATATTAGAATTGTAACTTTATACAAATATAAGATAAACCCATGAGAAGATTTTATTAAACTCATTAATTAATGAGTGAACCAGTGAGGTGTTCAAATTAATTCAAACACTGTTTTGGAGAAGGTGTATGTAGGGACCGGTTAATAAAGGAAGATTAGGGTAAGATTTTTGAGTTAGATACGAAACTGGTTAATGAGAAACAGGACAATCAAACATCACCATTCAGTTATCTTCTCTATTATACAGAAATTATTTGCATCTCCACAATGTAAGTTCATTTCTATCCCTACGAAGTTAAAATAGCCCATTCAATAAAAAATTAAAGGTTCAAGCCAATTACTGCCTTTTTCAAGTATCAGATGATTTTTATGACAAAGGCTTTTTAACAAGTAATAAGAAAAAATGTATATTACAATGGAGATGGTGGGAACCTGGATGAAGCAGGGAGTGCATGACAGATCCAATGGAGCTTCCTGTTCTTGGCTAGAGCTTTCTTGTACCTTGTGGATACATAGTCCCAGCGCAATCTGAGTCTCTCATTTTTTTAAATAAAAATCTAGAAAACAGAGGTTTTTTGCAAGAAAACCCTTGATTTGTAAAATGCTAAGCAGACCGGAAAAAAACAAAACGAAACAAAACAAAAAAACCGTCTCTTTGGGTACAAGTTTTTATCTCCTAAGCTGTTCAGGATGAATCTACCCTGGAGGAAACTGCTCTTGGATGTGAAACCTGCACGTCTGGACACGGCCATCGTTTGCACAGTTTGCCTACTTAGCTGTTGTTAGTTTCCCCAAAGGCAACTTACACATTTACTATGTTTACTTCCAGACTGGAGGGCCCCCGGGTTCACCCCCTGAAACTTAAATGCTCTAAACTTACAGTCAAAGACCTAAAAGCTGTCATTCCTCGACTCTCTGGGTTTCCAGACACTAGGAAAAATACTGATCTCCAATGTTGGGGAAAAAAATATTAATCCCTGTTACTGGTTGAAAAGCACTGGCTTTCTTTTGTATAAAGGAGGAGTTTTGGATATTTCAGAATTGACAGATCAAATTTAGAGCTCACGTCTCATAACAGAGTAGAGATTCTGACCAAAAGTTGAAAGTAATGTTGACCTAAAACAAATCGACTGGCAGCTATGTCTCCAGCAATGACGCATTTACTCGGGATCAGCAGAGAATTCATATTTGGGGTCTGCAGTCATGGGAGGCTTGTGCAAGTCCCTGCACAGCAAGGAAGGAGAAGGCTTTTGCAGAGGGGAAGAGGCCGGTGGGAGGGCTGCCCTAAACAAAGGGTCAGTGTCTCTTCATGGGCGAGTCCTTGCCAGGAAAGAAGCAAGTCTGTCTTCTTCCTGTTGGGCTCCGTTATCCTTATGACAGTGAGAGCGCCCCTTCTGGCCCCGACTCTATTTAACTGAGGGTCCTGTTCGTTGATCTTACGGTAACAACAACTCCTAGTAAACCTGTTACTAGACGCCATGGTGACTATGGGATAGACTGGTGAGGGTGGAGAATCTGGCTCCTGGTGTATGACTCCTTCTCCTTGTTCAGCACAAGGGAACTTCGTAACTGGAGAGAGGGTGGCATCTGGGGAAGATGCAGCCTTGGAACAAGGGCAGGGGCTGCAGACCAGGCCACTAAGTGTAGTGTAGCCAACAGCCAGCAGGCATGTCCTTGTTAGGACATCATGCAAAGTCTCCCCACCAGGACAACTTGGGTTCTCTGCTGAAGCCCGGCTCCTGCAAGGAGGTTACCCTCTTTGGGGAGCCGAGGCTCCCCATCTCTCCCCTCCTGTTTAGTTCAGGTAACCTGAGCCACGTAGGACGTTCGTAGCGCTGTGTGAGCACTGCCACGTGTAGCACCCCCCCCCCCCGGGTCAACATCCCCAGCAGGGTCACTTCCTCTATCCCATCACATCACAGCTGAGCCGTGACACAGCCCGCCTGCAAGGGATCCGAATGCATAAATGAAACAGTAACCGATAAATTGCACATCTTCCCACAGGGTCTTCTACAACATTACAAGTGTTCTTAAAGCAATCGTGATGAAATCGTGCCGCCTTGCAGCCTCAAGCACTTCACCTTCTCCACTGTTTTAGCCACTCTACGTATATTTTTTAATTCTAAGATAATTTGATAACTATTAGATTATTCAGTGACAGTAAATATGAGAAACTGTCACAAATAGGTGACTCCTACAAGTGTATTTTCATTTATACACTGATATTTATTGAACATTTAATTTGTGCCAAACACAGTACTTGCTGTCGGGGTTCAGGGGCTCCTAAAGGACAGAACTCATGCCCTCACAGAAGTCACCTCTAGCGGGAAAGGCAAGCAAAGGACATACCATGTAAGTTCAGTTAGTGAGTATTCTTGCTCTGAGACTTATTCACTCACTGAGCTATCAGACATCCTCAAACTGACCTTCAATTTGTTTATCATTCTCTCAATGTTGGGTTCACAGATCATCATCTTCCCCCTTTCTCAACAATCTTGGCCAGATTTCCAGTTTTCAGTAGGCTCAGGAAACACCAATCTGTCTTCCATTTAATCAGAGTAACCCATAAGGAGCAAATGATACAACAGCACTGTCTCCACACGGCCAGCCTGGGGCAGGGCTCCTTTGTCCTCCTAACCAAGAAGGCCCTTTAAAGCTGCACCTGCTGGTGGCTTTTAGACTCCCCAGTCCTCGACCCTCACACCATGTTGTCTCCTTCCACCCTTCCACTTCCTGCCTCTTCAGGGCAGGCCCCATCTCCATGAGTTTTGTTCCTAAGTTCTGGTAACTTCTCTACTGCAACCCCCTAGGAGAGCTTATTAAATGTCACTGTCACATTTAACTCTGTATTCTCCCTCAGAGCCCAGGAGCTCTCCACAATCTTCATATTCTCACACACCTTACTGGGCTGATCTTCCCTAAATTTCCATTTTCGTTCTTCACTGGTCAATGAACATAAACTCAACTGCTAACCAGTAGTTAAGAGTAGATATCATATCTTGCCATTGCAATGCTTGAGATGTTAACAGTTCACCAACAGTAACAGTTAACCAATAGTTAAGAGTAGATATTATATCTTTCCATTGCAATGCTTGAGATGTTAACAGTTCACCAATAGTAACAGTTAACCAATAGTTAAGAGTAGATATTATGTCTTGCCATTGCAATAATCACAGGTTAGTTGATTAGTAATGCCCGACACATTAGAAAATTAAGTTTAAAAAAGACTATAAACTCAGTTGCTCACTTATCAAATGGGAATACAAATCTCTACTTCAAAGGGTTATTATAAAACTTAAATTAGATAATTCAGAGTTTTCCAATCAGTGTGCCGCTGTCCACCCGTATGTCTCCCCCAGTGATCCCATCAGGGACCCACTCCCCACCCCTGTGTCTCGAAGCCTTTCCCAGTGTCCTCTAAGAATATCATATTCCATGTGATGTAAGAAAAAAACAGGCAGGAGGCACTGCTGTGTACAAAAGTCTTGGTGACTTGTGCAACACCAAATACAGTTGTTGGATTAAGCTGTGTGCTAAGTTGGTGGAAAGTGTGGAAAGATGGAAGGGATTTAATAACTAAGCGATCTGAGCAAGGCCATGGCTCAGTTCCTAGGTGGTGAGTGGGAAGTCACAGCCTAGGAAGGGTCCCTTTTCCTTGTCATAGTTGAGCCTGGGACCTGCTGACACCTGCCCTAGTCCTGGGTCACCTGTCCAGTCCTGTGTCAAGCCCCCTGTCCTCCATTGTTGAAGGTCATAAAAGAGTCTGGCTGCCTACCGTTCTCCTACCTGTTATGGGACATTGACATCATTTCTCCAGTTTCTGGCCCCTGAAAAGAACCATATTTCACCCCCAGCTGTAAGACTTTCCTGGGATGCTCCTGAATATAACACAGTGATCGGAGGAGACTTGACTACAATTCCTCAAGATCACTGGATTTCTCTGAACTGAATGTAGGCGAGATCTCGTTTACTAAAGGCTCCTTGCTCTTTGGAGGTCCCATCTCTCATATGTCCTTTCATTCAGGACATCAGAAAAAGGAATTGCCAACTAGAGAATCAATATCACACTCTCACAGCACGCTTCTTGACGCACAACAGAAATCAACCACAACGGAAATAAGCTCTTAACCAGCTCCGTGAACTGACGCACTTGATTCATCGATGCTCACCTGAGCCCAGTGTGGACCCCTCTCCGACTTCTCCGAACTTGCCTCAGCGCTCACTGAAGCTGTGGATTGACTACCAGCCCAGCTCTGAACCTTCCTCCACCTTCTCAGCTGGCCCTCCTCTCTCTAAGGGACTCAGCTGCCCTGCGACGCTCCATGGGCCTGTTTCTCTTGCCTCCTCACTGCCCTGGGCTTGACAATAGTCTTCTTGCTTCTTACTGCTGTTTTTAGACCTTTTCCTCCACCCTCTCCAATTTACCACAAGTTAATATAAAAATGAAAATTTCATCGTTATGCCACTGCTTACATTCTATCAAATTTCACCATTTCCTTCTAAGTGGCCACTGTTGAGGTTGTATGCAGTTACTTAAATGAGGAAGAGATGGATTCGCGATTAACAAGATTTCATTGTAAGCCTTGGGTTTGACTTTTCATGTTTCTTCCAAAAAGCAGTCTTCCTCATTTATTCTTGTTAGCACGTATTCTATCCCCTTTAAATAGCTCCCTTTCATATCGCTCCTGATAAATCCTTAATTTATGTCCAAATGCTTTAAAAGGTGCCATCACTCATTTATTGAACAGCTCTTCGTGTCAGCCAGAGCTGTAGGAAGTGCTGAGGATGCAGAAGTCTGGGCACAAGTGAAATGGGTTGAATGCTTTCCAGGTCCTCATTTGGGTCCTTTTTGCTTATGTTTGCGGGACAAGAATGGTTTCTCTCTTTATGATTCTTCCCTCTGGAAGCTGCCCCTGCCCGTCCCACACAGGGGGAGGGGCTGACCCTGTCACCGCCCACCTCCCCACCTCCTGCACCGCATCCCGCCCCCTCACCCCCGCCCCACCCGTCCTGGGAGAGCACAGGGTGGGAGCAAGGTGCCACCCCACCCACCAGGCTTTCTGAGACCTTCCTGACACAGCTAGCTTATCATTTCTCACTTTCTCTCGGATGGACTGCGGGCTGAAAGTTCAATACATCTTGGAAATCTGTCTCATCATCCTCAGTCCCGGGAGTTGATGCCACACAGAGCGCGGGCCCAGGGACTGGCATTGCCAATACCTGGGGGCTTGTAGAGACCAGGAACTCAGCCCCTCCCTACACCTGGCATGTCAGCTGCACATTAACAAGATGTCCAGCTAATGCGTGGACTCGTTGAAGTTTGAGAAGCACTGATCTCAGGAGGTCAAGAGACAACAAACACACAAACAAACAGTAGACTCTGTTGATGTCATTTTTGCTCTGGATTCACCATTTCAAAATGTGAGTGGATCTTCCAGTAAGATCAACTGACGAATTGCCTTCCTCAAATAACTGTGTTTGATCACTGTTTTTTGTCTTGTGAATCAAAGTGTCCTCATTCCCCAACAGACCAACTCATTTCATCGTCATAACAAAATGAAGACAGACATCATCTCCCCATTTAATACAAAAGCAAACTCAACAGCAGGGAGGAAACCTAACCTGCACAGTCACACCTCTGACATGTGTCACCGCAGGATTCAAACGAAGTCTGACCGATGATTCCAAACCTCTTCTTTCTACCTGCCCAGTCTGTGAAATGAGTGAGACCCGGTTTGCCCCATCAGGAAAATCACGGGGTACCGAGGGGTCCAGCAGTCATCCCGGGTATGGCAGCCTCAGCCATAGGGACGAGCCCCCCAGTGCTTAGGGTCGGAGAACCCATCATGCATTGTGTCCTACTGCATCAGAAGTTGTAGCTCCAGAGCGGTGTTCCATCTGAAGCCAATAGATTTGATTGGATCTAAACATATAAAACATATATCTGCCATCCCTTTTGTATGTTAAGAGTCCCTTAACCAAAGCAGATAGTAAGGGGCAGTTCATTTTCTAACACAGATTCTGTAGAAGGAGAAAGAGAAGAGTCAATTTGATCTCATTTGCAGATTGAAGTCACTGCCATTTGCTGGGTTTAACCTTTTAGAACCATTCATCCTATAAAACCTGCACAGCAGAAATAAAGAACATCTTCAAATGTAAAACTTCTAAGCATTTACATTGTTATAAATTTACCTTTCAATGAGCTTTTTTTTTTAAAAAAGATCATATCTACTTGAAGGTTCCCTTTCTTTTAGTAAAAAAGGCTGAAAAAGTTAACATAGGTAAAAAGTTAAACTTAGTTAAACTTAAACTTTTTAAACTTAGTTTAAAGTTAACTTAGATAAAAAGTTAACTAAGGTTATGAACAAGGTTAATTCGGTCAGTCTTGCTTTGAATCATTTATTATTGTCCACAAATTACTTTATTGGATATTTTTTAAAAAGAAATTCACTAGGAATTTCAGCCACAAAAATCTCTTTAGGTTGCTGTACACATTTAATGTGGATTTTTCTTTTTTTTTCCCCCCAAATGAATGATTAAACTGACTAAGGAAATCCCCACCCATCTTATTTCAATGTGTATTTTTAAAAACTAACATTTGCTCCCCAACGGGGCTGCGGTATGAATCTGTAGCCCAATGGCTACTTACAAGTGTACTAACTTCTTCCATCCAAATGTCCTACCAACTCTACTCTTCCTCAGGACCTCGGTTGGCTTCCTCCCAAACCAAAGACAACAAAACGTCTCCCCACAGTCCGCCACCCTCTGCTGACCTGCGTGCCCCCGAGTGCTCCTGTGCTTCTTGGAAGACCAGCCAGGAGCTCATGAAGTTACTTGCTGATCTTAGATTCTTTCTTCAACCCATTGCATCTGCCCACACTAGCTCTTCTCCATAAGGTGACAACACAGTCCCACATGCCATGTCTTAAATTACACTTTGTCTTCTTCTGATTTGCTCTCCCTGTGGTATCCTCTATTGCTGTCCAGTCCCTCATTCAGGATTCTCTCCTTCCTCAGTTTCCATGGCAACACTCTCTCTGTGCATTCTCTCCTCCTCTCTGGCCTCCTCTTCATTTCTGATGCTGCTGCCCTTCTGGAACCCAGGCAGGAACTTGGCTCCTCCCCCGAGTTCTTCCCCACTCTTCCTCTCCTCCCCGTTCCCTTCTTTCCCATCCCACTCCTCATGATAATCTTCTCTTCATCTGATAGGGCTGCTCCGTGAAATAAAGGACACCCAGTTAACTGGCAATTTCCGCTAAATGTCAAATACTTTCTAGCATAAGTATGTCACAAATATTTCATGGGACATAGAAATACTAAAAAAATGTTTTCTATCTGCAATTTTCATTTAACTGGGTATCTGGTATTTTTATTTGCTAAATCTTGTTTATAAACTAAGTCTTATTAGTGGAGGATAAAGTAATTCCATACATATGGAATCCCATAGCTTCCATGAACACCTGTCTCTGAAATCTGTGTTTCCAACCTGGAGTTTTCCAATGAGCAGCTTCACCTGGATGTGCTGACTGTCCCCAGTACAACCCCTCTTTCTGCCCTACCTTTGTTAACGTACTTTCACACTTTCCCAAACACCACCCACCCCGCATTCTTAGCCTCCCCTGGCCCTGCACACTCTGTGTCCTATGTGTCATCACTAAGACACACGTCTTCTTCACCTTCACCCATTCCCCCACTGCTGCTGCAGTGAAGGCTTCAGAACCTGCTTCCTGGAGCAGAGTCTCACCATAACTGGCCTCCTTCCTGCCAGCCCTTCCCCTACCCAAGGCCCAAATGAAGAGCAGCTGTCCAGCCCCACACTGACCTTCCTCGACGGTCCTCATCACATTCAGCGTTAAGGTAACTGACTGTGCAGGACAAAAAGGCACCACATTCAGCCTCCCTCTCCCTCTCGAAGAACGTTTCTTACCACTCCAACTCCAGCCACAAAAAGTATCTTGAGGGCTTCCCTGGTGGCACAGTGGTTAAGAATCTGCCTGCCAACGCAGGGGACACGGGTTCGAGCCCTGGTCCGGGAAGATCCCACATGCCGCGGAGCAACTAAGCCTGTGCACCACAACTACTGAGCCTGCGCTCTAGAGCCTGTGAGCCACAACTAGTGAGTCCACATGCCTAGAGCCCGTGCTCTGCAACAAGAGAAGCCACCGCAATGAGAAGCCCGCGCACTGCAACGAAGAGCAGCCCCCACTCGCCACAACTAGAGAAAGCCCGTGCACAGCAACAAAGACCCAACACAGCCAAAAATAAATTAATTTAAAAAAATCTTGAGCTGCCCCAAAACACAATGATGCTCTTGTACACGTTTCACCATTTTCCAAAGCTTTTCCTTGTGCCTGGATTGTCCAGCCCAACTTCTTCCAGACAAACATATACTTGTTCTTGAATTTTGCTAGTTTTAGGTATTTGTCATATTGACTAGTCCTCCTACATTTGGAGAAATTTTCTGAATCACAAGTCCTGTCTCAAAAAGGACTCCTTTGCAGATGGGATTCCTGTGTGTGATCCAGACTCTCACGTGAGTCAGATTTAGTCAATGGAATCGGAAGAGGAGCCACTAGTGTAAACCCTCTGTGTGTTTGAGACATTATGTATTGTGAGGTCTAGTTTTGCTTTTTGTTTTTTGTTTTTTACACAGAGGTGAGCCTCCATTAACTTAAACTGAGTTTCCTTCAACTCTCCCTCTGCTTCTAATCCTTCAAGTTTGGTTTGCTCACCCACAAAATTTAGCTTAGGTGAGTTTGCCCTTCCCACTACATACCTGGCTAAAGGCACCGACATCTCAAGGCTGCTTTTCTACCTGTTCATCTTCTTCCATCTTGCCCAGCCACTAGGCAACTTCCCCACCACGGCCAAGGGGGTCTTCTGTAAACATAAATCAGGACATCATTCTGCCCAGATCCTTTCGATAGCTTCCCCTGCACTCAGCACACTGCCCATGCTTGTGACGCAGCAAGGCAGAAGGGCTGCTGGCTCAGGAGTACCCCAGGACCACCTAGATTTAACTCCGACCCCACCACAGCTGTGTGACTTCGGGAAAGTTAGTTGAAATGACTGGGAGTCGATGTTTTCATCTGTAAAACCCGGCTAACAACGCCACAGTCTCCTAAAACTCTTGCGATGAATAAATGAGCTAGTCCATGTAGAAGCAGTTAGAACGGTAGCTTGAGCTTAGAGAGCTGTAAAGTCAGCTTTATCGTTACTTGGACAGCCTTCATGCTAAGTGGCCTTTCTCCTGTGTCCTGTGTCCTGCCCCATACCTTACTTCTCGCTCCTAAGCCCTCAGCCACACTGGTGTTACTCTGAGTCCTAAATGCACCAAGCGTGTTTGGCAATTCTTCACTTCCTATCTCTTCTCCCTGGCGACACTCGCCCTCCTGCTCTTGCAGCACAAAGCTCCTCACTCTTCGGGAATGAGCTTAAATATCCTCCCAACAGGGAGGCTTTCCCTGGTCGCCACATGCAACGGAGACCCCACCACCCCTGTCCTGTTTATCTCTTTTGTATAAACTCTAAAAATACATTTTTAAAAAATCCATGTGTTTTTTGTCTATTCTTATCTCTTCCCAGGAGAATCCAAGCTCCTGAAGGCAAGAGCAGTGGTGAGCTGATTGCTAAATTAGGGGGAATTTGGTGGGCTTGTTCATTGTTAAGCACAGTCAATGCTGAAAAGTGTGTCATATAAAAGTAAAATTAAACGAGCCGTATTAAAGCCAAATGTCATAAATACTCAGAATGCACCCCTTCCTAATTATTTTACTATTATCTATGCTCTGGAGACCAGAGGGCGATGGCATCTGTCTGATGTCTACACAAATCTGTTACTGCACAGCCTCTTGCCAACTCCATGGGTGGTAGTGTCACCTTGATAGCTTGAAATTGGCTACCGTGGGAGTATTAGCATCACAGAATCAGCAAACACTGCAGTCAGGGCTTTGTGTATTATTTTGTTGTTTGACTAGCATTAGGAATGTGGTGGAAAATGTTAACGATGAAGATTAGATTTAAAATGTGTTATGTCTATAGCTGTTACATAGTGAAAAACACACAAAAAATCATGGCGTCCAGTATCCAAAAATTATTATCCAATATCACCTAGGAGCTGCTATGGCATTGGCAAAGTTCTGACACAAGTCATCATGGTTCAATTTTATCTTACTTTTTAATATAAGAGAAAATATCTTTCAGCTTTTGTATCCAAGGTACTCTTGTTTGTCAACTGCAACCAGGGCAACTATGGATACAAAAATCAACTATACACACACACACACACACACACACACACACACACACACACACACACATAGACACACATACACACATGCATTTCCCCCTGGACAGCAGGTATTCAACGTTAGTTGGTGCAGGACTGGCAGGGTGTTGTCGACTTTTTTATTGATCTCCTTATTGCCGAGAATAGTACTGGATATATTGCTTAAATGTAATTAATGTTTGCTAAATAAGTGATTGAAATGTGTAACATAAGTTGGCTGAATCAAGTACATTTTAACCAAATTTAGGCATTTAACATTGCTCAAGGAACATGAAATTCTCATCACTAAGGCATTTATCATTTCCAAATTTCTTTTCTGGAAACCCCAAAAGTCCCTATCTCAAAAATTGTAAAATTACATGCCTTTGATAAGCTTTAAACATCTCATGTTCTAGACAATGATGCACCCTCTTTAAATTATATGTACCCTCGCCTGACAATTAGGAGTCATTACATCTTTTTCATAAACGTAGGTGACTCTATTTTTTTTCTTTATGTACCAACCAGTAATATATTTATCCTTTATATTAGAAAACATCATCTTTTTTCCAATTTAAAATTAATAAATATTTATTTCACTTTTTCAAAATGCGTGTGGTCCTTTTCTCTCCATATTAAAATGGATTCTACTTCTTGCCTAGGCGGACACATCAGTGTCAAGGACTGTGAAGGGTCTGTGACTTTACCTAACTTGCAGGTTGATGAGACACGTCCTCTTGCCACAGTTTCAAGTATCCCGGTAGAAGACATGAAAGCCCCAGGGTCAGAGACAAAGGACGGTGTATTTCTCAGAGCAAGGGAGCTGGGCAGGGTGTCAGCATTCTGTGTGACCGCTTCGAGCCCCAGTTCCCACAGGCAGACAGAGAGTGGGCCCGGTGACGCCTATGTGTGCAGTAGGCTGCATTACGGGGAGAAACCGGGCCTTGGGGGACGGGGATCTTTTATAACGGGCAGTAAGTGTGCCTGCTCTCTGCTCCCGAGGGAGACACTATGTCCCTCTTCTAACACTACTCACCATACAAACACCCTTACAAAGACAATCCAGAATTAGGAGCTGCCAGTGCCTCGCTTTCAATGGGGCAGAATGTAAGGAAGCCATGGAGAATCGTCTCCCAGCAAGTAGGGCCCTTGAGATTGCAAGTGACTGAAAGATAACAAGATAACTGGAATAAGATACAGCAAAAATGGAGCTTACTGGTTTATGTAACTGGGGACTAGGGGGTGATGCTGGGTACAGGCCTTGCTTTTTGATCAATAAAATCACATAATAATCTAAGGGCATCTCTCTCTCTCTATGTATTTAAATTCTCCCTATTTGTGTGTGTTGGACTTATTCACTCCTTATTCAGATCAGTTCCCACCTGTGGCCAAGTATAGATGGATATAGATCTCTGTCGTTCTGCCTAGTGATCTCAGAGGACATGGGCTTCTTTTTCCCTCTGCCCATATGTTAGCTTCAGATCCATGGCCCTGCCTGCTGTACCAATGGGAGGTTATGACCATGACTGACCAGGCCTATGAAATGCCATTACCCTGGTCTCCTGTGTAAGGATCTAATTCAATAAAAAGGAAAAAGATATGAGAAAAATTTTATGTGCCAGAGTCCATTTATAGTCCATTTATTTATAGGGGAATTCCTTCTCATTTGAAACATAGTAGCTTGTTAAGAGCTACTCTAAGTAGATATTTCCATAGTGAAAACTTCTAAAGAGGAAGGGTACCAAACCATTACAGTAACCATTACAGTAATAATAGTAGGTTCATTTATTTAGTTCAGTATATTTTAGGCATGAACATGATCCAAGAAACTTGCTGGGTGCTGGAAAAAATAATAAATAAAATTGCTCATGACCCTCTGTTGCTACTTTCAAGGAAATATCAGTCAGTTTTTTCCCTATTATCCAAAATAATGTGATGTTTTAAATGTTTGACATTTGTGGATATGCTGCAGTACCATTTTTTTTTCTTGGTGTTTTAAAGTCTTGCTGTTCCTTGTTCTTGCTTTTTATTTGTACAAGTGATTTTCATTTCTAGCTTTTTTGAATGCTTTAATGTTTAACTGCCCTTGTTATTTACATTTAAGTATTGGTTTGGTTTGCTAGGATTGGTTGTCAGCACAAGTCTGGAACAACCTTCTACCAAGTGACTTTGTGCCCTTTAAGCAGGACTAAGGTTTTTTTCTTCTTCTTCTCCTTTTTTTAATTTTCGCTCTCTCTCTTCATCTCTGTCTGTGTCTGTATCTCCTTCTCTCTCAAAAACACAAATACAAACACAGAGACATACACACAAATGCACCAAATAATTTGCACATACTGAATACACACCTCTGATTCACAGTCTGAGAAACCACTTACTCTTTCAAATGAGGAGTTTTCTTATTAATCTATTGGCATAAAATCATCCTTTTCATTCTTAACTCTTCTTACATTGACTATAAGTGTTCCAATTATCTCTATTATGTCTATTCATAAAATAGTATAACGGGCTTCCCTGGTGGCACAGTGGTTGAGAATCTGCCTGCCAATGCAGGGGACACGGGTTCGAGCCCTGGTCTGGGAAGATCCCACATGCCACGGAGCAACTAGGCCCGTGAGCCACAACTACTGAGCCTGCGCGTCTGGAGCCTGTGCTCTGCAACAAGAGAGGCCACGATAGTGAGAGGCCCGTGCACCGCGATGAAGAGTGGTCCCTGCTTGCCTCAACTAGAGAAAGCCCTCGTACAGAAACGAAGACCCAACACAGCCAAAAATAAATAAATAACTAAAGTTAAAAAAAAAAAATTAAAGTAAATAAATAAATAAAATAAAATAGTATAAGAATTCATTTTATAATTAGTATAAAATCTGTTCATTTTGTTGGATTACCTAACATATAAATACACTTATCTAATTTCTGGGTAGAAAGACATTTATTAAACATTGTTTACACTGAAAAACAGTTATCAGAGATTACAGAAGAAATCTGCCAGACAAGGAGATGTTCAAAAATGCTCATTTTCTCCATATTTTGAGTTTAAGTTTGGGAAAATGTTCACCGGCATAAAATCTAGATGTCCTGTCTGACAGTTCACAATGGACTGAATGTTTGTGTCCCTCAAAATTCATGTTGTAACTTAACCCCAAGGTGATGGTAGTTGGAGGTGGGGCTTTGGGGAGGTGATTAGGTCATGAGGGTGGAGCCCCCATGCATGGGATTTGCGCTCTTATGAGAACCTAGCAGCCCTTTCTCTACCGTGTGAAGATACAGCAAGAAGATAGCCCTCTGTGAACCGGGAAGAGGGCCCTCACCAGAATCATGCTGACGCCCTGATCTCAGACTTCAGCCTCCAGACTGTGATCAGTGAATGTGATTGGTTAAGCGGCCCTGTCTACAGTGTTCTGTTTAAGCAGCCTGAGCAAAGACACTGTCAACCTTACGATTCCATCCTCCCTTTCTGTTTAGCTCACATAACCCAACCTGCTCCTTCTCAGACGGATGTCTAAATTTTAGGCTACTCTAAATTTGAGGTTCTATTTCTTTCTTTTAAACCAAATTGCCATGGAACAAAGTATGGATCAAAAGCCTCTGTTAATTCTTTTAACTATTGTTCCAATTAACCTAAATCATGTTTATAACATTTAACATGCTATTTTCCTACTGTTGGATAAAGACGATTTACAATAAATGCCTATTGATGTTTTTTAACTTCTAACCTCAGAGTCTTTAAAATGATCTCTTACTTCAACTGGTAATTTTTACATCCATATGCAATCATAAATGGTTTGGATGCAGAGGAATGCAGCCCCTATATTCAAGAGGCAGATAAATTTGCCTGATGCTTCCCAAAAAGCTACTGATTTCCACTTATGGTTTCTTTATCCATTTTTCATTGTTCAGCAGAATAAAATGATAAACACATAGATCTTTTTTAACCAGACAGTTGAGTACTGTGAGTTAAGTACACACACACACACACGATGCACTGCAATCTTGAACCAAACAAGTATTGGAAATCTGTTTTCTAACCAGATTCCATTCTGCAAGATTCTTTCCAAAATGTTCATACATTTAACAAAGTAAGTTCCTTACTGCATTCTATTCCAAAAATGGCTTAGAGTAATTACATTTGATACTGTTTATTGCAATTGCGGAAGACCACACTGGTCTGGGAGTAGAAAAAACATCTAAAGGCAAACGCTCATTAAAATCAGAGAGGGTTAGCAGTGCCTCCCTCTCTCCTTGCTAACAGCCTCACCTCTGCCTGTACCTGGCAAGGTGGGCTTGGGTGTCCCTCCCCTTATCTGTCAATCACGGGGGTGGAGGACTGTCAGGGCTCCTGTTATGGTGGGGTTTGTGTGTGGAGCACATAAAGTATGCAGAATAGGTACACAATATAGTGTTACATAGTAAGTAAATAATTCAAGTCTAGCTATTTGTTCTATTACCTGCCCCCGCCCCCATAGCATGTGATTTGCACAGTGGCCTGTCTGCAGCCACCTGCCTCACTGCTGTATCTGTAACACCTGGACAGGCTGACAGACAGTGCGGTCAAGTGCATATTTGTTGAATTTGTTGTTTTTTAAACACTTGAGTAAAATTATAGATATTTCAAAGGCATGTTTAAAATCTCACTGAAAACTGATTAATGTTTAAGTGTGCGCACACACACACACACACACACACACATAATCGGTTAGTTTTTAAATCATCCAGCTAATTGCAGGCAAAATTATTTGAAGAAAATTCATTCCATCTTCCATTTGCAAACTTGGCACTGAAAGGACACTAAAATTAACAAAAGCAATTAGTTGGATTAAAGGCAGGAAGAAAAGACAATGTGACTACACCCAGAAAGTTGGATTTCTCATCAGCCTTCTTTGAAAATGTACTAATGTGTTTTTTATTTATACTGAATCTTGGTGGTTTTCCAATTTGCTCTGCAATTTCCTCTTTTCTAGCTGGAAACATAAGGGCAGACTTCAAGCTAACAGGTATTATGAGACCCGAGTGGATTGCTTTCTTTGTGCTAATCATAATGAACGTTTTTCTCCCACAGTTTTATTATTTTGAAGGTTAAAAAGGTGCGTATGCTATAGTGCCCTTGAAGTCACATTTACGGTGGTTTCTAAAGAGGAGAAGTGTGGCATGAAAATCTGGCTCAGAATTGTCAAGCTGAAATTAGTTTAAGAGAAAGTTTTTCTGTGTTCACATTTTTTTCTCCGGGGGGCTGTTTTTGCAGGGGCCACAAGTCTCAGGCTTCCACTGATGCCGAGCGTCCCTCACCGTCCTCTCCCTCTTCTGCTTTCCTTCCCCCAGTGTCTCCTTTCTGCCTCTGCTCATAAGCTGTTTTCTTAGACTCATATCACAGTTTTCTTCCAAGGTCCTTCATGCTACCCTTCCTGCTCCAGCGCACCTGAGATGTTAGGTGGTGACTGCTGTCAACATTTAAGAAACAGGCAACTGATTTAACCATATCTTATCGGTATTTTGCTGGGATGGTCACACTGTCTATCTCAACCACTAGAGGAGAATATCATACGGACTGGTACAGTCAGGTGTCAGACGATAAAATAAAGCCATGATCTATTAATAGATAAATTACAGTGAGTAAATGACTGACAGTCCTCCAAAGCTGACATCCCAGGCTTGTGAAACCCCAGATCCCCAAAGGAATACGACGAGTTCCTCTCATTCCTGGGAGCAGAGGATACGCTGAGGGTCAGGTGAGGCGCCCTAGGCAGCCTGTCCAGACTCGGCTTCACATGCCTTGTGCCAGAGCCACCAAGGAACCAGCTGAGAAGGATGCTAATTCCCTTAAGGAAAGCTCGATTCTGCTCCCAGATGCTGGCTGACTCATGGTTAGTTCTCCTCCCTTCCTTGGTGACAGAGCCCAGTTTTAGTCGAGCACGTGGCTGACGGGACCAAGACCTACCACCAAAGTCCACCTGCAGCCGTGAGAAGCCTGCGTCTGCACAACGGAAAGAAAATGGAAATGATTTCAACACAGGTCCTGAGAAGGAGGGTTCTGTCCCCCCTTCCTAACTGCTAGCCACAAAGAGGATGCTCCAGAGGCGTCTTGGACCAGGAGGTGAAGCTCACAGAGAGGAGGGCAGAGGGCAATCACTCCAGGGGCTGTGCGGATGCTGAGTGGCTGACAAATCTTTCTCTACAATGCCCCCACGCTCTCCCCTGAAAGGAGCACCCAGGCCTTTCCAATGCACGTGAGTTCCTGGCACTGGCCACTCGGGCCCTAGGGCAGCTGTTTATGGACCTTAAAACGCTGCCTCTGGACTTCCAGATTCCCGCTCTGCATGCAAGGAGGCTGGCAGTTGCCATCCTGACAGCAAGGAAAGCATCCAACAAGCTGAAAAGTCAACTACTCTTCTTAAACCCTTAAGAGAACTGAGGTCACAGGGCAAATGACTGCCCCCAAATTGCAGAGACCATCAGGCGAGTACAGAGAATCCCAGCTTCCTGGAGCAGGAACACACGAGCTGAATCCTCTGTGGGAACCAGGGCTGGGGTGTAACTGGTGGATTGTATGCCCCAGTGTGGGCAATTCTGAGAGGTGAGACCTCCAGGGGGCCCACCTTTGTGAGTTTTCCCTCCAGGAGCTTGAGGAGGTTCTCACAGTAAAATCCCCTCGTGCGGAAGGGAAAGGAACCATTTAAAAATTCACCAGAGAATTCTGGGCTTCCCTGGTGGCGCAGTGGTTGAGAATTTGCCTGCTAATGCAGGGGACACGGGTCCGAGCCCTGGTCTGGGAAGATCCCACATTCCGCAGAGCAACTAGGCCCGTGAGCCACAATTACTGAGCCTGCGCGTCTGGAGCCTGTGCTCCGCAACAGGAGAGGCCGCGATAGTGAGAGGCCCGCACACCGCGATGAAGAGTGGCCCCTGCTTGCCACAACTAGAGAAAGCCCTCGCACACAGAAACGAAGACCCAACACAGCCAAAAATAAATAAATAAATAAATAGAAAGATAGATAGATAAATAAATAAATTAATTAATTAATTAATTAATTAATTCACCAGAGAATTCTGTTCTTCCTAACAAGGCTGCCCTCAGGGGAAACTAGTTAACTGGAGCCTAACCTGCTGGGGTTTGATCAGAGCCTAACTGGCCTGGGGAAGGGAAGTAACCAGCTGTAGCCACCCCACCCGCCTGGGCATCCTGTCCCACCGAAGAGGTAAAACTGTGACGCATGTGTGACGTTCACGATCCAGAGGGTCAGACCTTCTAAAAGGCTGAGAGAGATCTAATCACAGAATCCTCCCCCTACCCCACTCACACCACATCCCTAAAGGTCTATTTATAGCAGCTCGTTTTACCCAGTTCATCATGTGTAGATATTAAGAAAGTATCACAAGATGTACTAAAAGGCACAAAACACCGTTTGAAAAGACAAAGCAAACATCAGAATGAGACATGGCAGGGACACTTGAGTTATCAGAACAAGAATCTAAAAGAACTGTGATTAATATGCTAAGCGCTCCAATGGATAAAGAAGCCAGAATGCAAGAACAGATGGGCAGTGTAAGCAGAGAGATGGAAAAACTAAGAAAAAAACAAAAAGAAATGCTAGAGGTTTCTGGACCCCCTCCAGGGCAGTTTCTATTGCCTGCTTTATTTCTTGTATATTATTTCTTGTCACCCTTTCCTGCTTCTTTGCATGTCTTGTAATTTTTGTTAAAAACTGGACATTTTAATAGGTATACATATAGCTGATTCACTTCATTGTACAGCAGAAACTGACACAATGTTGTATGGCAATTATGCTCCAATAAAAAAGTATATATTAAAAATGAAAAAAAATTAAATAAAATAGAAAAAAACCTGGACATTTTAGATAATATATTGTAACAATTCTAGGTATTGGTGTCCCCAATATTCCAAGGTCTCTTTTTGCTGTTGCTTGCTTGCTTATGTGTTTAAAGATTGGCTGCACGAGTTCAGTCAAGTCCACTCCTCACAATGTTTAGCCACTAAGGTCACCCCTCAGAGGTCACAGGCTCAGCATGGGCACAATCTCCCTGACCACCAGGGAGCCCTGTGGTTTTGTGAGCTGACTGAGCTATGTTTCCGACAACACCCCGGGCATAGATGCCCCTCAGTCTTATCCAATTAAATTTGGACCCCTTTGCAGGGGTGGAGAGAGGGATGAAAGTCTTTGAGACTTGTCCCAATCCCAGAAGGGCCCTCCTTAGCTGTCTCTTTTTGCTTCTTGCTACAAGTACCATGAAGCTTCAGCCTTCCTCTTAAATGCTCAGCCCAAAGATCGCCACTGTCATTTCTTCCCCTTCTGGTAGAATCATAATCAAAGTATTGTGGAGAGAAACACACTTAGGAACATGACCTCAGACACCTGAGATCGTCATCTGCACATTACGGGTCTCAGGATGCAGAGACCCAACCGCGTTGGGCTGGGATGATGGAGGGGAACTCCACTGCCCTCCTCTGTCCCCAAGGCCCTGCTGGGAACCAGCCCAGTGCTGAAGTGGATTTCTCGGACATTGCTTCCCCTTCTCAGAGAATATCTGAGCTTCTCCACACCCGTGGGCTTTCATCAGTCCTCTCCAGCTGCGGTCACAGCTCCTGTCTGAGCTCCCTGTCTCTGTGGCCGACAAGACTCCTAGGCATGAGCTTCCACAGTCTCTGTTTCAAGTGAAGACTGTCCCCTTAGGTGGCATGGTGGATCTCTGTGTCTACAAGGTCAGGACACAACTGCTGTGCACTGTGCCAGAGCTGGGGGTGGGGACAACAGCCCTTCTCCCAGAGTGACACCTGCAGTCTCTGAACAGGTCGTGGGGGAAGGTACCCCGGAACCTCTGCCCTGAAAGACAGCTGGGTAGGAAGGGTCAGAGCCATTATCTTCAGGCTGTCACACCTGCAGTGGAGCCTCTGCCCTACAAGGGGAGGGTGGGGAAGGGAAGCGGGTCAGGACCTTGGCTATGCTCACCTGGAACAGAGCTTCTGTCACAATGATCTGGGGGTGGGACTGAGGGTGGGTTGTGGCTCAAATACCATGTAAGCTTGCTGTTTTCACCAATATTTGGGAGAGTTTCATAAATAAATGTTTCTCCATTTATCCATTTGCTGTGTCCTTAGGAAAATTTCCAAATCCTGTAAATAGTTCTTGTTGTTGATTTTGTCCAGTGTGTACCAGATAGATGGTGGTTTTCCTGGGGAGCCAGTTCATTGAGCTTCTCAGAGCACCACTGCAGAAACCCCATCCTTCATTAATCTCTACATGTATTTGAGACTTCATTATAAATTATTATTTTTACTTTTTAAAATAACATTTGTTAGGGTATAATTGGTGGGCAAAATTCACCAATTTTAGGTGTGTAATTAGAGGAGTTTTGATAAATGTATAGACTCATGCAACCACAAGCACACTCGAGACAGATAATGTGTCCATCACCCCCAAATTTTCTTTACGCCTGTTTACAATCATTCCAAGTCCCCAGAGCCAACCCCTGGAAACCACTGATTTTTTTTTTTTAAGAATTAAGCTCATTAATAGGAATTGTCTCTCAGTAAGGTAGCACTTTTTTTTAAAAATAAATTTATTTATTTATTTGTTTGTTTTTATTTTTGGCTGTGTTGGGTCTTTGTTCTGTGAGCGGGCTTTCTCTAGTTGCAGTGAGTGGTGCATGGGCTTCTCATTGTCATGGCTTCTCTTGTTGCAGAGCACGGGCTCTAGAGCGCAGGCTCAGTAGTTGTGGCACACGGGCTTAGTTGCTCCGCGGCATGTGGGAATCTTCCCGGGCCAGGGATCGAACCCGTGTCCCCTGCATTGGCAGGCAGATTCCCACCCACTGCGCCACCAGGGAAGCCCAAAACCACTGATTTGATTTGATTTCTGTCACAATAAATAATTGTGCCTTTTCCAGAAGGTTATGTAAATCCACACGTAAAGTCTGTAGCCTTTTGTGTCTGGCCCCAAAGTTACCCAGACCCTCATCCCTTGAGCCTGCGAATGTTGTCTTACACGGCAAACGTGACTCTGCCTATGTGATTAAGCCAGAGATGCTGAGATGGGAAGAGCCCCCTGGATTATTCAGCTGGACCCTAAGTGTCATTACGAGAGTGTTTCTGATAGGCGGCCGAGAGAGAGGTGACTGTGGAGAAGGCCGTGTGTGATGACAGAGCAGAGATGGGAAGGATGTGCTTGGAGATGAAGGAATGGACTCCAGTTGACCACAGAAGCTGCAGAAGGCAAAAAAACCCCAAACGCCCACATTCTCCCCTGGGGACTCTAAAGGAAGTGTAGCTCTGAAGACACTTATTTCAGCCCAGAAGTGATTTTGGATTTCTGGCATCTAGCACAGTAAGAGAATACAACTGTTTTGCTTTATGCCACCAAGTTCATGGCAATTTGTTACAGCAACCGCAGGGGAATAATGCACTAAAAACATTGTTTCAAGTCCATCTGTGTTGCTGTATTGCTAGTGGTTCATTCCTTTTTATTCCCGAGTAGTATTCCACTGTGTGGATGCATCAGAGTTTGTCTATTTAAAAGATGATGGATGCTTGGGGACTTCCCTGGTGGCGCAGTGGTTCAGAATCCACCTGCCAATGCAGGGGACACGGGTTCGAGCCCTGGTCCGGGAAGATCCCACATGCCGCGGAGCAACTAAGCCCGTGTACCACAACTACTGAGTCTGCGCTCTAGAGCCTGTGAGCCACAACTACTGAGCCCACGTGCCACAACTACTGAGCCTGTGCTCTAGAGCCCGTGCTCTGCAACAACAGAAGCCACCGCAATGAGACGCCCGCACACCACAACGAAGAGTAGCCCCCGCTCACCCCAACTAGAGAAAGCCCGCGCAGCAAGGAAGACCCAACACAGCCAAAAATAAATAAATAAATAAGTAAATTTATTTTAAAAAAATATGATGGATGTTTGGATTGATGAAAGTTTTTTGGTTTTTTTGCCACTGGGATAAAACTTCTCTAAACATTTGGGTATAGTTTTATGCGTGTATGTGTGTGTGTTCGTGTGTGTGGCAATAAGCTTTCATTTCTCTTGGGTAAACACTGAGGACTGTGATTACCGGACTGCACAGTAAATTATGTTTGTAAGAAACTGTTAAAATGTTTTCCAAAAGTATTTGTATCACTTTTCATTTCAATAAATCATATTTATGAGTACAAGCTACTACCACTTCCTGGCAGCTTACCTCAATATTTTCTTCTCTTTTTCCAAAATTTAACCATTTTAGTATATGTGTAAGGGTATCTAACTTGCATTTCACATGACTTATAAGTTTCAAAAATTCTGCTTTTATAACTATGAAATCTACAGAATTGGTCGATTTGACATTGCTTATAACACATGCAGGATTGTGGGTAGTGGTCAGTGTGTAGGTAAAAGAAGCCGGCATAGCTCCGAAACTAGCGCTTGGCACAAGGTAGGTATTCAATCACTGAAAGCTCCTTTGCTGCTGTCAGGACATAATTACATGTTGTTAACATCATGATTTAAACAACAACATGCTAACTCCAATGACACTTCATTTCTCATTATGAAATGAAACTTTCACTTCCCTTATATAGCACCAAAAGTTACATTACAGTTTTTCTAGGATTCCTTCCAACTTTAATATTATAACTCATCGAACTTAAAAATTTGATGTTCTGCTCGATTAAATTCTAGTATCTTTAAGCCGGTGAAGCATGTAATTTTTGACTTCCAAGAATATTATTAAAATCTTGAAATTGTTCCAGGATATGGCCCTGTATTCTACTTTGGGGGAAAATCTAAAATCTCTTCAGCATTTTCTATATGATATGCTCAACTCATGCATAAGATTATTTAATTTTTATGGAAACCAGTGATATACAGTTGTATGTTATTCCCAGGAAACTGACAAGGAAACGAACAATTAAAATAGTAAGTCTCTTGCTCAATGTCACAAAACTAGTACAATACTAGGATTCTGATTTGAAAAAATCTAAAACAATAGGAATAGCACCACTGAAAGGATATTAGAGATTCCACTTAAAAGAAATTCTTGTTCTTCATGAATCTTTATGGTAATTTCAAAATGGTTGAGTGCAAGGAAGTTCTCCAGGTTAAATGACTAGGACAAGAATTCTCGGGGCAGCATTTGGTTCTGCATGAAGAAAGCATGGCCAAGATTACGAGGATGAATAGAAATGCAAGTGAAAGGTATTCAAGAGCAGGTGCAATCCTTTAGACAAAAATTAATAATATTAATAGATGCCAATCACAAAGATAATAGGAACACCAAGCACGTGGTATATATGAAGCAGTGTTTTAAGAGCTGAACACGGATTAAGTCACTGAATTCTCACAACATTCTGTGGAGGGGTTATTCTTATTATCCCAGTTTTCAAGCTAGGCAATTATGCTGTAAAATCGCCTGGCTATTCTGTGGAAGAAGCAGTTTTCAAACCAAGGCAGTCTGTTCTCTGAGCCCCGGCTGTTAACCAATCTGCTGTGTGCGTAATCATGTTCAGCCATTCGTCAAGGATCTGTTTTTAACCTCCCCTCTCCACAAATGGATTTTAAACCGTGTACCAAAGTATCCACTATAGGCATTGAAGCAAAGATTTCTACAACTGAGATAAAGGTTTTGCATGAAAACAAATAAAATAAGGTGAAAACGCATTTGTCTTCACCCTGCACTGTGTGAGATTTTGGCAATACCCGTTCCCGGGGAAGTTATCTTAGAAGCCCTGACAGATGAGAGGAGATCAAATCGTGAAGCAGACAGATCGCACCACCCTGGCTTCCTAACTCTTTATAGTGTTTCTCAGTTTTGGGGGGAGGGATTCATATTTACTAAATCTCTACTAGAATAAACACTAGCAATAATCTGAAGAAAAAATAAAATAATGGTATGTTGGTGAGTTTGAGAGTTCTAAAAATGTAGGAAACAGGGAAGTTCTACATAAGGTGTGCACAAAGGAAATATTGAATTTTATCAAGTATTTAACAAGATGAAATTTGATAAGTCCTGTGCTCATTGATGGTGGTAATACACAAATATTTGTTACTTTTACAGATGTCAAATATTTGGAAATCAGGGAGAACCTTAGAGTGAGACAGACTGTGAATTTACATGCATATTCTTGGTTAGAACATGATTTAAACACCGGGCTGCAATCCTAGAGCCAAGAATATTAGTAATAAAGTCCAACACACTAACATGGTAGTTTTTTGAGGAAATTGAAGGACCAGAGAGCTAACTTTTATGTCCTGTGCTGTTGCTGCTATTTCAGATAAAACTATTTTCAATATGTCACTGTTTTCCACAACTACAATCATAAAACCGCAGATTTTGATAAGTTAGAGATTTTATTGTCCACCCTTACAAAATTAATGCATGATGTAACTGAGATGCAATGGGATGAGATAAGATGCGTAGAGTCACGCAGATATTCTAGGGAAGAACCAGCGTAAGAACTTGACTGTCCTCACCTGTACGTGTAGAACAGTTTCCACTCTGCGACCTTTCTTTCTCTATTTCTTTCCCTGATACTTAGGTACAGTGAGCCCTTGGCCCCATAACTCCCTTTAGTACTTACAATAAACAAAGAAATACACAAACACACACACTCAAGAAAAGACTCTGAAAAGATTTTTGAGATTTGAAAAATATGACATACCTTCTGTTCGGGATATGCTTCTGCTTTGACCAGCAGCAACGTTTGCAAAATTTTGTTCCCTTTGTGAAATAATTATCCTAAAATGGGTCCAAAAATAACTCCTATAAATTAGAGTGAATGCAGAAGCACATCAGAAGTGAAGGAATACAAAACAATGATGTGCCGTTCTAGATTGCTGGGTTACACCAGAAACTGGAAACGACAAACCAAAGGCAATGTGATAGGGACTTCCCTGTTGGTCCAGTGGTTAAGACTCCACGCTCCCAATGCGGGGGGCCAGGTTCGATCCCTGGTCAGGGAACTAGATCCTGCATGCCACAACTAAGAGCCCGCATCCTGCAACTAAGAGCCCACATGCCGCAACTAAGAGCCTGCATGCCGGAACAAAGACCCAGCGCAGCCAACTAAATAAATAAAATAAAAATTTTTTTTCAAAAAAGGCAATGTGATAAAGGAGAAAAAGAGGTTATGTAAGTACACAGGTGACCCAAATAGTGCTGCCTAAAAGCAGCATATGGATTTGGCTGATACATATTTATATATACAATATTTTTTTCATTTTTGTATCTAGTCATGTTTGTTGATCTAACTTTTAAACAATTCGGAAGCTGATGAATTCACAGAGCTGACAGAATAATACAGTGTAGCAATATTCGTACGAATAAGTTGCAGACATTTTATGTCTGTAGAGTCTGGGGAAAAGAGGGGGTCGCTGTCACTGAAATAGATAGTAGAACTAACCACAAGCATACATAAGAAGTGGACCCGAGGGCGAAGACGAGAGATAATAATCATGAGGGTCGTGGGGTTTCTCCCGGGCAGAGCGCCGGGGACCGGAGGTGCCGGGCACTGGAGGTGCCGGGCAGGTGAGTCAGGGCGTGACTCCCCAGAGGAGGAAGGCCGGGACCTGGTTTCTAAATGGTCGCGGTTTTGGAATTTATGTAATATTTGCCCTTTTGGGATTAATAAGGTGAATTGGGAGTAGTTAAAATTGGAGAGAAAACAGAATTTTTAGCTAGCTGTTTTCAACTCTACAAATACAAACTTACAGGATAAAACTAATGACAATCAACTGTCGGTTACTTGTAATAACTGCATTTCATCTGAAAAGCATACATTGAGAAGTTTTATCACTAAAATAGATTTCAGTGCCATCCTACACATCTGATACATTTGATAGACAAGTTGCTGATGCCTGCCTGGTAGATAAGCCTCAAAAACCCTGGACAGATGCTCACTGGCTTCATCCTCTCACCTGATGCTTCAAATCTGTGAAGCAAATGTCCAGATAATTCACGTTAAATATGACCCCTCAAGTGTGGAGAAAAAAAATGTAAACCAGAAAAAAATTATGACAGTGAATCGTAAAGAAAGACATGGAATCTGATACGTGGTAAAAGATACATAGTAATAAAAAGCATAACAATACATATATACATTTAAAATGTGCTAATGAGAGTAATCCACAAGTTGCTTGCCCTCACTAGGGGTTGGCAGGGTTTTTTTTTTTTGCTTTGAACACCTGAAGGTCCATAGAGGAAGGTTCACTAATAGCCTATTCTCTAACTGTCTCAAGTGAAAGGACAAACATAGGGGTGCTACAGGATTGTTTTCATATACTACAAAATGCACCCAATTAAATGCATCGTGTTACTGTTTCTACCCTTCCTTCCCTGGTGGTGTGACCATATTTCACGGGCTCACTGGCTCAAAGTCATGTGATAGAGACTTTGCTTTTCTATTCATCACCATATTCCAAGTGAGTAGAAAATAGTCGTTTCTTGATAAATACTTGTTGAACTAATGAATGAATGATTTGGTTGTAGCTGGTGAGGAAGTGCAGGTTTTTATTTGGTAAAATAAAAGTTTGGCACTCTGAACCAGACCTCTTAGTTTTGGTTGTTATTGTTAATTTTACTGGACCGAGAACTATACAAAGTCTGGCAGTCTCTGATGTACAGCGTATTTCAGTCCCAGCAAAGGTGATGTGGATAATAAGTGTATGGGGAATTACACTACTCAGGATGCCAGCAGCTGGCAGTGTTTACACAAACACACCTCAATATAAGCACCTGCGTATTAAATTTTTCTGTAAGCACACATAATATTACCCATAAAAATAAAGCCTTGAAAGGCCTTTGCCAGTTCACTGCAAATTATGTCATCATTGCAAGAGAAAGAGGCTTTTTACCTGAGGAGGTTAGATGATTAAACAAAGTTCTAGGTTAGGTACTTTCGCATTTTTCAAACACTGCCGCAGGGCAGAAGGCTGGCTGAAAAGGCAGAGAGAACGATGGCCTTTACTAAGCGCTGGACAGGTTTTCCTTTCTTACCTTTGCGTTGCTGAGGGTTTGCACTGTATCCCTTCTCAGCAACCCCACATTTCAATAAGGTGAAAAAAACGGGAGCAGAGACAACGCAAAACTCTCTCAAATCAGCCCAGCAAAGGGACCTGCTGTCCTGCTAGAATGTTCACTGTGGTGAGCTGGGGGAGAAACGCCTGGACCAGAGCTCAGGTGGAGAAGAGAGAGCTTTCCTTCCAGCAGAGGCTCAAATGATCTTAACAAAATCCACAGCCACCCAGCTACTGACGATGTGACCGCCACGTGTCACCCCAGCGCTCAGGTCTCAGAGGGGCAGCCCTGCCTCCTCTCAGGCATGCTTCCCTGTTTGGCATAACTGCTTCATGCCGGGCAGCAGATTAACTTAGGGAAAGGAGGAGCAGTGGGCCTCCCTGCCTAGAATAGGCCTGACATTGTGCCAACACTGCTGTCCAAATTTTGTGGGTCCCAGACCGGAGGAGGGCAGTGAGGGAGGGAGGCCGAGAACTAGGGGTTGCGGCTCCACACTTGACGTTTTCAAAGTCTTGAGTATGTGAACAAGGGCCTTGTTTCCCACCACGTGGATTATGGGTCCCACAAATACCTTATTAGGACCTTGGGCTTAAAATGATGACTTTTCATTACCCACAGTTGGGCTAGATGCATGGATCACATAGCATTTCCTTCCTAAAAAAAGATCCTTAATAACAGGTGATTGAAAATGTTGTATTTTCTGAATCCCAGTATGCACTACATGGTCAGAGTGTTTGCTCACAAGAACAGGATTCATCAAGAATATGTAGTTTGTGTGCTGAAAATCTGTTATTTTCATGGCATTTCATAGTTTCTGAGGTCAGTGAGACAGAAACTTGAATTCTAGTTTATTAAAAGAGGTTAGTTTGAGTGGGCCATTTAATGGATAGAGAAAACTAAACCTGTTTTCAAGCCCCTGGATGATGTACTCCAATCATGTTAAAATGATTTAGAGGAGTATAATTTCAGAAAGCTACTTTATACGAACACATTTTTTAAGGACGGTGTCGTCAACTTTCGCGTAGCTAACCCTTTAGTCAATTTCTAATCATTCAAAATATTGTGATTTGGGAGGGTGTATGCAATATCATTTGCAGTTCTAGGCAAACATAAGCAAAAACTTGTAAAATTAAATTAATACAATAGTCGTAGCATCTCAAAAATTGTATCACTATAAGTTTTAGGTAGAATAGACATGGAAAATAACTATGATTTCAGCAGGGAAGGAACTGTGATTACCCCAAAGAGAACTCTTAGATAATCAAGGAAGACTTTCACTTATGCTCGACATACTTCTTTCTTATTTGAACTTTTATAATGAAAGTATATTCATGTTTTAAGTGTGTAAATAAGCAAAAAATTGTTAAATTATTCTTCCTGATGTACATTAAAGAGTTTTTACTCTGTTAAAAGAAAGTAAAAGTGGCTGTTCAGAATCTTTGTTCCTAAATATCCTTAGTTTTGGGGGAAAAATGTGCTGAAGGGAAAAGAAACAAACAATTTAAATATAATCTCATACTATGTAGTGGTAGCAACCAAGGGAGCGATCATAATATTCTGGGAGAGTACAGTCTTTCCAAGAAAGGCATACTTGCATAACAAAATTAATAATGTGCTGACATGAGGTTACATTAGAGTGTATCCTCAGAGCTGTTCTATATGAACACCCAAGAACTCATTTACTACAGACTGATCTAGTATATATTTTAGTACATAGGGAGTTGTAAGCGGCAAATACACAGGAAAATATTGTTTAAAAATAAATGCTGGGCTTCCCTGGTGGCGCAGTGGTTGAGAGTCTGCCTGCCAATGCGGGGAACACGGGTTCGAGCCCTGGTCTGGGAGGATCCCACATGCCGCCGAGCGACTGGGCCCGTGAGCCACAACTACTGAGCCTGCGCGTCTGGAGCCTGTGCTCCGCAGCAAGAGAGGCCGCGACAGTGAGAGGCCCGTGCACCGCGATGAAGAGTGGCCCCCGCTCACCGCAACTAGAGAAAGCCCTCGCACAGAAACAAAGACCCAACACAGCAAAAATAAATAAATAAATGCCCACATAAATATATGGGCACAGGGAGACTATTATCTCTCCTGTGGCAATTTTGGAGGGAAGACCTGGATATAATGTCATCACCGAGGGCAATGATAAGCAAGCAATTTACGTTAGTTGATTGGAAAAAAATCATCCTATTCTTCATCGCCTGAAATTGGTAATATAGGTCTAATCTGATGTTTCCTGGTTCCAACTTAATTCATTTAGGGATGGCTGCTTGTATTTTTTTGTACTCAGAAATTTAGAGAAAGTTTTAGACACACAATAAAAATAACCAAAAGCGGGACTTCCCTGGTGGCGCAGTGGTTGAGAGTCTGCCTGCCAATGCAGGGGACGCGGGTTCGAGCCCTGGTCTGGGAAGATCCCACATGCCGCGGAGCGGCTGGGCCCGTGAGCCACAATTGCTGAGCCTGCGCGTCTGGAGCCTGTGCTCCGCAACAAGAGAGGCCGCGATAGTGAGAGGCCCGCGCACCGCGATGAAGAGTGGCCCCCGCTTGCCGCAACTAGAGAAAGCCCTCGCACAGAAACGAAGACCCAACACAGCCATGAATAGATAAATAAATAATAAATAAATAAATAACTTTAAAAAAAAAAAAAAAACAAAAGCAAAAGGGGTTTGTCAGCCAGTGTTTCTCAAAATGAATGGTTGGTGCTGAAGACAAGCTTTCACCTACCCACTCCCTGATGATTTGTATGAAAAATGCACATAGTAATAGGAATTCCCCTGGCAGGTTTCCCCAAGCGTAATTATGTAGGGTTTTTTTTCACTTCTGCAAAGAAATGGAACAGTCTAGGACAACATCCCTGTCAAACTAAGATGAGTAGCCTGCAGTATTTGCCTGTGGTTTCTTATTTCCCTGTGGTTCCAAAAACTGATAGATTTTCTCTCTTTTTGCAAAACATTGTAAATATATGCATACAAAATCTCCCTTATGTTGACATCTGACATATAATAAATCTTAGAAAAACTAATTCTCTTATAGGTTCATGTACAGAAAAATATATCTACATGGTCCCTGAAATATAGACATTATTAGGTCTCCCAAACTTTTAGTATTGGTAGATGAAACTGTATAATTTTGTAATTAAAATTGTTCTGTCTACTGTATCGAATGAGTTCTAGAAACGTTCTTCATCCAGCTTAAAATAAAATATATACAGTACATTTAAAGAGTGAAAACCGTCATAAGACATCAAGAGAAACGAGTGAAATTACGTGTTATGATTGTTTTAATATGGTTAATGATGAATAGAAATTAATATTGATGAGACAGTACAAATAAATTTGAGCATGAAGACTAGATATGCAGGCATACTTCATTCATTTATTCCTTTAGGCTGCGTTGCCCATCAACACTCTGACCCTTTTTTTTTTTTGGCTGCGTTGGGTCTTCGTTGCTGCGCGCGGGCTTTCTCTAGTTGCGGCGAGCGAAGGCTACTCTTTGCTGCGGTGCTCGGGCTTCTCATTGCGGTGGCTTCTCTTGTTGCGGAGCATGGGCTCTAGGTGCACAGGCTTCAGTACTTGTGGCACGCGGGCTCAGTGGTTGTGGCTCGCAGGCTCTAGAGTGCAGGCTCAGTAGTTGTGGCGCACGGGCTTAGTTGCTCCGTGGCATGTGGGATCTTCCCAGAACAGGGCTTGAACCCGTGTGCCTGCAATGGCAGGCGGATTCTGAACCACTGCGCCACCAGGGAAGCCCTGAGCCCATCTTTGTGTCAAGGAGTGGCCTACCGCTGGTGTCAGGAGGCAGGCATGCTGTTAGCATGGATTAGCTCACAGAGTCCCCAGCAGGGTCTGCTGGTCAAGCTTAGGAGGCTACGCAGTGATGCCCAGTTTCCAGAGCCCAGGACCGAGGTTCCTGCAAGTGCTTCGGCTGACACTGGACACTGGGCACCGTCTCCCACTGTGCTTGTCCCTGACCGAGGACACCTCTCTCACCCACGTGGGGATGAAAGCACCTCTTCATGAGCTGTCTCCTGAGCAGGCAGTGAAGAGCTTTCATATTCATTAAACTTTACACTTCAGCGACGTGTCATATGGGACATTCCTCAAACACAGGAAGGTGTTCAAAATCTGCTCGGGGTTCACATCACATGACAAATATCCAAATAGGAATTCCTGTTCCTTATCTTTCTGGGACATACTCAGTGTATCGATCAATATAAGAAAGAGACCGTTTCACTGGGCATAGGGGACGCTGGCTCCCCACTGTAAAACTGTATGGTGACCAAGCCTTTTGTGTACATATGAGTGTGCATATGTACATATGTGCTAGATCATGACTTTATAAATTAATAAGCTGTTACAGACATTTGCTATTTTCCTCTCTACCATGTTGGCAATTTCCTCTGAAGTTTCCATTTATCGTCATTTCCTGCCGCCTTTGGCTGAGGTAGTGATTCTTCCCCCTCCACCCACAGCTTATGCAGAGTTCCCAAATCCTAACAAACTTTCTTTCCAAGTATCTTTGAAATACAGCCCTTTTTTGATTTCAGTGTCACTATCTTGGTCCAGACACTTCTTGCCTAATGAGCAGATTATTTCAAAAGCCACTAAACAATGCGAATGCAGTTTATTGCTGCTGTCTTTCCATTTTAAGTTCTCTTGGATGTATTGGGTTGGCCAAAAACTTCATTCGGTTTTAAGTAAAGACACATTTTTCATTTTCACCAAGAATTTTACTGAACATTGTACTCAATAACTGAACGAACTTTTTGGCCAACCCAATATATTTATCCGAAAGTCAAAACTAGCGTTGCTCTTATATAAAATATTTTCATAACGTTGACCTCTTACTAAGTAAGTTTGATGACCTTCCACTTCCCACTTTCTACTGAGAAGCGTCTTCCTGTTTCTCAGCACTTTCCGTAATCTAGTTCCAACCTTGCTCTCAGATGTGTCTCCTCCTTCTCTACTGATTTCCTCTTGTCAACAAAACCGGGCTCCTCTTTGCAAAATCACTGTTTATTCCTATTGCCACACCTATGATCATGAAAATGTATATTCTCTACACCTGGGATGCTTTCCCTGCTTCCTCTCTACCTAAAACCATAGATGTGATTACCTTTTCTCTGAAGCCTGTTCTGACCTCACTAGCCACGCTCACTTCTGCAACAAATCAACTCACAGTCCTGAATTTCTGTGCCATTCACTCTGTGAGTATGTATGACGTTACTAATTATCCCTTCTCTGTGTCTACACCACACTTTTCTATTAGGTTCTGATCTCTTACTCCACAGGGCTTGAAGCTTATTCCAAAATTCTGCAAAATTATGTATCATAGAAATCAGAAGCATCTATCAAAAACAAGCTTATACTGCCTCATTTCACGTATTTCTTTAGTCCCTACTCAACTTCAAAGCTGGAAAGTGACAAACTGTGTTTTATTCAAGTAAAGTTTATGAGCAGTACACTAAATTTCAAAGGTCAAATTTCAACATTAATCTGACTAGCTCAAACACCTCATAAAAATAAATGAGGTAAATAATAATGCAATCTAAAATGTTTGTGCAATCCAAAGATGAAAAATGGCTTGGCATAAGCTATTATTTTAGGCTCCTGAATATCTTACGGCACATTTTGTATAGTAAAGTGGTTAATAAAAGCTTTTTGATGATATTATTGTTGGGGAAAGAATAACATATAACTTAGAGGCTAAATATTTCATACATTCTTTACCTATATTTAAGTTTTGTTTGAAGGACATGATTTGCTCCATTTTCTGTCAAAATCACCCAGGTAGGAACCATGTTTTATTTTAGTTTTTAAATTTCCTGTTTTATCCTATAAGGCGCTGCATGAATGCATGTTTCCTGACAAAATGACTCAGAGCTTCAGGTAACTGAGGCAGAAGGTGACAACTGTCTGCAGAAGCATGGGATTAAAAATGAAGGAATTATCCAGAAATGAATAGAAATGTTCTAAGCAAACACAGGAAGGATTCAGAACTATGTATAGAAGTCGGCAAATAGCACCAGGTGCCTTGGGTGTTTATGCTCAAACAGACTTAGTGCCCAGCTGTCTAACCCTAGTGGGAGGGCCCAGGGTCGGGAACCTCCTGCCTTCCCATCGCTGGGAGAGGGCAGGTCCCAAGCACACAGGCGCTCACGTGTCAGTCCTTGCTGTTAGAACCAAACTCAGAGACGTTTGTGTATCATTTCTAATTGTGACTAGTTTTGGCTGACCACATAGAATCCAGTTTCTAGTAGCTGAGGAAATAAAAGGCCAAAGACACCAGGCCTGAGATGACAGGTTTGTAGCAGTGCCTCTGATTCACATGACCTAATAGTCTCCTTTATATGACATCAAGAATAACACCAGAAATAGAACGTTGCTCCTCAATATAAGTGAGAAAAGAGTAGCGTAAGTCATGCATTTTGTTCATATTTGCAAAGATGATATAATTACATACATTATAGATTCATTATATAAAAAATATATAGATTATAACTAATAATTAGCAGGGTAAAAATTACCATACTTGCAGGAGAAATAAAAACAGAATAGCTATTTCAAGGTATTTCAATAAACTAATGAAATTTCAGGGCCAAGGTACTTCAGCCAAATTTGTTAGAGGATCTTCACATATGAATTATAAACCTCATCTCCTAAGGCAACTCTGAACATAAAGAACATTCCCAGTTTTGAGCAAAAGCTATGAAGTTCTGTATTTCTGTTAATTTGAATAACTACCTGAACCTAGAAGCTGACTGTAATTACACTGAATGGACTAAACTGTAGAGTTAATATTCACTATTTGGCATTTGTTATAATTTGGTCAAACTAGTATACATTCTAGCATTACTAAGCCCTTGATGGCATAATTAATTCCTAGAATTTCAAAGTGAACATGAGGAGGTTCAACTCTCCATGAGGTTTTGACATTTTGGCATTATTTCAAAAGTGTGTGCGAATGTCCCAAATGTGTAATTGAACAGAAAACTGAGGTTGTCCACTTGATATTATTTTCATTGTTGGTGTGGATCACTCCAGGTAAGACTGATGTGGGTTCCCTTTTTTATGATGTTTTTCCTCTGGGTTAGAGCAGCCTTTATGGAGCTGTCTTTCTAAAGCCCTGACACATATATTCCCTTTGCCCTGGAAGGTTTCATTGGGATGAACAGGTAGAGTGTTCTGCCTTGTGGGCTATGCCCCCAAAATCAGTAGATTTGGGACCTCATTTGACTCTCACACACTGGCTTTGTGATGTTGAGTACATGCCAACCTCTCCCAGATTCATTTTCTTATTTGTACAATGAGATGAATATATTCATAATTTTGAGACTCTGGCAATGGAAGACTTTTTTCAAAATACAAAACAAAGCACCTTCTCAGAAGCCCAAACGATGAAATACGTTCTTCTCAAATATGGAGAAGTGAATTGTTAAAGAGATTAATATTATCAACTACTTGGATGACTCTGTGTCTCCATTTTTGTCTCTATAATGAAGATTGAATGATTTCTAAAGTTCTGCTCATTGCCAGCAAATTGTGACTCGAGGATCATCCAGGCAGATAATAAATAAACAAGAACAAGAACATGATTTGGTAAAGAACGGGAACCACAGAAAACAGGATGGCCTATTGACTCAGAATTCAGGGCATGATATGGCCAGGGCAGGCCAAATTGAAAGTATTTCAAGGAGAAAAGTGGGGAAAAGAAAGTTGAAGAGTTATGAGAACACAGTTGGCTGTTATCAGAATCTTTGCGGGGATCTCACGGTTGGAGGACAATGAGGATAATGATTATGTTGATGATAATCATCATGATGGTGAAGATAATGATGACGATGACAATGCAAGGACCTGTAGGGGGATCTTCCCTGGCGTTCTCAGTGTTCCTACAAAGTCTAGCCTCCTGAGCTATGGATACTCATAAACTGTGAAGAGAGAGAAAGTCTGGTTTCAGTTTCCCCAGGAATATGTTACATTTCACATACCATGAGCATTTGCTCTGCAGCTATTGCTTCTGTAACGATGGAGCTATTTGTTTCCATCCAAAATGATAAGACATTTCTTATCTCCACAAGACCCCCATGGTTACATCCAGGATAGACACCTGGTTTAACTCTGAGCGAGACTAAATAACCCAGAGACCTCCAGAGGGATTTGGGCATGCCTTCCCAGGTGTTCACATTTCAAAAGGGATGATAATTTGGGTTGTAAACCTGGAAACCCTCAGTTTGTCCTCCTCCTGCAGAGATCACCAAGGATCCTTCCCATCCAGTCTTCAAGGAAACTTCTAGAAGCTGATAAGAATAGCCACCTTTTTTCCCTTTATGAGCAGAGGAAATGCATGTTTCTGGGCCCCTTTCCTACAGAACAGTTCCACTGGTTATGTAGGGTTTTTGTTCATGCAGCTCCCATCATGTTGCCTTGGGGAGTTCTAGACATGAGGGGACTGACTTAATATTATTCTGGCTATTGCTACAATTTCTAAAAGGTTGACAGCATTACCCCATCTTAGAAATGAGGAAAGGGTGGCTCGAAGTAAAGAACTGTTCTAATGCTCACCGGTAGAGAAGTTCATACTCAGTTCTGATCCACACTCAGTTCTCATGAGTAACAGAAGCCATGGAAAAACAACACCCTTAGAAACTTGACGCTTTCAGCCCTCAGGAATAGGCTGAGGCACAAAAAAAGCAAAAGAAAGAAGAAAAGAAAAACAAAGGCACAAGTATTCAGACTTCCTTATCTTGGGGAGGTAGTAAATCAGCCTGGGGAAGCTGCTTTACTTCCCATTCCTCTTAGCTACAACAATATAATTTCACAAAGCCTTCCCTTGGCACTTCTCGAGTCTTCCTCAAAGTTTACTTTCTACTTGTAGGCACAGCCTGAAGAATTCTGAAGAAATGACACAAGGGAGATACAGAAGCTAGGTCAAAATCCTGGACATTTGTAAGGGAAATAGGAAGACCATTTTAAGGTTGATGCCTTTGGATAGACAAAATGTTTACTCAATAGTATTCCTAACAGATTCTTTACTTTTATGTAGTATTAATTAAGTATGGGATAAAACTTTCAAAAACTTTCAAAAATCATCTGAGAACACAGAGAACTTTTTGTGCTAGCTATTATTACTAGCATCCTTTCCTATTTACAGATTTCGTCACCACGACTGACACTAGGGTTTTGCGTCAGCTTATCCCCCGTCATATAGCTTAAAATGTAAGCCTTGTGTTGTGGAGAGCACAGGCACAAAGGCTGGTCAGAGATTACACGGCAAAACAAAAATTACATTTTTAAAGAAGCCATTATTTTTTCACATGGGAATTGTAAAGTTGAAATCTTAGACTGAAAGCACCATTTTATTGAAGTTTCATAGAGAAGGAAACTGCTTGTGCCATGTGGCGCTTGCTGATTAGAAAGTTATTCAGAGTAAAGTGCTAATTATGTGGTTACATTACATAACCACAATTTGTCAGAAAAGCATTTTCATTGAACAATACAATTATAGTGTGAATGCAGGAATTTATATTTTTTCATCCTCAAAAGGTCTTTATTATTCAGGAAAAAAAATTCATTTCATAATGGACCACCTGCAAATAATGCTAATTTTGTAGGTTTGTTCCATACATTTAGTACATTTCTGTTTTAGTAAAGATTGTCAAAATAACAGGCTGATTGTGCCCAAAAGCACTTTTAAAAGAGTATTGTAAGTAAGAAATACTATAATTTATTTCATATAGGGTATTTCAAATTTAAATTTGATATATACTGTTGATAATTTTAATTGATTCATATGGTTTATAATACATTATATTTTATAAGGTCATGTGGATAAAATGTAGAGTAAAATATTAACAGAAAAAAATCTAAAAAATAATACTTCTTTCTTCTTGCAAGGAAGAATTCTCATAAAAGACATTTCTGCATTTGAGTACATATGAAGACTATAAATGTGGTGTTGGGTACAGAGCTGGCCATCACTCGTAGAATTAACTATTCAGTTGGATCAGGACCAGTGTTGTACTCAGTTATGCAGACACAGCATGACTCTAAAAGTTCCTTGGAGTACATGTTGAACTACCTTCCTGACAAGATAAAAATCACTGGGAGACTGGAAAGAATTAATGGGTTTTAGAGAATTAGTTGGTTAAGCTCTGAAGACAACGTCCTATCCTGGTACAGTTTTAAGCTAATCATGCTGCTCATGACCTTGACAACATTCTGACTGCTTTGTTGTTTCACACAGAAATTCTAGAACTGACTCAAGACTTTGTGATGTTTGCTAAGGCTAATTTTGTCAGACACTAACTGTTGAAATATGAGGGAAAACTGAACAGTAAATTTGCTGTTATAATGAATTATAATATTTATGGAACCATCTCATTACATACAGAGGATGTATATTAAAAATGTCAATGTAAAGCAGGATGAATTAATTTTAATACTGAACCAAAATCATCTTGTCCTCTCAGCCACTTCTAACATTTAGGTGCTTTGTAAAGAACTAAATTTATGGTGGTAAGAAATGTAAGTGGTCTTTGTATATTGTATTAATTTTTAATAATGGTCATTTTCGCTAGTGTAATTAATAATAAATGCTAATTTATTTGTATACTTTTTCAAAATTTTCTTACAAATTAATGTGCTTCTAGCCAGTTTATCTTTGAGAACTATGACCATCTAGAAATACAGTATAAAAAAATCAGCAAGGTAATCTTGTAGTTCTAGACAAAATCTATTAACCTCTGAAAAACTAAAAAAGTAAAGTTGACTAGGGTGACCTGTGTAAACCTATAATTCTCATTATACTCAAATCACAGGAGATGAGTCTTTACATATCACCTTAAGCTGTGACCATAGATATTTTTTGTATGGATTCATTATATATATGATTATTTTCCTAAATAATCTTAGAAGATTTTTAGATGCACTAAGAAAATGAATGAAGTATTCTAGTTAAATACTTACAAATATAGTTTTTCAGCTATACAAACAGGATAAACATCCTAAGCTGAACTCTGAAAATTATGAAAATGTAATTAAATATAAGTTTTTAAAATTTATTTATTTATTTATTTATTTATTTATTTATTTATTTATTTATTTATGGCTGTGTTGGGTCTTTGTTGCTGCGTGCGGGCTTTCTCTAGTTGCAGCGTGCAGGGGCTACTCTTCGTTGTGGTGCGCGGGCTTCTCATTGCGGTGGCTTCTCTTGTTGCAGATCACAGGCTCTAGGCGTGTGGGCTTCGGTAGTTGTGGCATGCAGGCTCAGTAGTTGTGGTGCACGGACTTAGCTGCTCTGCGTCATATGGGATCTTCCCAGACTAGGGCTCGAAACTGTGTCCCCTGCATTGGCAGGCGGATTCTTAACCACTGCACCACCAGGGAAGCCCTAAATATAAGTTTTTTTTTTTTTTTTTTTTTTTAAATATAAGTTTTTAAGGGCCCGAACCACGTTGCGGAATTGTGGAATTATCATAGGCCATCACAGCTGGACAGCACAGGGGCTTCTTTTGTGGCAGCCCTGGTATCAAACACAGAGTTAGACTTTGTTCTCTGTAATTCATATTGGTTATTATGGGGAAAAGGTATAAACTAGGAATTTATAAAACACGGGGTTAAAAATATTATTTTGAACCCAGAGGGTCTGTACAGAGAGCCAGCAGTCTGGCGGTTTTTGCTCTGCTGAACAGTTGGTAGCTATTGATGCTGTCACAGAAAAATTGATTGTATGTAAAACCGTATTCTTTTCATAAACCACAAGTTTCTGAGTGAAGACTCAACAGGAATCCTAATGACGCACTGTAATAATTCCCACCGATGTTTATTTTCATACAGCATGTCACATCGTAAAAATGATTTTGACACATTATTTAAATATTACAATGATTTCATCACTCGGGCAGTTCTCTAAAGTACTTTCCATATTTTTTTAATCTGTAGAACTATGAATTGAAAGTAGTTTAGTAGAGGAACTGACATTTGAGCTGATCCATAAAAAAATGGGTCTCTTTGGCATCTGGGAGGACCCTGGTCTCACTATCATAATGTGAAAAGTCAGTAGGACGACTCCCATTTCAGGCTCTGGCTGGATGCCACCATCAGAAGCAGAACACTGGTCAAACAGACTCGTGCCTTAATCCAGTGGGGCACTTTTTTGTGATCTATATCTTGTTTTTTCTAGCCAGTTTCTTTTTGAGAGCTTTTACTGATTCCCACCAAAGACTATCACAATATTCACAGTAGGAAATTTAAGAGAACTGTGGAAAATAGAAGCCCACAACATGTAAGTGTGTTCCTGAACATGCTGACGCAAGGACCACAAAGCAGTGAAATTCAGTATCTTCTAACCACATGAAAGATCAGACCAAATGTGTGTTTATGCAGATACATTTATGTGATGGTGTGTTCCAGAAAATAATAAGAGACAATCCAGACTGTAGGTCAGGTCTGTAAGATGGGTAAGTCTCTACTTATTCTATGAAGACAGAGATAGCTGGATAGATGGTAACAGGACAAAGAGAAGTAGGTGTTTAATGTTTTGATAAAGAATCCAGGAAAAATCAGGCTACTGGTGCCACAAGCAGCCTCATAATTATGATAGAAAATGATGCCTACCATTTTTACCCCTCAATTTTAGAGCATGTATAGGTAGTCCTCAAGGATATTTAAATCAATACACTAATATTCATCGTTGCTCTCACTTGTCTGTTCAACGATTATGGATCTCTTGGCTTAATTTCCAAAATATACAAATAGCTCATACAACTCAACAACAAAAAAACAAACAACTCAATCAAAAAATGGGCAGAAGACCTAAATAAACTTTTCTCCAAAGAAGAAATACAAATGGCCAATAGGCACATGAAAAGATGCTCAACATCGCTAATTATTAGAGAAATGAAAATCAAAACTACAATGAGGTACCACCTCACACTGGTCAGAATGGCCATCATTAAAAATTCTACAGGCTTCCCTGGTGGCGCAGTGGTTGAGAATCTGCCTGCTAATGCAGGGGACACGGGTTCGAGCCCTGGTCTGGGAAGATCCCACATGCCATGGAGCAACTAGGCCCGTGAGCCACAACTACTGAGCCTGCGCATCTGGAGCCTGTGCTCCGCAACAAGAGAGGCCACGATAGTGAGAGGCCCGCGCACTGCGATGAAGAGTGGCCCCCGCTTGCCACAACTAGAGAAAGCCCTCGCACAGAAACGAAGACCCAACATAGCCAAAATACATAAAAAAATAAACAAATGTGGGGTTAAAAAAAAAATTCTACAAATAACAAATGCTGGGGAAGGTGTGGAGAAAAGGGAACCCTCCTACACTGTTTGTGGGAATGTAAGTTGGTGCAGTCACAATGGAAAACAGTATGGAGGTTCCTCAGAAAACTAAAAATAGAATTACCATATGATCCAGCAATCCCACTCCTGGGCAAAAATCCAGACAAAAAACTCTAATCCAAAACAATACAAGCACCCTTATGTTCATAACAGCACTATTCACAATAGCCAAGACATGGAAACAACCTAAATGTCCATCGACAGATGAATGGATAAAGATGTGGTACATATATACAATGGAATACTACTCAGCCATAAAAAAGAACAAAATAATGCCATTTGCAGCAACATGGTTGCAACTAGAGATTATCATACTAAATGAAGTAACTCAGAAAGAGAATGACAAATACCATATGATATCACTTATATATGGAATCTAAAATATGACACAAATGAACCTGTCTATGAAACAGAAACAGACTCAGGGACATAGAGAAGAGACTTGTGGTTGCCAAGGGGCAGGGAGGGATGGAGTTTGGGATTAGCAGATGCAATTATTATATATTGGAAGGATAAACAACAAGGTCCTACTGTATAGCACAGGGAACTATATTCAATATCCTGTGATAAACCATAATGGAAAAGAACATGAAAAAGAATATACATATGTGTAACTGAATTATTTTGCTATACAGCAGAAATTAATAAAACATTGTAAATCAACTATACTTCAATAAAGAATAATAAAATAAATAAATCAATATACCATGCTACTTTCCCACCCTGATGTCGGGGTTATTTCTTCTTTCTATCATTTTCCAGAGTACTCAACTCCACGATTACACCTTCTACTAAGGGAGAGTGGATCAGTGCACGTGGTGATGATGGAGAAAACCAAGAAGGGCCGTCTTTCCTCAAGACATAGCTATATTCCTTGTGTTTGAAAAAGGCTATATTCCTTGTGTTTGAAAAAGAAGACCAGCACCAGATGTCATGTAACTGAAAAATTATAGACCAAATTGAATTTTTTAAGAAACATGAGTTTTAAGTTTTAAAAAACATGTCAGTTAAAATTCTCATTTTGATTTTTCCTTTTCCCCTGTTTTCATAGTAGCTTGAAGAGTGAATGGAGAGTCATAGAGGAAACCCTTTTTATTACTTTCAACCTAAAAATAATGTGAATTTTTCCAAAGCAAGGAATATTATCTCATCCTGGGAAATTATAGTTTACTAGGGACCCAGGGAAAACGTTATTCTTTGGAAATAGAATGTACTCAAGTTAGTTAACATCTCTGAAAGTATATTAGAAACCATATTTTTTATAGAATTGTGTATCTTCCTTGATTTTACTCCTGATTTTAATCCTTTCCTGAGTTTAGCTCCATATCATTACTAAGTTTACTTGTGGGTTTGTATTTCTGTTTTTCCTTTTAGTTTTTGCTTACAGAACTTGCAATGAGAAGAACAGCCCTTTTCCTTTCTTTAAAACAGTTAAATTATATTCTTAATGTATCACCAGAAACAGAGAGGAAGAAGAAAATAGCTAAACAATAAAAGTATTCATTATTTTTGGAAGCACAGTTTTCCAGATTTATAGTTATAGTTGTTTAGTGATACTCATCTAATAGTTTAATCTTGTTTTAAAATGGTTCCAAAAATAATTAAGAGAATATATTCATAGCAGGTCTTAAATCTCTTTTCCCTATTCATTTACTTCTATGAAATATTAGCCTTTTGAAAAAAATTACTGTTGGGGGTTAAACAGTGTACCATATTGCTGGCATTTAACATAGTAAATATTTGGCTTAAATAAAATAATTGAACCTAGGGTGATCTTCAATCATTAAGAAACAGTATTTCTGGCTCCTCTTAACTTCACGGAACGTTACTGACTTTCCTAAGTACAAATTCTGGATGCAGGTGATACAGACGTGACCTATAAACAAGGCCCAGTGCCCAGGAAAAACAAAGACAAACAAACCCCAAACCAGGATGCTAATGAAACAGCCTCTTACTTTCTAGTTCAGGTATAATATTTTAGGAACTTATATACCCAATTCCTTTTCCATAACTCTCTGTTTTAACTGGGCTCCTATTTAGACTTAGACAAAGGAAAGAATCCACTTGCTTAATTATCAGCAATTAAACTAGTTTTTTTTCAATCCTGGAAAAGTTTCATATGTTTTGAAATTATAAAAATATGCTTCTAAACATTCCAGCTATCAAACATACATAGTTGACTACAGAAAGTATTTTTAACTGAATGATGACAAATGGAATCTAACATCTTCATATGCTAAGGAGGACCTTCTGAGACACCTGACAGAAAACATCAACAGTGACCATCAAAGCCGTCTCCTCCGAAAGCAGTGACGGGCGAGAAGTCCCACTATCACAGTTCTTCTCTAAACCGTGCTGCAGTTTCTGGCCAGTGCACAAAGCCAAGGAGAACAAACACAGCAGCAAAACATACAGTTGAGAAAGGAAGAATAAAACTGTCATTCTCAGATGACATGAGTCTAGGCTTGGAAACTTTAAGGAATTGGAATTAAGAAGACTTCTCATGGTGGCCATAAGTAAGACTCCCACGCATAATACAACAATAGTGATATAATAATGTATAATATATAATATAATGATATGGTGAGCATGCCATATATTAGAAATATGAAGCCTAGGAGGACGCCTCTGATCACATCTATTTCCTGTGTTGCCAGTGAAACGCACACACGCTCATCCAGAGGGGGATACAGGCAAGCCATACAGGACCCTAGGTTAATTCTGCTGACAAATTTACCCCAGCTTTGATTAAAATAACTATGTTTTCATACTTTCCTTTTGAGTTTCACAATGGTAGAAACATAATTCTCTACCTGTATCTTGAAGTTATTAAGATTATATATTATATTAAGATTTTAAATATTCTGTGACCCAGCATTTCCCTCCAGTGCATATGCCCTGGAGAAACTAGTACATATGTGCACTACGTATGTGCGTATACTGTATGCACATGTGAGAACCAGGTTACATGTGCAAGAATGGTTTTAACTGTATTGTTTTTGAAACATACTGGAAGAAATAAAAATGTCTATCAATAATAAAATGGATAAATCAATTGTGATACTTTCACACAACCAAGTACTGCATAGCAACGAACATGAAAGAACACTAATTATATGTAACTATGACATAAAGCGGTGTGGATGTATGTCATGTTTTCTATTTTTTCCATCTAAACTCGCTCTCTTGGTAGTTCCCTCAGTCCTGTGGTTTTGCACATGATCTAATGATCACATCCAGAAGTATATTTCTAGTGCATACTTTTCAATTCCACACGGACGTTGAGCCATCTTCTTGCAATGCCCACTTAGCAGATTTTGTTGAAGTAAAATAATCACAGACACCCTATATTGAAATCTATTGTAGAAAATGTCTGTTTTAAAGTAGCTAAAAACCCAGCAAATCACTTTCAGCTATCATTTACTTTTGGTCATTTGACAATGCTTTTGTGTGCTTCTATGATGAAACTTTTATCTATTCCTTTATGCTGAAAAGAAAAAAGAAAAAAATGACTTCTTTCCCTTAAAATAATGTTATGGGTGATAATTTTTTGTCAAAATAGCATTGTTAAAAAAGAAACGGATGTAAAATCATTGAGCTATGATACAGTGTTTTGTGAAAATAGAATTTTTCAGCAGATGGGATTGAAGTTACAAATACGAAAAGAACATTTAGGAAGCCAGCTAGAAAGAAGCATTGACATAAAATATATTTAAGTAAGGAATAGAATTTCATTATAATGTAAAGAAAGAGAAAAATGATATTTTCCTTGCTACTGAAATACATACTGTGAAATAAGGAGATTAATGCTAGTGGAACCGGAAGCTATGAAAAATGGCAACAAAACTACCCCGTGGAAACTTACATTTTGCCACTTACACCATCTCACAGGTAACGTAACACCATTATAAATAACCATTAGTCCATAGATAATTTCATGTACCTGAAAACATGGGCTGTGTCTCATGAAATCCCTTTGGAAAGGTTTTCTAGGGTCAGGCTGAGTTTTTTCTCTTGTCTTCATATTAGAAACATCACATCCTTTGCCTGGGTTTTTCTTCCCTGTTATCTCAACATATCAAAGACTAGGGTTTTCTATCCTTTTCAATTTATGCTTCTTAAAACTTTTCTATAGTGTCCTACAACCGGAAAGGTAATCAAGAAAAGCAACTGATATTTGAGAACACCTTGCAAAATGTTTTCACACATTGCCATGTTCAACACCAGTATGACGTTCTAGTTTTGTATTATTAACCCCATTTTACGATGAAGTGATGGGATAATCAGGCTCCAAGCGGTTAAGTGACTTGCCTAAAATTACATTAAAAAGCAAAGATGATTAAGTCCAGGCCCACTTGCCTAAGATCATTGAATACGCCCTCAGTTTTAGTTGATAAAAACCTCATTTCACCACACTATTCATTTCAAATACACTTTACTGCTTAAAGTCTTCTAATAGGACTTCCATCTCTTACTTGCAAATTGGTGCCTAATATGGTCACTCAATTCAAGACATTTTACTTCCTTCTCTCCCACTATCTCCCTACCATCCCCTGTAGAACTTCTTCTCACCCTTTAGGATTCAGATTAAATACCCACTTCCCCAAGAGACCTTCCTGAATCTGCTCTCCGTGAGGTGCTGTTTCTCTGGGTTCCTATACAACGAAATGGGCCTGGAAGAGCTGGCCCTCTGCTGTGGACCTGTGTGGGGGACGGCCTATTAATGTGTGTGATTCCCCCCTACAGACCAATCGGTGTGGTTTAGAGAAGGGAAAGCATGGGCTTCGGGAACATTTATACTTTAATCCAGAACTCCGGGAGCTTCTAGTGTGTAATCTGTAGAATGGGGAAGTGTTGCCAATATCTATGGACTTCTGAGGGGCATACGTTTAGGTGAATAAAAATCCCATTTCAGTGATTAGTTGTTGAGTTCAACAGGTTAGAAATCTTTTCTCCTCCCCTTTGGGGTCTACACTGGCTTTAAGTCAAACTCTTGTGTGAGGATCCCATCTCCATGTCTATGTGTCTGCCTTGGTTCCTGATATAGAAATAAATAGACGGATTGGAACTAAACTTGAGAAGAAGTGTCTGGAGCCTGTGAACGCTGGACTGAAGAAGCCTTTCTGAGAACTTCCTTGAAACGTTACCGCGAATGAGTAAGTCTGGATGTGGTTGACCACTTCAGCTAATATTAATGAACCACTTGAATTGAATTTGCTTTTATTGCATCACCATAGAAGCAGAGAGAAACTTCACATAACAAAAGGAAAACTTAAACGTTGTTTTGTTTGGGTATTAGAATAGGGTTTCCTTTCAATTTCTCTTTAGAAATGTATTCCCTTCAGAACTTTTTTGTTTTCTTCTGTTGTTTACTTCCATATACAAGTGGACCCGAAGAAGTATGAGTCAGGCAACTTACATTTTTCTCTAGGAAAGAGAATCTGCTCGCATGGGATCTACCACAAGTCACAGATCATTTGAAGTAGGAGCTTGAGGGAGCATATTTGCAGAAAACATACCTGGGAATTGATAAACACTATCTATCCTCCTGAAAATACTGCTCCCATGATTCAAAGAGAGGTGAAAAGCAACTCATGGACAATTCAGGGCCATGGGAATTATCTCCCAGAAGGAGAGAGGAATTAAGCACATTTCAGAGACGATACACAGATCAGTTTACATCCTGTCGGTTGAACAGGATTATGGGAGAATCTGACTCTTCCCCACTCAGCGTCTATGGATAGGCTCTCACAACTTGGTGAGTGCTGCTTCCACCACTGAAACAGAAATGAGCATAAATTCGCCAGGTGTGTTTTCCCTTCCAATGGTAAAGTGCTCACTCAAACCTGGGGCAACCCTCTCCATCATGAGCCTCCAAGACCCTTGCATGACTCTTTTCGAGATCTGTCCTGGGGCAGCTGTTAAATCTGTGTCACTTTCCTATGGGCAGGGGCTCTTTTGGTCACGTTCCACCTTCTTGATGTCTCCAGATTCTCAATGCTTCGTGGCTAACTCTTCCCATGCCTTGGCTTTACTTGAACAATCACCTAGTGCTCTTTCTAATTCCAACTACCCAGCTCGTCCCCGCCATATCCCAACACACACGGTCTGTCTCACCACAAATACAGCCCGTCCTGGGGCCGTTCTCCTCTTCCCAGTCCTGTGCACTGGAGAGTCCTCTCTCCTTATTCACCTCCTCTGTGCTCTGTCTTTTTTCTGCCGCCCTATTTAGGTACTGATCTTGGACAGCGCTGTCTTCTTCATGAAGTCACATGGCAGAAAACCATGGCCCCAGCACGTGTCCGGGAAACACGTGGAGCTAATCAACATAGTGACAATCAGCAGGGCTCACAGCCCATAAACAGCGATGGTGGAAAGCAGCCTGCCTTCTGCAGTTTGCCTGGCCTGCCAGCTGCAATTCCGGAGGCGGGCTCTTCGGTGGAGCTCTTGCCTCCCTAACTGGGCTTTTGCCTCGCGTCCTGCCCTCCCTCCGTCACCTCCCCACCTGCCCACACTGCCCTCCGCGGCTTTCTGTGCTTTTCACACCAGTCTTGACTGCAAATGCTGGCTTCTCACGTTGGTCCCTGTGTCAAACGGGAAAATTAAACAGATCTGCCATGATTCCTTCTGCCTAAGACTCTCACTGCACTTTGGAATTTTTTTTCTTTCAAAACCCATTCAGCTGTTTCCAGGACTTCTAAACCTCTATTTTACAGTTTCCGTTCAAATTAGGAAGTATAAATCAGTTCAGAGAAAATAAATTGGAGCTTTCTCTGAGATGGTGACCGTAGACCTTGTTAAAATACAAAAGCAGAAATAATGTTTCACTGAAGCATGTATAGTTCTTGGATGGGTTCACATGAGGACCTCACACGTACATGATTCCATTCAGGTGAACTAAATGGTTAGATTTAAGGGTTTATCTGAAAGGTTCCAAGTGGTATTTTGGATAAAGAGGTAATTAATATTTGAGAGCAGTGTTTTAACTCCTATTTTCATTTTATTCACTTTTTAAAAACTAGTTCAAATAATTTTTAGGCAAGTGACTGCGTCAGCTGAGAGTTCAGTGGAGAATGATGTGTGTAAATGTTCTAATCCATTCTTCCCAGGGCAAGCTCACCGCTCAAAACTTGAAGGCACTGAGGGATTCAGGAGGGGGTTATAGAGTCAGCACAGGACGAGGTGCGTCCATTTCTCTCTTACTAGCAGAACCTGTGAGGAAGGCCACTTCTCCCGACTGGAATTCTGTAACGCAGCACATAATGCTGGAGTGCCCTGCTGTTTGACCTGAGACAGGAGAGTATATGTCTCCTCCATTCTGATCAAGCAACAGATGTTGAGCAGAGTTACCACTGTGCCCTATGTAATTATCATCAGTTTTAATTAGAGAGGCATTTTCCTTGATCTTATGCTGCTTTTGTGAAATGCAAAAAGAGATTTTCCTCACAAAAAGGTTGCCATATCCATTATTAGGAACTTTTCTTCCACTGCAGAAGCAATCACAAATTGCTAAATTCTCACATCTAAAGGGGATACCAGGGCAGGCTGTCAGCATTAACAGGAATGGGATTTACATGCGCCCAGGAAATGTGGCATTATTTTGAAAAAGTGAGCACCTCGTGGAATTCTATCCCACTTTGATTACTGTGCATCTGGAAAGGATCATTCAGAATTTTAAATCATTTTTCTATATGAAATATATTCAAACTGATGTGGCCCATTTTACCTCCCCAGTGTCATTAAAAATTATTTTCTATTTTTCCATTTCTACTGATATTTCCCTAAGTTTTTCTTGTAACAAATAGGATCATCTAATGTAATCATGACAAAAGCTTGTGAAATTGGATATTAAAACACATGGAAACAAATGCCATTTGGAGCCAAACAGTCAAAGTACTAATAAGAATATTCAACTTAGAAGCAACATATCCAAATATTTCACTGGAATGTTTGCCCCCGGAATGTCATGCTCCGCATTTTCTAAATCAGATGACTTTGCTCCTCTCCCTCCAGAGTTGTTAACCATCAAATTATGCCTTTAACATTGGCTGGGAGGTCACAGCTTTCTTCTCTGTTCACTAACTTGAAGTTTTATTCTGTTTATGATGATTTTGCACACTGGCAGCTCAGTTACTGAGGCTAAAATAAGAAGAGGATATTTCATGTTCCAGATGCTTCTCTCACCCTTAGTCTGTCCGGAAGTTCTATCCCATCTGAGATGTGCATCATTTTCAAGGCAAATGGGATCGAAGCAACCCAGAATGGCAGCCCACTTTTGTCCCCATTTTGATTCTTTGTCTTCTGACAACGTCCTAGTTGTAGGGACAACAGCCTCTGGGCTGAGGGAGCAGCTTAGAGAGTTGTTTTACTTGCAGGGGCCTGATGTCCATTCCAAAGAGATTCGTGCATGGAACTAAGGCAGACCTCGTTTTCGGCCCTTTTCCAGGGGGTTTTTGGGGAAAGGTTTTATTCTGTGTTTACATTCCTCAATATCATAACTAGCACCAACTCCCATAGAAACTCCGTCCCCCGCCTCTTTTTTTGCATATTATAAAATGTGGTTTGGAGTGTCCCTAGCTGGGTGGGGGAAACGAATGAAGGTATTGTGTGCATTCTAGAGACGTGACCTCTAGCTTCAACAATGGATTAAGGGTGGGCTGAATAAAGTCACATGAAATGGTGTCAGGAAAAACAGGTGTTTTTGAATAATTTTATTTGGAGAATCAATGAATTATGTGAGTGCTGGCAGAAGATATCATAGTTTAACAGATCTCCAGATTCCCTTGACAAGCTTGAGCAGACATAATCACTCAGCATGAACAGAAAAAGGAATTTATGTTTGCTGAGCAAAAGGCACTTAAAAATTTAATACTCAGCGTGGATCAGGGTATGTACATTATTCTAATAATGTCTGGAGGCAAATAATTGAGTCACAGAAAGTCACAGCCTTTTCCCACACAGTGAAATTCCAACAGCTCTCATATCCCTAAAACAAGCTCTTTGCACTGTATCATGCGCTCAATTCTAGATTTCTGATGAGAAACAGCAACATAAATATAATGTGCCTAATGAATGAAAACATAATCTACATTTAAAAAATAATCAGTTTTGAGTATTAAAGCAGGTGTTTGGATTCTATTTTGGTTTGCATGCTGTTTGGTAAGAACTTGGAGAAGGAACCCAGTAGGCAGAAAAATATATATTTAACTGTAAATATTTTATATTTCTAATTTCAAAACTAAGACAAACACATGGTGATAAAAAGGCAAACAGTATGAATGGTTATAAAATGAAATAACAATATATTCTTTGGGATTCCTTGTCTCTTCCCACATTCACACTCCTCAGTGGTAACCAGCGACCCCTTTTCTGTTTTTGGCTCTTTTGATGGTGACCCCATCCCTGAAAGTCCACAATTGAGGGATTTGCTCTCAGCACCTGGACCAATGAGTCAAACATAGTATCACTAAAAATGGGCCAGTTAGACAGTCAGTGCCTCCTGCTATTCTGCCCTCTATGAAATCGAATCCAGTATTTAAAAAGCTGACGTCTAAACTACGAAATATGGTGATAAAGAACAGTTTAAAAATATAATAGCAGGAAGTCAACAGACATAACAGAATGAGGGATAGTTTATAAAAACGGCTGACTTGATGTCTTCAACAAGTTAAGGCATGAAATACCAGTGTTTGTGTATGGGAGACACAACCCCCAAACAAAACATGTGACCCTTGGTGGGAGCCTGATTAAAGCCAACCAACAACTTGAAATCATTTTTTGACAGGGTCAGAAAAATTAGAGGATAACCTGGGTAAAAGTGAATGAATTATTTTGCATATTAAGTATAGACTCTAAGTCTTCTTCTCCTAATTTAGCTTTTCATTTTAATTTCATTTCTCATTAATATTATCAATAGCAAACTAGGTACAAAATGTAAATAAAAATAAACTCAGAAAAAAGTTAATTTTGGAATTTTATACTGGTTCTAGTAAAAGATTTTGAAGACTAAAAAGCAATTTGCTATAAAAATGGTTGTGACTAAATGGGGATTTATTTCTCTCATTCAAATTTTGTCTCAAAATAAATGTTTATTCATGAAAATCAGCTATAATAAACACTTTGTAAGAAATAACAATGAAATTTCACTTCATGTCATAGGTACAGTGCTCTCCATTATCTTAGGTACTTAAAATATAAAACTAGTTAAAACAAAAACAGAAAGACTTTTTATATCTGAATGTGAAAATTTTAAGGCTCTATTAAAATAAATTAATATTTTAAAATGATAAATTCACAGCTCAACCTAGTATAAAGTGCACTTAAGCCATACTCAATGCAATATGCATGATTCATTTATATACTTATAAATGCAAAATACTTCCATTTAAATAGAACTGTTTTATTCTCTTAATCAGTACTTGCCATATTGTGAAGGATATCCATTTATTATGGAAGAAAATTCACATAAAGTTTTATGTGAGGACTACAGCTTTTCCATTATTTTAAGTCCAAATCTATTATTTAAAAAGAAAAAAAAAAGATTTTTCCTGTGTTGGTGGGAAAATAACAGAGTCCTGTGGTTGAACTCCATTTTCCATAATGAGAGAGTCTTGTGGGATTATTTATCACAGGTAGATACATTTTTAAAAATCAATCTATTTTTTTACTTTTTTTTAAAGATTTTTTGATGTGGACCATTTTTAAAGTTTTTATTGAATTTGTTACAATATTGCTTTTGTTTTATGTTTTGGTTTTTTGGCCCCAAGGCATGTGGGATCTTAGCTCCCCTACCAGGGATCGAACCCATACCCCCTGCACTGGAAGGCGAAGTCTTAACCACCAGACAACCAGGGAAGTCCCAATCTATATTTTTTCAAAGTTATTTGTGAGCCCAAATGAAATTATTGCTTCTTTATTAAGAGCTAAGTCTTCTATTTAAATTCTGTAGGCTTATGTAGTCAACAGCTACTAAATAATTAGTAATTGCTGATGATAAAGAACTAAGCATCTTAGTTAATTTTCATCTCATGTTAATCGTCAACTTATTTTTATCAGATATCAAGAAAGAACTGATTTCAAATTTTGGCATGAAAAAATGTATAATTCACTTCTAGAAAAGGAAAGGTATGTATTTAGCCATTCAGGCATTCACATATTAATGCTATAAATATTTATTATTCACTTATATTCCTATGGTAAGATAAATACAAAAACAAACAAGTTTCCTTCTTTCCGTTCTTATCTTCAGTATTTTCCTACTTTTTCCACATACCTGAGACAAAATCAGTTCTTACAGTCCTACAAAACTTATAATTTCTTGTTCCTGTGTTTTTGCTCACGCTGTTTTGGTTTTTCTTTTTTTTCTTTTTTGGTTAATGTTTTGTGAAGGTCTATCTCTTATCCATCAAAGCTGGGATCTATGCTACTATTTTGAAGACTCACCCAACTCCACCTTTAAAAATAGATATTTTAAAAAAAAATATTTAGAGAAATTTGGCCTGAAGCATCCCCCTCACCAATGTGTAGCTTGGTATCGGAGCCATTTATGCATGAGTTTCTTATCTTCTTGCTAATAAATGACTAACAAGAGACTGTGTCTTACACATGTATTTGATGTCAAGTATGTAGTGCTTTTGAAAAGAGAGAGAAAAGCCAGTTATATGTGAAGAAGTGTGTCTTTCCATTATAAGTGGTGCTAGTAGTATGAACCTCAGATACTAAAAGACATTGAAACGTTTTCTAAATTATCAAATAATGATTCATGTAATTCACCATAGCTTTAATGAAATGTATGCTGTGGCATTATACTTAAAAAAACCACTAGTTTATATAACAACTATTAATAAAAGTTAAATTGATCAAATGCCAATTATATTGATATGTCTTGCTAACACCGACAATTTTCACTAAGTTTGGTTAGCAAATTGCTTTTCGTGAAATCTGTATTTTAAAAAACAAATAGCCTGTCTCACAGGTGACTCTCAGGTTACCAGAGTTTACCTCACAAATGGACTCTGCTGCGTGAAAGCTCATTACCAAATACAGCAAATAATGTGGAAATGCTGCCACATCCTGACAGCTTGATTCTTTACAAGAAGTCTCGGCACCCGTGTCGATTCCAAATCTGAGAAAGCAAGATGAACGTTGCCTCCATCAGCCGGCTGGGTTTCTGTCACTATAGTAACGTGACACAAACTTATTTTCTCAGCTGGTATGAAGTGACAGGCAATTAGCTCACATCAATCATTTCAGGGAACGCCACACTGTAATTCTAGAAGCGGAGGACCATGACTGGAAGGGTTAATCTGTGCTCAACCAGGAACAGAGCATCACGTGGCAGATTTCAGATTTCACAGAAAGCAACTTGCCCCATCACCGTGGGCTTTCTAGTCACGTTGGTGTCTGAGGGCCGAGTGGGGACTTCAGAACTGATGGACATTCATGTCAGTTGTAGTTGGTGCAGAGAACATGGCATGCATTGGTCTGGTCTTCAAAAACGGTAAGTCCTATGAAGAAACCAGCCTTTCTGAAGGGGATACATCTATCTTTTCAATGAAAAATATAAGATATAAATTAGTTTCTGTAGCTACTTTGAGAATATTGATTAGGAAGCTCTTTTTCATAAATTACCTTTTATTATAAAACTGCAACAGTGACATCCAGTGTTTAGTAAAATTAACGGCAGGTTGTCCCCAAGGACAGTTATGGACCCTAGTGATTTGGATGAAGATGTTTGCACTTATTTTTCTATGGGAAATCATACATAGAAACATGCTAAAGGTCCACAGTGGCTTTACTGATGGGCTGATTGTCATACCTCCCGCCAGGTAGGTACATGGCACTGGTCGGTTGGTGTTCATACTAAACCCTGTCCTGCCCTGAGAATACGGGCTGTCATATCTACTCTGGGTTTTGATAAGGGAGTTTGCTGAATCGAGTGGGCATTTGTTTACCCTGTTTCCCTTATTTCTGCATCTTATGCTTCATGACCCCGAGAACAACGGAATCACGGCAGAGAAAACAGTTCTGTGGGCTCCCATGGGACTGACTGCATGTGGTCCATTTCATTCTCTGCAATTCTTCTTGGCCCTTCAGTGTCAAGATGGGCCGCCCAGCATTTAGAGAATATTCTGCACTGAGAAGGAACATTAGTGTCTTACTGTACAGGGATTATCTGGATTCGAGTCCTCCTCTCTGCACCTGTTGAAGCCCTGTCACCGCCGTTCCAGACTCTGGGAGCAGAAGGGTGTTTCCCTCCAGAGAGACACCAGAACTATCCGTCTAAGACGCCAGCCAGTCCAGCATTGCCTGGTAGAGTCCCGCTAGCTGTTCTGTCCTCATCCGAATGCATTCTAGGATTTCAGATTGGTATACTAGCTTTTCCAACATCTAGTCCCAATTTATTTCTCCAGCTCTCCATTTCTTTGTGCGCAAATAACTTTCTCCTGTTTCCACCATTTTGCCTAAATGCCAACCATACATATCTATGCTCTGAACAAATTATGCTCCATCAAATCGCCAGCCCTCTGCCCATCCCATTGTCTCTTGTGGGGTCTTTTCACACTGTTTCCTTAGTTCCTTCAATTCTCTCTGCTTAAGCTTCTCCTTTGTAAATTGGTGTAATTCATTACCAGACTTTTTTCATGAAGTTGATATAAAGGAAAAGCCAGAAAATAATATCCAAATAAATTAGTCATACGAGGGTCAAACTAAATGGACATTTAATAATGCATGATTTGTTTTATCCAAAGTATCACAATTTGGGGCATTGTGTAAAAAGTCAGTTGGATAGCTGAGAGTAGATTTAAAAATTTATTTTATGAATAGCCCTTTACCTTTTTAAGTTTGAAGCAACAACAGGTTGACAGGAAGCTGCACAGACAGTAGAGTGAGGTGCTTTGCACACTCCACCTGGGCTTCCTCAAGGAGTGTGCACCATGTGACGGTGCACTGTCCACGCTGGGAAGGCGGCCTAGGCGCAGCATGCGTGCATAGTTTCATGTCATTTTATCACACCAATGCGCTCAACGTACAGAACCATTCCAGGACCACAAGATTCCTCCCGTTACCCCTTTAGAGCCGTTGTCTTCCTCAGCATCTCTAAATCCTGGAAACCACCAATTTTCCTCCATCTCCATAATTTTGTTATTTCAAGAATGTTATTTGAATGACATCATCGAGTACGCAACCTTTGGCTATCCACTGAGCGTAATGCCCTGAGACCCACCCAAGCAGCATCTTGCAAGACTTTGTTTCTCTTTATCGCTGAGTGGCATTCCGTGGTATGAACCTATGACCATCTTATTAACCATTCACCAAATTTTGACGTTTCAGTTCTTAGCTGTTAAAATAAAGCCGCTATGAGGTTTTTCTGTGGACATGAGTTTTCATTTCTTTAGGATACACACCAAAGAGTTCAATTGCCTGGTCATATGGGAACTGTCTATTTATTATTTTTCAGAACGTGTCCACCGATTTTCCAGAGTGGCTGCCATTTTACACCCACGCCAGCAAAGTGTGGAAGATCCAGTTTCTTTGCCTCCTCACCAGCATTTGTTCCTGCTCTGGTTTTAATTTTACTGTTCTACTAGATGTCTAGCGACAGTGCATCATTGCCCTAATAAGCGTTTCCTTAACAGCCGGTGATGTTGAACATCTTTTCAAATGCTTATTTGCCATCCATCTATCTTCTTCAGTACAATATTCTTGTTCCCACCTTTCTATTTGGATTTTGTTTTTTCACATTGAGCTTTTGAGATGTCCTTACATATTCAAGATGTGAGTCCTTTGTCTTATATGTGGTTTGCAAATATTATCTCTCAGTCCCTGGCTTGTTTGTTTTTTTTTCCATTCAATTCACAGTCTTTTGCAGAGCATTTTTGCATTTTCTTTAAATTTTGACTTTATTATCTCATGGTTTTGTTTTCTGTTTATTCTCTCTGTCTTATCATTTTCTGTTTTCTTATTCTTGCCTGCTTTTGGGTTTCTTGAACACATTTTTAGATTTCCATTTTCATTTGTCTATAATGTATTTGAGTTTATGTCTCTGTATACGTTTTCAGTAGTTGCTCTAAGTGTTACATTATACACATAAAGCTTATCACCATCTATCAGGTCACACTTTCTACCAGTTTGAGTAAAATATAGAGACATTATTTCTCTTTATACCCCTTTACCTTTCCTCATTTTAAATATAAGTATCTTAAATATTTCCTCTATATACATTAAGAATCACATTAGACAATACTATAATTTTTGCTTCAAATATTAAAAATAATTTAGAAAACACAAAAGGTGAATGAAAGACATATTTACTTTATGTTTATTCTTTCAGTTGTTCTCTCTTCTTGCCTGACGTCCCAAGATTCTTTCTTTTATCATCCCTCTTCTGTTTAGTCACGATTTTAGGGTCAGTCTGCTGTCAACAAGTGCTGAGTCTTCCTCCATCTGGGAACATCTTGGTTTCCCTTCACTTCTGAAAAATATTTTCACAGGATAGAATTCTGACTCAGAATCTTTTCTTTTAAGCACTTGGAAAATGTTACACCACTTCCTTCTGGCCTCCATGGTTCCTGACATAAGATCCACAGTCATCCAAATAGTTTTCCCCAGTGGGTAAGATGCCATTTCTCTCTTTCTGATTTCAAGATCTCTTCTTGGTCTTTGTTTTTCTTAAGTTAGAAATGATGGACATTGGTGTGGTTTATCTGTTTGGGTTCACTCAGCTTCTTGAATCTGTAGGCTTGTCTTTTGCCAAGTTTAGGACATTTTTAACCATTATTTCTTCAAACCTTTTTCAGCCCCATGCTTTCCTCCTCGCCTTCTGGGAAGCCAAAGACATGAATGGTACATCTTTTGTGATTGCCCCACAAGTCCAATTTATTTTCTATTTTCAATCTATTTTCTGTCCAGCTCAGGTTGGGAGAAACAACACTAACACCTGCCTTCATTCTTGGCAGAGTTGTTGAGAAGAGGCATGCATCTAGCACAGACACAGGAGAGGGGAAACCGGGCAAACTTAACCTCCTGAGTGCAGGCCTGCCTGACGTGTTGAACTGTGAGGGAGCTCACTACAGAATGACCTGCTTCCCCCCAGCTCTCTCCCACCTGCCTCTCCTCTTTAGTGCACGGCCCAGGCTGGAGGCCAGGGGCAGGATAGCACAGTCAGGAGAGTTCAGATAGCAAACAAATCAACAGAGGAGATGAAAGGATATGGACAGAGGCAGGAGCAGAAACACAGAGAAGCAGAGAAGGGATGGGACAAATAGGAAACATGTGGAGATGAACTTCCAACCCCATCATAAAAGCAATCAATAGACAAGAAAGAAAAGCTCCTGCTGAAAGGCAGAGGTTATGGGACTGGATGAAAAGGCTAAACACAGGCATATGTTTTTTATGAGAAACACATTTTAAATAAAAAGGTACAGATGTCTGTTGTGGCATTATACTTTAAAATACTGGTAGTTTATATAATAACTATTAATAAAAGTTACATTTATCAAAATGTCAATTATATTGATATGTCTTGTTAACATGGACTATTTGCATTAAATTTGGTTAGAAAATCATTTTTCATAAAAACTCCATTTTAAAAATTGAATAGTCTATCTCACAGGTAACTATCAGGTTATCACAGGATTAACAGTCCTAAATATGCATGCACCTATAACGGAACTCCAAATAACTGAAATGCAAATTTCTAAAACTAAAAAGAAAAAAGGATGAATTCACAAAAATAGTTGGAGATTTTAAAAACTTCTGTTCCAGTAACTGATAGAACAGGTAAACAAAAATGACAATACTTTCAACCAACTTGGTCTTTTTGAACTTTACAGAAGACTACAAACAACAACTGTATGATCAATTTTTATTTCAAGGGCTCATGGAATATTAACTTTATAGTGAGTCATTTAACAACTCAATTAATTTCAAAATATAGAATTCATAGAAGATAGTCTCTGATCATGTTAAATTAGTTTAGAAATAAATTACAACATTTTATTAAGAAATGAAGCAATAGACCTTAAATAGCCCACCAACCAAAGAAGAACTCACAAGAGGAAATATTAAATATTTTGATCCCAACAATAAACACAGCCTATGAAAAATTTTGGATGCAGGTACAGAAGACTTGGAAAAAAAAAATAGAGCTTTAAATGCCTACTTAAGGAAGAAGAGAGATGTAAAATGTATAAACTAAGCTTCCAACTGAAGAAGCTAAAAAATGAGCAAATTAAGCCCAAAAGGATGGGAGAAAAAAGTAATACTAAAACCAGAAATCAATGAAATGAGAAATAGAAATTTTAAAAAATATTTTACAAAACATTAAGTATTGCAAAATTATAAAGTTGATTAACTCCAAGCAAGATTGATCAAGACAAATAGAAAATGCAAATTATAAACATCAGAAAATAAAAAAGCAAATTTCCAGAAATCACATAGCCTTAAACAACATGATGACACTATAAAAAATTATGACAGGGCTTCCCTGATGGCGCAGTGGTTGAGAATCTGCCTGCCAATGCAGGGGACACGGGTTCGAGCCCTGGTCTGGGAAGATCCCACATGCCGCGGAGCAACTGGGCCCGTGAGCCATAATTACTGAGCCTGCACGTCTGGAGCCTGTGTTCCGCAACAAGAGAGGCCGCGATAGTGAGAGGCCCGTGCACCGCGATGAAGAGTGGCCCCCGCTCGCCACAACTGGAGAAAGCCCTCACACAGAAACGAAGACCCAACACAGCCATCAATAAATAAATAAATAAAAATTAAAAAAAAATTATGACAATAAATTGGGAAAATTTAGATGAAATGGGCAATGTCCTTGAAAACAATAATTTATCACAACTGATTCAAGAAAGAATAGAAAAATCTGAGTAGCTGTACCTATTAAAGAAATTGAATTCATAAGGATAAGCTGGGATGAAGTGAGAGAGTGGCATGGACATATATACACTACCAAATGTAAAATAGATGGCTAGTGGGAAGCAGCCGCATAGCACAGGGAGATCAGCTCGGTGCTTTGTGACCACCTAGAGGGGTGGGATAGGGATGGTGGGAGGGAGACGCAAGAGGGAGGGCATATGGGGATATATGTATACATATAGCTGATTCACTTTGTTATATAGCAGAAATTAACACAACATTGTAAAGCAATTATGCTCCAATTTTTAAAAACATACCTCTTTTGTAGCATAAAAATGGATAACTAGAATTACTCTAAATACCTGGCTAAGAGGAATTAGAGACCTAGATAAATGAAGAGGTACACTATGTTCATAGTTTGGAGGAATAAATATTTATTCTTATAAATAGTTCAGAACTAATAAGTACTTTTAAGATGTCAATTCTCCCCAATTTGATCTATAGACTCAAAGTATTCCCAATCATAATCCTTGCAGATTTTTCTGAGAAGTTGACAAGATGAATGTAAAGTATGTACGGAAATACAAATAATCTGGAATAGTATAAATAGTATTCATGGAAAGGAGGAGCAAAATTGCAGGACCTGTCCTACTGTCGTAACCACAGCAGTGTGGTTTTGTTGTAAGGACAGACACACAGGTCAGCAGAACAGAGAGTCAAGACAACAACCACACACACATATGGCCAATTGATTTTTGACAAAAGTGCTAAAGTGATTCAGTGGAAATGGTCTTTTAAACAAAGAGTGCCAGACTACTACATACATGTATGGAATAAAAAATTAACTTGGACCCCTAACTCACTCCATGTATAAAAAAAATGTGAAATGAATCAGAAACTTAAACATACATTTGAGAACCAAAAGGCTTCCCGAAAAACACAGCACAACTTTAGTTTAGGCAAATATTTCTAGGATACACATACATACACACAGGCACACACAAATAACTATTAAAATGGATACTTTCATCTTCATCAAAACTTAACGCGTCTGCTCTTCACCACTAATAAAGGAATAGGCAATCCACAGACTCAGAATAAAATATCTGTGACACATTTATCTGACCAGGACTTGAATCCCCGCTTTTCCAAATCTGCTTTGTGCCACTTCGCTGTTATAAAAGACCTGCGTTAGTGCCTGATTTTGCTAAATGAAAGAAATTCAAAGAGGATTTTCACTTTTATGAAAAAACGCAGAAATTTTAAATGGCATTCAGCATTTGTTTTACAGGCATCGTTACAGAGGCAGTGCAGAGAGGGGCCCTGCCAAGCTCCTTCTCTGGGAACCACCCTCGGCATCTCGGCATCTAGCTGCCGTAGTTTTCACCTGTGTCTGTGAGCATCTGTGTTTTACCTTCCTCTATTCTGTGCATCTGTTAGCAATATATGTCCTAAGGTATCTGTTTCTTCACGTTAGGCCATTTCAACTTAGGAAAGGTTTCATAGGAACGCTCTACTTTCAGACAGTGGGGGAAACTTGTATCTAAAAAACTGCACGTCAATAAAAGAAAGCCCTATAAATAGAAAATGGGCAAGTTACTTGAACAGGACTTCACAAGAAAATGTACAAATAGCCAGTAAGTAAATGAGAAGGTACAAATTAAAACCACAATGAAATAACATCTCATATTTACTAGAATGGCTAAAGTCAAAATTACAGGAAATATCAAATATTGATCAGGAGGGGAGCAAAGGGAATTCTCATGTATTGCCCTTGAGATGGTAAATTACTTTGGAAACTATACCACAGTTTCCTATAAAATTACACACTCATCTCACCTAAGACCTTGCAATCCCACTCCTAGGGTTTATTCAAGAGAAGTAAACACATACGTCCAGAAAAAGACTTGAATACAAATGTCCACAGAAGACTTATTCACAATAGCCTCAAACTGGAAAGAACCTACATGTTCATCAGGGTAGCTGATAAGCCAATTGTAGTCTTTCCGTACAGTGGAATTCTAACTAGTAATAAAGAGGGATAGCAATTCAAATATATGCAATCACATATGTGAGTTTTCAAAACATTTTGATAAGCAAAGAAGCCAAGCACATAAGAGATCATATTGCATGAATCTGTTTTATGAAGCAGTACAACAAGCGGAACTAATTTGCGGTGATGAAATCAGATAAAGTGCTTCTGGAGGGGGTATTGGATGGAAAAGGGTATGAGAAATCTTTTTTGGCTTGACAGAAATGTTCTGTATTTTGTTTTCTGTGGTGTGTATATTTGTCAAAACTGACCAAACAGAACATTTGTGGGTTTTATCGAATGTAAGTCACACCTAAATAAACAATCCCTTAAAAAGAAGTAATTTAAATGGCTCCTACACACAAGTTTGCATTCCCATCGTGGCAACAAGGGAAGCATCGTATGGTTAGAATGAAGCTGCGCACGGCTGCTTTAGGAGAAAGGGACCACCATGAGCTCATTGTCTTTGGGTCTGAAGCCCCATCACCTCCTCCTGCCTGTGCTCATGCTGGCTCACCCATGCCAGGGGGCAGGACTCAGGATGAGTTTCAAAGGAACTGAGTTCAAAATGGAAAATATACATCAAAATACTAACAATGTAGTAGAAATCTTAGGTTTACATTTTCTAGAATCTTCCATATTCAGCTTATAATAATATACATCTATTCATTATCTGTTTCACCTAATTCATTCTCAATTTTTTTTCATCTCTAATAGATGATGATGATAATAGCAAAACCCTCAAAGGTTCTTTTTAAATTGCAGATGCTTTTATTCCTATAAAGCAAAGGTCCTCAACCAGGGGTAATTTTACCACATGGGGACTTTCGCCAGTATTTGAGACGTTTTTGGTTGTCACAACTGGGCTAAGGGATGTGTGCTCCTGGCACCTAGTGGGTAGAGGCCAGGGACACCACAAAATATCCAAAAGGCACAAGACAGATCCCTTTCCCACAACAAAGAATTAAGCTGCAGGTTGACTTTAATTTTTAACTCTTTAATTCATCAGCATGGAAAGCTGTGATTATTAAGAAATAAGGACTTTACCTGACTTTCCGTCCCCCTGTAACCAGTTGTTCTAATTCTATTTCTCAAATAAACCTTTTTTGTGCCATTGATCTATGATGGCGAATTTTTGATAGAGATTAAATTACTATATTGAAGAATCAGTTTCAGAACTATTCTATTCCTTTAAATAAAAGTTACTTGTATCTCACTTTGTAAAAAGTATCACTTTTTTTCAATGTTTTAATTTCCAGTAGTGAATTGGTTAGTTATCATGTCTTTGGAAAGCTGCAAACACCATGAAAGTTGGGCTTGCATTATTGAATTTTGTATCCTGGTATATAGTTTGCAATTATCAGGTGTTAAATTGTTTAAAAGATCTTTACAAAAATTTTTAAACACTTTACCTTTCAATTTTTCCAGGTAAATTTTAAAATCTTGTTGCATAGCAATATCAAGAATTAACACAAAGCCAAGTGTATTTAAGTAACTCAATAAATGGATTTTTTATTCTAGATTTAAAACTCGTGCAGGATTTATGTGAAAATAAACAAATCTAAAAAGCTCGTGTGCATTTATCCTAAGCATTTTAAACATTTTCTCTCTGAGAGTTTATCCATTTGCTTAGGAAACATTTTGGCCTTATAGATAATACAAGGCTAAGTTAGTTTCTAAGTAATCATTAATTGTTATCATTATTCTCCAAATAAATGTTGTAATTACATTTGATTATGAAATAAATTTAAAATATTTCTATCTGGCTTTATTAATAGAGTCATTCAGTTGGATGCATTTTATTTTGCTCTTGAAACTCACTAGCTTATTGTTAAATCATATGTATAGTTAGAGTAGCCTTTACAGAAAGAAATTCTCAAGTGCTAATAATTAGTTGGAGAAATACTCCTCAAAGGAGAATTTGCATGCAAATGGGATAAACTGTTCCCCAGATTCACTATGGAATGTGGATACATCTTTTAGCTTTCCTACTTACTTACTGGAGTCTCCCGGGTCTCTCTCCCCCTCGGAGGGTCCCCGGGTCCCAAATCAGGCCTCCTCCTCAGAGTCCTGTCAAGATCGGGTCTCCTCAATCTGCGGATGCTGTTTCTCGTTCTGCCACCAGGTGTCGCTTCTTAAATGGAAAATTTTGTTCAGGGTTTTGCTGATTTCTTGAGTCCAGATTCTTAACCCTGGCTATGAAGTGAATCTTCAAGACACGTGATCCCACTCTTGTAATGGTACGCTTGACCAAGCATACACCCCATCTAGGATCCAAAATCTATAGATCCTCTTTGATTAGCTCTTTCATTTCATATACCAGCAGTGTGGGGACGGGACCTAGTCCAAACTTGCCCTCTTGTTAATCTAATGGTTAACAGTTAATCTAGTTGATCTAACAGCCCTAGACTAACTGTCCCCTTTGGGACAGTCATTGATACCCAAGAGGTGGGGCAGCTTTTCTTCGAAACCATCAGAATAAGAAGAGTCTATCTGGTACTCTGAAGCTTTCCCAGGACGTTCCGCAGGGACCTGTGCTCTGAGGGGAGGTGAGCCCAGTGACTCTGAAGCGCCCAGCTTAACCTTAAATTGGAAGCGAGCGCTGGCCATTCAAGGTGAGATCGTACGTCCCTCCTACCGAGGGGGAGCTGCTCTTCCCGACACACAGGACGGGCTCGGCTGGGGCCTTTCTCCCGTCAGGCACACTTTTACAGCACTGTGCCCCACACCACTCACGTTTCCGTGGAAATGGATCAAAGGGATTTGAGCCACTGTAGACACCCTTTTGGAGATGTTGGCATAAAGGCAGAAGACGTGACACGACACATCTACGTTGTGCCATTAAACCAAGACCAACCAAACGAGAGCAGGCAAAGGCCGCTTATTCAGAGCTGCTACGGCACGGAAGGTGGCAGCCTCACTTGGTCTGGCAGAGTCTCCAAGTCTCCAGAAATTTGCCGTCACAGATCAATGGCACAAGAAAGGTTTATGTGAGACACCTGCCTGTCTCCAAGGCAGGAGGAGGGGTGGGAACATACTTATAGTGGAGAAAGGTAAGACTTCTGGTATTTGCTGCCCCCCGATGGAGGCTGAGGTGGGGCAGGTGCAGTGCGCCCACTAGAAGGGCTTCCTCAGGATTGGTGTCTCTGGCTGGTCCTCGGGGGAAGCGGGGACAGACTCAGGGCAGCGGTCAGTGATGATCCAGTCCTGGCCGCTTGGTCGACTGTCACCGGGTTGTTGTTGGGCTTCCTGGACTTCCTGCAGGACCCCATACAGGTGTGACCTCCACAGGCTGGGCCCTGGGCCGTGACTGCAGAGGATGGGCTGGTCAGAGGACCCCCTGGGCAGGTGACTGTAGGTGAGGGGTTGGTTGGTGAGCTGCAGATTATCAGTCAGAGTTGTGCTCTTGTATATGGTTTGGTCTTTGTGTATTCGATCTCTCAAAGTACTACCATCTTAGTAAAAAATAGAAATTTAAAAGGTGGCTAATATATATGATTCCTTAAGAAAAAGCTCAGTCATTATTATTTTGATTTTATTCTGCATTTTACTTTTAAAAATGAAGTCTTTTCATTTTGAGAACCAATTCAAGAAAAATATTAATCCTTAAATCCTATAAATTGCATTTAACCATAATTAATCATAGAAATAATAAAATCAACCTTTTTTTAAAAGCCAGTTACGATCCGAATGAACAAAGAGCACACATTAACTCTTCTCCCGTTGAGTTCTTTCTTTACTGATCAACTTTTCATGACAACGTTTTCATATACTTTATATACTTTAAATCCCTTCCAGTTGTATGTTCTAGCGTGACCTGGCAAGCAAAGGAGTTTGATCGTACTATTACATTTTCAAGACTAATAACTTTGCCATAAAACCAATGTACAAAAGCATCTAAGTTTGTTTCCAATGGAGAAAACTTAAAAAGCAAAGGTGTTTGCCATCCCTAACAGTAGGTCGGAGGGTGCTGGAGTGGAAGAGACATGAACGGTGGCTTCTCTGATAAAAATGTCTGCAGTACGGAAGTGCAGAAATCAAAACCACAGGCTGTCACAGGAGCCCCTCTCCCACAGCTGCAGCGATGAAGCAAAAGAGGGGCGATCTCCAGGGTGCCCATTAGCGGGGATGACTTCCAGTCCCTGCTGACTCTCCGGGGCTGGAGCTGGGCGTCTCAGGGAAAGCCTCTCTGGCCCTCACCCCCGGCCCGGAGCCACTTCTGCCAGGCTGGATGCTTCCTTCTGACTTTCAAAAATAACACTGTTTGAATTTCACCATGTCTGCTGCCCAGCAGTTTGTGTTCTTCCTGCCCCTGACCCCCCCAAATGTCTCTGCCGTTGTTTCTCACCTTTGACACGCACGATGGCTTCTCTTCCCATAAAGGTTCAAAGTTGTCATCGTGTCCCACACGCCCCTGAATATGTGCCTCAGCTCCTTCCCATGATTCTGGGCAAGGCACAAACATGGCTTTGAACTGAGTCACTGCTTCCTCGACTGATTAGGACAAATGGTTATCAATGCAGTATGAACGTACAGTAATTACCCGACTACATTTTTACCTTTGAGCCCAGGAAACACCTAATGAATCCTCCCCCTCTTCGGTAGGTTCTCATGGACCAACGTAGTGGGTGGAAGCAGCAATTGTGCTTACCTCTGTTCACCCCACTCAGGGGATACTCCCCACACCTAAGGTCAGTCACAATCACTAGATCCCAATTTGCTACCTGCAAGCAGAGTATGAACAAGATTGGTCCTCGGTACAAGCACGGCGTCTCCTGTGAGAAGTCATCCTCTCATGCTCCCAGTTCTGTCCTCCCATTTCCCAACCCTCCATGCCCTCAGATAGGGAGGGCTGCTTCAGGCAATGTGTCCTCCAGATTCTTCCTTTATTCATGTTTGTATTAGGTGAGTTAGAATCCATTCTCTCCAGGATTCTTCTGAATAATCAGTGATGCAGATAATCAATCGCTTTACCTTGTGAAGACTTAACTCAGGATTTATATGCTAATTGTTAGCTAGCTAATCTTTGAAATCACTTAAATAAGGTTTGCAAATGGAAACTATTCAGACAAGTGTCTCTGTTAGGAATGTTAAGGCTGAGGCTAACTCACTTTAAAGCTATTTGTCCCCAAAGAACCATTTATTTTATATTTATGCCCTCTCCAGAAGCCTTATGAACTGAGTTCACACATCTTTCTGTTATAAGTATGTACGGTTACTATCAAGATGAAGCGGAACGTCCCGGGGATAGAAAGACGAGGAGGACCACCTGGTGGGGGGGCACATTTTCATATACCGTGGACAGCGCCATCTACACCACCATCACCCTTTCTACCATTCTTTTACGACTGATACTGTTCTTTGTGTATAACTTTTGTCAGTACTCTCTGCACATATGAGCTCTCCTTTCTTTGTTCCTCCATTTATGTGTTTCCATTTTTAGTTATATTTATGAGTTTATGGTTTGTGGCTTATAGCTGCGACAGTTTTGTAAGCTTTTTGAGGTCAAACACTATGTCACATGCCTCCCAATTTCCTTTATGGCTCCCCCAGCAGTGATGTCTTACTCACAGGAAGCATTCAGTAAACATCCTGTGGCTGATTAGCACAGAACAGAACAACTCTCTCAGGACCCACACAAAATCCTCTTGAGCAATCAGCCGGTAATTTCCACTGTCTTATACAAGCATAAACTTAGCAATATTGATGCAAGATATCTTTTCCTTTTAAACAAGAGAACACTAAAATGAAATTTTTTCTGCAAAGGAATTGTGTTTCAAGGATCTGATGGACATGGTTTTAGAAATGCCAGTAACACATCAGTAAATAATTTGATCATTGAGTTCAGCGACTAGAAAAGAACTGATAACGAAATGTTTCTTTGTCTTGTGATTTTACACCTAGTTTCAGCTCTCATGCATGGATTTGAAATTAAATATGTGAGTGATACATCCCATCTTTACAGAAAGCTATTGCAGTCTGATTGGAAATGGAAGGAGACAGAGAGAGATGGGCAGGTTGTCAAAGGCAGGTTCTCTCATCCTGTCCTGACTGAGCACTGTGACAGCTGGAGTTCTAAAGCAGCCGGCAGACAAATCGGAGACTTTGAAAAGATCCTGCCTAGAGCAAAAAATTGTTCGATGATGTGAGAATAGTCTTCAAGGAACCTCTTAAAGAACAGCAGATATGCCATCAACTTCCTCAGTTTGTAGAGTCACAGATGCGATCTAACTTAGTGAAGGTGAAACTTTATGGAAATAATTAGAAAAGCACATGGGAGTATTTGATATTTCCATCTTTTCAGAAAATAGCCTCGAAAAGGTGTCAAGTCAAAGTATTGAATATTCATAACACTCACACATGCTTAATTCAGTTTTTCTCACAACTTCAAGTGTACTCTTTATCCTATGTCTCCATTATGTCATGATCACTCCCCTCTTCTGAGTTTTTTCACTGCTGGGTCTGCATTTCAGACCTCTGACCTCTCGCACGTGGCTGCTGCTTGTCCCTGGTTCCCCGCAACTGGGCAAACGTCCCCTCCAGGGATGCCCATCCCAGCCGGCACTGACCCAGGCTCCAGCCCACGCTGTCAGTCACCTGCATACGTGTCAGTCCAATGAGGCATGGCGCGGGACACATTCTTTTATCTTATGTGCCATGACACAAAGAATAATTAGTAACTATTGTCTGAATAAATGAATGGAAACATTTTCAGATTAATTGCATACAAAATACTGATGAATGATAAAGTGTGAAGAGCTTCTGGATTTATGAGAGATTAAGGGGGAAAGTTTAAAAGAAAATACAGTAACAGTTTAAATACAGCTGACCCTTGAACAACATGGTTTGAACTTTTTGGCTCCACTTACATGTGGAATTTCTTTTCAGTACATACATATGGATTTTTTTTTCAATAAATACATAACCCTAACCCAATACTAAACAATCCCATGTTGGTTGAATCCCAGGATGCAGAACTGCAGATATGGAGGGCCAACTATGGGACTTGAGGATTCATGGATTTTGGGTTCCATGGGTCCTATAACCAATCTCATGTGGATCCTGAGTAACGACTGTATTTAAACAATTCTTATTGTTTTTACTTCATAATAGTACTTTCAGTGTAGGAAGAATTTTCAGTAACAATTGCAGTATCTACACTAATAGCACTCAAAGATAACAAATCCTAAAATTTTAAAATATATTCCTACAGGCTTCTTTCTTTTTCTTAGAAAAAGTTATTATGCTACATATACTGATTTTAACCTATTTTTTTCACTTAATCCTGCCCACAGAACTGTTGTAACACTGTTATTTAAGTTGGAACAGACATATTATTTTCTCATTACCAAGATTCCTCTACATAAAAACAGGGTGTAGAAACCTATCAATCAGTAAAACCAGTATGGTGTGCGGTGAGGTAGATAACACAGCTACAGTAGGAACCTGAAGGGACCTCTTGGTCTTTCTGCAACTCGCAAGCTCATCTACCTCCCCAACATCCCATACAGCCTGCCACCCAGGTCCTTTTCTGTAACTGGCATTCCATAAATCCTGAGCTCATTATAAAGGGGGTAGAGAATTTCCTCACAGGCACACCTTGGACACATGGAGGGTTTGGTTCCAGACTCCCGCAATAAAGTGAGTCACATGAACCAAAAAATGTTTCCCAGTGCATATAAAAGTTATGTTTACACTATAGTATAGTCTAGTAAGTGTGCAATAGCATTATGTCTAAACAAACAAGGTACATGCCTTAAAAGTACATTATTGCTAAAAATGCTAACCATCTTCTTACAATGCAGAGTTGCCACAAACCTTCAATTTGTAAAAAAACACAGTTGTCTGCCAAGAGCAGTGAAACAAGGTGTGCCTGTGTCTGCCTGCTTGCTCTACACCTGGCATTCTGCACTGGATACCTAATTTGGTGTCGGGAGCAACAGTGAAGCGTTCACACTTGAATTTAAGGGGAGGTGGATCTACGTCTCCTTTCTGAACCATAAAGTACAGAGAGGCCATTTGCTGAACCCCAAAACACACGTACAAGCGGGCTCCATACTCAAGAGGACACCTCAGAACATTTTACAGTAAAAGAAGGGCCGACCCACATAAAGACTGACACAGAGCAGCAGTCCTCACACATGCTAGTCTTGGGACCTCTTACATAAGTAAAAACCATTGAGGATCCAAAAAACTTTGTATTATGTGGGCTAAATCTACTGAGTTTTACCACAGTAGGAATTAAAACTGAGAACTTTTAAAATACTCATTCGAAAATAACTATAATAAATCAATTAACATAAATAATCCATTTTAATGAAATATAGCTGCATTGCAAAGCACTGAAAACGCCCAGTGGAGATTTGACCAGAGCAAAAGGTCAAACTATCCCAAAGGCGACTCACATTCTATCCGCTACCACGGAGGAAGACGTGGCTGTACCCGCTATACCCACTGACACATATCTGGATCCTCCTTCCTGCGGTTGGCCAAGGCCAGCCTGTGGATTTCTCAGCACCTTCTGGGACTTGGGCTGACGACGTAGTCCCTGGACTCAGCTTTACACCCTCCACGGGTGACACCACATCAACCTATGGTGGTGGCGAAAATGACAGCAGACCAAGCACACAGCGTCACAAGCTCCAGTCCAAGTGCCCCCATGTACATTCCTCTCCTTTGCCCCACAAAACTCTGTGAATCACATACTGTGATGATCTGAACTCTCACGGCGGGGCGCAGAGTGCACATGGGCCAAGCAACTTGCCTCTCTTCACACAGCAAGGAAGTGGAGGATCTCAGGTTTGAACCAAGAAATCTGGCTCCTAATTCTTTGTTCTAAAAGTCTGCTTTGGAAGGAAATCTGCAGGATGCAGATGTTCAATTTTGACTCATAAGTTTTTCTTTGTACTTATTACAAATCAGATCTGGAAATTCATTCCAAGAAGGAAGAAGAGTTCTATAATGTAATTTGTAGGAGATAAGATAGCTATAAAATACATCTCACTCTAATAAAGATCATTTTGAAAAAGAAACAATATCTTTTAGTAAACACCAAAACCCCCTCAAATATTTCTTTCAAGAAAAACATACATCAAAAAACAAAGAAGGGGCTTCCCTGGTGGCGCAGTGGTTGAGAGTCTGCCTGCCGATGCAGGGGACACGGGTTCGAGCCCTGGTCTGGGAGGATCCCACATGCCGCGGAGCAACTGGGCCCGTGAGCCACAACTGCTGAGCCTGCGCATCTGGAGCCTGTGCTCCACAACAAGAGAGGCCGTGATAGTGAGAGGCCTGCGCACCGCGATGAGGAGTGGCTCCCGCTTGCCGCAACTGGAGAAAGCCCTCGCACAGAAACGAAGACCCAACACAGCCATAAGTAAATAAATAAATAATTAAAAAAAAAAAAACAAAACAAAGAAGACATGAAAACACTAATTTTCAGCAAAAACGTGTTTTATTATTTTAGTGATCACAAAGAGAAAATTTGCAAGTATGATATGACTTATTATATCACAATAAAATAGCATAGAACAACATTCCTTGAAGTGGGTTTTTGAGGTTTGCTATTGGCATAATAAATACTTTATATATGTTTTTATGAGCCAACAACCATAAAACTTTCATAACATAACTTTTTTTCATATACTTTTATAATTAATTAATTAATTAATATTTATTAATTTATATTTACTTATTTTTGGCTGCATTGGGTCTTCGTTGCTGCGCGTGGGCTTTCTCTAGTTGCAGTGAGCCGGGGCTACTCTTCTTTACAATGTGTGGGCTTTTCATTGTGGTGGCTTCTCTTGTTGAGGACATGGGCTCTAGGCACACGGGCTTCAGTAGCTGTGGCTCACGGGCTTAGTTGCTCCGTGGCACGTGGCATCTTCCCGGACCAGGGCTCGAACCCGTGTCCCGTGCATTGGCAGGCAGATTCTTAACCACTGCACCACCAGGAAAGTCCCAACATATTTATCTTTATCCTTTCTCTTTTCTTAATTTTTTTTGTTTGCTTAAAATTATGAAGAAATAGTTTCAGATATTTCTTCCTTTACACATTTGAATTGGTTTGAACTGTGGAAACTTAGGAATACATATTTGAGTTTATTTTGATTTCTAAATATGACCAGAATGAAAGGTAATAGGCTTACTCTATCATTTTTTTATCAGTTCTTTTCTGATTAAAAGCCAGCATTTAAAAGAGTTGAACACATATTCATCTAAATATTAAGGACCTTGTTATCAATGTCCAATCTCTTTTGACAAATGTGTGTTTAAATCACATATTTTAGCAGATGAAAAATCTCTTCATCCCCATCCTCACGCACAACCAGAGACATGGTGCCAGTAGCATCTCAGTAGGGTCGTCTTTCCCCACCTGCGCCCCCAGCAAAACCCTTGCTACACCACAGGCATTACTACAACCAAGGGACACACTGGTGGGAAACAGAAGTCTCACAGAGGGAAAGAGGCACCCAGCCGATGTGACAGGTGAGGTGGGTGCCCTGTGAGCTGGCTCTATGGGATGCATGTGAAGAGCAAGCTGGCAGAGCCACGTCTTCCTGACTCATCACCATTTCCCTGAATTTCTGTCAAATAGTCTAGAACCTTCAGAATATCCAGGCCAAAAGCAGTACTGAATGCTTGAGCTTAGGGTAGCAGCAAAGCATGAAAACCATCTATCATTCTTAATATATATTTCAGAAAAGTACCCAGTGGTCAACATGAACAAAATCAGATTCATGCCGAGCACACTGAGAGGTCTTTTCCTATTTTGTTTTAGCTGTAATGGCAAATACAGGACGAGGGAACGGAACGGAATTGGGAAGGGCCACGGTATGTTTACTGCTCACACTGTCTTAGTTTGGTCTTATGCAGTGAACAGGATATTTGGTTATAGTATTGATTTCCCAATAACATAGTATCTCATAGACCTTGTGTAAAGAATTTAGAGACTGTTACTTTTATTATTTTTATGATTACTGTTTAATTTTGATCCCTTCCCTCATGGAAAGTGGTGACGTTATGACATCTACCAAGCACCTGATACATTATTACTGGAGTGAAATATTAGAATTGAAGGAAAAAGTTGACAGCTGCAAAACACATTCACCCATTCTGTATTCTCACACATAACATCCTATTTATGTATTCGCTGTTGCTTTAAGTTAATGATTATAATATATATATATATATATATGTGTGTTTGTTTGTATTATACATGTATATAATGTGTGTGGGTGTTCAGTAAAAAAACAAACAAAACCAAAGAGAAAGCCACATTATGAACTAAATATCTGGAATGGATTCCAATACAACACCCTGTGGCCTGTGAAGGTGCTGAGGATTGATACAAAACAGCAACAACAAAAAGGAAGCTGCAAAGGGTGTGGGACAGGGATGTGTCCCCAGTCAGCACGTCTGAGCAGAGAGACTTCCTACACGGTGTCACATGCAGGTGGTAGCTCCAGCTGCAGAAATCAAAGCCCCTGAAAGAACATCTGAGGTGGGCGTGGTTGGAGGGTGGATGCAGGACTGAATGAGAGGTGTAGAGGGCAGTGAGGACCAGCAGGCCTGTGACACCAGCACAGGACATTCGCCACATGTAAGTGTTTCTATGACATTCCTAGGAAAGTATTCACTCATTTATTTTTTTCATTCTTCATTACACAAACACAAATATGTAGAATATTTGAAAGAGACCTGGTCTATTTGTAGCTTACAAAGCATCTCTAGACATCTCTAGAATATTTTCTTTAATGTATATTATAAATAAATTATAAGAGGTTTCAGAAAACCTTTAAGAATTTCTTCAAGATAATTTGAAAACATCTACCATTCTCATGTTTTCAGGGCACCATGATGTCAGACTGTCGGTGTTAGACGAGCCCTTTTCAAGCTTCTCTGCATAGAACAACCAAAACGCCTGTGTGTGCACGCACACACACAAGCACACACACACACCGAGTTCTGGCTTGTGGCAAACAACATGCTTGCTAAGAACAAATAGAAAATCCAGATAGTCTACAAAAGTAAAACATTTCTTAGAAAGCAATGAGATCTTTTAGGGCAACCAGGTCTTGAGGGCCAAAGTTATAAAAGAGAACTACACAGAGGTAAGTTTGTGTTATAAGACCTGCTCTTCACACCCGGCCTCTTGCTGAGTCACGGCTCTGTGTAGACAGGCTTCTAAGAAGTAAACAAGTCTGTGGAGCCTTGGGAAATTTCCTAGGCTGCAGAAATAAAATTGGAGTTGGGACTCCCCAGGCAGCCAGGACTCAGAGGCCCCCATCCAGGTGAGAAGGGAGGGCAGAGCTGTGACTGTGTCCCGGGGGTTGAATCTCAAGCAAGTGCTTAATACTGAAGCTGAACTGAGCTGGTCCACGGAGGGCTGGATATGCTCACAAAGCTAGGGACTTTGTGTTTGAGGTCAGGTATGGGGGGTGGGTGTGTGGGGATCCACTAACATTGCCGGCTCTGAGGAAGAATCCCACAGGTGTATCACATGCGTAGATGGAGATCAACAGAGAGGAAACACAGAGGAAACTATGAGTGACTACTGATCCACAAATAATGTCAGCCCTATATTTTTAGGGTTTAAATAAATGCCCATAATATAATGTGCATATATCACTAACGAGCTAATAAAAGAAAAAATGGAAATTTAAAAAAATTAACTAAAGCAAAAGAAGGGCAGAAAAACAAATTTAAAACACGTGACATAAATACAAAAAATAAGATCATAAGTCGAAACCAAATATTCCAGTAACTGTATTAAATGCAAATGGATTAAACTATCCAATTAAAAGACAAACATTATCAGGCTGAATAAAAGTCAGCACATGCTACTAACAAGCAACATGCCTTAAATATAGAGACATAGCAAGTTGAAAATAAAACTATGAAAAAATATAGACCATGTGAACCCTAACCAAAATAAAGCAAGGGTGTGTTATTAATATCAGACTTCAAGGCAAGGAATGGTTTTGAAGATTAAGAGGACATTTCATGACACGAAGTTCAGCCCACCAGGAAGATGTCACAATTTTAAATGTGTATACATATTGTACCATAAATTCAATATATGTGAAGCAAAGTTGAGACACTAAAACAAAAAATAGACAACCTACACATATAGTAGGAGACTTTTATACAACTCTGTCAATGACCAATAAAACCAGCAAATTTTCAATAAAGTGTAGATGATCTGAAAGCTCTTAAATTTTTGCCCTAATTTATATTATGTACACACGAGTATCTACACACATATACACACCACACACTGTGCCTGACAGCAGTCTGCTGAGCCCTAAGTAGTGAGTTCTTGCCCCTGCTCACCAGACCCACGCCTTCTGGTATGCTGACTTTGTAGCAGGGTAGAGTCTCAGGCCCCTCACGTCTTTTGACAAGGACATGACTGACATTGGATAACGAGGTATTAGAAAACCTGAGTAGTTCAAGAACTGAAATAAATTGAAAAAGTTTTTTCCAAGAATACAACTCCTACCTGCAATATGGTTAGTGGCTCTCCAGTGCTACTCTGCTCCATATAATGGATCAAATACGTTTCTAAGGCCTTGCTCCATCAGAGGAATATTTCTAAGGTATTGCTCTGCACGTATGCGTGCGGTGGATTGGACCGCTGCTCCCGGTTCTTCATGCTCTCCCTGTCTGCATGTCCTTTGACGTGTGACTTTGCATCATCCCCCTCTAGAGTAGAATATGTTTTCCACCCCATTGATGTTGGACTCTGCCATGTGACTTGTTTTGGTCAGTGGAAGTGGACAGAAGTTACATATGTGAGTTTACAGCTAAGGCCTTAAGAGGTACTGTATATTTTTCTTACTTCACCTATTCTTTGGATCCCTCCATTAAAAAGGCGGTTAGCTGCTAGTCACCTAAGTAAATCTACCTTGACTTCTGGAGCCAAGACTTGCAAATCAAGCTGAGCCCAGGCGTTACATCTGACTTGAAGGCCCAATTAAGAAAATAAACATCTGTTGTTGTAAGTCATTGATATTTTGGAGATATTTTGGAGGCAGCAAACACTTTATAATACAGCATTTCTACACTCATAAAATTCGATGGGATTCCTCTAGCCTGAAGAATGAAGATCACAAGAGTTATGTTCAGTGGACTCCATAATTTTGCCCTACCTGTCTATTCAGTTTTATCATTTTCAGTTCCTTTTCATTAACCTAGGCTTTTACTAAGACTGCTCTATAGTTTAGTCGATGAGAGATTACCACCTAAAACATCTTTACATGGCCAAGTCCAACATACCTTTCCTTATAGCACGTCCCATAAAAATCCATGTATTCCAACAGGCTATCTCCTTCTTGATAGAGCTTTTTATTAAGAATTACTTTGCTCTAATCAGAATTCATAGCTTTAAATCTACCAATACAAGATTTTAGTATCATCATCTACCTCATAAAAGACTGTCTTGATAAATGCCATTAAATGCATTGGTGACAGAAATTGTGCTCTTCTCATGCTAGGATATTTGACAGTACATTACCATAGTGTTTTACACAGTGTGGCAAGCTCATCGAATTGGATTGAATTACTGAGGGAAAATATTATGGAAAATACTATGCAAAAATAAATAGGATGGAGCAAAAATAGGGGTGGTTGAGTAAACAATTAACCCTCCATAAATGTGACTTGTTAGAATTTTTCTCAGAATTAGTCATACATAGCAGATGGAAGTTGATCAGAACATAGTAATCCTCTGATATAATTGACAAAGTCAGAATCTGGAGCTAAGGAACATGTATAGGTAAGAGCAACAGACTGTTCAGAATCATTCCAAGTAATCAGTAGCTACAAACTGGGCATACTGGGGTAGTTGTTATCTATACATTTAATATCTGATCCCAAGGTAGGGACTCTGGTGCCCCAGCCAACTACCCACCCTTTGACAACATGAAAGAAACTCTCATTTTTTAGACAATTTGCCTCATTCAATTAGCAAAACTATTTATATTAAAAAAAAAATTTTAAGCTTACTTAGTATGTTCAAGTTTTGGAATTGTGGTGAAACTGAGGTTGCTTCTCTGTCTTCTCTCAATGGCCATAGAACTGCAATGTTCCTACAATGTGACCCACTTAACGGCTTTGTTGATTAGCCCAGAAGTGGGAGGCTGGGTTTGAGATAGGTTATTCTTTTTTTTTTTCCCTGGGTGATTAGATCATAGAACTTGTGAGGTATTTTCAAGACCAATTATTTCCACCACGAGTACTGGAAACCAGGAAAGAGCTGGTCAAGAGCGAACAACACGGATAAACAGAAACGCACGGAAACAGAAGATGGGCAAGTCAGACTTGCTAGGTCCCTGTAGGCTCCAGCTCTATTGCTGTCATCGGTGTCTCTAAGGCAACTTCGGAGCCTCACTATAACCTCCTCTTTCCCTGACGTTTGTACCAGTTAAGTTTCTCTTGATTTTCAAGCCAAAAAAGTCCTACACTTTCAAAGATATTGAAATGACACATTTTCAGAGCTGGTGGTTGTTTCCTTAGATTTAAGCAATTATTCAGCAGATTAGAGAGCAGCGTAGGCAGAGCTGATTCTGCCAAAAACGTTTCTTTTCTCTGGAAACATCCTTCTCAGCACTCAGAAACACACATGGCACTTGCCTGTGCCCGTGTGGGGCTCACGACCAGAGGGCAAAGCATGGCTGCTGCCTTGAAGGAGACGATTCAGAATTCCAAGGCTATGGAAAAAAAGTGTTAAAAGGTACACAAGGGACTTTCAACCACACTGATATTGAGAAGAAAGATAGTTCCATATTGGATGAAAATACAAAATGGTAGATTGCTTGAGAGCATTCTAATGAAGTAGCAGTAAAGAGGCAATATCAGTAGAGCTTTTACCTATTTATTTTCTATTCTTTTGTCTTTGACGCTAATTACTTAAAGTGGACAGATCACCCTCACTCCCCTCCCTGTGCTTTTAGGAGAATCATCTACAGCTGCAGACATTTAGTGGTCTTTTGCCTTATGTTTGGGAAGAAGACAACTCAAGAGAACTTACACTCAGTCTCCTACTGTTCAAAACGCAGCCTTGGGATAATTTTGATAATCATGAAAAGATTGTCCCTTGCATTTGAATGCAGCTACACACCTCTGAAACAACTTAATTTTACTCCAGTTCATCTGTAGCCTTCTTCAGATCCACATATGTTTGCATATTATTCCCATTAAATTGCAGAAATAAACTCCCAATGTTTTGAGCCACTGAGATTCTAAGGTTGATCTGCTACAGCACCTAGCACCGTCTTCACTAACGCACGTCAAATGCGTTAGGATCCCAGTAAAAGTCAGCCTTTATCTGTGACACACACAGAGTTCTACAAGTGTTACCTGAATACTTACTCTGCGTCAAAAATAAGATACGAGACTGCCTTGTAGAGATCAAAATCTGTTGCATTCGAGCTCAATCAATGATAGTCCTTTTTTCTGGCTAATCTCTCATGGGTCCAGTAATTTTCTTTGGCAATAAGGCTATTTACTTTTTATTATCAATCATTACCAAAGATATTATAAATGGTTTTATTTCTCTAAATAATATTTAAACAGTGTCTTCACAGGGAAACTTTCATATCCCTGGATTGTGCTCTCTTTTAGGTGATACAGGAAGTTATTCTAGCTATCCAAGTCGTGCTTCTGTATCTAAATTTATTTTAGGCAGCCATAATTACAACTAAGTATACCAATGCTTTATTGTGACCGCCACAGGATTTACTGTTCTGAGCTAAACTGCTTACACCTGTTTATGTCCATGCCACTATAAATCAATCCAAACAAACCCCACTCTGTTAATACTCCCATCTGCCAACCCCCATTCACCGTTTACCAATAGTAAAGACTCCGCATCATTCTATTAATAAGTGAAGGAAACATTTTGTTTCTTTTTTCAGGCAGCAGAAAGCCATTCACCATGCTTGCTAGATTCTATTTAGCAAATAAATGTTTGGTGAAGGGTTTAGAAGACTGTCAGGTCTCTAAATTCTATGACTGAACAACTTTAATCAGCACTCTTGTTCTACATTTTTGTTTTACTGATATTGTGTAACACGTTCAATAGAAAAACTTAATTGACTGATCAGGGACAAATCAATCAGGTTCTCAGTTTTGCCTTCTCTGGCAGTTGGCTGACTGCAAAGAAACAGAGTCAAATCTCAGGTCACACCACACAGAGAACTGGAAGAAAGTGTTAGCAAAGATCATTGGGGGGCAATCACCATGAGAAGGAAATTGGTTTGAGCATGTAAACAAGGCAGATCAATTAAGAATATAAGGACTTTTTGGTCATTGTATAAGATGTCGAGGTCTTTAGAAACCCTGATCACACTTATCTCCAGATCCCTGACAAGTTATCAGCTGTGTATCACTAATGGCCAAAACCAAGCATTGACCGGTGTTTTAAAAAGTAGAAATGTCACCAAATAATGGGTTGGGGGCAAGGATACATCATGTGACCTCATACCTCGAAGGCTAAATGATAGAGGCTTACATTTTCAAAGATTAATACAAAGTAACTACAGTATCTATCTGGTTGGAGCTCTGGAAGTGCATGGAAACATTGAAGCATTATTTGAAGCTGTGGATTTTTACATTACTTTCCAAGTTGCACTAATATTATTTAACCATTTTCATATTACAAAGTAACCCTCAGCTTATGATTACTATATAGGTTTAAAGACTCTCTGCTATCTAATAGAGGACTTTTCAATGTCACTAAATTCTAAGGTCACTAAAACTGCTGGCAAAAAAAAAAAGTTGTGACTGACTTTGGAGCTTAAGAACATACCACTGTCAATCAGCAACTAAGAGGCAAAGAATAACTTATCATTTTAACAGCATTCTAAAATTATGTTGCTACAATTTAGCTTTGAGTAATAGCTGGTAGGATATATTATACTATGAGAGAAACAACAGCAAATTACACGTTAATAATGCTGACTCATGTGAAGATTTTTTCATGATCTCCAAATTTAATTGAAAATATCCTTTTAAGGATGCTTCAAATGTGAGTTATTTTTAACAAAAAATTACAAGTAATCAAAATGCATTTATTATTTGCATTCATGTCCCATATGGTTACATTTAGAAATTAGCTTCTGACCCATATATATGCAATATAAAATTTCATATTGCTTTTGTTTATTAGAATAATTGGTGATAATTATCTGAGCTCTCTAAGCATTCTCTTAACGACAGGCAAGAACAGATTAAAATAAGAAAGGGAGGTGGAGAGATAGGCTAATTCAATGTTAAATTAGCTCTTCTGAGTGCCCCTACCCATGGTGGTCCCTAACCATGAGGGGCCCCCACCCAGGGTCCTTTTGTTTCAGGTAGAAGCAAATTTAAATCCTTCTTTGAGAATGATAATGTTTATCTATGCCTTAAATTATCCCCTAAAGTTTCATTTACAATGAAGATCACGCAATCGAAAAATAACAAGGCATATAAGGAATTATCACAATATCGAAAGTCAAAAAATAAAATGGTAGACAACAGCAATAAACTGACAGGAGATCCAAATCATGAAATGATCAGACTTCATTATATCTATGCTTAATATATTCAAGGAAATAAAAGATTGAAACTTTCAGAAATGAACTGAAAATAAACCAAAAAAGAAGAACCAAATAGAAATCTAAAACTGAAAAACAATAACTTAAAATATGGTCTTGGTGAGGCATTTTATAGCTGATTAGATACAGCTGAAAGAGAATTACTGAATTGGAGGCTAGTTAGAAGAAAATCCAGCATCAAACATGGAGAGACAGTAGGATGGAAAATACAGTAAAGTGTATAGGATACATGATGTGGAGGTGTGATGTTGTTGTCTAAGATGGAAGTGAATAAATGAATCACTGTAGAGCCACACAGTGGAAATTCATATAGTAATACAGATGAATTAGAGGTGCTTTGAATCTGAACTAATACAGTGTTACACAAGAGAGGCAAAGCATAAATAGATACAACTGCCATGCCGAGTGAAGTAAGCCAGACAGAGACAAATATCACATGATATCACTTATGAGTGGAATCTAAAAAATGGTACAAATGGACCTATTTACAAAGCAGAAACAGACTCACAGGTGTAGAAAACAAACTTATGGCTACCAATGGGAAAGGGGGGAGGGATAAATTGGGAGATTGGGATTGACATTTATACACTACTGTATATAAAATAGATAATCAACAAAGACCTACTATGTAGCACAGGGAACTCTACTCAGTACTCTGTAATGGCCTATATGGGAAAAGAATCTTAAAAAGAGTGGATACGTGTATGACTGATTCACTTTGCCATACACTTGAAACTAACACAACACTGTAAATCAACTCTACTCCAATAAAATTAAAAAAAAAATACAACTGCATAATTCCCTTCGAATAAGGTCAAACATGAAAACAGATAACACATCTATATATTTTTAGGGTTGTGTGCTTAGTTAGAAAGTTTGTTTCAATGCAAGAAGTGATTACTATTAAAATCATAATTATGGTTTCCTTTCAGGGAATATGAGAGGGCAGTGATTAAGAGAAGGATCCAGGGGGTCTTCTGAGTTGCTAGTAATTTTTGTTTCTTTTTTTTTCTTTCTTTCTAGATGGTGGTTACACTAATGTATTTGCTGTCTGTAATTTATTACATTGTCTATCTCTGGTGTGTATTTTGTATTTCTCAATAAAAGTATTTTTTTAAGTATTAAAACATAAGGAACTAGAAACTATTAAATGTTGAAAACATTTTCTTCTAGTTTTCTATTTTTCTTTTGAGTTTTCTTAGTATATTTTTGTTTTTCAATTTATGCTTACTGTTTTTCTTTATAATCAACTTTAAAAAAACCCTGAATTTACTGACGTTTTTTGCACTTTGATTTCAAATTATTGTCAGCAAGCCATGTGTTCTATTTTTGGAATTTCTTTTTTTTAAATTTTACTTGTAAGTGAATTCACAAAATAGCATCACACTGTTTTACTACTTCCACTATGTTAGAGAGTAGTGGGATTAGGCGCCTTTTGTTGCTTTTGATTTAGGAATTCCTCCAGTTCTTCGCCATTAAGTAAGACTTCCGCTTTAAGACTGAGATACAAAGGTCTATGAAGATGTTAAGAAAGTATTCAATTTTCATTTCACTGGATGTTTTAAACAAATATAAGTGTTGAAATTTAATGAAGTTTATTTCATCATCTGTGGAAATAAGTCAATGTTTTACCTCCAAAGTTATACAGATGTGGTGAAAACTTTAATGCATTTTAAAAATTTTGAGGCATTCTGGTATTCCACGAAAAGTTCAACTTCTACTTTGACATGATGTGCTACTCTCTTAATGCGGCAGCGGGTTCTTTGTGCTAAAGTGTCCGCAATTCTGGGAGAGACTATAGGTACCCCACCCAATTCCTCTTTACAAATGCGTTTGCCCTTCCCCCAAATTCTGAATGCCCACAGCAGAGAGCTGTCTCTGGGCCACTTGGGTTGCCCTTAACTCTACTTGAATTTAACTTACCTCCTTCATGGCTGTCCCTTCCTCTGTCTTGCTCCTCCCCTTTCCTAAATGACGTGGACAGACAGCATCTCCCTAATAAACCACTTGCCTTCCATGTACCTCAGCCTGAAACACCTAAAAGTGATCCATTTGATTTCCAAGTTGTCTGCATATAATTATGCAAAGTAACAAATTAGTATTTTCCAAAATATGTTTCAAATTTATTTTCACCCTGTCCTTTCTTATATTTCATGAGTAACCTTTATTTTTCACTTCTCTTCTTTGTTGTGATTTTTCTTTCAGTATTTAGGAAGGTACTCAATTTTTTTCCAGTGGTTATTTTTATATTACTGCTCTGTTAACATGCTTATTTTTCTTTGTTAAACTTATACTCTTTAGTTTATTAGCTTTAAGTTTTATGTTTTGCAATCGACCAGGACATATATAAAAATCAGTAAGCAAACTTTCCATTTTCTCCTCTCTCATTATATTTTAAAAATCTTTGCCATTTCTACTTTGTAGGAACATATAACATTTACGTTATTTTTACATTTATTCACCTACCTTTGTTTTAGTCTTAGATTTATTATTATATATATTAAAGTTCAGTATAAGTCTTTTTGCTGAAATGTCAACATTCATCTCTTGAACAAAGAAAATGAAGCTTGTCCTATAGTGGATATCTCAGCTATAGGTCATGGGTGTTAAAGTTTCACCTGCCTTCCTTCCTTCCTCTACAACCCTGAGAAAGCATTAATCTGTTCTCTTTTTCTATAATTTTGTCCTTTCAAGACTGTTAAATAGATGGAAGCATACAGTATCTTTTGAGACTGGCTTATTCACTCAGCATACCAGTTGTATGTTAACATGTTCCTTTGCACTGCTGACTCATGGTCCACAGTCCGGATGTGCCACAGTTTGTTAACCATTACCTGCTGAAGGGCGTCTGGAGTGTTTCCAGTTTGGGGCCGTTAAAATAAAGTTGCTAGAACATTTGTGTACAGGTTTTGGTTTGAACATAGTTTGAAAATACAGGGAAAGTAGCTAAACTACTGCTAAACTGAGAGATGTGTTTTGCTTGCCAGTCTCTGGAGTTCTGGCTACCTGCACTGTCTGTTGTGAGAATTGGTCTTGAGCATTTCTTTTTTAGAGGTATAACATATACATTAATTCCAGGTGTACAACATAATGATTTGGTGTTTGTTCATACTGTGAGATCACAACAATAAGTCTAGTTAACATCTATCACCATAAATAATTACAGATATTTTTTGTGTGTGATGAAAACTTTTAAGATTTATTCTCTTAGCAACTTTCCAATATGCAATACAGTATTATTAAGTATGTCGCCATGCTGTATATTACATCCCCAGGACTTATTTTATGACTGGAGGCTTGTACCTTTTGAACTCTTTCACTCATTTTGCCCACTCCTCAACCCCTACCTCTGGCAACCACCAATCTGTTCTCTGTATCTATGAGCTTTGTTTTTTGTTTTGTTTTGTTTCTCAGATTTCACATATAAGTGAGATCATATGGTATTTGTCTTCTTCTGTCTGACTTATTTATCTTAGCATAATGCCCTCAAGGTCCAGCCATGTTGTCACAAATGGCAAGATTTCCTTTTTTTTTTTTTAACAGCTGAGTAATATTCTATTATATATATACCACATCTTCTTTATCCATTCTTCCATCGACGCACACTTAGGTTGTTTCCATGTCTTGGCTATTGTAAATAATGCTGTAATGAACATGGGTGCAGGTATCTTTTTGAGTTAGTGTTTTTTTCTTTGGATAAATACCCAGCAGCATCATTGCTAGGCCATATAGTAGTTCTATTTTTAATTTTTTTGAGGAATCTCTATGCTGCTTTCCATAGTGGGTGCACCAATGTACATCTATACCAACAGTGGACGAGGGTTCCCTTTCTCCACATCCTCACCAACTCTTGTTATTTCTTGTCTTTTTGATAATAGTCACTCTAACAGGTGTGAGGTGATATATCACTGTGGTTTTAGTTTGCATTTCCTTGATCATTAGTGATGTTGAGCATCTTTTCATGTACCTGTTGGTCATCTGTCTTCCTTGGAAAAATGTCTATTCAGATCCCCTGCCCATTTTTAAATTGGATTAGTTGGGGGGTTTTGCTATTGAGTTGTAATGAACCTAAGTTTTTATTGATTTGGGATGAATGCCCAGAAGTGCAATTGCTGGGTCATATGATACGTTTAGTTTAAAAAGAAAAACTGCCAAATTATGTCCAGAATGACTGTTTCACTTTACATCCCCAACAGCAAATGAATGATCCATTTTCCAGTTTCACAGAATCCTTGAAAACATTTAGTTTGTTAACTTTTTTAAAGCCATTCTGATATATGTGTAGTGATATCTCATTGTGGTCCTAATTTACATTTCCCTAATGGCTAATAATGCAAAATACATTTTCATGTGCTTATTTGCCATCTGTACTAATTCTTTAGTGAAATTTCTGTTCATATCTTTTGTCCAGTCTGTAATTGGATTATTTGCTTTTTCCTGTTGAGTTTTTGAGAGCAATAATAGGTCCTACTGTGACAATATGAAGGTTAATTTTATGTGTCAACTTGGCTGAGTCAAGATGGCTAGATATATGGTCAAACATTCTAGATGTTTCTGTGAGGGTATTTTGAATGAGATAAACATTTAAATGGGTGGATTTTGAGTACAGCAGAGTGCCTTCCATAATGTGGGTGGGAATCATCCCACTGGTTGAAGACTTAACAAAGGCCGATCTCGAGAGAGAAGAAATTCTGACAGCAGACTGCCTTTGGACTTGAACTGCAACTTTTCCCTGGGTCTCCAGACTGCCAGCCCATCCTGCAGACTTCGGACTTGCACCTCACACTCTTGTGAGCCAATTCCTTAAACTAAATCTCTCTTAAATAAATATACACATCCTATCAGTTCTGTTTCGCTGGAGAACCCTGACTAATTCAGATAGCCAGGGAGACGACTGCTGGTCTCTCTGAGTTTGGGCTGATGCTGGCTGCCATGTCGCCATGGCAACACTGTTCATATCTCTGCCATCTCCTGCAAGCCCCAAGCAAACTCTGGCCCATTGGTGGTATGTCCAGTTGCTTCAAAGGTTGAAGATAAAAATGTTATGCAAGTTTTATAATGTAACTACATAAGTTCATTATACTTGAGGAAATTTTTACCTACAAATACAGTATTTATTGTAGAAAAGTTTACAAAGTATATACAAGCATCTCCACTTCTCCCTCCCATTAAACCCTAAAACTCACACACACGAAGTATGCCTAAGAAAATAAAACACTCTCACGATCCCATTTCCAGGACAATAACCGCTTTAACTTGATAAATTCCATCTAAATAGGTCAGTTTCTATTTTTTTCCTGTGAACTTGTGTATACTTATAATAATGCATGAGTATTATAGTTTAATATGTTGCAGTGCAAATGCCAGTAATAAGACCGCCTTGAATATAAGGTAATTGTGCACTTTCGAAAGACTATATCCAAAAATATGATGGGTAACTTAAATATATAAATATATACTTAAATACATATGTAAGAAATTGTCTACTTATAGTATTTAATATTTAATTTAGTTACCCATACACAATTTGTCACATTATATAAAATAAGCAAGTTATAAATATTAAATGTTTCCACTCTTAGGTTTCATGAAACCATTTTATTCAAAATCTCCACATGCATTTTAGACGTCTGTGCATTCGTCATTTTGACAGCTAGTTCTGAGTCACCTAACACAGTCTTCCAGGATACATCACCTCTGCATCCGTCTAAACTCTTAAAACTATAACACTTTTGAATGCATAAGATGCTGTCGCTGGAAAATTTGTCTCAAGTCAAAAGGACCCATTTAAATAACATTAGCACCTGCTTCCTCTCACTGCGCTGTAGATATATTGTCATGGTCTCAAGACCTCTTCAGTGCAGTCAGTCACTGTTCTCCTTTCAGGAGATCTTTAAAAGCCTTGTTTACAATGGCATTAAATGCAATTTAACCCGAGGTCACACAACTGGGAATATTTACCATATCTATGTTACATTTTCTTTTGCCTTTTGTGCATGTGTGTGTTTCTGTCCCCTAAGAAGCATTTAAATTTGCATTCTTCATAATAACGTGTCTTTCTCAAATGATGCTTCAAAATATTGATGTGACTGGCAGGGCAACATACACATGAGAAGTTTTTAAGTGGAATTGGTAAACAGCTCTCTGAAAGGCAATTTCAGGAAATAATACACATCTGATATTTGGGCACAAATGGTGTTTTATTTTTAAACATATGTTTTATTTACTATATTTCAAGTATCTTTATATTTTATTAAATACTTTCTACAACAAAAAATTTTAATGATTAAATAGTATTTTGTTGTGTAGATTTGGCAAGTTTTGTTTCACCAGTCACTTCTTGTTTGCCCTTTGTTTCACTTTCTGATACTTCCCTAATGGAAAAACCCAAGGATGAACCCCTTATAACTATAGGAAATTCCATAGTTACTTTCCTTAGCATAAATTCCTAGATATGCAAATGATGTACACTTTTCTTAAGGCACTTTGTGCATTTCCAAAGTAAGGAGGCAGGTCCCACTGGGCAGGCACATTTTAGTCTTTACTTTTGTTACACTTGTTATTGTCCTAACGGCCAATGCACATCACAGAGTCAGTGTGGGAGGGGCTGCTCAGGGGTGTGAGTATAGGGAGGGGTGAGCAGATTTTGCAACATTCTGCAGAAGGCCTCCTTATGGTGCCTAAATCTATGACATTGGAGTTAATCTAGGTTCAAGTTCTGGCTCTGAAGCTTAAAGTATGTGTGATTATAGACAAGTTACTTAAACTTTCTGAGCTTTGCTCTTACCTCTAAATCATGCCTAATCATAGCAGCTGGAGTGTAAGAGGGAAGATTAAATAAAATAATGCACATAAAGTACTTAGCACAGAGCATACCACATAATAAGGGCTCAAAAACATTTTAGCTACTGTCATTGAGTCAAATTATTAGGTTCTGAATATTCTTCTTTGTGATAAATTATTTCCATTCCTCATGGAAGCATGTCAGTGGTACCCACCCCTCTGAGGGCTGCATGTGTAGACAGGCCTGAATCCAAGGCTGGACACAGCTTAGACTCTAGATGGTCTCATTGCTATTCGAGTTCAGCACTGCATTGCTTATCCTCCATAAGTAGTGCTTCTCCCCACTGGCTCACTGAGGAATGTCTAATGCAGAGGAATGCATCATCCAGCCCCGTGAGCAGACACTAATGTGCTAGCTTCACCATGGGGAGATTATTCAGCTCTCCTTCATTGTAAAGATGACAAAGACGACTCTTCAGAATCACCATCTTTCATTAATACGTTGCAAGAGGCAATACGTGTGCAATCTGTTATCCTGCATTTAGCCTGTTTGAGAACTCTGACAGAATATTACTTCTCACATGATTTTATCAAAAACGTTCCTCAGTTTCAGCATTTCCCCACTAACTTCTCTTGATTAGTCGGATTCACCACTGCAATAACTCCATGAATTATCTTCTTTCTTCCATTTTTGCCCTTTGCTGCCCATTCTCCACACAACAAACAGAGCGATGTTTAAAAACACAGCTTAGGTTGCCTACTGATGAATACTTGCCTGTTTCCCTGAGGTGAACACTGCCCTTCTATGAGCCGCTGACGTGTGAACCCCGCAAACCACATTCCCCGACAGCTTTCCCAGGTGGTTCTATCAACAGGAGGGGAGTAACAGGCAGAGGGAGGGGAGTAACAGGCAGAGGCAGGGGAGTAACAGGCAGAGGGAGGGGAGAAGGCTGTTCTTTCCTATGTTCCTGTTTCTCTAGCATCATCCGGGGGAAGCAGCTGGGTCCAAGAGTAGCAACTGTGTGCAGAGCCCAGCCTCTTTTGAACCTCCTGGAACTGGACTCAGCCTAGAGGCTTAAGACCCCACAGAGGTATAAGGAGCCCTGGGCTGCACCTCCACCTGGACACCTGAGCGACTACAGGGTGGGCTCCCCCCTCCTCTCCTTAACCCCCTCCCCCCACCGTGCTCCTGAAGCTGCAGGAAGAACTGACTCGCATCCCCCCTCGGGAGGCTGGGCACCAAATCTGTGGGAGCCTTTCCTGTGAGCTTAGGTTTCCTTAGTCCCAACTTCTCCCCAAACCATAGAGATAGCATCTTCCTGCACTTATTATTTTGGTTATCTTAGTGACATCCTTTTTCAGGTTTTTAAGCCTTCTAACACCTCTGAAACCCATCCCTTGTGTTAGTCCCTTCAGGTTGAAATTCCTAACTGTTCTCTGTTTTCCTAACCGAACACTGACTAAGGCAGCACGAAAAGAGGGGATTTTGGGTTGTTCTGGTTATGTTCTTGGCCCTTACTGTGTCTCAGAGCTCCTTCCTGCTGGGAAATGGAACCCAGGCTGTCCCCAGCTTGTGGTGGCATCACAATGACGCACACTCACGCTTGCTTGGGACAAAATGCCCCTTTATGCCTGCTGGACCACTGAGGTCCACAGACTTGGGTCAAACCTTCATTTGTCTCTGACCACTGCTGTCCCCTAACTTGACTTTTGGTCTCCAGGAATTAACATCAACCTGTTTCAAGTATTATATTTAACATCCCTAAAAGGCCCAGGCATGTCTTTTCCCCGGTGTACGATTTCCCTAGTAACTGGATGTAGGTTTGCTTGAGGAAGACTTAGAGCAAGGCTTCGTGAAGTTGCTCTAGGTTTCCAAAGTCAAACAGAGGACTAGAGAGATTATGAGATACACGAGAATCTGGTCCAGGTTCACGCCACGGGGCCTAAGCAGCAATGAAGACCTTCCACGTGGAAGCATCATAGTTGTGGCTTGTAATTAGAATAGATGTACTTGGCAATCAGCAGAGTCCTCCCACTGACCCCGGGGCTCCGGAGTGATCACTGCTAGATGGGAAACTAAGTGGAAGCGGACTGAACTTCTCTCTGCCAGGAAAAACCAAGGAGGCACTGCATCCTTGAGGAAGCTCAGAGATGAGTGCCACCTCCAGGGGTTTCACAGATGCAGAAGGAGCCTCTCCAGTAACTAGATGGTAAGGCCGGTGAGAAGGCTGTTCAGTGTCACAAGCCTAAGCAGGTGATAGTTTCTGTTGCAGAGTCTGTCCCACGTGTGATGACGCTACTGAAGCAGATCAGCGCAGTTTCTGGCATTGGTTGGCGTTACTGACATGGCGAAAGCCATGTTTGCCTCTGCACAACTCTGCAAGGACCATCAGACAGTTTCCTTCCACTTGGCAGGGGCCATGTGCTCCTTCGCATTTTGCCTGAGACAGTGCAAACTCTTCCGCTCTGTGTCACAATGTAGACTCAGGGCCAGCAAACTTGCTCTTAGGGATCAGATTCTAAGTATTTGAGGGTGGCAGTCCACACACTGTCCCAACTAGTCAACCTAGTCAACTGTGCTACTGTTGCTGGAAAGCAGCCATAGACAATGGAGGGGCGTGGCCACGTCCTAATAAAACTGTGTTTACGACAGGAAGCAGCCAGACTGGCTCCTGATCGAGACCATAGCAGTCCGATCATCTGAACTCCCTACAGGACCCCACTGTGATACCACACACTGACGATCTCAAACTGATGAGACCCGATAAGCAATAGTTAGCACGTTTTTTGGAGGGCTTAGAAAGACTTGTTTACAAGAGTGGGAGATAAACTTGAAAACATTTATGGACTTGCTAGCTGATAAAGGTAAAGGGAATCCTAACATTAAGGTTAAGTTAAGCATGCTGGAACATGCCCTCCAATGTGAATGACATTTTGCTGGACTTCATATGAATTTTTGGTAACAATATATACCACATTTGAAAGAAAGCCAAAAAGAGCAAAACTCAATGAAACAGAAATGAGAAAGACAATAGAGAAAATAATAAAAACAAATGCTCGTGAGTCTAGTAGGGAAAAAGATAGGAAATACAAACTACCAATATCAGCTTAAAGATATGCCATCACTACACTCCCCATAGACACAAAATGATTATAGAATATTTTGAAAAAATGAACAAATTACTTTAAAGACACAATCTTCCAAAGCTTATTCAAGAAGAAATAAATAAGCCAAATTATCATTTATTTATTGAATAAATGAAGTTTTAGTGAAAAACCTTCTTTCAAAGCAAACTCTAGTCCCAGATGGCTTAGCTGGTGATTCTACCAACTACTTTATGGGTAAATAATACAAATTTTATTCATATTCTTCCAGAAAATAGAATAGAAGGACTATTTCTCAATTAATTTTATGAGACCAGAATTACCCTTATATCAAAAGCAGACAAAGATACGACAAGGAAAGAAAACTTCATATAATTTCACTCATGACCATATATGTAAATGTCCTTAACAAAATATTATCAAATCAAATCCAGGCATATATAAACTAAATATTACATCATGACCAATTGGGAGTTTATTCCAGAAAGGTAAACTTTCTTCAACATTGATATTTTTCACCATATTAGCAAACTCAATACAAATTAATTATTGTATATATGCATATACAATCATCTCAACAGATGATGAAAAGGCTCTTAATAAGATCAATACCCATTCATATAAAATCTTAGGAAACTCGCCCAATTTGGTAAATGTGTCCACACAAAATTGACAGTAAATATCATAATTAATAGTGAACAACTGAAAGCTTTCCCCTGAGATTGGAAATCTAAAGGATATCCACTCTCATCACTTCTATTCAACATTGTACCAGATGTTCCAGCCAGTAAAATAAGGAAAAAATAGACTAAAATTGTTTAAATTATAAAATAGACTTTTTCAGAAATAACCTATTTTTGTTAATATAGACAATCCCAAGGAATCTGCAAAATATCTACTAGAACTAATAAATGAGTTTAGCAAGGTTGCAGAATCAAAGAGAAAACAAACCACTGTTCTATCTATACTAGCAATAAACATTTTGATATTGAATATTAGAAATAATGACACCATATAATCAAAAAACATAAAATGCATAGGGATAAATCTAAATAAGTATATATGAGTTTCATATGCTGAAAATTATAAAACATTAATGAGATACATTAAATAAGACAGAAATAAATTCAGAGATACATTTTGTTTATGGATCTGAAGACTCTGTTTTTATTTTTTATTTTATTTATTTATTTTTAAAATTTATTTATTTATTTATTTTTGGCTGCATTGGGTCTTCGTTACTGTGCGTGGGCTTCTCATTGTGGTGGCTTCTCTTGTTGCAGAGCACGGCTCTATGGTGCGAAGGCTGCAGTAGTTGTGGCTCGCGGGCTCTAGAGCGCAGGCTCAGTAGTTGCGGCGCATGGGCTTAGTTGCTCCGCGGCATTTGGGATCTTCCTGGATGAGGGCTCGAACCCATGTCCCCTGCATTGGCAGACGGATTCTTAACCACTGCGCCACCAGGGAAGCCCGACTCTATGTTTTTTTTTTTAATTAATTAACTTATTTATTTTTGGCTGTGTTGGGTCTTCGTTTCTGTGCGAGGCCTTTCTCTAGTTGCGGCAAGCGGGGGCCACTCTTCATCGCAGTGCGCAGGCCTTTCACTGTCGCGGCCTCTCTTGTTGCAGAGCACAGGCTCCAGATGCACAGGCTCAGTAGTTGTGGCTCACAGGCTCTAGAGTGCAGGCTCAGTAGTTGTGGTGCACGGGCTTAGTTGCTCCGCGGCATGTGGGATCTTCCCGGATCAGGGCTCGAACCCATGTCCCCTGCATTGGCAGACGGATTCTTAACCACTACGCCACCAGGGAAGCCCGACTCTATGTTTTTATATGTCAATTATCCTCAGGTTGGTCTATATTTCCCCATATCCTAATCAAATATTCAGCAGGGATTTTGAGCAAATGAAAAGCAAATTATAAAAATTGTATGGAAAAATAAACATCCTGAAAGAGCCAAAATAGCCGGATTTTAAGATTGTAATATAACAATAACACTACACTAACCAAGATAGAGTACTGGTATTGGACAGACATATAAATGGAACAGAATCAAAATTACAGAAATATGTAAAATCTTATTCAGTTCATTTTTGTCAGTGTTGCCAATGCAACTTATTAGAGAAAGAATAGTCTTTGCAATAAAGGATGACTGTATAAAAAAATAAAATAATCAAAATTGAAAACTCTACCCTTTCCTCACATCTTTCACAAAATTAACTTGAACTAGATCATCTTGTGGATTATAAATACCTAAAAATTTAAAATTCTGTCACAAAACACAGAATTTCTTTGTAATCTTGGGTCAAATATACATTTTTTAGAGAGGACACAAAAAAACACATCATAAAATATCATAAAAGAAAAAAAATGAGACAAAATTATGAAGTTCTGCCCTTTGAAAGATATTGTTAAGAAAATAAAAAATATATATATATATGTTCCGGGAGAAATTATTTTAAAACTAATATCTAATAAAATATTCATTCAAAAATACTAATTAAATGATCAGAAGCCAAAAAAATAAATAAAGAAAGAAGGGGGTCATAACCTTTGAAGAGATGCTTCACCAAAGAAAAATAGAAATAGCTAAAGAAGCACACATAAAGATGCTCTATGTCTTTATCCAATAGGGAAATTCCAATTAAAACCACAAATGAAATACCACTTCACACCTACTAGAAGAGCTAAGAACAACAACAACAAAAAAAGTAAACAAAACAAAGCAGACACTAATAACATCAAATGCTGGTGCAGATTTGGAGCAACTGGAACCCTCATCCATTCCTAATGCTTTACCACACTTGAACAGAGGCTGGCGGCTTTTTATTAAATTAGCAGGCCTGCTCCTGGATATTTACCAAGGGAGTAAACACATTTTCTACACATTTGTTTGCAAATGCTCACACAATTTTTTAATTCACAGTGGTCAAATATCGAGGGAGAAAATCTAATGTCCAAAGTATTGAGAGGATTAGCAGATCGTGCTCCATTAGTCAGCAGTAAAAAGGAACAGAATGATGTAAAGGATTACAGCAAGGACTGATGGGGAAAGAACTGCGCTATGTGGAAGAGGGCAGGCACACCCTCTCTGAGCCCATTTACAACGTCTAGCAAAGGCAAAGCCAGAGGGACAGTGGTCACATTAGTAGTTGTAAGGGCCCAAGGAGAGAGGCGATTAATTACAAGGGAGCATAAGAGGACTCCTTGGAGGGACAGAAATATTCTGCAGCTTGATTAAGTGTCAGTTATGCCTCTGTATGCATATATCAAAACCCCTCCAAGTACAAAAAAAGAAGTATGTAAATAATACCAACAAGAACCCAGCTTATTAAAAAATGTAAGGAAAGAGATGCAAAAAATTAAAAATCATGCCTTGCCTTGCTAATCTTCTGTAATTATTTCATCTATACCCAAAATAAATGGGATCTAATTACTAAATTATTTGGAGGGTCATGCTATTATTTTTTAATTCACTGCAGCAAGAAATTATTTGTAATTTGTTGGGTTGCCCTATTATTAGGTGAATACTAGAGATCAGTACACTGGCTACTGGGCTTACAAAGAGTCTTTATTTTGACATTGAAAGCCTGATTGATAGATCCAAATATTATTTTTCTACCTCCCTACTTGAATTCTTACCTCCAATTCACATTGGTATACTCACTGTGTACTCAACCATATTCTTATTTCTTTACTTTTACTGATCCAAAATTTTGGAACTCATTCATTAGAGATAAAAATAAAAACACAAAAAACTGAGATATATACCTAATTTTTCCCGTGTTAGTCTTCAGTATACAGGAAAGTGAGGTATCAAGAGCGAAGATAAATTAAACAAATACAACCTTAGTACACTTACAGTCTTGAGGCAGATTCAGAACCCAAGGCATAAAGACAGGGTTCCACAGAGATTTGAACATAGTGCCATGCAAATAAGAAGGAAAGAAGAACTTTTGCCATACTGACTGGCCAATGGTCAAAAAATTATAAAATAAACTTGGCATGATAAATTTGATGGGGAAATGGAGGGCAGGGGCAAACAAAATTAGCCAGTTACTCATATGAAAGAGGAAATACGATCGGCCATAGAAATGAAGATGCCAGAATGCAAATGCCAGTTTATTAATTTTTGTCCTATATTTTAATTTCCTGTTTGGATGGGAAGAAAACACGGGGGAAAATATAGAGCAGAAGGAGGTGTTAGGAAGCAAGTCGTTTCCCTGGGCCTTGCCGGGGGGCTGGAAGGTGGTCATGGATAAAGTTATTAGCTACACTGTGCATTAAACTCCTAATTAAGGTCCTGATGGCCAGAGTAACAGCCAGAAATGTGGGGCTTTCCAGCAGAGAAGCGGCAACCCCAGGTGTACAGGTGCATTAAGCCTTTTAAGCCTCTCAGAGCCAAAATGGCTTGATACTGTATGTATCCACAGCTGCTCTGCGGTCCCAGTCTCAGCTGCTGGAATCCAGCAGGGCAATCTTTCCCTGAGGCTTCTAACTCGAGAAAGAGGGACAGGATCATATTTCTGAAGCTCTTAGAGGATACTGCTGAGTTCTGGGGAAAGTGATGCCACTTATTTTGAACAGTGAATTATAAATTTAAAGGTGAAAATTTATATTTTTGTATTTAGCAAGAATGAGTTGTCATTTTCTCATTCGGCTGCATCGATGAAATCATTTTTTCTAAGCCTGTTATTTTATAGCTGAGAATACTGAGGTTAATTGTTTTGCCTAAAGCCATACAAGTTTAATGTTGGGATTGGCGGTGGGGGGGGGGGAGTGGGGGGGGAGTGGGGGGGGAGTTGGGGGGGAGTGGGGGGGTTTCCCTAATTCCCACTTGAATTTTCTTTCCTCTACTCACAGTCTAAATATTGTTATGTTAGAGAATACAAATCAAATAATGCTTGAGTAATTAACCTCTCAGGCCAAGTTCTCCCAACCTTTGGGGAAATCCACCACCACCACCACCACGTCCTGGGCATTTAAGCAAAATACAATCACACGACAAGAAGAAAATAAGGGATTTTAGCCCAAAAAGCCAAATATAGTGACAGCTTAACCATAAAAAGCTACTTGGCATCGTCCCATGGATTTGCTGACCTCCATCCACATGGGAGAGGCCTGTTCCCTGCCGCAAAGGCAGAAACCATTCTCCTTTCTAGAGTTCTTCCATGTCTGAAAGGAAAATATCCCCTGGAAGTATATCAGAGATATCACGAGCAGCTTTTCAATCAGCAGCATTCCTCTTGTCTGGGGTGGGTATGTTTTTTCTCACACGATCCAGCTGTAGGTCCCACCCTCTCAGCCTGTTCTGTGTGCAGAAAAGGCTTCTAGTGATGTGTGCGGGGCTCCTGCAGTGAAGGCAGCGGGTGTCGGGAGTGGGGGGATGCACTGGTGCACTCATGGCCCCTGGTTCCCTTCTCAAGGCTGCCTTTTACCCTTGAGCAAAGGTCAAAGTTTTCCAGGGTAAAAAATAACAGCAGTATATAACTAAGGAACTGGCCTACAAACAAGAGTAGGAGGAATATTTCGCAAGGACATTGATAAACCACCAGCTTTTATGAAATGGATATCTTTTAAATAGCACCAGAAAGAAGAACTCCCATTACCTGGAAACGTAACAGCTCTGCAAATTAATCTCCTGTCATGCTTTATGGGACACGTTAAGTGACTGTGCAAATACAAGGGTGATACAGCTCGGCTAAATTCACACTAGAGAGTGCAGTGACCGCGGTGTTGAAAATTAGAGGACTGAGCACACATCAGCCCCTTTGAAAAGTCAAAGAAACTCCACTTTGACCAAATAGGGGGAAAAAAAGTAAAACGGTGTCCTCATTTTTTTTTCCCCTCCAGACATATAGTTACTCATATGTGCCTTCCTCAAATCACAGCTTACAAAAGAACTGGCTGAGCAGACCCAGAGGGAAATTGCAGTGGAATAGCAAATTGGGCAGGCGAAGTCATTTCTTCTGCCATGGATGGCATTTGCAAGGAGAGAGCAGCAGAGGGCTGGCTGCATTTCCAGCCGCGGGTCAGAAGGCTCATCTGAGCGCCAGCATTCTGGGCGGAGGTCAGCCGCTTGCCTGGCAGGCTCCGTGTAATTAGTCAGAGTCACTTAAGAATCAGTTCCCCGCTCTGGAACTGTTTGAGGAGCATTTCTTCAATTCTTTTCAAACTAAGGTTAGGCTTTTTGCCAGAGAAGAGAGAAAAAGACTCAATAAAAACAAGACGTCAACCGATTTATGTAGGGAAAAGTGTGCATGGTCAGCAAGTGAGTTTCTTGATTCCTAGGACTGTCAAGATGTTACAGGGACCGAACAGGTGCCTCATGGGGGTTACGTTTTGTTGTTAAGAATACAGGACAAGCACTGAGCTCTGTAACTGGATTTTAGAAGACTTCTCTACCTTGTCATTTTCTGACCTAATTTTTCTCTTTTTACATCTTGATGCACTGAATTGACTCTTTTGATCTTTGGTACCACTTAAACAGCTCGGTGTTAAACAAATTTATGTTTTCTATATAAAAAAAAAAAACCACAGAAGAAGTGCACATACATTAATCAATCTGATGAATATTCTAATAAGGAAACGGATATAGATGTCCACTAGCACCACGTCCCCTTACATGGGAGGTGCCCTCCTACTGTAATATTCTAGAACAACGCACTGTTGCTCTCCCACGAGCAGGCTGGGCGTTACACACTCCCCTTTATCCTCAGCCAGCTGGCACTGAGGTAGAAGCCTGTTAGTCCTTGAAAGTTAAGGGAATTTACAGAATATAAGAGAGAGTCATCTCTGAAGGAGATGCCAGGGACAGTGACATCCTAATCAATATGATGCCAGTCATGTTGTCACTAACATCAGAGAAGGGAAGCTTAGTGAAATTCATATCAAAGAGCCCTATAACATCCTGGAAAACTGAGCGCTTGCTAGTCCGAACACGCCACCAATCTCTCAGGCAAATTTTCCCTGAGTCTGAAAACTTGTGGATGAAACTGTCTCAAAGCAGAACATTTCAAAGATGGGAACATTGAGATAGAGAGGTAATGAAGTTATCTTGCTGATTGTGTTTCAGGTACAAATATGATGGCCTTCGATAAAGCATTTCCTACCATCTCCTTTTAGCAAATAAGGTAAACTCACTTGTATTTTCTTCTGCATTATGATCACACAATCTATTTTCTACTTGTCCCAGGATATAAAGGTGAATACTTCAGAGTCAGACTGTCTAGATTTGATCCTGATTCTACTATTTGGCTATTTGCACATGTTTTCTAATCTCTCTGACCGTCAGTTAGATAGTGAAAAATAAATGAGATATCCTAGGAAAAGAGCCTGGTTTTACAGTTTTATTGGGCTAACAAGTTCTCTAAAGGCCATGTGCTTAGACTGCTATACAAATTGTAGGGCTTGGGGAGTGATTTATCATTCAACTAAAATTTGAAGCTATTCATTAAATGCAGGAAGAATATAATGAACAACTCCTACACTGAAATAGACTAGGAAAATTAATTTTTTAATGGAATGATTTTAATATTTTAAGTAAAACCCAGTGGATTATAGATCTTAGAGGAAGCTAAGGAAGAAGAAAACAAATTAGCGTAACTGATTAAAGCACACGTAGGTCATTACAAGCTTTATTATTATAAGTTAACTTTAACAGTAAACCTTGACTTCACAAGCACTTCTAAGGGATTTAAAGTTCCACTCAACATTCATGGCTTAAAAATAAGTATCTGATTTTAAATATCATTACCCAGAATGCAGACAATTTAAAATAGTTCTTAAAGATTACAAAATGGAAATATATGCTGTAATAATTGCAGAAGGACTAAGAACGGTGATTTCTTTTACTTGAAAAGGATTAAAGGTGGTGCTATATCCAGAACAAACAACAGTGCCTATAACTTACATGCAAGTTGCTTGACTTAAATGAATCCAGGGATTCGAGTGTCCTGTGGTAGATGCAGAAATGACTGCAAGTATGCAATAAAGTTTAGGGTTTCAGCAACCTACGTGGGGTGAGGGTGAGGACTTAGCCCACAGAATACTGTGGTCCTGAAAATTGTCACTATTTGGGATTTACCGACTTAGGTATAGCAATCTCATGAGGCCTTCAGAAATCACTCAAAGTTTAATTCAAGGTTTTTAGTGTTTGCTTGAAAGAGAACTTTGTCATTCAATGTCTCTGCCAAGGAAGGAAAATCAGTGTCGATTGTTTCAGGATGGATTTATTTAGAGCGAAGATAAGAACAGCTGCTGAGCTGGAAGTGCCAGGCTTGAGTCTTGGCCAGGCTCCTCCAGTCTTGAGAAGTGTCTGCTAACTTCTCTGGGTTTTGGTGTCTTCAAAGATGCAAAGAGCTGATATCTAAAATTCAATACTATGATTTTTAATTATTTTATTAAAGTATGCCACAGATATGTGAAGTACCTAAGTGCTCTAGCAGTAAATGTACAGCTCACTGAATTTTTATCCATAAATATTCTCCACTGAGATCAAAATGTAGACCATTTCAGGACCAGTTTTTTATGTACCTGCCCAGTCATGATGGAGCTCTTCATAGTTTGTCCTTTTCTCCAGAGACATGGAGTACGATGCCAAAATTATTTTATAATTTTACCCAAAGAATTAACACTAATCACTTAGAAAATGTGTGGTACACACCAGGTCCTTATTCATATTAAAGAAATCATCAAGAACATTTTATTTCAAATGTTAGATATTATGTTAGAAATGTTATTAAGGGTGATGGTGAATATTTATTTTTTGGTGATCTCAGTAGGATACTGAGGCACTTACTTTGATTTCATTAGGTGTGGTCAAAATTAAGAAATTAAACTTTAGTGATTCCTTGTAGACTGAGAAATTAGCCATTTCCTTTTTATCAAAAGTTAAGATTGGTATAAAAAGGCACAATTATTTACACAACATTTTAATTACCTAACATTTCCTTGTATTAGTTCTAATCCCACACCATTTAAAAAAATCATCCTAAGACGTCCATGTTTCTGTGTTTGTAAAATCAGAATGTTAAATATACAGCTTACTTTATCTTGAAGCTCGGCCCACGTCCATAAATTAAACGGGCATTTAAAATAAGATGGGACCCCTGGGCGTTTTCAACCTGCATTTCACCCCCAGCACAGTGGCAGCGCCCCCTCTGTACCTACTACTGGAGGGTGCCGGACTTCTGAGGACATTGATAGAAGAGTACTTGTCTGAAGAGTCAGATCAAGGAATTAGTACCTGTTCAGTTTTCGCGGAGGACTGGTAATTGAGCGTGTGTAATAACCTAGTACTTCAGTAGCATGCAGCGTATTAAATCTCACACTTCAACCCACCATTCCAGATCCCTCTCAGCTGCCCCATTCCATCCCGTCATCTCCTTGTTTCACATGATGTTCCCTTTGGAGTCCTGCACTGGACCCATGTGTAGGACACAACTTGCTTATTCCCACTTTTATAGATTTCATATGGATCATATGCACCAATAACTTCATTTCTGAACTTAGGGGGCTGCAGAGACATCTGGCTGTGTGACCGGAGTCCCTTTGTATGCAGTGGAGGCCCAGCTACAGTAGATTTGAGAAGAGGGAACCCTGGGAAGACAAGGGAAGCCCCTTCTAGGATAGAAATGACAGGTCGCCAGCTACTCCTTGCTCCAACTTCCCAGGTGAAATTTCGTATTCTCATAAAGGTCATGACCTTGTTTTTCTGTTCAAACATGCAAGTCATTTAAATCACTGACACACTTGAAGTAGGATTTGTGGGTTTTAAACCATCTCCCTCCTTAAAGTAATGCTAGAGTTTAGCAAATAGAGATATCTGCTAATTTTTTTCCATTGGATGTGAAACACAATTTTATACAAGGAGAAATCATTGGTGTAAATCTAAGAATGCTGATCTGGGAGCTATTAGACAGGGAGCCTGTCTGAGCAGAGTCAAGTCCTGATGACCTGGACGCAGTGTCCAAGCCGATGTGATGATTTTAGGATGTATAATGTATATATTATATGATTTAAAGCCAATATAATGACTTTATTTTGTGTGTCAGGAATTTTCTGAAAATCCTTATAAAGGGATACTAGACTAAACTTACAGTAACCATAAAATGACTGTTCAAGACTTGCTTCAACAAATTCTCCCCTAAACCCACATCTGTGTTTGTACTAACCCTAAACTGTTACATCATGGAACTCTCCCAATCCCACCAAGACTGCACTGAAATTTCCACTTCAAACCAAACTCTACAAACTCAAAATATCAACCTTTGCTGTCCCGTCTCCCAGATACTAAGGCTCTGGCAAGGCAGTGGTCCCCTGTAACTTAACGTTGCTTTTCAACATGCTATTTTGGGTAGTATTTTCAGGGAATGTGCATTTAACTTTTATACTTCAGATATTTATAGTGCATTAAAATTATAGGTAATACTGTGATGCACATCTTTATATATTCTTGCACATATATATATAAATGTACATATGTTGTAGCAAACGTTTAGTATTTGTAGATTTCATTTTGCCAGTTCATCTACTCACTAGAATTTATGTGTAACCCCAAAACCAAACCTTGCAGGGCTTTTGTGCTCATTTGCGTATATGCACAGGAGGCTGGAAATTGGAGTTGCCCCCCACACACAGTCCCAGCTGAGGTCAGAAAAAGGGGTGCTCTGCCTTTTAATTTCAGTTCTCATATGCAAATAAGTGTCCTTTTGCAGTATGTTTAGTAACATGTTTTTCTCAATTTTGTGCAATTTCTCTTTCTTGGGGACCCCAAGCCCAGTGGCAAAGTGCCCTCTAGGGTCCCTAAGTGGAAGGAGGCTGTGATATGCCTCACAGAGAAAATACATGTTAGGTCAGCTACATTCAGGCCTGAGTTGCAGTGCTGTTGGCTGTGCGTTAAGTGCTAATCAATCAACAACATATATTATATAAAGTGTCTTTAAGCTGAAACACACATAAAGCAAGATCATGTAACTGATCATTTGATAATAATGTTGTGACCAAAGGATCGCAGGAACCTAACCCTATGTTTCCCCTAAGAGCGCCAGGCCATGTTCACTAATCCAGTGTCTCTGGCAGCTTTATAGAACACAAGTACCAGGAATAATAAGAATCAACTATGTATACATGCATATATATATATATATATATTCCTCTCCATAATAAAACATTAAAAGTAGATTTGCTAGATCAAAGGGTATGCACCTGAAAGTTTTTTAACTATAGCAAATTTATCCTCCAGAAAGATTACAACAACCCACACTCCCAAGAAGAAGCCTTTAAGTTTCTGTTTTCCACCATGCACTTCCCAATATTGCTACCATCTTTTCCTGTCTTGCTAATACACTGTGTAAAAATGATCTATTCTGTTTAATATGCATTTTGGTCACCTTTAAAATATATCTAGGAAACCAAAAATGGCATATTAAAATAACATAATTCTAATGATCAAAAGGAATAACACCTAAGTAAAAACAGATTGTTAAATTCTTCCTTCCTCTATTATTCAATTCCTTACATGCAAAATGCACATTACATAGGAACATACTAATAATAAAAGGAACCATTTTACTAGAACATTAAAAACATTACTTACCCTTTACATTTTATATCTAGAAGTTGTTTATAATTCTTGCCATGTCCACTTAAATATGCTAATTATAAAGATATAGTTCATGCTACACAGTTAAAACCCAACTTCAAAAGAGTTAATCTAATCAAACCCAATTATTTAAAAAAAGGGGTATCTCTACTGATTGTTCAAATATCTGTCAGCATTTTATCTGGTATATTTATAAGGTCTCCAATAGTTTACAAATTAATATTGACTAATGGCTAATCTCTTTTGAAAGGTTATCTTCATATTTCCAAGGTTTTAGTTATATAGTGGCCAGAATATTTTGTAGCAGATCTGGGACATTATGTAGTAAAACTGTGACATTTTCTTGTAGAAGAGTCAATGGGATTCTGTAACAATAACTCTTTCTTTTCCCAACCTGTTATCTACCTGAGAAGAAAAAAAATCTCCAAAAGCATGCTGTCATGCAAAAGTGAAATACTGTCTTTTTTTGAGAGAAACAGAGTGATAGATAATAATTTCATCTATGTCTGCTGTACAGGTGAAACAAAATGTTTATGTAGGTACTAACTGGATCTATTCAAAGCTGTAGTTGGAAACAAATGGTCAAACAGCATATATTCAATTCAGAGTTTCTACTTGCTTTTAATGCTCTGGAGATAGAAGCAGAGAGCAGGGAAAAGAGATGGAGTCATGTGACTGCAGACAGCTCGGCAACTCTTTGCCAGATAAGGAACTCATGCCTTCCATAGGTGAACAGCCCTGACCAACTGGTAAACAGAATGTGTTCTGGGAAATTCATTTTGTTCAGTGGGTAGGGGGAGAGTTAGATGGGAGAACTTGTACAGAACAGAATAAAAACCAGAATTCTGAATGGCTGAGTATGCTAGATTTTGTAGGAAGCTATGCTGAAATGTCGATATGAAATATAAAGGATAAGAGGCATGCAACTTGTACAGTTAATTTCAAACTGTAACAGACAAATTACTCCCTGAAAGAAACAATATAAAGAGTTTCTCTTTGAAATTGTACTACAGTTCCAAGGAAAAATCGTTCTTGTCTACATGTTGTGTTTTCCTGCTGTTCAGTTGTTCTGCATTTTACCTAATTGGCCACTGGATGTCACTACTTCACATTAACCTGTAATAAACCTAAATTATAGAGGATGTTTAAAGAATTCTTGGATTTGTCAACCCTCTGAAACGTCACCTTCCAAAATGAAATGTTTGAAGTTAACTCAAATTAAGTTTATTTGGCTATCCCTAAATACAATTTAGGGACTTCCCTGCTGGCACAGTGGTTAAAAATTTGCCTACCAATGCAGAGGACACGGGTTCGAGTCCTGGTCCGGGAAGATCCCACATGCCGTGGAGCAACTAAGCCTGTGCACCACAACTACTGAGCCTGCACTCTACAGCCTGTGAGCCGCAACTACTGAGCCTGCATGCCACAACTACTGAAGCCCGCACGCCTAGAGCCCGTGCTCCACAACAAGAGAAGCCACCGCAATGAGAAGCCCGCACACCGCAACGAACAGTAGCCCCCGCTCGCTGCAACTAGAGAAAGCCCACGTGCAGCAATGGAGACCCAATGCAGCCAAAAATAAATTAATTAATAAATAATTTGGGGGAAAAAGTACAATTTAAAGAAAAGGTGGAAATAATAATTGAGTTAATTTAAGCCTAAAAAACACAAAAAACAAAAAAATTAGGTTTAAAGGTGACTTGAGTTATTGCTATTATTTATTTCAACATTGCCTTAATGTATCCACGTAATGACAGATTTTTAAGTTAGTTTTCTTAGTCTAGTAAAATATCTGTGTGACTTAGCTTTCAGAGTTGGTAGATTTTTGCATCACGAGCAAGGCAACAGTAGAGTTACTGGAGATGTTCAAAACTCCTGTTTGGTCCTCATAAGTGGAAATGATGCAGCACAGAGGAGATAAATCACGGAAGGAAGGTCACATAGCTAGTTAATGTCAGAACAGAGACTGGACCCCACACGAGGCAGAAAGCTAGATTCACATGTGGTCATTCCCTTCTCCCATCCTATCACTATGTCACGTGGTCGCTAAGACATGTGAAAAGACAGGTGCTTCTTACTGTCTTTCCCCAAGCTCAGTGGTTATCAAATGCAAATGATCATCAAATAACCTCAGATGCTGATTTAAATTGCAGAGTTCTAGAACCCATTACAGGTTCAGATTCAGATGCTGAGGAAGAGCCTGAGAATCTGCATTTTAAATGAACATCTCGATTTATTCTGATGCAGGTGTCTTAACCACTTTGAAGTACTTTAGAACACATGGGAGAAGAAATTTGCATATGATGCCTCCTTGGGCACAACCAGGCCTGCGGGTACCTCCATCATTTTGGAACACCAGAATGCAAGTGAAAGTGAGGTTTGTGATAGTGAGGACCTTGAATCTTCAGAAACATATGCATGTGAAAATAATTCCAAAATCATAGACTTTAGGAATGATTATTGAGGTAGATTTCATATAAAATAAAATTTGCCATTTATAGTTGTAAATCTTGATGAGTTTTGACAAATATAAGCAGTCGGTCATGTAACCACTAACAGTCACCCCAGATGTTTCCTTCTGTTTACAGTCAGTCCTCTCCCTTCATCCCCAGTCTTTGGCATCACTGATCTGGTATCTGCCCCTGTGGTTCTGTCTTGTCCAGAATGCCATGAAATTAAGTCGTATGATACATATCCTTTTGTGTCTGGCTTCTTTCACTCAGGATGATGGAGATTTGCCCATGCTATTGCATATATCAGTAGTTCTTATTGTGGAGTTTTGTTTCATTGTATGAATGTATTATAATTTGTCCATTTGCCAGTTGATGGATGTTTAGGTTGTAAAAATGCTATAATAAATAAAATGCTCTACATATTAAATGACAGCTCTTTGTGCGGACACATATTTTCATTTCTTTCAGATAAATATCTAGGTGTGGGATTGTTGGGTTTTAGAGTAAGCAATGTTCATCCTTATAAGAAGCTAACAGTTTTCCAAAGTGGCTGAACCATTTTACATTCACACTTGGAACGAACGAGAATTTCCATTGCTCCACACCCTTCCAGCATGTAATGTGGTCAGGTTTCTTTTTTTCTTTTAAAAAAACATACTCAAGATGGTGGGTATGTAGTGGATTCTCATGGTGGTCTTAATTCTCGTTTCCCTAATTTCTGAGAAATGTTGAGCATCTCCAGTGAAGTGTCTGCAGATACATATTTTGTGCACGTTCTGTTGGGTTCTGTGCCACCTTCTTTCTCTTATCTTCTTCCTCCAATTTCCTTCTTCTCTTCTCTTTTGAAGAGTCTGTTATATATTCTGAGCGCAGCTTCTATATAAGATACGTGTTTTGCAAGTCTGTTCCTCAATTTTTCACTTTCTTAAGAGTATTTTTTGAAGGGAGTCTTTAATTTTGACAAAGTTTACTGTGTTTTCTTATTTCATAGTTAGTGACTTTTTTGTGTGATAGATGTTAAACTTTGCTGAATCCAGAAACACAAACATTTCTCCTATTTTTCTTTTAGCAGCTTTATTGTTTCCAACTTTACATTTTAGTCAATGATACAATTAATGTTAATTTTCTATAAATTGAAAAGTAAGGGAGAGATCCATTTTTTGCCCAATAGTTTCAGCATCATTGCATGAGAAAACTACCCTTTGTCCCTTGAATTCCTGCAGCACATTTGTCAAAAATTAATTGCTCTTGTAGATGTGCTCTATTTCTAGACTCTTTATTCTATTTCTCTGTCTATTCTAATGCTAATATCACACTGCTACAACTGATGTAGTTTTATAATATGCCTAATAATCAGGTAGCATGTGTCTTCCAAATTTGTTTATATTTTTCAAAGTAGTTTCTTCATTGTAGTTGCTCTCCTTTTCTGCATAAATGTAAATAACAGCTGTCATTCTCTACCAAATTTGCTTTTAGCTCAGGATTTTGCTTGGGATTGGGATTGTCACTTATGTGAAGAATTGATGGGTGGTAGCAGCATTTAATCTTTCAACCCATGATCATGATATATCTCTCCATTTATTTAGACTTTATTTACATTTTTCAGCAACGTTTTATAGTTTTCATCATACAAGTTTTGAAGGGTATTTTATTAAATATAACCTAACTATTTCTTTTTGATATTAATATATTTTATTTTCTGATTTCAATTTCCAAATGTTCATTGAAATTATATAAAAATACAACTGATTTTTCCGCATTGACTTCAAAGTCTGGCACTCACTTATTAGTTTTAGTAGCTTTTAAAATAAGTTCCTCTTTTTTCCTACATACATGATTATGTCATCTGTGAATAAATTCAGAGTTTTCTTTCTTTCTTTCCAATCCATATGCCATTCATTTTCTATTCTTGAATTATTGCACTGGATAGGACCTGTACTTACTAGACATGGTGAAAATGGGTGTACTTGTTTCCAATCATGAGGAAAGCAGGTAGTCTTTCATGAGTAAGCATGATGTTAACATCAGTTATCATAGGTGCGTTTTATCAAGTTGAGTAAGGGAGGAAGTAACTTTTTATTCCTAATTTGAAGGGAGTTTTGATCAGACATGAATGTTGGATTTTGTCAAATGCTTATTTACATCTATTGAGAGAATAACACAGTATTTTTTCTTCTTTAGATTGTTAATATGGTGAATTATATCAATTGATTTTCTAATGTTAAACCAACCTTGCATTACTGGATTAAACACCCTTTGTCAAGATATATTATTGTTGTATATATTATTGGATTCAATTTATTAAAATTTAGTTTAGAATTGTTTCTATATTCAAGAGATATATTGATCTGTAGTTTTCTTTTTTTGTAGTGCTTCTGTCTGACTTTGGTATCAGGATAATATGGCCTCCAAGTAGGTAAGTATGCCCAACTCTTCAATTTTCTAGAAGAACATATGTATAATTTGTATTATTACTTCTTTAAAGCTTTGGAATATTTCACCAAAGATGCTTTAGGTCCTGAAGGTAACTTTGTCATTTTGGGGGTACATTTTAAAGTACAAATCCAATTTATTTAATAGCTATAGGACTATTCAGTTTATCTATTACTTCTTGAATGAACTTCGAAAGTTTGTATTTTTATGTTATTTATCTATTTGTCCATTCAGCTAAGTTATTGAATTTATTAGCATAAATGTTCTCATCATACTTTCTTATTATACTTTTAATATTTGCAGATATGTTCTCTAATAATACCATCTTCCTCATATCTTGTGTCTCTTCTCTTTTTTTCTTCCTGATCAGTCTGACCAGAATTTCATCAATTTTTTTTTCTTCTCAAATTTGGTTTCATTAATTTTTTCTATAGTGTTCCACTACATTTTCTACTGTGATGATTACTTTCTTTTGTCTAATAATTTTAGGCACATTTGTTTGTTTTATTTCCCTGTTGCTTTAGGTAGAAAATGGGTCATTAGGCTGAGAATATTCTTTTTTTCTAACATTGGCAGATAGTACTATAATTTTGACTCAATTGCTTTAGTGTTATCCCACACATTCAATATACTGTATTTTCTTATTCATTCTGTTTAGAATATTTTCATATTTCCTTTTTGATTTCTTCTTCAAACCATGAATTACTTATAAATGTGTTATTTAGTTTCCAAATATTGGGGAGTTTTCCAGAGATCTTCATGTTATTGGTGTATAATTTAAATTCACTGTGATCAAAGAACAACATTTTATGACTTGAATCTGATGAGAAATCTGCTGTAATTCTTATATTTGTTCCTCTGAACATATAATGTGCCTTTTTTTCGGACTGCTTTTATGACTTTTTCTTTATTACTATTTTTAATCAATTTGATTCTGATTCTTTCTTTGTGTTTCTCTTGCATTAATCCAATTTAGAAAGTAACTGATCTTTACATTATCAAATACTCTTTCTGCCCTCTCTTCCCTTCTCTTGGAGACTTCAATGACACTTGTATTAAGCAACTCAAATTCTTTCACCTTTTACTAGGCTCTTTTGAATTTTCATTCACTTATATTTTCACCCTCTGTTTCATTTTAGACAGTTTGTATTGCCAGGTCTTCAAATTCACTAATCTTTTACTCTGAAATGCCTAATTTACCATTAATCTCAACCAATGTATTTTTCATCTGACACACTGTAGTTTTCATCAATATTGAGTTTAAAAAATATTTTTTGGGGCTTCCCTGGTGGCGCAGTGGTTGAGAACGCAGGGGACATGGGTTCGAGCCCTGGTCTGGGAAGATCCCACATGCTGCGGAGCAACTAGGCCCGTGAGCCACAACTACTGAGCCTGCACGTCTGGAGCCTGTGCCCTGCAACAAGAGAGGCCACGACAGTGAAAGGCCCGCGCACCACAATGAAGAGTGGCCCCCGCTTGCCGCAACTGGAGAAAGCCCTCGCACAGAAACGAAGACCCAACACAGCCAAAAATAAATAAATAAATAAATAAATTTATTTTAAAAAAACTTTTTTTTCGTGTCTCTACCTAATTTTTTTGAAATATAGAGTACAATTAGAGTAACTGACTATATTTGACTGGTAATTCTGATGTCTGTGCCAGTTTTGGTTAGGTTTAGATCAGCTGATTTATCTTTTCATTACCAGACATTATTCCAAATGCTTTACTTTGATTAACTCATTTAATCCTCATAGGAACCCTTAGAGATAAGTATAATTATCATCCTCATTTAAGATGAAGAAGCTGAAGTACAGAAAAGTTAAGTAACTTGCTCAAGATCACACAGTTAATATGGAGGGCTGGGATTTGAAACCTAATCTATGCTATACTGCCGCTTAAAAGTGAATATGATGAATGCTAAACAGAATTCAAATAAATTTAATCTGTCAAATTTTTAAAGATTTCCTCAGGGGGTTCTTATAGGATTTTGGTAGAAAGTACGGTCCATTCTTTGTGTTTCAATGATTAAAAAAAAAATCTAAAGAATCTAAATACTCTGAAGTTCACAAGGAACTGAAGAGAAACTACTGCATAGAAAATGCTATATTATCACAAAATTCCACGTTGGTTTGTAAGGCAGTCTATACATAAACTAAGCTTAAAATTTTACTTTGAATGTGTTAAAGGTAATGCATAAAATAGTGACGATGAAAAGTTGCTGTGTACCATCTACCCTCATTCCTTTAAAGTAATCTCCTAAAATATTTTATTGAATAGCATGAAAAACAAGATAGTAACTCTTTATGATTTATGGACCTAAAAAGATACTCATCACTGATTCGACTTATTGTAAAGAGGAGTAGATATCAAGTGTGAGAGTTGAATTAACTTTTTAATGTAGTTTTTGAACTTATAGACTGTGGACTCCATACTAGAGCACATTTAGATTAGAGTCCAAAGCAAGGCTCTCATAGTGTGAGAGCTTTGAGTTGTGTGTGTGAGTCCTGCCCTTGTCACTTACAACGTGGTGTGACATGGGGCAAGTGGCTTAACCTCTGGGATCTATGCTATTTATCTACAAAATGAGACTTTTGATAACACCATTCTCTATATAGACCTCATTATTTGGGACTCACATCAGGCAAACACCTTGATGCCACACAGAAAGCAGCCAATAGTTTATGAATTTTAAGCCAATGGGTTGTCTTTTAAGTCACAGCCTTAAACAGATAAACAAATAAAATTGTTCCCCGTGAAACTGAGCAGAAAAATGTCTCGTGTCCTTCACCACCACAGTAGGTCCCACTGCCCTTTATAGCATTTGCTATCAAATGTCTCATCCTCCCACCAATTCTGATACTCTTACTTTCCATAGTCTAATTTTCAGTTGCATTCACTAGTGTCTACAAAGTAACAGTAGTGGAAATCCATAGCATAAATTGAGTCTATTTGTCCTTGACCTCCATGTGAGGCTAGAATGAACCCCATTTCCTGCCATCTGACACCCAAGGCATTCATTTGAAACTTACATTCATATGGTCTCCTATAGATCCAAGCATCTTCTTAAATAGTTCACGTCATGGCTGTCTCTCAATCCCTTGGGATACTGTGGTTTCACTAATAGGAGGGCAAGCGCTCCCTTACTTTCAGGAAGGGCAGTGGTGTGTGTGATATTCTGGACTGGATGGTGGGGAGTAAGGAAATGCTGTCAAAGTAACACAAGCATGGATTTTAATCATCCTGTAGCCTCATTCTCTCTGGAGAATTTTTATTTGGCTGCTTTCATGCATCTGACCTCTTCTTTCTCTCCTTCTTCTACACGTTCATCCCCAAATTCTCCTTCATTTTTTTAAATTGGGGTATAGTTGCTTTACAATGTTGTGTTAATTTCTGCTGTACAGTGAAGTGAATCAGCTATATGTATGCAAATATCCCCTCCCTCTTGGACGTCCCTCCCACCCCCACCCCACCCATCTAGGTCACCACAGAGCACCGAGCTGAGCTCCCTGTGCTAGACAGTGGGTTCCACTAGCTATCTATTTTAGATAGATAGTGGATAGATAGATACTACACATGTTAGTGTCTATATGTCAATTTGTCTCTGTTGCTGACTTGGGTCTGAAGACCCATGTCCTCAGTGTCTAACATTTTCCCTCATCTTCCACCTAAGATCCTTCCCAGTATATTAAAAAATATATATTTTAAGAGAATTTTAGCATTTTCTGTTAAGATTTTTTAAAAACTTAAGATACTCTATTTCAAAGAAAAAAAAATGAAGGCTACTTCCATCAATCCTTATTTTCCTTTTTCCTTGTGCTGATTTACTCCTTAATTGCTCCATTCTGCACTTGCCTCACCTGCCTCACCAGCCCTCAAGGATCGGAGAATGATGAAGCGGGTCCAAGCCCACATCTCCACGGAGACTCTCCTCTTCACAACAGCAAGTGGTAATTACCACACACCTTTGCTCGGTCTTCAGCCTCTTGGAAATTGGAGGCATCCGCTGCTGATCACCTTTCCTTCTCAGAGTACTTTCTTTCTTCTCTAACACTGCGTCACACTGATTCTCCTCTGCATCTCTGATCCCCTGTTTTGTATCTTTTGCTGTAATTCTTCCTTCTATCCTACATCTCGCCCCCTCCTCTCTCTAAAAGCAGATGCTGCTACTGTGTCCGTGAGCCTTCCTCATTTCTCCTTTTACTGGCAACCCCACGCCTGCATCCAGCGACCTCCTCTCTCTCATGGACTCAGCAGTTACTTCCATGCTAATTTCCATCTCCATCATTTACCTTTCTGCTCAACTCCAGCTTCACGTTTCTGATATTAAGGTATAAAATTTTACCATACTTCCAAGTCATATTCCAAAAATTATAATCCAAAACTCACTTCCAAAAATCATATTCTTTCTCTTGACATCCATATATGGTTTAGTGGATTCACTCTACTCAAAGACCCCTTGGCCTTGAATCTCAGTCTGCTTTCTTTCTCTCCACCACGTCCATCTCCTCGGAAAGGTAATTTGTTGGTTCTACCTACACCCCATGCCCCATCAAGATCTAACTTCCCCTTTCCATTTTTACTGCTATCACATTAACTCAGGCACCTCTTAATATTTCCTTGGAAAATTGCAACTGCTCTGTATATGGTTTTTGCAACTGCTCTGCCTATGGTTTTTATGTGCATAGTTCCCATAAATATTTCTCCATTGAAGATAACCCACAATACAACTTTAATCATGTTACTCTGCTGCTTGAAAACTCTCATATGCCTTAATGTTTAATTAATAACATATGTATTCTTCAAACAAAAATTCCAGACACTCCTAAGTGCAACATCCATTTCCAAACTAATGGTCCACTGCTTCCCTACCAGGGCCGATGCTTCGTTTAAATTGGGTTATTGAGTGTTTTATCAAACATGTCTGGAGCTTTTCTTAATGCCCATGCTTTGAACCTTTCTTCTCAGACTTTTTACTTCTTATCTGGGTTCATGATTTGCATTTTGTACAGTCTTCATCTGCCTTACGGATTGAGATTTTAAATAGACAGACTACATCTTAACCATCTGTGTGTCTCAGTAATCTGAAATATCTTATAAGTGGCAAATGTTTAATAAATGTTTATTCAATGCAGTGTTATCTATATAATCTCATTTTGGTAGTTATTGCTATATCTTTACAATGAGGCAGGATGTATATAAATTTCAACTGGTTTAATAGCTCACTTCAACTACCTTTAGCATTCTTCTCATTATTTAAAAAATAATGGTGTTGCAGACATGAATTTGAAATGTTACAAACTTACATATGTAATGACGTAATGCTATTTCTCTAGAACTAAAACTACATTAGTGCAAATTCCCTTGCTGGAATATCTTCCGTATCTTCTTATGGTTTCTGCATGGCCTTATCTCTTTTCTGATCCTTTCTTTCTTCTTATTTCTTCTTCTTCTTTTTCTCAATTAACCTTAGTCTTGTCAGAGACATGCTATTTTAGAACTCATCCACACTTTCATGAAATGTTTGGAAATAATGATTTTCACACTATTGATACATTCCTCTACTTTTACTATTATTATTTGAAAATTTCTCAGAGGCATGTTTATTTAGTAAACAATATTTGCACATGTTTAGAATTCTGAGAGGTAAAGCTAGAACTTTAGGACACAATACATGAACAGGAGTGCTACTGCCCGAGATTTGGAGGGCACGACAGGAATGCCCTTCTCCTCTTCGTCACCTTCACACTTGGCACTGTCCTCACATGCAGAGAACACTCAAAAAAAGAGCAGTTACATTGAACTGCTCAGGGCATTTAAAAAATAGTAGGCTGATGGGCTATACTCACATTTTTGCTACACTGACTTGCTGAGCTCTAAACTCAACCTTGACCATTTCATGCCTGGTTTATAACACCTGCCCCAATGAACAGCAGCTGGGTAATAACTTACAAAAACATCAGTTGAATTAGAAAGCAGTGAATCTTTGGACTCTCCCAATTATGTGCTTAAAGGTTTTTAAGAAAACCAAGCCTAGCACACAATTGCCCTTAGGACCTAAATTAATAAGCGTACTATAGGAGGGTACAAAAGAGTTAAATATATGTTTTTACTTGTAAACTGGTAATGTCTTAAATAAGTGTGAATGCTTCCAGTCAGAAATCATGTTTTTCCTTTAATGGAGATGTGAATTCATAACTTACATAGAGATGTAAATATGACAGCTACATAACATCGGTTGAAATTACTAGGCTACGTTTTGGTTACAAAAAGCAGCACTTTATGCAAAGAGTGAAAAAGAAAAATCAACACATCAAGTATAGTCTATATTAATTACCACACATTGTACCTAATCATGTGACTAATAAGTGCAGTGTCACTGCTAAAAAATATTCACCCCTCTCAATTTAGCCAAAACAATGCAAAATATTATGTAACTGACCTGTTCAACAAGCTCTTGTGAACTTTTCCTTGAAGAGGTAAGGTAGAGAAGTGTTTCAAAGGAGCTTACACTTGAACTTCAAAGGAAATGAAATCACACATTCTGGTTTATATTCTGAAAGCTACAGCATTTATTACTCTCATACACTGGATTTTTCAATTACTTCCCTTATCTGCTCTCATCCCTCCAAAGAACATATTCCACAGACTATTTCTGAATATTCTGAAATCCTTATTTCTGAAATGTCAACATGGGCAGCTGAAAACACTTGGCCACATCTAGGAGACAGGTCACACAGATGCTCACCCAACTTTGCTATCGACTAAGTAAATTTTGTCAATGTTCTTCTCCACTTGTGTTTCAGGATTTTCACCCAAATGATGAGGCCAGATGGATTTGGGAATTTCTATTGTTCTTTGCAACTCAAAAGTTATGATTGTTTTCAATCTCTCAAACCTGGAAAGGTAGCTAGGAAATAGTACTTAACCAAAATACTGACTTCTATTGGTTTTGATAGAAAAAGAGTCAAATGTGGAATTACTTTGAAACAACTTATTTAACCTAAGAAATACAAGCGATGTTAGAGACTGCTACATTTTCCACTAACATCCATCCACCCCTCTGAGTCTGAGCTTAGGACATACCCACAGCTGGAGACCACATCTCGTGGCCTCTGTGGCAACTGTATGTGGCCCTGTGACAAAATGCTTGCCAATGGAATTGGAGCAGCATGGATATGACCACTGTTTCTGGGTTAGGTAACTGATAAAGGAATATATATGCATGTCTTGCCCCTTCCTTCTACTAGCTGGGAGTTGCTGAGAATTTTTAGAGCAGCTGCCTTGAACCAGAGAAGGAAATCTATAGCCTGAATAGCCTTCATTGGGATGTGCCTTGAGGGAAAAAAATTTTCTATTTTTTTAAGCAACTGAGTATTGAATGTTTTTTTTTTACACCAGTTAAGCTGCTATGCTAATACAGGCAATCACAAGGAAAAACAAAAATAGAAAATTATTTAGAATAATTAGCAGTTTCTAATCAAAATTCAATATCTCAGATGTAGTAATTTAATACCCAATGGCTATCTGTCTATGGATCTATCATTTATCTATTCCTTTTCTGAGGAAACAAACTTACTAGACAAAAACGAATGCATACAGAATTAACAGAATGACCTAGAAAATGTGGGGCTTCTAGAGGAATGCTGGGGATATGCCAGACTCACTGAGAACCGCACTACATCTTTCTGTGAGCCTCTGATTTATAACACCGAGAACAATGGCCCAGCAGACACAGATGCAGCCAAAATCCCAGCTCATCCATCTGGGCACGTCGCAAAACCACAGAGCCCCAGTTTTGTCAGTTATAAATTAGAAACTCTGAAAAGACGTTGCCCAATTCACAGCGCTGTGATAAGGGGGAAATAAACTTATGTCTGCTAAAGTTAATTGGAAATTGTCATTTTAGAGCGGGGCTTCTCACATGGAATTGAGTAGCAGAATCATCTGGAGGGCTTGTGGGGCCCCAACCCAGAGATTCTGACTCACTGGGTCTGGGCTGGGGCCTGAGAATTTGCATTTCTAACTCTTCCTTATTCTTGCTTTGGTTTGTTTTTGTTTTCCTAGCTTCTTAAGGTGATAGAGTAGGTTACTGACTTGAAATCTTGCTTATTTTTTAATATACTTGTTTGTAGCTATAAATTTCCCTCTTAGCACTGCCTATGTTTATAACTGTCATGTCTACTTGAAAGATTGACACTTTTATCCTTATAAAATTTCCATCCTTGTCTATAGTATCAGTTTTTGTCTCAAAGTCCAGCTATTGTGGCTGGTACAAGCATAGCCACTTCCAGTTCTTCTGATATTCACATCTGTGGTATTTCCTTTCCATCTTTATTCTTTCTACCTGGTTGTGCTTTTCTTTTTTTAATTAATTTATTTTTTAACATCTTTATTGGAGTATAATTGCTTTACAATGGTGTGTTAGTTTCTGCTGTATAACAAAGTGAATCAGCTATACATATACATATATGCCCATATCCCCTCCCTCTTGCGTCTCCCTTCCACCCTCCCTATCCCACACCTCTAGGTGGTCACAAAGCACTGAGCTGATCTCCCTGTGCTATGTGGCTGCTTCCCACTAGCTATCTATTTTACATTCGGTAGTGTATATATGTCAGTGCCACTCTCTCACTTCGTCCTAGCTTACCCTTCCCCCTCCCCATGTCCTCAAGTCCATTCTCTAAATCTGTGTCTTTATTCCTGTCCTGCCCCTAGGTTCATCAGAATCATTTTTTTTTAGATTCCATAAATATGTGTTAGCATATGGTATTTGTTTTTCTCTTTCTGACTTACTTCACTCTGTATGACAGACTCTAGGTCCATCCACCTCACTACAAATAACTCAATTTTGTTTCATTTTATGGCTGAGTAATATTCCACTGTATATATGTGCCACAAAGGGCTGTTCTGCTGCACACCGAATTCTTGGTTAACTAGTGTTTTTCTTTCAGTTCTTGGACTATGTCATCCCACTGCCTTTCGGCCTCCACAGTTTCTGGAGAGAAATCAAACTATTAATCTTTTGAATATCCTTTATACCTGATGAGTTGTTTCTTGCTTGTTGCTTTTAATAGTCTTTTTGTGTTTTGACCGTTTGATTTTATGATGTGTTAGGTGTGGATTTCTTTAAGTTTATCGACCTGGAGATCACTGTGCTACTTACATGGAATGTTAATGGTTTTCATCAAATTTGAGAAAGTTCTGGCCATTTTTCTTCAAATGTCTGCTCTGCCCTCTTCTCTCCTCTCTTGTTGGAGGTCCTATTATGCCAATGCTGGTACATTGACCACAGGCCTCTGAGGTTCTGTTTATTTCTTGTTTTAGTCCCTTTTTTCCCTGTTTCTCAAACTAGATAATCTCAACTGACCTGTCTTTGAGTTCACTAAATTTTTTTCTTCTACATGCTCAAATTTGGTGTTGAGTCCTAAACTTTTTCATTTCAGATATCGTACTTTTAACTCTGGAATTTCTACTTGGATCTTTTATCCTAAAATTTCTTTATTGATATATTTTAGATGTGATTTCCTTTAGTTATATAAAGATATTTAAACTAGTTGATTTAAAATTTTCCCTTGTAAAAGGCAAACGGTCTAAGGCATGAGTTTCTTTAGGACCCTTTCTATAGATTATTTTTATTTCTGTGTGTAAACCTCATTTTCTTTGCATGTTTCGTATTTTTTTGTTGTTGTTGAAAACTAGACATTTTAAATAATATAATGTGGCTACTCAAGAAATCAGATTCACCTCTCTCCCCAGGGTTTGTTGTTCTTTCTGTTAGTTTAGTGTATTTCTGAACTAATTCTGGGAAGTCTGTGTTCTTTGTTGTGTGCAGCCCCTGAAGACTCTGCTTGGTTAGCTTAGTGGTCAGCTGATTATCGGCCAGTTTTCCTCACACACCTAGAACCATAAAGCCTCCCTGTCTGTACCATAGAGTCCTGTGTGCATGGTGGGGCACCTTCAACATCAGACAGCTTAAAATTCTGCCTTCGTCCTCACTTTCTACTTGTGCAGAGCTTTGGGTTCAGCCAGAGGTGAGGCATCAGAGCATTCTCAGGTCTTTCTTGACCATCTGCACAGCCCTGAGCATGCACATGGCAGTTTGCATAGACAAGCCCTTCTAGATTTCCAGGTTTCTGTCAGAACTTTTCAAAGTTCCTATGGACATCTCCTTCCCTAGCTTTTCCTTTTAAGTTTTATGGTTAGCTTATTGTTTGCTCCCAACTGTTTCCTCAGTGTCAGGCAGCTGCAGTGTTAAACAACTGCTGCTAATTGTTTTGAACAATGCCCTTAAGGAAAAGGCTGTTCCACTGGGTGAATACTAAGTCAGGTCAAATAATTGACAGGCCTTGAAAGCAGATTTTCCAGGGCACTATCAGGTCAAATAATAGCACTGCTCTGAGAATGGGACTTTGAAAGACATTCAGCTCTGTTTTTACTCCTCTAGAGGGGGTTTCTTTCCTAGTTTTCAAGGATACCATGTTGCTGGAGAGGCGGGATGGAAATAAAGCACATTAAAATGCTGCAAAACTCACTTTTTTTACAGAGATTCAGCTGTCCTTCTTGAAAACAAAATGGTCCCCAGATTATCATAAGCCTTTGGTTAATTTCCAGATACCTGAAAATGTTGATTCTGTCAAGCTTTACCACTGTCCTCAAGTCTTCTGTGAAGGAGATAACTTTTACAGGTCCTTACTCCACCATTCCTGATGACATAATTTAACAAGTAAAATTTGTATATCTGTGTTCACAAGTTAGCTCTTGAAACCAACAGTTTAGATATAAAATAGTGTATCATTTCATAAGGGTACGTAAATTTGAATACAAGTTCAAATGAGGAATGGGAAAATAAGAGATTTTCTCCTGATAATAAATAATAATTAGATACCTTCCTTCATGAAACTCACTACTATTTCTGGTAATGTATACATTTTAGCAGCATAGTTATCTAGGTTAAATTTCTAGGACTTAGTTGAAGCATGTCTCAACTACTAGCTGTATCGGACATTGAAATGTTTCAAGATCCAGTCTACTCAAGTGTTAGTTTAAACCTCCACCAAGGAAGCCATGAATAAATGTAGATCACATATGCTGGTTGAGTAATTGCATTTTAAACACAGAATGATTTCGATGACACCATCCTGTATTTAGCCTGAACACCTTACTTTTCCCAGGAACTCACTCCTCATGTTGTTAAGTATACCTTTCTGAATGTATTTGCTTTATAAAAAGGAAGGACTTGATTTCATTTCCAATTTCACAGTCACACTACTGCTTCAAGTTATTTCACATCAATGGCAATATTTGGACAATAGAGGCATCACTTTAAGATACTTGAACCTTACTCTACACTCCTGAATTCTGTTCGTTCCCCTATTACATCAACCTTATTTCCTAAATTCCTCTGCATATACATTCTGAAATAATTTTCTTATGATGTGCTGACATAGTCTGAGATTTTATATTGTGTTCAATTTAAGTAGTTCATATTCCCTGGAACCACTTTTAGCTGTAGCACTCATTGTCCTTCTTATCAGCAAGCTGCAGACTTGGTCCCAATGTTCCTGTTGAAAATTATATTCTCTGGTTAAGAAGTATTCCATCTCCTTTGGAAATTTAGAGGATACCTGTGAGGTTCTGGACTTCAGAAAAAATCTTTATAATGTCTTAGTGGTTTCAGTCCCCAACTGGATGTCATGAAATTTTAATTACAGCCTAAAACTATATGTTTTGTTTCTTTATGCTACTCCATTGAAGACTGACAATTTAACACAATTCATTACTATTGTCATTTTACAATTTATTTCATATTTCTATATCACAAGATGGCATATATAAAATAATTTGACTTTTTTGGCGTTAGGACATTTCTATGGGATTTTTAGAAAGACAAATACATTTCATTATTAAACCTTTCTTATAAGAAACTCCATATTTGCAGACTGTGTGGTATGTAGTGCCAATCATACTGGTTGAAAGAAGGTTACAGAGTGTTTTAATGCAGACAGTAATTTATTATGCCCTATTCTCTTCTTTAATTTTCACTTTTTCTCTTTCCCTTTATGTGGGTCCTTTCAATCAGGTTTTAAACAGATTCAATTCTATCTCATTTTGAAAGAAAAGAATGGGGAAAAAAATAGAACCCTTTTATATACTACATTCGGTTCCATACTCCCACTCCAAAAGCTGTGTTTTTACCTTCATCTCAATAGCCACACTTCTTAAAAATCGTCAACATTCAGTGCCTGTGTTCATGCATTTCCCGTGGTCAGGCACAAACTGCAATCCTGCTCGCTGTACCCTCACCATTTCACAGAAACCGCTCTCACTGACCTCCCCTAACCACCCAACTTTCTTAAAGCAATTCCCTCCCTTCGCTTCTGGGACAACCAACTTCCTGCCTGCCAATCAGCTACTTCACCTACTTTCCAAAATCCTCTTCCACTGGCCATGTAAGAAGGTCTATGTTCATCAGAGTTTTGTCCCATATTCTCTTTATAGCCTCCTCACCCTACATGAAGACTCGATGCCTTCTATTACTATTTACATGAAGACAGACACAAAGACTGTAATGCATGTCCAGATCTCTCTCCCGAGCCCACAAGCCATCCCCACTTGGTATCACGTAGGCTTGCACATCACATACTCAAAGGGTCATTTCCTTTCCAAACCTGATTCATTCCCCCTGCCATGTTAAAAATTTCAATATCTACCACCTAAGTACCCAATAATCCATGGTAATAATATCTTGGGTAACTACTTTATCTCCTCTCCCTCCTTCAACACACCTAACAAATTAATCACCATGACTTGTTTTATATTAGCTCCAAACAGTTCCTAAATTAATCCACTCTTATGCCCACTTCCACTTCCTAGTCCGTGTTGCTTCTTTCTTGATTAGATTACAACTACAGTCTCTCACCCACTCTCCACATCTTCAGTACTGCTTTTTCCAACAGTCGTAGAGATTCTTTTTTAAACATCTGAACATATCATTCTCGTTGTTAATACCCTTTAGAGAGTTTGCATTCATCTTCCTTTTATCAATACCTTTATTGTGGTTTACAAGATTTAACCACTTTTCACTATCCAATCTTACTTCCTTTTTTTCCCCACTGACACTGATACTATTTCATTTCTGGGATGCCATCAAGTCTTTTCTGGCTTCTTGGTCTTCATAATCTGTGTTCTATACCTGCAGGTGTATTACTATCACCCTTGTTATTTGCTTAAGTTTTAACTTAGCTTTCTGCTTAGATGCTACTTCCTCCAGGGAGGTCACTTTAAGCCCTAACATCTGGGTTTGATACACCTGTGTCAGTAAGTACATTTTGTTTTAAGCAGCAGATGTTTATGGCATCATTTGAAAAGTGAAGAAACAGGTTCAAGGTTATGCTTCTAGGAAGAAGTTCCAAACGACCCCATAGAAATGGCCTGATGAGGAGACTGCTGTTATGACTGCTGCTGCCTTGAGAACTGGATGCTGTAGTTCGCATTGATCTCAGATTCACCTCTACTGCTCCCCCCACTTCTGCTCCCACACACCTAAGGTCTAGACTGTGAACTTTCCCTGGCCACACCTGAATATGGGAGGTCACCACTGCCCCCCACATTCCACAGTGACTCCCACAGAGAGTCTCTCTCAATTTGCTCACTTCCAGCTGGTTCCTTATAAAAACTGTTCTGATTGGTGGAGCCCAGAATGAAGACTTGAGTCATAGTTTTTAGGAAGGCTGAAGAAGCAAGTTCTCAAGGTTCTACCTGAGGCTGTTGGAACTTACAACGCTGGAAATTCTCCCCAAATATTAAGGGTGCTCAGAAGGTTCTGCTCAGCCGGAAATCGTGATCAGTATTCACTGTAATTGATGGTTGCCCTCTCAAAGCACTGTTCACACGGTGTTGTAATCTCCTGTTTATGCGTCTGCTTCTCACACTGCTCGGGAAACCCACTGAGATCAAGGATCAGGATCAGCACATTCACTGTTCCATCCACAGTCATCAGCCCAGAAAGCTGCAGCTACCATTCCTCCCTCCTCCCCACCCCCCCACTCCTACAGGAGACCACAGAGAGATCGCGCAAAGGGAAAATGGTGAATCTGCAAACAGCCATGCTTACCAGGGTTCTTTCCTCATGCTGCTCTGGGACAAAGAGGAAGGAAAGGTCTCAAATCCCCGATGTTGATAGTCTTTTAGGAGATTAGATTATGACACCACAGGGACATGGGACAACAGTGACCCCAACCTGCATCCCCTCTTCCAATACCCTAGGAGTTCTCTGTGGTGAGGGGCACAGGGACAGGCCAGCCATGCTGTCCTGTGGAAATCTGTGCCCATGCAAACAGGGGGCCGGGAGAATAGCTGCCCCTTTGCCTTCACAGCACCATCCCTAAGAGTCTCAGTCCCATCAGTGTCTGGCAGTATTAGTGAGATACTGAGCTCTGCCCTGTACGCAGGTACTGTTCCAAAGTATTGGCCATCAGCAGTATTACCTATATTATTAAATGTGTGGGTTTATAAAATCCATCATTAAGAAAGAGAGATAGAGTTCCATCTACCTTTCACCAAGACTGAAAAATTAAAGCTCATCTCCATAGTGTCTACTTTAGTGGATAGCAGTGTTTTTCCTGGCACACTGGTCACTAAGTTATGCTAATGTTTAAGAAGTTATTAATTTCTGGCTTCTATGCCACCAATCTACTGAAACTATTCCTCTCAAACTGCATCCTAGTGTCCTCCATGTTGTCAAAATCAATCATGGTAAGTTTTCTACTTGTTGTCAATGAACTCTCTATTACACCTGACATGTTGATGTTACCTATTAAAATATCCTCCTTCTTTTTCTCCCATTAGCTGCTTTTATCTTGATTCATGTACACAGCCTTTCCTGGTTTTCTAGGCTTTGTGCTTCTTTCCTACCCCTTTCATTGCTGTGTTTTGCTATTTTTGCCCATCTCTTAAAATGAGCATGCTTGGACATTTCATCAAAACTTGTAGTTTTCAGCAATGATCTCACCACTCTTTACTCTTCATCCACCCGTATTCTGACCTCTAGGTTCACATGCTGATAAGAAGCTTCACATGCATATTGGGAAGATCCAATGGAATGACCCACAGCTCCCTAAGCTCAGTTCGTTCTTAAAGGAGCTCTGCACTTGTCTCTCAGTATCTCTCATCTGCTTCGTTGCAAATGCCTCTTACTGGTGAGCTTGACCACTGAGTTGCTCCACTCAGATCTCCACAGTTCAATGTGATTTTGCTAAAATACACGTACGTCTCTGCTGTTTCTCTGACTGAAATGATTCAGTGGCTCCCTGTTGCCTATAGCAGAAATCACAAGTGTCTTGTCTTGGTCTATTGAGTAGGATTATAGTGAGTTGTAAGAAACAGATACCTATAACGACGTGAGATTTCCTGCCCTGATGAATATGGCATCACATGGCCTTTCGTGTTTGGCCTATCATGTCTATGACTTTCATTATCAAGGGGACTTCGTGGTCTGGGATGTGTGCTCCAGCTGTAGCCATCAATTCCAATCCTGGCAGCAAGAAAACAGGAAGTGGAGAGAGGAACGGGCTTCCCCTGTAAAGGACACTTCTCAGGAAGCACCGATCCCATCTGTGTTTGTCCCATTGACCAGAAATTGGTTCCATGGACAGAATATTCAGAAGGCAGGATCAAAGTGTCATCTTTATTGTGAAATCCATGCATCCAGCAGACTTTTGGAAGTCCTTTCACTATGGAAGGAGAGGAGAGTGGGTAGCGGTGGACGGCTGGCAACCTTGGGTGCTGTCCCTGCACTTTGGCCACTTCACTGTGTGAATGATTCTGTCCACGAAAGGAACCCTTGTCTCCCCAAAACCACTCGGTCGCTGCATACAATTCAGCTGGGGTCTCAGTGACGGGCTTATATGAGCTCCTCATGGCTGGTTGTGGCTACTCATGGTCTAAAAATCTAAATCTCAAGCACTTTTGTTTAGCCCCACTAGTGGTGTCTGAATAAGATAACTACAATAGCAATTCTCTTTTTGGAAGAGGAAACTAGGAAGCATAACAGTAATCATTTGTCAACAGGAACGATCAAGAGTCTTAATCCTGTCTCCTCCAGTGGGCTCCTGGCTGCCATAAGGCCATTTTATTACATTAAATTCTTTTAAGTTATTCTCTAGAATAAATCAAAGAGGTTTAATTTTTTTCCCATGGGTTATGTTTTTGGCTAGACTGGATTCTCTGGGTTTTGCTAGGATCCTTCATTACCTTTTAATTACATCATTTTTTCATATATACCACACCATTTAAAAACAAACAAGCATTGGAAAATGGAATATTATTCAGAGCTAAAAGAAATGAGCCATCAAGCCATGAAAAGACATGAAGGAAACTCAAATGCATATTCCTAAGTGAAAGAAGGAAATCTGAGAAGGCTACATACTGTATGATTCCAACTATATGACATTTTGGAAGAGGCAAAACTATAGAGACAGTAAAAAAGATCCATGGTGGCCAGAGGTTCAGGGGTAGGAGGTGGCTAGGTGGAGCACAGAGGATTTTTAGGGCAGTGAATCTACGGCAGTGAATCTAACCTGTATGGTGGATACGTGTCATTATACAATACCTTTGTCCAAACCCAAAGAATGAATACCAACAGTGAGTCCCAATGTAAACTATGGACTTTGAGTGATTATGACGTATCAATGTAGGTTCATCAATTATAAGAAACGTACCACTTTCATCTTAAAAAATTACCTGATTTGTGTTTAATTTTCATCAGTTTCTTTTGCTATGTGTTCACATTCAATAATATTTTCCTCTTCAACATCTAATCTGCCAAATACCCTAACCAGAATATTTTTATGGCATACATTATTGTTTTTAATCTTTTGAATTGTGATTTAAATATGTTTTCTTTTCCATGATTCTATCTCATTTTAAAATACGTGAGATACAATTATAGTAACTATTTTAATATTCCTTTTTGCTAAATGACGTCTGTATGAATTCTAGATTGGTTTTGATTTTTTTTTTTTCCCCTCCTCTTTAAGGATTACATTTTCTGCTTCTTTCCATGCCTGGTAATCTTTTATAGCATGTCAATTATTGTGAATTTTACTTGGTTGTTGGCTGTATATTTTGGTATTCCTATAAATATTCTTGAGTCTTGTTAGAGAAGGCATTTAAATTACTTGCGATGAGTTTGATCCTTGTTGTTATCGCTTTTAATATTTCTTTAGGCATTACCGGAGCAGAATTTAGTCTAGGGATAATTATTCCCCAGCACTGAGCCAAGGCTGGTCTGTGCATTCTACTTAATGCCCCATGAATTAAGCAGTCTTCCAATGTGGCTGGGGGGAGCAGGCACTGTCCTCAGCCCTGTGTTAGTGCCGAATGACTACTGTTCCCACTCAATCCTTCAGGCGGTTCTTACTCTGGCTTTCAGTACTTTTCTCACATGCACATGCTTTACAGCCTTCAGCTGAAGTTTCCAAAGGACCATCTGCAGAGCTGCATATTTCTTTCTCCCTGTACCTCTCTCCCCTCCTTTGCTCTGTTCTGTGAATTTTAGCTGCCTTGTTCTCTTTGGACTCTCGGCTCTGCCCAGTTCCTCCCTCCCTGTGCTACGGGCTGGAGACTCACTCAAGACGGCTCCTGGGGTGACCATACGGCACAACTGATTTGCTTCCCATCCCTCAGGGATCACTGACCTATATTGCCTGGCGTCCAGGGTCTTGAAAGCTCAAGTTTCATATTTTTTTGCACTCTATTCATATATTTTGTGGTATTTGGTTTGCCTGATTTAATTTGGAGACTGCCATTAGCTTCTTGATCACCTATCATTGATGTTTTTATTTTTGGTGGAACAAATTTAATAATACCCATGTTGCTGGCCCAACGCTTTAGCACTAGGGATACTACGTTTTATTACCCCACCCCCGACTCCTCTGGCTCAGGTCCCCCTGGCAGCAGCAGCAGAAATCAGGCTGTGATTCAGGCCTAGTAATCACCTGAAGCAAACCCACGGGAAGTTCTGGAATTATAATGGCCTTTCATAATTGCCTACGGTTGCAGGCTACCCAAGCCTTTATACTTCCATACTGATCAACAGCAGATGTGAAATGCTCTGCGAAAGGGCATGATCTTGGGAAAGATGGATCTCAGCAGTTGAGGCAACATCCTCAGGGGCTGAAAGTAAAACTGTCTGCTGCTGGTACAGCCAGCACGGGCATCAAGTCCTTATGGACTAGGAATCCAGGTGGAATATCACAGATTGTGCCACATTCACATCCTTTAAAGAATGGCTTTAACATTTAGAGATGCGTAGCTTCCAGAAGAAGCTGAGGAAGGAGAAAGGAACTTCTGTGAGTCAGTTTCAAAAATTCGAAGATTAATCATATAGCAGAAGGATTACAGCTTTCTATTAATGCATAAGTATATCTCAAATTTCAGATATAGAAAATATGTCTAAACCAAAGGGTGTGTCCATTAGTGATAAACACTGACTCAGCCACTTGACAAAATCCATAACGTTAAATGCTGACATCCAGTAGGAAATCGGACTTCAGTGCATTTAAGGTCCCTTGCAACGCTAATATCTCTTCTTCTGGTTTGATTTTCTCCCCTCTCCTATGCTGTGTTCTTTCTGGGATCTTGTAATCTTTACATAGTGATGTATAAAGATTTACGTAAGTAAACAAAAAATGCATTCACTTGTTACTCCCCTCCACTGAACTGAGGCAGGCTTCCAGGTCTTCTATTGTTCCTTGAGCAACAACAAATGTCTCCTGCTCCGGTTTCTTACCCAGTCATTAACACTCTCAGGCGAACATAGCTGGGGGCAGTGCTGAAGCCCCTGCAGTTAAATCTCTCTGCGTGTGAATTCTTTTGCTTCCACCTGCTTTGTTTTGACATGTATATCTTCCTTTGGGACCCATGTTCAAGAAAAAGTAGAAAATCCTAGGTTAAAAAATATTGCCTCAACCCCTTCTACAATGCTGCCTGGTTTTTACTTTCTATCCAACGGTAAATTTATAATGATCCTTATGGTTGTCAGTGGGCTCTGGTATTCTTGAAAGAAAGCATTGAGGTACACATCTAAAAAAAGACAAAAGACTTTTCTGTTTGTAAAGTCACTCATAATACTAAAGACCTGGCTCACCCTAATGAAATAACTGGAGATGCACTACAAAATGGTAGACGTTGCTTCCACGAGAAGGTTAGATTTCACACTATATGTAAGAATATTTTAATACCACAAGGATTCTTGATAATTTACATCCTAAACTTTGAGCAAAAGAAATATTATTTTGAATGTTTTTATATAAACTAAAAATACTGCTAAATTATAACTGTATTTCATAAAATACATTTGTTTCTGGATCTATGAGGAAAAAAATAAAGCAGACATTCTTATTCTAAAGTAAGGAATGTCATCTAATGTGGAATCTGCCATTATATCTGGCACTTTGGAATGACAGCCAACTTGAGACAAGCTGTAAGGTTTTGTATGAAAAATTACAAAATTCTGTCCCCCCAAAAGTAGTAAATAAATGTTTCCCAGGTTTTACAGACTTAATTTGGTTTTTAAAATGTAGTTTGAACGCATCTTTTTGAATATGGGGTTCTACACACCTACCCCCCATTGTTTTTCCAGTAGGAATACATTTCACATTTATAAATTTTATTTGTTAAGGGATAATATGCTACTTCCTGGGAAAAAATGATATACAAATGGTAGCATCTTCAGAATTGCATGCTTTTACCACAGATAAATTTCCTGGAGAACTTAAATGCAGATGAACTGCATATCTGAGGATTTTTTTTCCCGTCATTGGGAAATCCATAAAGAAGAGATTTTCTTTTTTTGGTAATGCAACAAATCTGATCTTATATGAATGCTTTAATCTTAAATATTTCAATATTTCATAATGATTTTAAGCATTTATTATATTATTTTGAGGAATATTTGCATCTTTCAAGTTGACAACCTAGTTAAATGCATCTCCTAACAATTTAAGCTCTTAAAATATCACATATTCATCAAATGCATTCTATGTGATCTGTATTAATCTAGCTACAAGACAGGGCAGATTAAAATATTATTTAAAGAGTTAGAGACACAAGAAATCTAGCTATTTTCTTGCTCTAATATTTTTGTTTACCTGATGATGAAACTAAGACTGATATATATTATAAAATTTCAAAATTCATGAACCGTATAAGATTAAAATCATTTCTTGAAGGACAGGGAGAATTTGCATAGACAAAATTTAATGGCCCTAAGGAAAAGGGGACACCCAATAATTACTTGAGGGCACCACTGGACACATTGGTCTGTGTCAGCATTCATACTCAGACACCTGAAACATCTTCCTTCCTCCCTTCTGCACTGAGGGCATATGGGGACCAGGCAACAGATGAAGTGCTGGCTAAGCTCCGTCTACCACAGTCCCACTCAGTCCACAGACCTACCCGACGGCTAGTTCTTCAGTTCCTAAATGAGCAAACAGAACAGATATGTTTTTGAGTATGTCACCCTTTCCATGTTGGGTCTTCACCTGGTGGCTTAAAAGCTATTATATATAGAAGACCAAGTAGAAACTTATGAAACTTGCCCTCCCCCACCCCAGTGTAGCCAAGACTGTAAATCAGCAGCAATATTCTTTCCCTTGGACACCCTTACGGACATAAAGGGTATAGGGTGATGCCTGTCAGTTTGCCACTTAAATTACCAGTCAGATCCTGCAAAACACACGTGGGGCTTGGAGCATGGCAGCATACGTCTGCACACTTAACCAGGAAGCAGCTGCCACACCTGCCACTGTCTTTGCTAGAGCAGGTTAACACAGATTACATGGCTGCAGTCAAAGAAAGGGATCAGAACGAGTTCACATCCACATGAATAAAACAACAGTACACATTGTGAGTTTTGCTCCAAGGCTGGGTTTAATATCCAACCTTCTGCCATAACGTCATCTGGAGAGACCTGAATTTCCTGATAATCCTACTGAATATCATGTGAATCCACTGAATTGATGGCATCATGCTAATAGATCACAGAAACACATTGGAGGCCACAGTGAGACAGATGTATGCCAAAGGGTAGGACACTTACCCCATGCATATTTCGGGTGGTGCCACGTTGGTAAAATTTAGGTGTTCAGTGTCAGGGGCATGCTGGAGCACATTATCAAAAGTAAGGGAGAGGGACTTCCCTGGTAGTACAGTGGTTAAGAATCCACCTGCCAATGCAGGGGACACAGGTTCAAGCCCTGGTCTGGGAAGATCCCACATGCTGCGGAGCAACTAAGCCCGTGCACCACAACTACTGAGCCTGTTCTCTGGAGCCCGTAAGCCACAACTACTGAGCCCGAGTGCCAAAACTACTGAAGCCTGTGTGCTTAGAGCCCGTGCTCCACAACAAGAGAAGCCACCACAATGAGAAGCTGGCACACCGCAATGAAGAGTAGCCCCCGCTCGCTGCAACTACAGAAAGCCTGTGCGCAGTAATGAAGACCCAATGCAGCCAAAAAGAAATAGATTTTTTTAAGAAAAGTAAGGGAGAAATGATTGAATCATGTGCCTCTCACCACAAAGAAGGTACAACAATGCCTGTGATGGTTAATTCTAGGCACCAACCTAGGTAGGCTATGGTGCCCAGTTGTTTGGTCAAACCACAGTCTCCATGCCCCTGTGAATGATTAACATTTGCGATCAGCAGCCCTTGAGTAAAGCGGACAACCTTCTGTAACATGGGTGGGCCTCATCCATTCCGCTGAAGGTCTTAAGAGCAAGATCTCTTAGGGCTTCCCAAATATTCCCACATATTGCCTCAGCTGAAAACAAATGCCTCTCCCAAGGCTATGTTCCCCCCTGGGCAGCTATGTCTCATGAAAGGTCAACGGAGATCCAAAAGGACCAGGTTGGGCCACCTCTGAAGGGTCATCTACCCTGGGCTCCCTTGGTGACTGTCAGCCTGGATTGCAGCCCAACTTCTCCCTCTGCCCAGCTCTGCTCCATTCTCTCCCTTCTACATGACTTCACACAAAAGCACATGCTTTTTTTAGCTCATCTATGTCAGAGGCTGATTCCTGGGACTTCAAACTCTGATATATGAAAAAAAATTTTTTTTTTTTTATTGAAGATGATAGGCACCAAAATAAGGTAGGAAAATTTTAGTAGAACAAGAGAAAGTAGTTAAATACACCTTAACTAATTCTTATTTCACACCTTAGGCTATTTCAATCCATTCTTGCTTCCACTAGGGTCAGGCAAAATTTTTACCACAGTGGATTCTTTAGTTAATATCATATTCCCAGTGATAATATATTACTTGTCTTTGTTGTCACATCCTTCTTCATACAAAAGCTTTTGTACAGGGACCAGGTAATTTTTACTACAATATAAATATATGCTAAGTCACGCTATGAAAAACTCATTATAAAATTATTTGTCCAAATTTCTGTAGTAACAAATTCTTCACTTCTCAACTCTGGTAAATGGTAGAATGTGAAGCCCGAAGCTGTCTAATATACAGGTTATATCCACAAAGAAATCTAGATGTGTGAGCACAATTTGAACCTCTTCCTGCAGAGATGCTATAAAAAGGCTGTTTTCTCATTACGCTAGGGTTTCCACTGTGCTGAGCTAAGAGGTACTGTTACTAATGATCAGAAGCGCACAGCCATCGTCCCTTTGCACTTCAATCACATTAGCCACTTAAATGGCAATATATCAAAGGAAAGGGTTTATACAGCTTTTCATTTGTGCATGTTTTCAAATAACGTTATCTCATTTACAACACCACATATCCAAAACTTCTGTTAAGATTAGAAGTATAACAGTGAGTCCACTGATGATAAGCGTCGGCTCCTAAGGGCTCTCGGGATAAGTAAAATAACGGTAGGAATAGAAGACATACAGGCCTGATGAGTCTCCTTTGCAAACCCAGAGCTACCGTCTTGCAACATTTTGACAAAAAGTAATTACTTCCTTTATTTTGCCCAAGGGCTAAATTTCTAACAAAAAAAAGTAAAAATAAAAATTCAGAATACATGTTGAGTTAAATGTGTAAATGGATGGGAAAGCATCACTGCTAAACAGTCATATAAACCGAAACCAAGATTAATTGTGTACTTTTATGTTAAAATGAAGAATAAGGAGAAGTATTTTCTTTCCATCTAAATTGCTGCTTTAAATTACAACAAACACGCCCAAACATTATGTTGTTTTTAAAATTATGAATAATTCAGTTTGAGTCACAACGTAAAGATTTGAAATGAAAAAAAGAGAGAGAAGTTATATTTACTGATAAGTAGATTTTTTTTTTGAAGGAATTTGATGAGAGCAGGCACATTTTTTTTTTTTTAACTTTTTGGGTTTATTTATTTATTTATTTATTTATTTATGGCTGTGTTGGGTCTTTGTTTCTGTGCGAGGGCTTTCTCTAGTTGCGGCAAGTGGGGGCCACTCCTCATCGCGGTGCGCGGGCCTCCCATTATCGCAGCCTCTCTTGTTGCGGAGCACAGGCTCCAGACACGCAGGCTCAGTAATTGTGGCTCACGGGCCTAGTTGCTCCGCGGCATGTGGGATCTTCCCAGACCAGGGCTCGAACCCGTGTCCCCTGCATTGGCAGGCAGATTCTCAACCACTGCGCCCCCAGGGAAGCCCCTGATAAGTAGATTTTATTGCAGCAAATGTTATTATCTGAAATAAAACTGTACACCACACATGAGTTTTCTAATTCAGGAGTTTATGAAAAATTCTAACTTCCGATTGAAAATCAAGGTTTGTTTAGAGGTTTGGCACCCATGTGTTTTGACTGCCTGTATCTCTGTGGAGATGAAGCAAAAATCACAGTCTTCACGAAGAGAAGCGTGGAGAGCGGCAGAAAAGTGTTAACTCTGCTTGCTTCAGGAGACACGGACGTCTCAAGCCAACGGTCAGGAGGTCACACCTGTATAATTCTGAGCCTTACTTGCATCCCCATGGGGACAAACCTCACACACCTGGATAATTTCATCCACTAATAACCTATACCTTTGGATCCAGAAGAAAGACTCTGGGTCCAGAGGGGGGTCTTCTAGAAACTGAGGAGAGGCCGAGAGGAGTTCTGAGGAATGGCCCAGGATGTGCCACCATCCTGAAATTGAGGAAAAAAGTTAATTCCATGAACACCCACTGAAAAGGAATAGGAAGTGCAGAAAGAAGAAAACCAGGTATGTATATTCTCCTGAAAGCCAAGTTTAGAAAGAGTATGAGGACGGGGAGCTTGGAAGTGAACAAATGCTGATGTGATGTTGATGTAAAACCTGGTAGGAGGAAGAGCAACTGCCCATTTGCGATCGGGAGAGGTGAGGTGTAGAAATTATTCATATCATTGGCTGTAAATGTTTGTTTCAGTGGGGATGAACGTGTGACTGGAAAAGCATCAAGAGAAAATGAAAAGTGAAGGCATGGAGACTGAGACAGATAACTCTTGAGGATTTTGGCAGAATTAGGATTTCGGAGACAGATCTATCAGTTCTGGAAGGGAATGGCTTCACTAGAGAGAGGAAGACTAAAAGTGTCAGAAAAATGAGCAATTTCTGGAACAATCTGGAGCAGATGAAAGAGCACAGGATCCTGTGATAACTGATAGAGAAGAACCAACAGTTCATTGTGAGAAGGGGGAAGACAAGGTGGGTAGACTGGTCGATTTGATGATGAGAACTTAAGAAAGTTTCCTTTACTGAGTAACTCAGAAGCAAAGTCAACTGCTGAAAGTGAAGAGAAGGAAACAGTTAAATATCTTCATTTTAAAATGTATGAATTGATATGAGGAACAGGGTATATAATGAGACCGCCAGGCAATAGATGAGGTACGTGGTCTGTATGCACTCAGCGTATACACTCAATACATATGCTCAAAAACACTTGAATTTTTCTTCAGCCAAGTTTAGCTTCTGCTCAGATGTAGCCACAGAATAGACAGAGAACTGGATTAAGGAGGCTCTCCTTACATAAATAAAAATTGCTTGCATGCTTATATACATACTTACCACATTATTTTCTATAAAGAAGTTCATTCTGTACATCCTATTTGTAATTACTTTGTAGTCACTCAGTAAATATCTTGAATATATTTCTGTATAATGTGAAGAAATCTAGAATTACAACTTATACAGTTGTACTGTATTCTACTATATGTATGTTACAAATGTCTTATTATTGGTACTTGTTTATTTCTAACTTTTGTCATTATTAAAATAACAAACTGAATATTTTGTGCATATATTAGATTTTTAAATTATTATTATTTAAATATTTAAATATATTTAAATATATATTAATTATTTAAATATTTTCAAAGAATCCTTCTGAACTTATAATTTTCCTCTGTAAAATGTGTTTATTCTTATCTCCTCTCCCATCCCTAATTAACGTCCCAATAATATCCGCTTCTGTATCTACAGAATCATGTTTCTAATTAAATTTTCTGTGGTTAAAGAGTTTTTCTTTTCTCCTCTCTATTCAATGAACTATAAATGTAGTGACTTCTAATACATTACCTTCATATATTTCTCTTCTAATTCCCTTGTATTTTTCTTTTTTTCCTTTTTTTGGAGGGGAGGAAGATTTTATAGCTTAAAATTATCTACTCATTTAAAAAACTTTTATTTCATTTTAATACTATGATCCTTAAGCCCTGACATCATTAAACAAATTACTTTTCAAATCATTCTTTCCTATTCTCCACTGTCTTATCTTCTTAAATTTGAATGAAATATTAAATTTCTATTTTATTTTATTTATTTTTCTATAAATTTATTTTTGTAATTTATTTATCTTTGGCTGCGTTGGGTCTTCGTTGCTGCGCATGGGCTTTCTCTAGTTGCGGCGAGCGGGGGCTACTCTTCGTTGCGGTGCGCGGGCTTCTCATTGCAGTGGCTTCTCTTGTTGCAGAGCACGGGCTCTAGGCACGCATCCATCAGTAGTTGTGGCACGCAGGTTCAGTAGTTGTGTCTTGCAGGCTCTAGAGCTCAGGCTCAGTAGTTGTGGCGCACAGGCTTAGTGGCTCCGCGGCATGTGGGATCTTCCCGGACGAGGGCTCGAACCCATGTCCCCTGCATTGGCAGGCAGATTCTTAACCACCATGCCACCAGGGAAGTCCAAATTTCTATTTTAAAATCATTTTATGGGTCCCAATTTTCTGCTAGTAGTATTTTCAGAATTTGGTAAATAATTATAATTAAAGTGACTGATGCTTTTGTTTAAATTTGTAAAATTAAATATACAGTAGTTTAGAAAATGAATGAGTTAGTTGATGTTAGTATTTATGGACATTCTTTGCTGCACTTTTAGTCTATTTAATAACACTAAGTGAGATCATCTATATCAGATTGACAAAAATGTCCATTACATATAATTTTGAGAAGCAAGTGAGAACCTGCACATAAATAACAGCTCAAAAACTTGGATGTTTTCAACCTATATATTTTATATCAGAAAGACAGAAACTCTGAGAGTTTTATACATAAGAAATAAACAAAAATAAAAAAGATCAAATACAATATATAGTTTCTAAACAAAATTAAGTCTAGAAGAATGACTCTGGAATTGAGTCTTAGTTTGTCATATATAAATGAAGGTTACGAGAAGTTCAAGATTGACTCCCAAGCAGATATTGGTGCTTATGGGACAGAGAAAAACATACTTTGTTTTCACACAGGACTTTATAATTTTTAACTACTTATAATTTGTTCATTCATCCATTGTTACTGATCTCAAATAAACATCTCAGTTTTTTGTTGCCATACTCTACTCATTAACTGATTTCCCCTGATTCTTTTTCAATTGTGGTAAAATATGCATAACATAAAATTTACCATTTTAACCATTTTCGACTGTACAATTCTGTAGAATTATGTAGATTTACATTCTTGTGCAACCATCACCACCATCCATCTCCAGAACTGTCTCATCTTCCCCAACCAATACTCCATCCCTACTAAACACTAGCTAAACACTCACTCCTCATCCTCAGCCCAGACCCTGGCAACCACCCGTCTACTTTCTGTCTCTGTGGATTTGGCTTCTGTAGGGACTTCATACAAGTGGAATCATACAGTATCTACCCTTTTGTGGCTGGCTTATTTCACTTAGCATAACTTATGTCCTCAAGGTTCATCCCTGTTGTAGCATATGCCATGCTTTTTAAGCATAAATAATATTCCTTTATACAAATGAATAATATTCCACTGTAAGTATAGACCGCCTTCTGTTTATCCATTCATTGTTTGATGGACACTGTGAATAATGCTTCTATGAACATGGGGCCACACATGTCTCTTCCAGCCCTTGTTTTCAGTTCCCTTGGGTATATACCTAGAAGCAGAATTGGTGGACCACATGGCGATTCTATGTTTAACTTTTTGTGGACTTTCAATACCATTTTCCACAGCAGCAGCGCCATTTTACATTCCTACCAGCAACACAGAGGGTTCCAATTTCTCCACATCTTTACAAACACTTGTTATTTTCTGTTTTTTGTTTGTTTGTTTTTGATAATAGATTTTCAATGCGTATGAAGTCATATCTCACTGTGGTTTTGATTTGAAATTCCCTAATGAATAGTTCTGTTGAGCATAATTATTGGCCGTTTGTATATCCTGTTTGGAGAAGTGTCTATTCAAGTCTTTTGCTCATTTAAAAATTGTTTTGTTGTTGCTACCACTGAGTTTAGGAGTTATTTATATATTCCAAATATAACCCCTTATCAGATATATGATTTGAAAATATTTTCTTCCAACCCATGGGTTTGCCTTTCACTCTGACAGTGTCCTTTGATTTACAAAAGCTTTTAATTTGAATGAACTCCAACTTATATATTTTTTTCTTTCATTATCTGTGCTTTAGGTGTCATATCCAAGAAATCGTTGCTAAAACCAACATTAAAGCTTTTCCCTCATAATTTCTTCTAAGTGTTGCTCTGATATTTACACTTTGCTACATTTTGAGAGAATTTTTGTACATGATGTAAGGTAAGGTTCCAACTTGATTTTTTGCACATGAATATCCAGTTTTCTCAACACTATTGGAAGGAATGTCCTTTTCCCATTGTGTGGTCCTGGCACTTCAAAAATCCTTTGATCATATATACATGAGTTTACTTCTGGGCTCTCTGTTCTAGTCCGTTTGTCTATGTCTCTCTTTGTGCCAGTACCACACTGTTTTAATTACTATAGCTTTGTAATATGTCTTGAAATCAGGAAGTGTGAGACCCCCAACTTTGTTCTTTTTCAAGATCATTTGGCTAGTCAGGGTCGTTTGAGATTCTGTGTGAATTTTAGGATGGACTGTTCTATTCTGAAAAAAAAATCACTGGAATTTTTGATGGGGATTGCATTGACTCTGTAAACTGTTTTGGGTAGACATGACATCTTAGCAATATTAAGTCTTCCAATTCATGAACAGGGGATGTCTTTCCATTTATTTGTGTCTTCTTTAACTTATTTCAACAATATTTTATATTTTTTAGTGCACAGATCTTTCACTGTCTTGGTTAAATTTATTCCAAAGTATGTTATTCTTTATGATGCTATTGTAAATGGGATTGTTTTCTTAATTTCCCCTAAAGATTGCTCGTTGTTCATGTATAGAGACACAAGTGATTTTGCATGTTGATTCTGCACAGCAACTTTGTTGAATTTGCTTATTAGTTCCAACACTTTTTTTTTTTTTTAATGGAACTCCCCTGGTTCTTAAAGGAGCCAAAACTTTCTGTGGCCTCCAAAGACAGTAAAATCAGCATTTTCTTCTGTGGATGCTAAAGCACCATCTGGCAACTGCCAGTTTATAAAGTTAGGCAATATTATATTTAGGTTTAAATTAGTTGTATATGAATATTACAGTTTTTTACACAGTTTAGGGGGAATACATTGGAGTGAAAAAGAAAACCTAAAAATAAATCATTTTCTGCACAGCTGGATGGAAACTGTCCAAGAGTTTGAAAATTCCACAGCAGTGAAACTGTACCTAATTTCTTACCTAATTTTATATTATTATTCTTAGAAATCTTTCCTATGTCTGAGTAGGGCCAGTGTAATCCCCAATCTGTATATATAACTGAAGAGTTAATGTGATGCTAGGGGAATTTAACCCACCTTATAATATTTAGACTCAACGACAGGAATCATATTCAAAATATTTAAATGTTGTGTAGAAGAAGCTTCAAACAATCAGAAACATTTTGACCAACAACAAGGAAGGCCATAAAGCACTAGCAATTGCCCAGCACAACCTACACTGAAGCAAACTAACGTGGGCTCTGAAAATAAAGCCAGCCCCTCCACAGACTGGACTGAAAACATTCAATGTAAGAATGAAAGAAAACTCGAACATACAACATGTTTTCAGCCTCCCCAGCTTTGCTTTTTATAGTCCATAAACCAGAAGCTATTTCTTAACAGAGGCAAGTGGCAAAATAAACTACTTCATATGTGTGTGTGTGTATACACACTATAGTAACTGTTTTCTAAAGAGGGTCATAGGTATATTTTCAGGGCCTATAATCAGGTGGTCATAATGTAAATTTAGTTTTCTCCATCAATTTATTCCTATTCCAAGTCCCGTTTGGTCTGTTTATATAATGTTTGATGCAGTCATTTCCAATAAATCCAGTGATTTCAGTGCTTTCTTGGTCATTTTAGGTTTATATTCCGTCTCCTCAACGTTTCTTCTCTCCTGCCCACTCCCCACAAGCACGCACTTTCTAAGGCTACATGAAGATACTGTTAGGGAGGGGGTGTCTGGCATGTATGTGATGATCTTTCTCCTCCAGTGCCACCCTTGGAACGGAACCTTCCCTGTCTTGTTCTGATCCTTGGCACCCATCCCTCTGGGGTCTGGGGAGGTGTTCAAGTTATCCAACTGTCCTCTCGTCCTCTTTCTACTTGTCTCAAATGCTGGACTTCCTCAGGTTACCCAGCTGTGACCCAGCTGTTGTCTGACCTCTTCGCTGATGTACACAAGGTCATTTGCCCTTTGATACAAATCTATAACATCACCAGGCTGTCCCAAACCTTCTGTTGTAAGCACACTGATATTATGCAGGAAGATTTCCTTCTACACAATTCCCTACTCTACCAGGCTTCACATAAAAAGTTTTATACAAGTCTTCTCTGTACTTGACCCCAAATTTGTGGAGGCATCATATGATCTAGCTGTTCCTCCTCTCTCCCACAAGTGTCCCATCCAGAAAGGGTAGGTCATAGATCCCTCTCAAGTGGTCAGCAGTACCTGAGCTGCATAACATGAGAAAGCTTAGGCCCAAGTTTTGGACAATGTTACATGACCCAAGAACCCATGATGAAGCTCAAGATCCCAAACGTGTCTTGTTTTCTGTGTTTCGCTCTGAAGGCATAATGTTTTTAGAATGTCTTAGCTTCAAAATCTATATTGATGAAGAAAGACTCATGGTAATATTTTTTAAAACTCCTAAAAATCAGATAAACAATTACGTCTTAAATGTAAAATTACAGTTTCTCTTTGTAAAGGATCCTGGCTGACTCTAGAATTATAAGAGAATCCTTTTTCTCTTTCTTTCATTCAACTTCTTGGCCCTTGACTCATGATAGCTTGCGAAAGTTTAGCTACTGTGTAAAGCTACCAGTTATCTAAAATGAGAAGAGTCTGGGAAGGTATATGCAACCACATCACTGGAAAAATAGAATATGCAATATATCCTAAAAAGGAAAGAGAGGAAGGAGAAGGAGGAGGAGGAAAAAAGGAAGAAGGAAGAGGAGGGGGGTGCGGAGGGGTAGGGGAGAGAAGAAACAGAGCCAGATTAAGAAATACTGAACAGAGGCTCTCACGTTCAAAGTAATGATAAAGAAAACGGGGCCAGGAGAGGATTCCCATGACCAAAGATGGGAGTCATTGGTTGGACGGTTGAGGAGCTACGCACTCAGGATGAAGTAAGCAAATCCAGACAGGAGGACCTAAATGCAACATACCACCCTACTGCACATTTATAGCTTCTTCATAGTGATTTTAAAATTGTAGCTGATCAGTTCATTCAATTCAGTGGGGGATGAGTGCAGTAATAAAAGCAATGAATTATATGTTGTCAGTTCTAAAGGGTAGGACATTGTAAAGACCATTTTTCTGGGAGAATAGCTGCCAGAAAATCAGGAGTTTCCAGGCAAATTGATGCTAGAATAAAGCTTACTTGATAATTTTATATTTTAAAAAAATACTTTGAAAGTATATATTGAAGTACCCAAGTTTTAAGGAATGCCCACCATAATATTTCAAAATAAATGATGCTAAAGAGATTATGATATACTATCAGAAATAACATTGAAGTCATTTACAGGGCAATGAGAGAAATACATTTCAGTGTGGGTTCATGGACAATGTAGTCAAGAGAAAAGGAAGTACTAAATTAATAGTATTTGGTTTCCCATTCTCATTCATGATATTAAGGAGGGGGTGAACCAAGAGCAAAAGTGGGCTGTTTCCTGAAGAGGCAACAATGCTGAAAAATCAACAAAATTCTGGTTGTCTTAGAGAAAATGAAAAGAAAATAAAGATCTATATTGAGTGTGTGTGTATATATATATATATATATATGTATATCTCAATAAGGAAACATAGATAATTTCTAGTGAGGAATGCATTACACAAGAGCACCATGCCTCAAGTCCTCCTGGTAGAGACAGAGAACTGGGTTGAGGTGGCCATGGATTTGGCCATGGCCAGCACTGCTTATTTTTGTTGTTTACAAAAGCATATTTACAAAATAGATTGGTAACTTTAACTTAACCATCGGCAATGCTTGTGGTGTTGCTTGCACTATTCATAAATTTTCACCTCCTGATAGTGTTAACAAGTCCTTCTACAGGTATTTTTCACAGAGATTGAGTGCATGGTGGTGTAAAGAACTTCATACAATCAGAGCATTTAGGCAGACTGAAAGAATTCTGTGCTCTGTGGAAGGAAGGTATTTCTAGAGAATGTGGCCTAGAGAAAGTTCACAATTCTGTAGATTTTAAAGTTTTTTTTTTCATAAATATCTTTTACTGAATGCCAGCACCATTGTCATATGGTAAAGATGGCATTCCACATATATTTTCAAATGGATTTTCAGTATTCTAAATGATCCTTATTTGATTCCTAAAAGGAATTGTTCAATTATATTTTTAAGCAGCACGTATTATTATGATTACCAAGTGACTTTATGTATGTTGATAAATAGGAACTTCTTCCAATAATGAAATAAGGTAAAGGTCCATCTTGAGGCAAAATCACTAATGATTATTGAGTTTTACATAGCAGGTACTTTTCCATTTGTTACTTTTATTAGCCCATTTGACCTTCAAAACAATAGAAACTAGTATACTATTAGTTTGCACATTTTACAAAGGAAGAAGCTGAGTAATGGATGGATTACTTACTTGGCCCATGGTTATACATCTGGACTTTGAATCCACAGTGGATTCCAGAGCCCATGATCCCAAATACAACTCTCTATTGCCTCTAAATTTCCTTTAAATATGCTAGTTCTTCCTGAAATCAATGTTCTAAAATACATATTAACTTATGGTCACATGCATAGCATATTAATAGAATTCTCTTAATTTAGACTAATACTGAAATAAGGTATTGGGTAGACATCAATAGACTAAATATTTTCACAGAAATTGAACCTCTAGAAGAATATAAAGAAAAACCATGTTTTTCTTTTTTTAAAAAAAACAGTAATATGCTAGATAAATAAATCATTTAATTCAGGGCTTTTTCAAAATGAATTTACAATTCATTTATTTCCAAGGAATTTAATTTTTCCCTAGAAAAATTTCCAAGGAATTTAATTTTTCCCTAGATAGATACTTCACTATCTACAGTTATTGATTAAAATAAATATGGTAGACTTCACATATTTGCAATTAAAGGAAATTATTTTTGTTTTAAACATATCTACTTGAAGGGTTTTGTACTTTGTTGCTCAAAAAATTTATTTGTGACAGAGGTGATATTGAAAAGGTTGATAAAAATCGATTTTGACTCATAGAGTTTAAAACTACCATATATTTGTGTACGGTAAAATGAATTGCCACACAAAATAACATGTCAGAGAGAAAAATGGCAGTTGCCCACAAAATCAATCTCTGGTGCAATCAGTTTTTTTTTTTACTATTATGATTTATTGAGAGCATAGAGTCCCAACTTCAATACCCACAACAACTTAAATTTAGATTCTTGGGGACTTACAAAAACAAAAAATTCAGCTAAATTTAAAGAAAAAATCTCGACTCTATTTTATTTACCAATAAATACTTACTATGATATGGCACATTGGAATGATCTAATGTAATTAAATATCAAGGAGGATAATTACACTATGGGTGGGTGTGTGTGTGTGTGTGTGTGTGTGTGTGAGCGTGTATGTATACAAATGGAAGATGTTTTCTTTCAGTGCTACATTTTAAAAAGTATCTAGTCTCAAATGATAATAGATTATTTTAAGGAACAATTACTGTTTCTGGAAATGCTTTTGTTTTCAAAGTTTACATTTTGAATGGGTATTTTTAAAGGGTAAGTGGATGTGGAATTTCATGGCGGTTTTTCCATTCCGAGTTTGAATGTTACTGACTCTGTGATTTAGCTGCCTGTGGAGAGTCCTCTCCTACACTGGGAGACTGTGAGTTTCTCAAGGGCGAAAAGCTTATTTTCCTCCTCTCCCTGTACCCTGAGCCTGTCTCCGTGGCTGGTTTATAGTAGTGGCTCACTTATCCACTGACAAAGTAATTGAATCAATCACACTTCCTAGAGAATGCCTTGTTATTTTTTTATATTAAAACGTTAAATTTTGTTTTTTTTATCATTTATGGTATGATAATTACATTTTTAAAGTATGACCCAACCTTTTCCATTTTTAAAGTGTTTTTAATGACGCCTGTTATTCTTCAGTAAAAGGAGAAAGGTCAGACACTAGGACTTACATTTGAACAGACACGGTAACTACCTGCTGTCCAGGTGGGGTGAAGCAGGGGTGGGGCATGTGTTCAAGGCCTGGAAAGCAGCCTGTGGTGGTGACCGGGCAGCACCAGTGGGCAGTTATCCAGTTCAGTGTCTACCTCAGTCTCAAAGCAAAGGCATCTGAGGTTCCTAACCCAGATTACAAAAGGAAGGACGGTGAGCTACAAGGCCTGTTGTTCTAACAATCAAAGTAAACTCAGGAGTGACACTGTGAAACTGTAAAGTTCAAAATGGTGGCGAGGATTGGCCCAGAGGGATCTCCTGAGCGGGATCAAGGCGGGCGGATGGAGTGTGTGCAGTGCTTTTCCTGAGCCGCAACACGGTGCAGGTTTGCGAGGGGCCAAGTGTACAGTGTAGAGCCGGGAGCAAAGCGGACAAGACATTTCAGGAACTTAAAACTAAGGAAATCAAGTGTCTTATCTGAAATATCATATAACAAAGACTCAGCAGAAATAAGAGAACTGAGTGGGCTGAGTGTTTGTGTAGGTGGCAGTTAGTTTTTCAGTTTCACTTGGATAGTTTGGGGAGCAGAGTCAGTGTAAAAAGGCCCAAGTAAGTGCCTATGAAACCCACTGGAAAAGGAACTCATGAATCGGGGAGGGGTATTTCTTATTTTCTGTATTTAACAAGAGAACAACACATGACACTTTAGGGATGCCGTCAGTCTGCAGGGCTGAAAGCACAGATGCCCTTCTGAGAATCCGGGAGGCACCTGTCACTTAATAGTCATGGGTCAATACTCTGATACTAAACAGCCAGTATTAGGCTTTAAACACTAGAATAGATGAAGCTAACCAGTTGATAATTTACTGGCAGGACAGCGCAAAGAAACAACACTGAAAACGCAGGAAATAAAGACCTTGGAGGGGCCGGGAAACAAAACAGCCCCGGAAGGCAGAGAGGAGGAAGTAATGAACACTCGCTGGCCAGCAGGGCCGGTCTCAGTCTACAGGGGCTCTTCATTCTGCAATTAAACGCCAGGAGTCAGGGGCTGACTGCCCCAGCCAGGCGCCAGTGCTGACACTGACAGGGCCGCATGCCGCGGGGTGGGTGACTCCCTAAAGGCACACTAAATCACTGTAATCACAAGAACTCCGAGACCTGGGCACGAGGAAGGAAAGCGAAAGGACAACCATTAAAATATCATTATTCTTAATGACTAGCACTTCCTCTGGAGCCTGGAAACTAACAAAATCCCCATCTAAAACAAAGCAAAGCAACAAAACAATAAAAAAGCAATAGCTATTATTTTGCTGATTCTTAGCACTGCTTTGTTAATTTGGAAATCTACACTCAGATGATAAATCATGGTTCAATTATAAATCAACAATGACAAGAAGATCCTAGAAGCAATCAGAAGAAAACAACCAAAAAGGACTTAAAAAAAGGACACACACCTTTGATTTCACAACAGGTAATCGAACAGAGTCAAAACAAATTTTCAGAGAACAGTATTTTGCAGGAAACATTTTTTGATCAAAGAGCAATTAAGAACTTCCAGATTCAGTTCATTGTGTTGAAAGCTTGGAGGTTGTCACTCATGTTCCTGCAACAGCAAGAAGCTGGACAACTGAAATCCCATGTCTTTTCCTACGTCCATCAGAGAGCTAAGGTCACAAAGAAAACCACCACCCTGAATTCTGGAGAGACAGGCAACCCCAGAGGATCTGCGTTCATGGAGCCGTAGCTGCTGGAGCTGTAAGCTGGCAGGAACATTTAGGTGCAACCTGCATTCTGGCTGGTGGAAAATCAAATGACTCCCAGGCTGCAGCAGTCGGGAACCCTTCATCACACAGCTGCCCAGCGTCTCTGCTTCCAGGGGTTCCGCTCTCCACGTGTGCACATCCGTAGTAGCAGACGCTCAGGGAGACCCAAATGCAGAGCTCTTTTCCAGCTCTCCTGGAGCTCTTTTCTCTGTATAGCTTCCTTCACTCCAGACCTCTGCCTGCCAACCACCAGCTGCCTCAGAATCCTTCAGCTCTGACCCATCTCCTAAACTTAATGAGCTTGCTTTGCCCAGACTGCCCTCCACTCTCTTTCACCCTTTGGAATGTGCTACTGGCACAATGGCATAGAGTCGAAATCACACAGGATGTAGCCTTTTCAGATTGGCTTCTTAGACTCAGCAATACGCATTTAAGTTTCCTCCATGACTTTTCATGGCTTGATGGCCTAGGTTTTCACGGTGGTGAGGAGGTAGGGCTTGGGAGAGAGCTACCCTGAATGAGGGGCTTGCTTGGTGTGAATCTCCCACTGGCACCCAAGGAGGGAGCCCTCAGGCTTCCCATCAACTTGTGCAAATACAGGGCAGAAGGAGAAGAGGGAAGGGTGAGATTTGAGAGCTGTCAGGAGTCAAACATCAAAAATGAAGTCAGGCTACTCATTACAATTATCTAATCACATAATTCAGTAATTCATAGATGTACTAATTCATTTGACAAAAAATTACTGGGCAGTACATTAAGTCATATACTGGAATTGTAATGGAGTGAGGCCCTCTGGGTTCTCAGTACAGATCCCCCCATGTCCCCCAGCTGCCTCTTGTCTGTAGAAAAACTTCAGCCAAAGAGTAAATTTAATCAGAAAAATGAGAAAATGCAGAAACAAAGGAAAACAGTCAAACAAGACAAAATAATAATAGTCATTAATCAAAGTCAGGAACCGTTAGTTCCTCCCTAAGGGCGATAGTTAATATTCTGAGTCATGTCCTTTGAGCTCTTTTATAGATACTGAAACCCACACCAGGTGGACGAAGTTAACTACTTGATGACCAGACTGTAGCCATAATATAAGCTGCTCCATCGTACACAATTCTGAGAACTAGCTTCAAGGAGATGGGAACAAACTGACTCTGGAATTGAAGACTAACTGTACTTACACCAATCAGTATGATGCTGATCAGACGACCGCATGACCAATTTCAAGATGACTGTCAGAGCTGACTGTGCTGTTTCTTCCTCGCCCGATACACCCCGGAGACTCTTCTTTAAGAGCTCTTGCCCCCTGATTGGCAGGCAGGAGCTGGGTCTCTGGGACATGAGTCCACCTTCTCCCCAGGAATGCTGGCTTCCTCAGTAAAGGTATCTTTCTTTTAACCCACCATATTTCTCTCAGTATTGGATTCTTGAGCGAAGAGCAGCTGAACCTGAGTTCGGTAACAGGATGATGGCCATAACTGGCAAGATGAAACCCCTGCCATCGTGATGCTTATGGTATAGGGTCATGTTTCCCAAACTTTCAGTTGCCTAGTAATTAACTGGGTAGCTTGTTAGAAATGCTCATTATCAGGCCATCCTCCTGAGATCTGGATGGGGCTTAGACATATGCAGAATCATCCCCAGATGAGTTGTCCGTGGATCTCAGTTTAAAATAAGCTTAGTCTAGTCCATTTCTAGCCAGCGTGACAATCGTCAGGAGAGTTATAACCTTCTCTATGAAGTATTGCAAGTGTTTCATTATGAGAGAAACTGCATCCTGTTTTTCCTGGAATAATACAGTTTTTTGCCTCTGATCTTGTGTCCCATCCAGTTTACCATTTGTCTCAAATGAATTCTAATTGGACAATAAGTTCTTTATTATCAAAAGTCTTGTGCAAACCTCTGGACAGCAGTGTAGCTGAGTAACAGAGCATAGGTTTTGAGTCCGACACCCTGGGTTTTTAGTGCATCTCAGCCACCTGGTCGCTGTATGATCTTGTGCAGACTACTAGTCATTAGCTATTAGTTCCCACGTCTCTAAAATGGGGGTAAGAATAGACCCCCAGTCTCAAAGGAGTGCTGTCCAGACTGAATGAGCTTCCGTATATAAAGAGCTCCGCTCACGTCTAGCGTGTCAGGAGCGCTCAGTTAAGATCTGTCATCATCAGTCGTCGTTATCTCCCTAGTGCAGCATGCGGGGCCAGGAGCAGCTGTGGTAGGTCTGCCAGCAAGATGGCATGTAGAAACTGGAGGCTCGTTTCATTAAGTTCATGCTTTCTCTTTTCTTTAACGACATCCCAGAATAGCTTAAATTTAAATGAATATGATGCTTTTTCTAAGTATTAAGAGTATCCCACCAACTTATTGCTTTATTTTGAACTTCTATAAACCAACTTTTGTTACTCTCATTAGCCAGTCATAATGATCATTTTTTAATAAGTACCGTGCTCTGTGGGAAAGTAATGTGACTTTCCCCCTCAGTCTGACAGAAACTGCAAAGAACTAATCAAAGGAGACATCCAAAGTAACATATGTTTTCTTTTCCAATAATTTTAAATGCTCAAAGGGTTATTAGCATCTCTGTATCTCTAAATTCTCAGATAGTGTAATTATCACATACTGAGACAAGAGATAACTAAAAATATGAAATTTTACTTTAATATTGTTAAAATAGTTGGTGAGCCAACTTTCTGCCGATCATCATTAAGATTTTTCTTCTAATGCAGCATCTTTAAGCTTGTGCCCTTGAGTTATGTAATAAAATACTAGATTTAACCTAAAATGGTGAGGTGCATATATTTGTTTACACTGGGAAGAGCAGCCACAGTCCCTTTGTGGCTGTAATTGTTAAGGCCAACAGCTGTGACATGTAGGTACCTTGTTTTATGAGAAAGTGTGGGCCGAAGACAAGAAAACAGTACCAGCAGCTGCTGGATCCCCTCTCGCCTGGTGTAATCAAACAGTGCTAATCAAACACAACATTGTAAACCAACTATACTTCAATAAAAAATAAATTAATTTTTAAAAAGTGTTAATCAGACAGACGATGAGTTAGGCTCTGTTTCTCTTCTGAAATCCACTGTAGGAAATAAAGAACTCAGCTACTCATTTTCTGGTTTCTTGTACATCAGTGAGAATGGAAGGAATCTTGTCAGCTCAAGGGTGGGGGCGAGGGATGGAGTAAGAGTTTGGGATTAGCAGAGGCAAACTAGTTATATAGGATGAATAAACAACAAGGTCCTACTATATAGCACAGGGAACTATATTCAATATCCTGTGATAAACCATAATGGAGAAGGATATGAAAAAGAATATGTATGCATAACCGAGTCACTTTGCTGTGTAGCAGAAATTAACACAACATTGTAAATCAACTATACTTCAATAAAATTTTTTAAAAAAAGAAAAGAAAAGAATTAGAAGCGCCTATTCTCCATCGACTTCACAGCCTTGACAAGAAAGCTATAACGCTCACTTTGGGAAAACGTTAAACCATTAAAAAACCAGTCAATTAAAATGCAGGCTGTTGACATGACTTTATTACTCCAAGATGATTAAGTTTTATTTGTTGCTATGTCACTGATTTTGGAAGACTGTGGTACACAAGATAGAGATACTTCTCACTTGGGGGTCTGAGCTGCCTTACATATTACATGTTACATATTATTACCCACTACACATTAAATATCACATATTACATGTTACACATTACACATTATCACACTACATGTTACACATAACACATTCACATTACATATTACAATAGGCCTGCCTCTCAGCTTACTTTAACTTAAGTGGAATTCTTCTAGGCATGGTGCTACTTTTTATATCTGTGAATTTATATTGTTTAGTGTTTTTGATTCATTTACAAGTGTGATGTTACATAACAAGATCATAAGAGGGCTTTGAGCTCAGCTAGAAAATGTTCAATACATAAAACAGTTCATACTGGCTTTAAAGAGCCAGATCCCATCAGAAAATGTCAGACGTATTGACAGCTAGTTGTGCCCTGTGTACAAAGCTCATCCAACGAACCTTTCATCTTGTACAGACTTCTTCCAATGAATATACTCTGCGATATCCTTCACCTACAAGTGGATTTTATGTTTAAATTTCAGTTGTCTTCATGACAGATGGATGTGTCTTGATAATCAACAGTTTATATAATCTTATCATGTCACTCAGTTGTATTTTAACAGTAGTGGTGAACAAGCCTGCAAAAACAGGTCCAATGTTTCTCAAGAGGATATGGGCTCAAACTCCACCTCAAGAAAATGACCCACATACATCTTTTCATCTGAGCCACAGTTCTGCATGTAACCTGGTATCTTTGTATCCATCTTCATTTTGGAAACTTCCCTCGACTTTCTCTTCTCATCAGTGTCCACTGGAACCTTCGTATCTCTCACTTCCACTACTGTTAACTGTTCCTTTTCGCCTTTCCCAAATTCACTCTTAAACAATAATGTAGATTTAAGACTTGACCTTCATCATGCTGATTTCCATTTTTCAGATTATCCACTGCCTTTTGGTTTTGTTGGGATTTCATTAAAAATAAATTTTTAAATGAAGATTATCTTGTAATCTGATATTTGCTGATAACGTACATACCAGGTAACGATTCTGATCTTCATAAAGTTGACAGTTTCACCTGTTGCTTCCCGTGACTCTCTGAGGCAGCTTCAAGCTCTAGCTTAGCACCAAAGCCAGTCCTTTGTGGTCCACACCTGCTGACCTCAGCTTCAACATCTGCCCTCATACCATCCACACGACGTGTTTCTCGTTCTCATGTTGCCTCCCAAGCCTTTTGCAACCACGTCCCCTGTACCAGAGACCCCTCACGCTTCCTTGTCTGTTGTCTATGTAACCCTCCGCACTCAGAGCTCAGCACTCCTGAGGATGTTCCCGACTAGCCCGTGTCTGCACTCCCAGCTGACTCCCGGCTATCTTCAAAGCACTCCTCTCACTGCACCAAAATCACCATCTACTTCTCCAACTCTTCTCTTTCTAATGGATTCCTTGGGGGCAGAAACCTTGTGCCGAACACTTTTTTTTTCTATTCCCAGTGGCTGGCACAGCACTTGCCCCCAATGTGCGCTTGATTCATTTGCTGAATGAACTTCCCATGAGCCCTGAATGATCAAATGGAGACAGCTGAGTGGTTGTGATAATCACCTGACATTTCTCTTTCCCTACGTGCAATTAAGCAATGTTGATATCCGTGGTAATAAAGACTCGACACCCATTTTAGACTGTCATTTAGCTTTTGATTTATTTTCTCTCTCTGTTTAATTTTTTTTTTTTTCTGCCATTTCATGACCATCTAAGGAGTGGAAGGAAAAGTGTTTTCTGAACCGGAACTAACCTCTGTAGCCCTGTTTCCTAGTCCTATTCGTTCAACATCTTCGCCAGCAAAAAGGCTGCAAATTGCCAATTGCTCTCTGGAGCGGCAGCTAAGCTGTAACACCTCCTACTTTCAGGAGGGGAATTGTCTTTCCATTATTTCTTCATTTCCTGTCCAGTGCAAAGGATATGATTCATTATCATTATGTCATTTGCAGCACAATGATATGATGGGAACCAAATGAGAAGACACTGTTTCCTGTCAAAACTCCAAATTGTGAACACGCAGTTCTCTTTGACTCAGCTATCCACTGTACTTAACATCTGAAAATTAGTATTTTAAAAGATTTCTTCCCTCATCTTGTTATGTTAGAGAATATAAGAATGTTAAGATGTTAGATTAAGTTGTAGTTTATTTGATGAAATGTTAATAATTTTTCCATTGGGTAGGTTCAGAAAACAGAAAGAAAACAAAACAAAATGGACCCAACATATAAATTTCCCATAATTGTGTTAAGACCATTGCCCAATAGCAAATTCTGCTTTATTAGAATTCATAACACTCGATGAGGAGTCCCATTTTCTCGGGAGGATGGACAATGTTTACAAATGGAAAGTCTAGTCTTGTTCTGTACATCCATTTCCAAGATGAGTGAAGTGCACCCAGTGATGGAATAAGACTAAACAGGACTACAGTGAGGCAGAGTCCAGGAAGTCCGCGGGGAGAAGAACGGTTTCTAAGAGTAAAGACCCCATTTTAATTCAGGTCCTAAAGAGTGTTTTTCAACCTATTGATTCCCGAAGTTCAGGCAAACTTCTGAAGAAAGTTCATTGCTTTCCTTGTCAGGTTTACACAAACACAAAGAGGTGTTCTGTGAGTCTTAAATACACTTCTAGCAGTCATACACTCAAGACAGGACAGATATCCTTTCTAAACATCTAACTTCTCAAAATACGTCTGCTCCATTAAGTGGTGAACTCAGTGCACCCTGAGCCCCGCCAGTTACTCAACTGGACAGAAAGGGGGTAAACATGTCAGCCAAAACTATGCTGGAGCCTTGTCATGGAATTGAAATGAAAACAAAACATTAAAATATTAATGTTAGAAACTGTCTTTAGTGATTAAATATTGTCATCTTTATACTGTTCACAAGTCTTGCTATTAGTATTGACTAAGGTAATGAGAGGTCATCTCTCTAATCCAGTCCCCGACTTCCTGGGTAGGTAACATACACATACATACCTAAGAATGAGATTTTAGAATATCAAGAGAGCTAGCTGTATGGTTTCTTCAGTCTCCAGGCTTCAGAAAAGTGGAAAGGCAATAGATCCCAAGATACCAGTGTCCCAGGAGGATACTAGAAAGAGAATTTCCTCTGGACTCAGTCAAAGCTGTGTCCAAATAGGAGCTCTATCTCTTCGTACATATATAATATAACCTCTGTGTTTCTGTCTGTTAAGGTCAGATAACAACCCACCTTGGAAAATAATTGTGAGGATTATAAAGGATTAATGCATGTGAAGCATTTGAGGCAAATTTACTCCACTTCTGTGTGGTTTCTTCTCATTTAGCACAGATATTTTATATGAGCACAGCCTTAACGCTGGGAGAGAACGGAGGGTCCCTGTTATCTAACCGTCCTGCACACACTCTTCTTCCCCCAGGGGCACCGCACATGTTAGCGTTCATGGTACCAAGGAGAAACCCATCATCCTTTGTATTTGCAAATCTTCTTTTAAATTAGCTAAGAATTATTTAAAAGTATGTAAAATCGTAATGGGGCAGCTTATCCTTACATTTCAAAGTATCAATAGTTTTCAGCAATGAGTCCCTCAGTGTTTCAGTGAATTAAATGAGCCTTGTGGTTTTCTCTAATCTGATGATAAAGGAAAGATCAGGTTTGGGAGGGATTTTCCCAGAAATGCTGGCATACTGGGATCAGCATTCTAGGCCTTCACTTTTCTATCTTTAGCTCATTTCACTGGAAACTTCTCTCTTCTACAAACATTATTTCTCCTGTTGTAACTAAAGGGAGCTGTAGCAACCTCAAGAGTAATGCTAGTTTACTGCATAAGAAAAGCATCTTTATTACATTAGCACAACAGCACCAGAATGATCTATTATAAATCTATTATTACTAAGGAAAATAAATCCTCAAACGGTGAAAGAAGAAACTGTCCATAAAATTTTTCTCAGATTAAAAATATTTTTCTGAACACTTTGGGGATCGTTTTTTCTTTTTTCCATATTCTTTATAGAATGTTAAAAATTTTTTCTTGGGTCCTAAATTTATTACTGCAGATGTTTTAGGGTGATTATTTTTTTAATTAGTAAAGTATACATACATAAAATTTACCATTTTTAAGCATTTTTAGATGTACAATTAAGTGGCGTTAGCATATTCAAAATGTCCTGCAATCGTCACCACTATCCATTTCCAGGATCTCCTCATCCTCCAAAAGAGAAACTCTGTACCCATTAAACAGTAACTATATGTTTACCCACATCCACCCCAGCTCCCTGCAAGTTCTATGCTACTTTCTGTCTCTGTGAACTTTACTACTCCAGGAGCCTCTTGTAAGTGACATCATACAATATTTATTCTTTCACTTTTGGCTTTTTTCACTTAGCATACTGTCTTCCAGGTTTATCCATATTGTAGCATGTGTCGGAATTTTCTTTTCAGGCTGAATAATATCCCATTATTATTGAGATAAATCACTTTTGTTTATTCATCATCTGTCAATGGACACCTGGATCGTTTTCACCTTTTGGCTACCACGGATGATATACAGTTACTTTTCAATGTCACTGGACAATCCAAGTCCTGATAATTCAGGAATTCAAACAGTTTGTTACATTAAATCACTTATTAATTGAGAAAGGAACAAACTCCTTGACCTCTATGAAATCTTCGTCCACGATCCTTTGCTAAAATCCTCACATGTGATGCTGGGGAGACAGCAGGGAAACACGGGAACCACAGTCTACTCCCTTCACCCCAATGTCCTTTTCTCTTACAGCAAAAGCACTTTATAGTTTTTGGATTCTTCTTCATCTCCACAGAGCCTCTGCACACTTATAAGTTCAGGATCTCATTTTTACATGTGGAGGAACTAAGAGAGGGTGCCTTACTAGCTTGTTTGAGATTTTGCATGAATTGCAGGTTTAATTCTCTTCCTACCCCCATCCTCAGACACTCCAACCCATGTGGATCTCACCCCTGATGCCAATTTGCTAAACACCCATTACACTCTTTACAGGCAAAAATTAACCATTCATTCACCTTTTATCTACCTTGTAAAGAAAGATATATGTTTTGGCAACAAGGGATCTACAAAGAAACACCATCCCTAATCAGAAAAGTGTAATCTAATGGACGGGCAAGAGGGTGTCCCTGTCACCTCTGATCTTCCACAGCATTTACCAAAATGTCTTTCACACACACACAAAAAGATAAATAAATATTTATGAAATTAAATTGTTGAATGAAGCAAATTAGGAAATATATAAGAATATTGTTCCTATCCTTGTTTTCTAACTCAGAGAAATGACTCACTGCAGAGTGCTCAGGCTGGTTAAAATGGGTTGAATTGTCTTAAAAGGAGCCCAGATAATGTTGAAATTATGTGCAGTATGAAAGTCTGTGCCCTACTTAACAGTAGGGAGAGTTAGTGTGCTTGAGTTCTCCAACAGGTCAAGCTCGCAGTTCTATGTTTCTGTGGACCACCAAACAGGGAAGTAATAAAAGGAGGTGAATGTTGGGGAGAACTAGGTTAAAATATGAGTGTCCCATGCTAGAGGTATAATGCAGATGCTCTTAATTCTGTGAAAATGTAATGACTTTTTTCAAGGGAAATCACATAAGTTACAGTACTTGGAATTGTGTTTCTACATAATCCTGGTTAAACAGCAATGCTTCCCATGCTTCTGTCACTGTTGGTGAGGTGGCCACACATAGTCAGGAGGGTATGGAACCAGGTACAGCTGTGCGTGAAGTTTTATGTGCTGGCTTATTGTACTTTCCCTACCTCAGTTGAGCCAAAAATATCACATAGTTGAAAAAGACACCCTGAATTTAAACAAATGTGGAAAAACAAAGATGTAATGCTCATTTTTCTTTCTTTGGGCAATAAATAAAATAGGCAGTCAAGATATTTTTGTTTATACAGGTAAACAAAGCCTTGCTGAATAATACAGCAAAAAATACCTGCTACTCACGACTGTGAGCTGAAATTGTTCAGCATGCAGTCATAAGTTCCCAAACAAGGGTGTGCCCACTGCTGTACAGACCTGGACAGAACAAGAGATACAGGAGGCACCAAGAGCAAGAACCCAGGACCAGGAAGAAGAATCCAGCTCTACCAGAATTACAGTTCTATTATTATGTAAGGCTTTTATAATTTCTTTACTTACCCTGGCATGGAAATTGATATTAGAACCCTGTTAAACCATATTTAACAATTTATACGCAAGGTCTACATATTTAAGCACTTAGCACACTTAAGTTAAAGGAGATGGTTATCGTTCTTGTTAGACCCTTTCAAGTTCAGGGAAGGAACCATGTTGACCATTGTATCTCCTGCACCTCTCACTGCCCACAGGAGGGGATGGATGCATATTTACTGAGTAACAACATGGATCTCAGTGGACCTCACACATAAGGCTCATGACATGTATCTCCCAGGTTTTTGCGATAATTAAATGACATGACATATATGAAAACGCCAGCCCAGTAATGGGCACAAAAAGGTCACTTTGTACACAAACCCTCATGGAATCTAAAATGAAACGTCAGGTGCAAGGGTCCTGCGGTTGAGAGCCACGTGCACTGATTAGTCTCTCCCTGACACTAATTAGCTTCAGCAGACTGTTATAAATTGCTCCAGTGTTTTGCTTCTGTTTCTCATATTTGAAATTCTTTGGGTCTTTGTGAAGAACAAGATGGCAGATGTGAAAACGCACTGGAGAAGTAGGGCAGCCTCCAGAAAGCAAGGAAGCAAGGCATTGTCATTTAAAGCATGAAGGAAATTAGCATATGTTCCTATTTCAACTTGAAAAGTCTCATCTCAGTGACTTCTATCAGCAGTGCTTATTTGACTCAAAGAAAGGGGTCTGGTCCCCGTGGGATATTAAGTATTTATAAAAGACTTTCCTCCTCACACAAGCCAATCAAGATCATTGCTGCTTATTATCTCGTTAACTTCAAAATAACTATATTCCTTTGTGGGTTTAATGTATACGTCAATGCACTTTTGCCTTTTCATAAGAAAAGTCTTCTTTTGTAAGAGAAGGTATATTTATCATGTTTCATTAAATGTTGTCTTCGATGAATAAAATATGACTTTATTCTCATTTAAACTCAGTGACATGGTTCCAGGGAAGTCTTCTCAAAGCAAGTGACAGAACTTGAGATCTGGAAGATTCGTTATACCTAACTAGGTCAGGGAGTATATTCTGGGGAAGGGGTAAGAGAGCATTCCAAAGAAAAGAGCATGTACGAAGACTCCATAACAGGGAACAGAGTAACTTGTTCAATACATTGAGAGAGGGACTCCTTGACTGTAAAATGAGAGCAAAGCCAGGAACAGCAGTGGGTGGAAATGAGGCTGGAGACAGGATTCGAGTCTATTTGGGGCCATATTAAAAATGTTAATATTAATCTGGTGATCAGTCAGGGTGATTGAAGGATAAAAGGGAATGTGAAATGGTGAGATTTCCACTGGATGTGGAGGATGGCAAGAGTGAATAGGAAACCAAGTAGGGGCTGTACAGAAGTCCTACAGAGACAAATGTTAATAGTTTGTTGACTTATTTGTGGAAATGGAGAGACTAGAATCCATTCGAAAGTTAAAAGATACAACTGAAAGTCATTTGTAATGAACTGGGTATCATGGCTGCCATGATAGAGAACGGTCTGTCACATCAGATGACCACGATCTGGTCTGTGGAGAAGTGAGTCAATAACAGTAAACCCCGCAGAGGACCTGGATGGGAGGGAAGATCAGGCATGTGGCTGTGAACAGGGCACTTTGTTTTTGTTTTTGTTTTTTGGGGGGCTGCGTTGGGTCTTTGTTGCTGCGTGCGGGCTTTCTCTAGTTGTGGCGAGCTGGGGCTACTCTTCGTTGCGGTGCGTGGGCTTCTCATTGCCGTGGCTTCTCTTGTTGTGGAGCATGGGCTGTAGAGTGCAGGCTCAGTCGTTGTGGCGCATGGGCTTAGTTGCTCCGCGGCATGTGGGATCTTCCCGGACCAGGTCTCGAACCCGTGTCCCCTGCATTGGCAGGCGGATTCTTAACCACTGCGCCACCAAGGAAGTCCCTGTGCATTTCTTTGACAGCATAAATTGCTTCCTTAGCTGGCTGACACACATGTGCTACACAACTTGCCCCAACTCTGCTAGTCTAATGACACATTCATCATTTACCCAATTAATTCAAAACTACTTCTTTTGTGCGAGTATGTGCCAAGGGCTTTTTTAGGCCTGGGAACAGAGCAGTAAGTAGGCAGGAAAACTAGTTCTTCTGGAAGAGACTGGCAACAAAAAAGAAATTAGTAAATTGTATAGATTTTAGAATGTTGCACGGTGATAAATATTATGTATGAAAATGAAGCTGCAAGAGAGAGAAAGAGAGAAAACAAGAGCTAGGGAGTGCTAGAAATGGGTTTCCGGGTTAACAAGGGAGATCAAGAAGTTGTTCTTGAGAAGGGGGGAGACCTCCAGCAGAGACTCTCAGGTAGAAAGACAGACAGGGCACAGTCCCGGGCAGGGAATTTGCCCTCTGGCTGTTGGGGTAACTGTGAGGAGACCAGGGGCACAGCAGGTATGTGAATGGTAGAGCGGGGAAGAGCTTGCTCAGTGAGGGTAGGTGGGGGCCAGAACTTTTAGGGACACTGCAAAGAATCTGGCTTTTATGGTAGGCGAGATTGGAAATCACTGCAGAGATTTTAATTCAAGAGTTGGAAGTTGCTGTGTTTGATTTCCTAAAGCAATGGTGACTGGCCGCATCCCTTGGGAAGAAATTACTAACATTCAAAAAAGAGTTTAGCTCAAGGTTACCTGTGTGAACTGAAATATTAGGCAAGAATAAACTAAATAGTCCTAGAGGAACCTGCATAATCTGGTGAGTGAGTCAGTCATACCAATAAACCAGAAATTGTTTTTTAAATGACCACTCGGTATCAGACATTCTAGGGCAAAGAAGAATTTTGTGACCAGTAAGTATTTACAATCTACATGGAGAGTCACAGCCAATACATGTTTATAAAAGAATAAATGGTGTAAGTAGAATAGACTTAAGGATCTAAAGGTATTGGCATTATTCCATTTTGTAATCTGGTTTCACAGGTGTTTACTTAATTTTCATCATTTTATTTCACACCACCACACACAACCCAAATATGTAGATATTTATGAAAAAGCTCACAGTTTAAAGATACATAAATAGTATGGCACAGGGTACTGATATCTTCTGACTTAACCAAGTAGAGATCAAAGTACGTCCATAAGAATTAGGAGAAGTTTCTTGGAGAGAGTGGATTTGATATAAGGAGGGATCAAAACGTAATCAAACATGAAAGTAGAGAGTGGGAAATTTTGTCCTGCAGTGGTTCAGGGTCCTTTAAATGGCGGCACTCCACTTTGGGGGCTGGAGAGGGCACGGGTGACTCCAGAGCCCAGGTCTGGTGGGGGGGGCACAGCAGGGAGATGGCACCTGCAGGGGAGGTCAGCCTGGCAGCTCAGACCTGACCCAGTGGGTGCCACAGGAAAGGCAAGAGGACAGCAGCAGAAAACACACACGTGAGAGGCTCTCTCTTGCCATGACACTGCCACTTGAAAAGCTGGGAAGTCCTTGCTCTGCCCTTGAAGCTATGACACCAAGTCTCAAAAAAAGAGTCACCAGGAAACTTGTGGAGGTGATGGATCTGTAAATTACCCTGATGATGGCGATGGTCTCACTGAGGTAGGCATATGTCCAAACTCATCACACTGTATACAGTAGATATGTGCAGTTTTTAAATATCAATCATATCTCAAAAAGGATGTTAAAAAAGGAAGCATATTCTGAGCCCAACATCTGACACGTAAAAATAATGACAACTTCAAGACAGACAACTTTCATCAACATTCAGGTACTGGGCATGGATTCATTCCATAGAGTCAGTCTATCCATTTGAACTGATTATAATTATTTGGTCTGTGTTTGGGAGGGAGAAAGCCTTATTTTCTGTATGTTTCTGATTAAAAATAAGTTAGTTTAAACTGACTTATTACCAGTAAGACATTAGGTAATAATCATACTGGAAATATGTACTGAATTTGATGCCGGTAGCTCATTTACTTTGTTTCAGTGAAAAAAAAAAAAAAAAAATCTCCCACAACAACAATAAAACCCTGTAATACACTTCAAAATATTTGACAGAAAATCTGGACTCTCCCTAGATAACTGAATGATTGTAGCAATGAGGATTTACAGATGCTAGCAACCAGGTAGCATATGATCAGAAATAATTATCGACATGTTTTTCTCATGTGCTGTCTCCCATTAAAATGCAATTTGTCAACTTGGAGAGTTTCTAATGCCTGAAATTATGTTTCATTGCCAAAGCTCTTTAAAAAAATCAGATGCCCTATTGTCTTGTCAACAACAAGAAAATCCATATTTTTGTCAAATTTTCACAGTGAAAACTGCCAGGTATCTGCTGAAAGCATAACATACATATTTGTGGTCTTAATTTATACTTTACAACTAATACTTGTCATATTTTTCATGGATTTAAATAGGCATCATTAAGAACATTAAGAGAAACTTCACTTTTACTGCCTGGATATTCAAAATTAGATTAATGGGTTAAATTATTTTGCTAATCGCATTGCTTCAAAACTTTCTGGAGTGTTTGATTATTGCAAGAATGAATCTGCTTCCTAAATCCATCTACTCCACACTTAAAGAAACAATACTTCCAGTAATAGGTTAGAAATGAACTGGTGCCAATGAAATATTCAGTGCCTTTACCTAGTGTTGTGGTTTTATATTCTGAATTGTTACTAATAGGCTTCGAACAGAAGTACTTCGCCTAAATCTCTTTATGTAAAAACTACATGCTCCTAAATTTCCTTGGACAGGAACACTTGCCTCCCGATGTGAAAAGGTGTTCGCTAAGGCTGCACTTTGTCAGACAGCATCTTGGAGTTAGCACGGCCTTCAGCGTTGCTTACAGCTTGAATACAAGTTTAACCCTGATGCACTGAGACAGAAACGCAGGTGCCACCGTGTCCTGCTGGACAACTAAAATGGGCCGGATTTCCCATCTCTCCCTTGCAAGCACTCTGAACATGAATCTCTGTCTTGCCCATCGCTGGTCAAAACCTAGGACAGCATGAAGCTGTCCCCAAGCTTACATGACCCCAGAACATACATTTCCCCTGAAACATTTACCCAGAGCAGTATCTGTATACCTTTAGAAACCCTGGATAAAAGGCAGAGACACTGGAGACACTGAAAAGAGACAAGACAAGCTCTTGAACTGGCCCCAACAGAAAAGTTGCCCAGTTCCTCAGACATAGCTCCTGCCAGGTGACATGGCCCCTCTCCTTTCCAGACTTGGTCAGGCCCCTCTTCTCCCCAAGGCCTCACCTGCCTTGTAAAGACTTGGACAAACACTAACAAAGTTTCTATCAGCTCAAGGCCGCATCCCTGGGAGACCCCAGCCCGAGAAAACAAGGTGCTGCAGCCACACCTGAAGACGGGCCCCGTGTCCCAGCCTCTGGGGGGGAGCCCGACTTCCCTGACTGCCAGCCGCAGACACAGCCGCCCTAATCCATTTACACTGACCCACCCTCCACAAGTTTCACTCTCTGACCTACTGCGCCCCCCACTCCCTCGTCCACCGTTTAAACCCCCATCACCTTTGCACAAATCGGAGTTGAGTCCAGTTCACGCTGGACTCTCCCCTGTTGCGGTAGTTATTACTGATGGAAATCCATCCTCACTGCGTACCTAGCGACCAGCTGTGTTGATCGCTGATGCAGGTGAGGACAAGGTCAGCGGGAGAAGGAAGTCCTCAGCAGGTAGGAGAGGGCACGCAGTTGGGGCCTGAAGGAGGTGGAATGAAGGACCCGAAGACCGTCCTCATTCACAACACACCCTCACAGCCCCAGTGACGCCCACAGGGCACAGATTCTAAGAGACCCTGACAGAGGCTCCCGTCCTGGCTGCGCCCAAGTTACTCTGAGTGAAAGGACTCACCTTTCAGCACTGAGGTTCACCACTGCATCTGTCTTAGGTTGGGGTTTCCCAAAGAGCTGAACAGCAGCAGTTATTTGGAGGCGACCCCAGGAGGAATCAGCAGGGGGTGGGAGGCAGGATAAGGAGGGGAAGGAGTGCCATGAAGGCGGGATCACTCGGAGGGTTAATCTCCACAGACAACAGCTTCTGCTCCATTGTTTCCCTCCCGCGGTGTGATTTTATCTTTACCGTGATTTTTCCTGCTTCTTAATAGAAAAAAAATTTCTTATAGAAAACAAATCTCGTGTTCGTTCTCCCCACAACCATCGAGGCCCCAGGCTCTTCCCTCTGTGATCTTGGTAATTATTACCACAAGGAATTCACCTTCATATTGATTAATACCTGATATCTAAAAGGAGACTCACTTTCCTGGTCATTCCCCACATTGTGTTATACACATTGTGTTCTGAGATTCTACCTGGCAAAACAATGTCTTCTTCCATTTTGTATCCTGAACAATTCACAGGGTGCCAAATTCACAGTCTGCACTCTAAAATATTTACTGGATGAATGAATTCTTACATCACACTATTCTCGTGGTAGAATTGTAAATATTGCCAAAAATACAATCTTCTCTACACAGTAGATAAGACCACTTGGCTTTTGTAATGATGTTTCACTGTCAAAAAGGATTTCGGAGTTTATTTTGTCTTTGCAAGAATTGAGGGTCACTGATTAGTTCATGACACCACTGAAGGTAGACAAGAAGTCTGTAATCCCTTCATTTTCTTCTTTGTCCAGGGCTTCAGTTAGGTGCTGTTTTCCAAATAAAGGAATCAATACAGAGAGACAGGCCAAACCTATATGAACCACATTTTGTCCAAGAAGAACTGTTATAGGAACCAACATTGAGTCCGTTTAGAAAACCGGAAATTCCACTGTAATTGGGACAAATTGACCCTGGGGTTTGGGAGGTGTATAAGCAGTGAGGCATTTGGAGTTCCATGCTTATTACCTACCAGAATGATTAAGCTAAGCTGTTTATTACAGCTTGTCTGGGACAAGGCAGTGAGCCAAGACTGCCTTTAAAAACATCGCAATATATACTTGCTTTATTTCCCTGACCTACCTGCTTTGCTCACATTGAGCAGAGGAGTGCATATACCTTGTTACATAATATTAGATATCAAATATCTTTATTTTAATGCTGCTTATGTGGTTTTAATAACTAGGTTTTAAATAGAACTATTATATTTCTGTGACCACTGAAGTATCAAATAATTCTAGAATATCCCCCCCCCCTTATTCCTCTTAGTCAATTTCTTATTTAAAACATCCAGTTTATTTCACTATGAGTCCAAGTAGATGATTTCTAAAAAAATTTTTTTTAATTTGTTTATTTTAGATCAGAAATAGTTTGTGAAGATTACTTAGTGCTGGTATTTCTAAGTGGAAGGACTCCTGCTCTAGTTATGAGTCATTTCAAGTATACTTGACTCTGAGAGTCTATGGCACAAAATCCTTCTTTAAAGGAATAATGGTCCGTAGCACAGAACATTTTAAGTTTTGCAAAATACAACTTATGCAAAATACAACGCTATGTGAAAGACAAACTTATTGTGACGCATGATGTTTTGTAAAAAATCTCTTTTTATGCCGCATTCACTTAGGAGGAAATGTTTTGTTAAGATGACTTCCTATCTTTTTGCTTCTGAGGAACCTATCTCATCTGATTCTTCAAAAACCAAAAAACTTCAAGAGGTCACACACCATAGCCAGAACAAATAGAGGCCATCCCATAAAGGATGACCACAAGTGATGGTTTGAACTACCTGTGTAGGGATCCGATGATATTTATTCCACTACTAATGCATATTGTAATGATATAGAGAGATTAGTTGAGAAGAACTGAACTAACAAACATATAATTAATGATACAAATATTAAGCATGTATATTTAAAAAGCGATAATGTCGATTTATAATTAGGGTGTGACCAAAGTTAACTAGCAGTCCTCCTGCACTATGAGTAGTGAAACACTCAGTTGGGAAGGGGAAGGGGAAGGGGAAGGGGAGGGAGGTACCATTACTGAGTGTGACTCTGTACGAGGCAACGTGCAGAGGTAAGTTCATGGCATCTTCTAAACAGCCTTGGCCATGTGCATCATTATCTCAGTTTTATCAATGAGGAAATATCAACTTAAAGAGATTTAATACTTTGTCAAATAGAAAGTGAGAAAACTGTTTGAACATAGATTGAAAACAAGCCCATGCCTTTGTCCACTGCACTGTGTTATAGCTCTCCTGATGTCTTCCTGATTCGAATTTTATTCTGGTTCCTTCAGGTCTTATACCTAAACTGACCCTTAGTTGTTTCATATTTGACACAATAATTGCATAGTCATGACATTCTTCATAATCATCCCAAGTTACTGACTTTTTTAAAATTTTATTTTAATTTATTTATTTATTGAAGTATAGTTGATTTACAACGTTGTGTTACTTTCAGGTGTACAGCAAAGTGATTCAGTTATACATACATATGTATCTATTTTTTCAGATTCTTTTCCCGTATAGGTTATTACAAAATATTGAGTATAGTTCCCTGTGCTGTACAATAGGTCCTTGTTGGTCATCTATTTTATATACAGTAGTGTGTATATGTTAATCCCAAACTCCTAATTTATCCCTCCCCCCTTTCCCCTTTGGTAACCATAAGTTTGTTTTCTATGTCTGTGGGTCTATTTCTGTTTTGTATATAAGTTCGTTTGTATCATTTTTTTTTAGGTTCCACATTAAGTGATACCATATGTTATTAACTTTTCTGCCTCAAATTTGTGGAGTTTCCTCACCAGCAATGACATGGCTTTGAGTATTTTCTTTCATATTTGCCACTTCATCGATTTATGCAAATGCTTAAGCAGCAAGGATTTTGATTTTGTTCCACAGAAATGCTCATTTAAAATAAAATACCTTCTATTTGGAATCTTCCATAACTTGCTCCTTTGCCTGGACTTTTAGAGATTTTGTGCACTTTTCTGGTTTTAAAAAGGCTTCAGTAAAACATCTCAATCATATCATTACTTAAAAGATTTTCAACTATCTATTATTCATTCAAAAACTTCATTTCCAGCATCTGGATACTATGGTATATATCACTGTATGCCAAGCGGATGCAGACATGAAAAAAGACTGGGTCACAGCTCTCAAGAAAGTTACCATCTTTTGAGGGTATATAGACATGAAAATGTAAGTGTGATATGTAAAAGAGAAAACACACAATTCTGTGAAAGCTCACAGCAACAAGCTACCCTAGCTTTGGTAGTCATCTAATTCCTACCTGAGTAAGAGCTACCTGGGGGCCTGGGAAGGGAAGTGTGTTCAGGGAGAGGAAGATGGTTGAAGTTCTGAAGATAAGGGAAGGCAAGGCACACTTGGGGAGGGTTGAAGAAGCTTGGCATGTGTGGTATAGAGAAAGGGAAGAAAGGACAAAAGATAAGATTTAGAAGAGAATGTTTGATTATGAAATGTCTTGTGACTCATATGTTAGGATTTTAACATATTTTCCCAGAAGTCTATAAGAAACCTTTTAGGAGTTTCGAACAAGGATATATCACGGTTAATTTGCATTTTTAAAACATCACCCTGGCTGCCGTGTTGAGAGTAAATTGGGGAGCAGATAAAGAGGCAGATATGAATGCAGAAAAGCCACTTGGAAATGCATGCATGCATCTGATTGGGAAATGATGGCGGCACAGATGTGAGGGCTGGAGAAAGATGGACAGAGCTAAACATATTTCAGATGTAGAACAAGATTTTGTGATACGTTGTCATGATGGCAGAGAGGTAGTGGTCAAGATCAAGAGCTTGGTGCCGTTGGTTATGAGAAGTGATTCTAGAAGAGGAAAAGTCAGGGGGGAAATGTTTTATTTATGTACATATTAGGATAAGGACCTTTGGAACCACTTGAGTAGGCTGTCTGGAACACAGTGAGCCAGACAGGTACTGGTATCAAGAAAGAGAATGGAAGAGACCTCCATCATGCCCTGTATCAACTGCGGTACCTTTCTACAGTTTAAATCTACCCTAATTTTGGTAACTGTAGAAACAAACAAAAACCTCTGACATCAAAACACCACCTTGCCTTTAGACTCTAAACTAAAACTACTGATGAGCAGCAATATTTTTAGGATAACAGTTAAGCTGCTGTAATAAATGAGATGGAAGCTTGTTTTTCTCTTCCCCAGCTCTGCAGAGGTAGCTGGAGCCCAGGACAGTGGGCAGATCTGCTCCCAGAGCTCAGAGGCCCAGGCTCTTTCTGTCTCGTGCTCAGCATCACCATCAATGAATTGTCTCAGCTCTACCTCCGAGTTACAATTTCTGGGAAAAATATAAGATTGAAGGGAAAAAATAAATCCTTTTTAAACAAGTGAGAAATTTGATTATTACATTTCTACTTTAATTTCATTTCTACCACATTTTTGGTAGAATTTACCAGTGAGACTGTGTGGTCCTGGGCTTTTCTCTGCTGGGAGGATTTTGATTCCTGATGCAATCTGCGGACTAGTTATAAATTTATTCAGATTTTATATTTCATTGTGATTGAGTCTTAGTAGGTTTTTGTGTTTCTAGGAATTTATCCAGTTCATCCAGGTTATCTAATCTGTTGGTGTACGATTGTTTACAGTACTCTCTTTAATCCTTATAATTTCTATAAAATTAGTAGTTATTTCTCCACTTTCATGTTTTTATTTTAGTTATTTGAGTCTTCTTCCTGTTTTTCTTAGTTAATCTCACTAAAGGCTTGTAATTTTCAAAGAATCGACTCTTGCTTTTGTTGATGTGTTCTATTACTTTTCCATTCTCTTATTTATCTCTGCTCTAACCCTCGTCACCTCCTTCCTTATTCTAGCTTTGGGCTGATTTGCGAGAATTTCGCTAGACGGCAGTTGGCCCTCCTGGCCAGCTAGATGCTAAGCCTGCTGTGCAAGGGAGGGCAGTGGGCGTCTGCAGGGCGCCCATCAGCCCACCTCCTACCCCACAGGCAGCTCCCTAAGCACAGGGCGCCGCGCTCTCCCATGACGTCTAGATTCCGAACCTATGAGGGGGTGTCATGTCTCTTCGTGTTTTATGTATTCATATATTAAGGTGTTAATGCATCTAACAGCACAATACATGCTGAGGTGCACCCTGGCGAGAGGTCAGAGTGCCTGCTGTGCAGAGTTTACCATCTAGTGGAGAGGCAGCAAGAACCAAGTAAACAAGCAAAGAGATGAGGAGCTACAAACGTCATGAGGTGTGCTGAACACAGTCAGGGTCCAGAGATAAATAACAAAGACAGGCCAGGAGAAGCCACCTCTGAAGACTGAAACTCACACTGAAAACTGTTGTTTCCTCACAGTGTGGAAGAGAACCAAGACAGGAGGACAAAGTAAGACTGAAATCGGCTATTGGCAGAGGGGCCAAGGATGGACACGTGCATTATGAGAGTGGATGGAGATTAGAGAAAGAGAGCTCATCGTCACCCTAGAGTGAAGGAATTGATGAAAAAATAGCTCAGGGTTGGAGGAAGAGTACCCTTATGGTCGCAAAGGTGGCAAAGAAGTTATTGCATTACAATGATTCCATGGATGTGCTTTTTTATTTGCACACAAACTATTACCTGGGAAAAGAGATTCTTCAGTGTCTGCTTCCAAAATATTACGCTTTTCTCTACTGACATCATACCAGTTTAAATGGTCTCCTCTCCTTTTCCGTACTCTCATGAAAAGGTGACTTACATAAGAAACCCATTTCTAGAGACTTAAGCCCTGCCGTCTCATGTCAGAAATCCAGGGGGCTAGGAGCTCACTTAAGTGACCAGGATCTACTAAGGTTTAGGACCTAGAGAATGGGGGCACCCACAGGTGTCCAAGTTCCAGAAAGACATCACAGGTGGATTCAGGGAGAGGCGACACGATAGAGCAAAGTGTCTGAGCATTTCCCATAATTAAGGAATGACATAAATTATCCCATTTTTTAAAAGACCACTAAGAGCTAGGTAGGATAAAAACAACATAAAAAAAAACAACAAAAAATTGACAATCTAGGCACATCATGAAACGTCAGTATATAAAATACAAAGAAAAACATGTTGAAATTGCAAGAGAGAAAAACTAATATATAAATATATACATATAGTAAATACATACTACATAGCATATTTATAGTATATTTAATATAATTATTCTATTTAATGTAATATTTATATTTAGTATATTTATAATACTATATTAGTATTATAGTATTATAATATATAGTATATTAAATATACTAAATATATATCTATAAATCTGATTATCAGCAAAATGAGATGCCAGAAGTCAATGAAATATATCATTATGTTGAAACTACTTTCTCCCATCAGATAGGCAAACTTTTAATCTACAAAAATAAAATGTTGAAGATGCAAGACTTATCATACTCTACAGGCTGCAGTGGAAACTGTATAGTCATTTTAGAGTGAAATTTGGCAGTGCCTAGCTAAATTGAAATGTGCACACCCAGCCCTCCCGCAATCAATCTGATTCTAAGTATATGCCCTAGAGAAAAACCTCATATATTTGCACAAGAAGACAGGCACAAGGCGCTCCTTGAATTGAAGAAAGATTTCAAAAATAGCACTCCTTTAATTGAAGAAATATTTGAAAAAAAGCACTCTGTTAATTGGAGAAATATTTGAAAAAAAGCAAAATGCCTTCTGGGATGGTGAGTGAAATATAAAATATAATAAGTTCATATGGCAGAATACAATGCATAGCAATTAAAAATATGAAATGGCTCCATAAATACCAATCTAGAAAATACCAAGACGCCGCTAAGCTTTGGTTCAATAAAAAGACTCGTTTCAGTAAGACATGTATAGAGTGATAACACCTTGGTAAAATTTTAATAAAATATGCAAAATGATTATCGATACATACATGCACACATAGATGCATAGATGGACTCAAGTGTCTTAGTGTCATAGTGTCTTAGCTTCTTGCAAAAAAATAGACTACAGGAGTGAAACTTTGACACTAATCTGTGATTGTTATTCAGGCAACGTGACCTGTTACCTCTCTTTCTCTATCAACGTACCTTTTTCCTCTGTCAGATCTTAAAAGAGCCATCATTTGTTACTGCTTGTTATCCATCCAAAATCCCAGCGAGACAAAACCTCCCTACTTTTTCTTTCAAGCATGGTCACCATCAGTCCAACTGAAACAACATTTTGAAGTGTCAAAGAACTCATCAGCCTCACAGCATTTAGCACTGATCCAGCCCAATATATATGATGAACATTGTGTGCCAGCCAGAGCCACAGAAATTGGAAAACTGGACACCTGAGGAGATTACTGAAAGTGAAGTTACTCTTTAGTGGTCAGAGAACAACAAAAACAATAATACAATATTTGATGGCAAACTTTTAGTGTCAGATAATCCGAGATTCACCACTAAATTGAGTTTCTTTCTTTCTAGTGCTTTCACTCCAGGTACTGAAATATACTCTACAGAAAACCTATTTCTTGAGGAATTCTGGATTTCAAAAAATCTAAACACCTTAGTAAGAATTCTGTGTGCCAGAGATTAGCAAATAATTCCCACAAAATTTCAAGAGCTTGCCACCCGAGTGAAATTTCTAGAGTCCGTTACATGTTTAGATACGTTTCCCAAGGTGAAGTACAAGTGCCCGCACCTGGCCCCTCCAACACCAAGAAACAGGCACAATGCCTAACAGAAATATTTGACTTTTGGAGACAAAAATATATATAATCATTTGGGTACGCTATTCCAAATCTTTAAAGGACTGGCATTTTTTAATGGGGTCCAGCACAGGAGATTATCCCAAAGCTCCTGGCACCCTCACACTGCTCTGCCTCTGGGACCATATTCCAGGGTGCATCCAACGGCTCCTGGCAGATGGGAAAGCTTATGCTGTAGGTGAATCATGGCACAGAATTTCATGAATTTCAAGCAAAGTCTTGCCCTCCTATGCAGAAAACCATTCTATTTTTAACAAATAGCACCTGGCATGTTTCTGGCTCCTCATAGAGACTGAATGCTTGACCATGGGCCACCAAGGGAGCCTGAGCTGCCCCTCAGGAATTACATCTTGCCAACCCACTACGACAGACAGCATAATGCCCCATCCCCAAAGATGTCCATGCCCTAAACCCCCCAACCTGTGGATACATTATTTGCCACAGCAAAAGGGACTTGGCAGATGGGACTAAATTAAGGAATTTGAGATGAGAAGATTATCCTGAATTATCTGAGTGATCCCAATGGAATCACAAAGGGTGCCTATAAAGTATAACCAGGAGTGACAGTTAGGGAAGGAGATGGAAGGATGGAAGCAGAGTTCAGCAAGCCAGAGAGAGATGTGAAGGTGATTCACTGCTGGCTTTGAAGATGGAGGAAGGGGTCACCGGACAAGGAAAACAGGTACTGAACAACTATGGATCAACCTTCATTGGCTCATGTTGGACCACGGTTTCCCAGAGTCCACACTCTTAGATTTTCTTGAAACCGCGGTTAGCTCCAATATTCTCCAGATCCCAGCACTTACAGGCACCTTGTTTTGATAGCAAGTATGATTTCTAACATCAGGAGACTCCTGATGGCCCCATGGAAGCTGTGTCATCAAAATGCCCAGGAGCTATTTTCAACCATTAGATAATTGTAATACAATTCAAGTTAAAAGTTAATAGATCATTTCCTCCACTTAGAGACTTTCAGTATTTATGATTCTCAGTAATGCATTTTATGACCAGACAGCATGAAAATATTTTAAGATAGTACTCAACATACAAAAATTTCACTTTAATGCATTTATATAATCATGACATAAACCCTTTAAGTAGGAATAATTATCTTTATCTTGCACACAAGGAAACTGGACCAGGGGAGAATGACTTGAAGGAACATAGCAGCGGCAGAACCAGCACTCAAACACAGGGCTTCTGATTATGCGTGTGTCCTTTTATAAAACAGTGGATTCAGCAGTTATTTTGGTCAGTCTTCAAAATTTGCAAATTTCTCCCTCCTTTGCTTTTATCTGATACCTTTTTTTTTTTTTTTTTTTTTAGTGCAAGTTCAATTTTACCTTCGTGCAAAAAATACAGCCAAGAATGTGCTAGTATTATGTACTCAAAATACAGAGGTCGTATGGTAGTTCTATTTTTAGTTTTTTAAGGAACCTCCATACTGTTGTTCTCTATAGTGGCTGTATCAATTTACATTCCCACCAACAGTGCAAGAGGGTTCCCTTTTCTCCACACCCTCTCCAGTATTTATTGTTTGTAGATTTTTTTGATGATGGCCATTCTGACCAGTGTGAGATGATATCTCATTGCAGTTTTGATTTGCGTTTCTCTAATGATTAATGACGTTGAGCATTCTTTCATGTGTTTGTTGGCAATCTGTATATCTTCTTTGGAGAAATGTTATTTAGGTCTTCTGCCCATTTTTGGATTGGGTTGTTTGTTTTTTTGTTATTGAGCTGCATGAGCTGCTTGTAAATTCTGGAGATTAATCCTTTGTCAGTTGCTTCATTTGCAAATATTTTCTCCCATTCTGAGGGCTGTCTTTTTGTCTTATTTATGGTTTCTTTTGCTGTGCAAAAGCTTTTAAGTTTCATTAGGTCCCACTTGTTTATCTTTGTTTTTATTTCCATTTCTCTAGGAGGTGGGTCAAAAAGGATACAACCCAGCAATCCCACTACTGGGCATATACCCCGAGAAAACCATCATTCAAAAAGAGTCATGTACCACAATGTTCATTGCAGCTCTATTTACAATAGCCAGGACATGGAAGCAACCTAAGTGTCCATCAACAGATGAATGGATAAAGAAGATGGGGCACATATATACAATGGAATATTACTCAGCCATAAAAAGAAATGAAATTGAGTTATTTGTAGTGAGGTGGATGGACCTAGAGTCTGTCATACAGAGTGAAGTAAGTCAGAAAGAGAAAAACAAATACCGTATGCTAACACATATATATGGAATCTAAAAAAGAAAAAATATGGTCATGAAGAACCTAGGGCCAAGATGGGAATAAAGACGCAGACCTACTAGAGAATGGACTTGAGGATACGGGGAGGGGGAAGGGTAAGCTGGGACGAAGTGAGAGAGTGGCATGGACATATATACACTACCAAATGTAATATAGATAGCTAGTGGGAAGCAGCCGCATAGCACAGGGAGATCAGCTCAGTGCTTTGTGACCACCTAGAGGGGTGGGATAGGGAGGGTGGGAGGGAGGGAGACGCAAGAGGGAAGAGGTATGGGTATGTGTGTATATGTATAACTGATTCACTTTGTTATAGAGCAGAAACTAGCACACCATTGTAAAGCAATTATACTCCAATAAAGATGTTAAAAAAAAAATACAGAGGAATAAAGTCACTGGATCAAATGTTAGAAAAATCTGGCTGTGTCATATTTTTTTTTTTATATTTATTTATTTACTTTTTTGGTTGCACCGGTTCTTAGTTGCGGCAGGCGGGCTCCTTAGTTGTGGCATTCTAACTCTTAGTTGCAGCATGCATGGGGGATCCAGTTCCCTGACCAGGGATCGAACCCAGGTGCCCTGCATTGGGAGCACGGAGTCTTATCCACTGCAGCACCAAGGAAGTCCCATGTGTCATATATTATTTACCTAGTAAAATATTTGGAACTATAATCCTAAGTGGCATTAAAAGAAGTTTTGATAAAAATTTTAAAATCACTGACTCTATAAAACATTGTTCTATGCATTTCCCACATTTCAGAGCTTTGAAAAACTCATTAAAGATTATTTTGAGTTTTAAGTAAATAAAGAAGGTGCTTGGGTTCTGAAGATAATAAGAAATGAAGTAAATAAAAATATAACTGATTAGTGCATATGCTACTGCTTAATGCCTAGGAGATGTTCCATCAATGTCTGTTGAACAATTTGAACAGCATGTAGAAGAAACAATTAGGGAGATGCAAGAGGGAAGAGATATGGGGATATGTACATGTATAGCTGATTCACTTTGTTATAAAGCAGAAACTAACACACCATTGTAAAGCAATTATATACTCCAATAAAGATGTTAAAAATAAATAAATAAATAAATAAAATGAAATTCCATTATATAAAAAAAAGGAAACAATTAAATACATGTAGAAAATTGTGTTAACATAACAATGTGACAAAGGAAGTATAACATGGGTGGAAATTAAAGAAATCCTGTTATAATATTGCTTATTATTAAAGTCACTTGTCTTTGATTTTCTTCCCTAACTTATTTTTGTAAAGTCACTATTTATGTTATATTTCTCTTTTCAGCATGTTCTAGTGCCTCCTGCAAAAACTAAGGATTAATCTTGCACTATTCCCCTAAAACGTTTTGATTCTGAAAGCAAAGAATGGCACTTTTTCAGGTAATATGTACCTACTTGCTGAGTCTATTCCTGAACAAATCAATGGAAAGTTACATTTCTTAGCAATATTTGTTCTATCGACTTTTACACTGTAATGATAACTCAATTACCAAGAAAGGAGGTTATTGTATTTTGTAGTCATGTCAATGTGAGGCAAGCCGAATCAAAGGGTTTTCACTCAGAAGGTAATATACATATATTTTAGGCTGAAAGCTTCACAACAGCCTTGTCATATTTCAATTAGATGAAAATGCCCACTGGATAATTTGCCGCTGGCCGTGTTTGCACTTCTCGCCGCCTGGGCTGCCAGGCACCCTGGGGGCCTCTCTGTAGTTCACGCACCGCCAGGCTCCTGACAGGTGCCTAAGAACCCATTACACAGGCATTACGTGATTTCTGTATGGACCTTGTCATCAGGAATCGGTATGAGGAGGGCAATCCTGCCTGTACAAGAAGATTGGAGCCCTTTCAGGACATGCCCTGGCACGTGGAAAGACTTCAGAGGAGCCCGAAAGATCTTTCAGAACTAACATCAGCACAGTAGGTGCGTGAACATCAGGTATTTTTCAGTGGATTTCTTCTTAGTGGTAAAAATGGCGAACACAAAGCTAGCTGGGGAAGACAGTGTGGTTTCTTCTTAGGCCCCAGAAAAGAATGGAATAACTAGGGAACATTCTAAAATACAGTCTTCCTGAAATGTAATAGTTGAAGTCTCTCTTCCAGCCATTCAAGTATTGCATCAAATGGACCCAATCTGAATAAATACCAATTCAAAACAACTGTGTACAATAATCCTGAAAGAAAACCATTGCACTTAGAGAAACTGACCATTTACTTTTTTTAGGTCTACTTTTGCAGTACAGCAGCTGTGACCTGCCCAGATGACTATTCCACAAGCCACTCTGTTCTTTAAGAGGTTGTCCAGACTTGTCTCTACATCCCCAGAGGCAGAGGCTGCAACTGCAATGGCCACTCGATAGCACTATTTCCACACCTGGACCTGCACTCTGGGTCCTCCAGAATCTGCAAAGGCACCATGTCCACAATTTCCTTATCAATACTAGATGGGTGATGGACAGATGGATGAATAGATGGAATAATGTATAAATAAAACATAATTTTTATGAGCACCTAAGTGATTGCAATGTTTTATGCAAATACCACACTTCATTAATAAGCCTTAGCTTATCCTAGCTGGTTCTGACCACTGTTTTCTTGGATTCTTGTCTCTCTTCATAGATTCTGCTCAAAACTGTATCTGCTGGTGGTGAGTCTACCTGCTGGGTCTCTTGCTAGCTGGTACACCAGTTCTGAGAGGATCAAAGGAATTTCTACTTGTGTGTATTTCTTGGGATCTTAACATTCTTCTCGGAGAAATCAGCAAACACAGTACATACATACATACATGCATATGTGTGTGTGTGTATGTATGTATGTATATATATATACACACATATATATATACACACACACATATATATATTTTGTTTGTTTGTTTTTGCCTAACTGCCTCAAATATGCATATTCCAATGAGATCACCCTGGTGTCTTTGTGATCTCTGCTCTCCTCAATTTTCTTCTCCATGGATGCAGTTGAGTTCCTGGCTCCTTGAAAGGTCACCTCTAGGCTGATCCCAGAGCTCTCAGTCAACACTAGCCCCTGACAACTGGCTTCTTGTCCCTGACTCCTGGGACCCTGGGGAACATTCACAACTGGAAAATCTAGGATAGGCTAAGGGAACCATCATCTCTCAGGAACAAAAATGTCTAGCAAGATATACTTTAACTGAATTCCTTAGATCTCAGGAATCTTATAGATCATAAACAAATTGGCAAGTGCCCTAATTTTCCAGATGAAGACAAATAAGTTCCAAAGCTAATTTGTTAAGACAATACAGCTGGAAAATGGTCTTTTGAAGATGAATTCTAAATGGAGAAATCTTTTTCTCTGCCCCAGTACCTTCACAGTGTCTGATCAGAATAGGAATCTATCAAATATGTAATGAAATAGTTAATTAGCAAAAAATCATATTTCAATAACTAAATATATGTATACATATGAATTTAAAATAGGTATGTATTCTTCACTGAGGATCAGGAATGACAATTTAAAACTTTACTATTTCTCAGTTATGAAAACCACAAATGGTTTTCTCTTTGAAAATGTCACTTCTCATTACAGTATGAGTCCCAAATGTTGACTTAGTTATTAAATTATTGGTCTGTCACGATGAATATGCTACATATATTCAGAAGCGTTCCCTTACAGCTTTTAAATATGTATACAGAAAGAACAGAAGAGATTTCTGTGTGTCTGTACTCTTCAAGTACATGAGCCAACGGCAAAGCTCATGATTTAAAACAACATATTCCAGAGCAATAATTTAATATTTTTTGTTCTTTTTTCATCAAGGCCTATTTCATACTTTCTTGCATAAAGTGCCTTAACGTTTAGACTCTGATGGTAGGTGTGCTTAATCATTTTGAATACACAATGGGCAGAGAAGAGACTGGAACAATATAAGCAGAACTGAAATGAGAATAATCAACATAAAACTGAGAAATCAACGTCACATTTGAACCCTAATTACGCATCCATTTCATCTCACAATTATTCCTCATTTTTCACATTCAAAAGCTGACATGTATGGCAAAGTAGTCTTGAGGAATTCTGAATTTGTTATAAATCTACTTTAATATATTTCTATTACAATGAGAAAAGCGCATTTGGAGAATTTCATTGCTTCCAATAGCTATTTTATATGGCAGAATTTACCTTTTAAATTTCTATTTGTACTTTTGTTTCCTATTTAAAAATGCCACAAACAAAAAATAAATGAGATTTATGAGGGTTTAAAGGCAGAATAAAGACTCATCATAAATATATTTTAAAATTTAAAAGCTGGAGATTTCAGGATTTATGAGTAACACATTGGCTCAGACTCTAAATTTTCCTTCTCAAGACAGAACATTACTGAGAAAGCACCTCAGCCTTAGTCAGAAATCAGGCAAATAAGAACATCTGGCCAGGATCCCCATCTACTCCTCAACTGAGTTGTAGATACACATTTGTATTACGATAAAGAGGTTTCAAAAATTGAAAATTCTTTTGTTATATTAGAGCTCCATATATCAAATCCATGAGTTTGGAAATAAAATATATTACATTTTCAACTGCTTTCTTACTATATCTGAAAAAAGTAGTAATGAGTTATTCAAAAGTAATGATAGTAAACATGGTTACTTTGTTCTTTTTAGATATTTTAAGCTCAAAAAAAGTTTAATTAATTTTTTTTGGAGGAAGAAACAACTATTAGTATGTATGAACAAAACGAAGGTCAAAAGAACCATAAGTCATTGAGTAAAATTCTGTGACCTAAGGACATAAAGACAATAGTAAACACTTATTGACTGCCTACTGTGAGCTACATAACACAGGATTTAGGTGCCTTCTGTGTATTCATGTATTTGGGCAGGGGATAGTTTGGATGTCACAGAACGGTAGCAGGGGAGGTTGGGAGAAGGGGTCTTAATTGTAGGGAGCGGGACGCACAAGCCCATCATAGTGAGATGCGGAAGCGAGAGGACACATGGGGTGGATGACAGGGAAGTGCCACTCATACCCTGCTAGTCACCTCTCTCTACTGGAGCACCCCATACATTTTATTAATATTGAAAAAGAACTCTGTTTTTTAAAAATTTATTTTCCAATTTTTTTAATACTGATGCATAAAAGCACTATTTTCTTGGCATGCTGATTCTATACAAAATGTTTATTTATTCTTGTCGCAAAGATTATGAAGAACAACTTTCTTTTTCAAAGATGCCAAAACAGATTATTGGATGTCCTGTCTAGCACATGTTTTGATTATCTGTGTCTTTCATTGTCTTTGAGCTATTTTACAACTCTCTCTGCAAAACTGGTAGTAATGCAAATTATACTTGTCCATAGAAATGCAAATGATGTTTAACTATTGGATATTGACTAGGTTTGCATCTGTAATGCAGGTTCATTTCAGCATTTCCAGTTTCGTGTGTGTGTTGACTGAATTCTCTGAATCAGTTGTAACGCGTTATTGGTTTCTGCCTTAATTTCAAATTAAATGAACCTTTGCCATGTGTTCATTTTATGTTTGTCATGACCTAACCTTTAGAGAATTGTATTTTACCATTTTAAAAGCTTGTGTTTAAATTTTCTATCGTAATTTTTATTTGGACAATACTAATACTTCCCATACAAAGACAACTGATATAGGTCAATTCTCGGTATCTGCAGTTACATAATCTATAAAGTTGCCACACACATAATGTCAGTGAGTACTGAATAGCCATGGAGGGCAAACCGGGCAGGCTTCTGCCAGCCTCTGGTCGCAGCATCTGAGGTGTTATCAGCCCTTCAGTGACGTTCAGCCCAGCCCAGCAGCACTAACTTGAGTCTGAATGAGATCACCTAACAGAGGGGGTTTCTCTGTAAGGTCCATTGCTGCCTTCTAGAGTTAGAACACTTCGCTTCACTTCACTTCACTTCTTCCCATAGATTCACTTCTTCCCATAGATTCATTTCAGCATTACATGTGGAAGCCATTTTTAAGAGAGGAATCACCAACAAAAGTACAGAATGTGAACAACATGACACTAAGGAGACTACAGAAAGGATGCTTGTCTACACTCTGAGAGCTGACACACACAGGCATGGAACTCCAGAGAGTGGATCAATTATGATTTCTTTTTTCCTCTCATGACCATGGGCATTTGGCAAGATGTTCTTACAGTTTTAAGACTTGGAGGAGCAGGCTTTTTCTAGTCTGCTTTTTCTGCTCACTTCCCAGACCGCTGAGGAGAACCTTACAATTCTTGTCTTTATATAGATCACAGCTGTAGCCCCTTAAACACCAGGCACACACAGTCCCCACCCCCGGTGTGGGTCTCAGGACACCAGCCCACCACTATGCAGTGTCCCTCCAGGGCTGGAAACCCAGGAAGCGTTTTAGACTTGGACTTCCCTCCTAGCTATGATGTTAGAATACTTTTTTGGTTTCTAGTCATCAATGTTTTGATGTCAAGGTTTTGGCTCAAAATCCATACATTTGTATTCTGTATTATACAGCATTGGCAATTTTTTGATGTTTCTGAGAGAAAAGTAGAGAAATGATTCATTACAGTCTGCCATTTCAGAAGGATTGCTCCCCTCTTGATCTGAAAAGGTGCTAATTTTTCTGATAATGATCCTAAACTGATGCCCAAGTAACTTTTGCATGTTATCTCATGTAGATCATAAAGCTCTTTTGCGGCAGAGCCCTTCATGTGCCTGAAGAAAGTCACGTCCTTTCCAACAGTCTGTCTTATGTTCTTCGGCATCTTCTCTCTCTCTGACCATTCTTACTATGTTACCATTTCAGTCTCTTAAATCTCGGTCATTTGACTTAACATTGACCTGTTTGTATTTTAAATCAATGCTAATTTATCTGGCATAAATAAGTCATATACTTAAACCAAAAAATTACTGGAATAGAGGAAATAGTATTTTCAAATACAATGAAATCCTCTCACTAGCTTAAAAATGTAACTGGTAGTCAGGTTAATATATAATAAGCACACTTTGAAGTTACCGCATATAGTAAATCCTCTTAAAATAAGGTTTCTCTGTGTTGACACAAGAGTTATATTTGAAAGTTCTATCTTAAAAAGTCCATCTTTTGCAAAGAAACTGAATTTGATTTTCTGTTTATAATATATATAGAACAGTGAAAATGTTTAACTTTCTATTAATTTCATATAATTTCCAATGTGATTCATCTCAAAGCAAAATATAATTTCCTATCCACAAGACATAATAAACACCTAATAAAATTTAATGAAAAACATTATTTCCTATCACCATGTGATAACTGCCAAATTAACTGGTATTACCACTAAAAGCATTTTCTTCATTTTCTTTTTACATGTTTTTATGGCTGATACTTGTTGGAGCTTGACAATTTATAGGTCAGATTAAAAATCTCAGGAATTAGTTGACAGAAATTCAATTTTTAGTTTAAAATAGTTCAGACTGAGCTTATATATTATCAGAGCGGTAAAGATTATAAAGTTAGGTCTCAAACTTCTGTGACCTACAAAATGACTTATGCCAATACATGAATTATAAATAATAGTGTTTGGGGGAAAGGCTTTATAAATCAAAGTTTGGAATAGGTTTTAATAAGGTCACATTCACATGCACCATTATTGTGAGAGAAGAAAAATTAATATTTTTCATAGAGATGGAAATATACTTGAAAAAATAATTTTGTTATGATTAGTTAATGGTTCACAGAGACATAGAGAAAGAGAGACAGGTTGAGAGAGAGACAGAGGACGTAGCTGACCTCCATTTCCACCCAGGAAATAAGACGGGGCATCACCTAATGTTTTCTGTCAGACACAGCAGACATAGACCCTTCTACTCACATACAACGCTTATTGTCAGTTTTGTTAGGTTGAATGCACATTTCAATATTTAAAGCACATGAATAGCTGTGACTCTATTCTATTTTTGGTTTGTTTCCAAGTCTACTCCTTCAGGCCTAAGAAATATCTTATTCCCCCTCTATATCTCAAATAAGCTTTTAACATTTTTTTCTAATCTTTTTTTTCTCCTCAAAGTCCATCTTTCACCCCTTCAACTTTTCTAGCCCTTCCAACATGGTGTCAACAAGAACCTAAATTGAATCTCCTCTCTTGGAAACCTAGAGTGGTCTTCTTTATCCTGACTGGACCCCTGATGCAGTAAACTAACAGAAATGGTCTTGGGAGATAGGATTCTGGCATACTGTTGCTTGTTGTCTGAACCCACATGGCAGTGGAACATGGAACAGGGTAAATCCTGGCCAGAAGCAGCCTCCTGATAATTTGAAGTAGGACTTGTGGCCACTTAGGTTGAGTGGCCTATTGAAAGCACTGGGAGGGCAGAAGGGTAGTGGTGTTTATAACTCTCAGGACTGCGGAGTGGAAGATTTATGTCCACCTGCTCTAGACAACTACAGACAGATCATGAGAAACACAACTCCCAGGTCAAAGCACAATCAGAACCAGAGAGTTTCTATGGAGGAGCTCAAGAATTTCTTCTTCTTCTTATTTTTTAGCTCCTAGGAAGACATGGATCAAAACAAGACTCCAAAACTATGTGTTTTGCAGAATTATAATGTGAAGTAAATTTGCAGCGTCTCAAGTAGGTCACATAAAAATTATGGCATTATTTGAGCAGTAGCAGGCCACCAAGCTTTAGAATGAAGCTGTTGAGTGAACTCAGACATTTTTTAGATCCATGTCCCGAAATTCCTTCCCAAGTCTTCTGTACCAGCAGAAGCAGTTCTTTTTCTGTCTTAGGAGACAATCCCTCTCTTGCTGGGAGACTGCATGATAAGCTGCCTGAAGTCATTGGGTAGAATGTTCGGGGAATTGAAAGAACAACAGTATAGAATTTATCCCGGAGAGTTCTGCGGGAGAAGGGTGTGGACAGACCCCTTGGGATGGGCATTTGGGTTTCATTCCTGTGAATATTTGCCAAAGGACACCCATGCAGAGGAAGCTCTCAAAAATCTGGTGGACAAGAGGAACCACTGTGTGGGTGTTAGTCTGCCTCTTAAGAGTTTAGTTTTGATTTTTTCTTTTTTTGCTTGTTTTATCTTAGGAAGGTTTTGCTGGCATAAAAATGAACTGAGGAGTTTTCCAACTTCCCCTGCATCTGAAATAGCAGACACAAGAACCCAATTGTGAGTAATAATTTAGTAATGAAACTAATCTCCCTTTTAATGATATATCTTTAATCACCTTTCCAGCATTTTCAGTAGTACTTCCAGTGAAGTATTCAAATTTTCTATTAAGTCTAGAGTCAATTTTGGTAGTATATAACCTGTGTAGAAAATTATCCAATTTGTCCAGGCTTCCAAATTAAATGATACAATACAGTTGCATACAATATTAGCCTATAATATTTAATCTCTTTTATATCTGGGTTACATTATAATTATATTTTCCTCATTCCTAATTACATTTTCTGTCTTTTTATATTATCTTGTCCGTGTTAAAAACATTCTCTGCTTTGGTTTATTTTATTTTTTTAAAGAACCAGGTTTTATATTTACTTATTATTTATATATTTCGCTTCCTACTTTATTAAGTTAAACTTTTTCCTTATTAATTTCATCTTTCTATTTCTCTTTGGTTTATTCTGGTGATCACTGTTCTAATGTTTTATGATAACAAACTTATTCTTAACAAAATCACTAAAGTCTTAGCATTGTTTTAGCAAGAGGTATTCTGTTATTCATTGAATTCTGTGCAATTTACAATTTCAGCTTGATTTTTAAAAAAATTTTGATCCAAGGATATTTAGGAGAGCCTTTCTCAATTTAACAGTAGCTAAAGATTTATTTACATTTTTTCATTAAAATATTTGTATTTTTATTTTAGTTCAATTTTTAATGCAATCTCTAACATTTCAAAATTTTAGTTTGTCATCATTTGAAAACATTTCTAATTCTTCATACATGTATAAATATTTTCATTATTTGTAGGATATATCATTTTGCATACATTTACTAACCCAAGTGCATTTATTTTATGTTTCAGAGTTTCGATATTCTTGCTGATTTTTGGTTTATTATCTATTAGATATACCTACTAGATTCTAAAAGAGATATATGGTTATAGTCTACTAAAATAATAAATTATAAAATTCCCTCAGAATTTACAACAATTTTTGCTTTATAAATTAGGCTGCTATTTTCTTGGACCCAAAGTGGTTAGTTTCCTATGTCATTTCACTGTACCATTTAACACCATATGAAACTGCTGTATAGGTTTGCCTTTAACTGACTTCATGAATTAGCATTTCAATTTTAAATTTTACCTTATCTGATATTTCCATTCCCATTTTCTTTTTGTTTGGATTTGATCAATCTCTGTTTATCATTTTATTTGCAAACATTCTTAATCATTGTTTGAATATGGAGTGTGTATATGTTTGTGTGTGTGTGTGCGTGTGTGCACTAAATTTGTTTTGTTTTCATTTCAACACTGTTCTTTAATGTAGTAATTGAACCTTTTCACATTTAATGCAACCATTTATATACTTGATATTAGTCATTGCATCTTGCTTTCTGGTTACTTTCTTAGAAATTATTTCCTTTTTTTTTTTTTTACTGGCTTGGTTTTGTGCCTTTCGTTCCTTTTATTTAATTGCTTATATGTTTTGCTTGTTTCCTTGCTTATCCCCTCTTCATATTTGGCAGTTTTTCTGCAATATTTCTTGTTACTAGTGGTTGTCTTTCATTTTCAACATTCATAATAATATGTTTTACTTGTATGTAAGAGTGAGACACCAGGCATTTTCCCCACTGAGACCCACTCTAATCCCAATAAAAACAGAACATGTAACTGCTGTTTTACCCACTCTGTCACCCAGCAAATGAAGTATTTATTAAACTTTGTTTTTCCCATTCTCTGTCCCTCACCCCATCCAATTCCTACACATTTTCCTAAAGTAATCCTTAAGTAACAAACTGTTAATTCAATTTTTATTTTATTTTTGTTAAATGTTTTTCTCAGATAGGTTACTAGGATTATTATTTCAATACTTGAATATATGATTAAAACTTTTTCATCTCATATATATCATGGTTGTTTATAGATGTTAATGTTCAACTCCTTTTCTAAAAATAGTTTCCAAATTATTTAATTATATAAAGCTTCAAATTTTGCACATGGGAAGCCTATTTCATATGCAGCCAGATTTAACAAATAATAATACAGAATGCTCAGTTAAATCTGAATTTCCAATCAACCACAATTTTTTGGTATAAATATGTCTCAAATATTATACTGGATACACTTATACTAAAAATGTATTATTTCTTTGTCTCACACAATATTTGGAACAGACGTATACTGAAAATGTATCCATTCTTTATGCGAATTTCAAATTTAACTGGTATCCTATATTTTATCTGGCCACCCTACTATTGTTAGTCTGATTCAGTTTTTTTCTCTTTGTATGGTCAGGCCATTCAAGATGGCTGTTCTCTTGCTTTCTGTCATCCCCTGTCCGACCAGTCCCTGCTTCATTCACAGGACTATCCAATCTCCTTAATTATAGGGCTTAATTAGTCCCTGGAAACGGATGAGCCCATCTGATGTCAATTCCCCCTATAACTGGTAACCTCCTTCTCCCGAGTAGTGAAGACTGCTGGCTGCCATGTCCTGTCTGCCCTCTGCCGCAAGTGGTGGGGTATCGCTCCAGGACCCTTTTGTGTAAGATCCCCTAGTCCAAGCCACTGATGTCTCCGTCGCTGCCTCTGGAGTCTTTCTTTGGTCTCCAGGCTGGGCAACTACAAGGCTTGCAGGCCTGCGGGGTGCAGCCCAACACTCTTGTATATAACTTTTTTTCACTGTTTGAAATCTCATTAGAAATTCTACTCAGCTTTGGAGGTATTAACATTTATCATAATATCCCTGGGTGTGTGAAGCTTGTGTTTTGTTTTGTTGTGGCTTTGTTGCTTTGTTTTGGTTTTGATCACTAATCTCGGTAAGAATTAAGGAAATACTTCAAAGCAAAGACTAGCAATTGTTCACCTTCTGTAAACCTCAGATCCAAAGGTCCCTGGGGATCAGGAAAGCCAACCCTGTAGACCTACTCATTCAGGTGGATGAATCACCTCCCATTCCAGCCTGTGAATCTCTGTTGTTGAGGGTTTCTCCATAATATGCTACCTTTCTCCTAATCCTCAATTTTGATGCCTCTGCCACTGACCAGCAAGCCCTTTGAGCTCTCAAAGACCCTTCAGGCAACATTTGATCTTCTGAGTTGTAAATCTCAAGAAGCAGAACCACTTGCAGGATAGCCTTCTTTGCTTTGGGTTCTACTCAAACCTGAAAGTTTTGTGAATTAGGTAGCAAATGGGTTGACAGGCAGTTTCAAAAGTGGTAAATGATGGTTCCATCATCCAAAGGGCCACCATCATGTGTGCCTGATTGCAGGAGATGCAAGGGAGAACAACTCTTCTATAACTTTGGAGAAAATATTTCCACAGGCCACGATTATCTTGTAAACATAATTAAAAGACATGAGTAACCACTGTGGACCTCAAATCAAGTCAGGTCCTGCTCATCAGCATGTTCTTTTTTGTTTCTTATTGCATCCTTTGGAGTACAATCAGGAGACAAATAATGCACTTGGAATTAGCATTACTCAAGAAGAGTTAATCTTCAAAAGGACTCTTTTATACAAACCTGATATTCCTTCTCATACTACTTTGATTATTCCTTTGGGGCACTCAGGAATAAGGGTGACCCTCAACTTTCACACATGGATAAAGCATGACACAATAATGAATGGCAGCTGGCTTTCTGTGTGAACAGGGGCCAGATGAGAAGTGTGTGTAAATAGGAACCAATTCATGGTGTGACTTGGGGAAACGGAATGTTAGGGTGATCTAATCAGATCAATTCCCCTCCTTTCCTCTCTTTGGGACTGAGGTTTTGTTGCTACCTGCATCCCCTCAGGATAATTCCTGCTCTCCAAGACCCAAGACAACACAGCCTATGACTGATAGCTCCGTCTCAGTCTCTTCCTCAATTCTCAGTCCCTGGCACTCACTACTTGGTGGTTGTACCTTTGCAATTAAGTTAATCCCCAACCTGTGCCTCCACACTGCTTTCTAGAGGATCTTGGCTAGGACAGGGACTATGTAAAAAGGAGTGGGTAGGATGTGGGTGATGTTCAAGGAGAGTTCAGGAATCCAAGGCCCACAGCTGCAGAGCAATCATCTCATTTAGTTCCAGCACAATGAGGGGGAAAGTTTGGATTCGAGGAAAAAGTACATATTCACTTAGTGCATTTTTCACTGAGGGGATCAGTTCTGATTAATCAAAAGCTCAGCCATCCTAAATGGACTTTGTTGGTTGGGATTTTGAGGGAATACATACACTGAAATAACTATATTCTTTAACCCTCATTTTTCTCCATTAGTCAGGTATCCTCGCTGAACAAAATGAACTGAAGACGACAGCAAGGAAGTCTTGTTGATTTTGACCAAGAACACAACAGAAAAAATAAAAACTCTGTCTAGGAGGGTACATAAAAGATGCCAGCCACAACTTAAAACATCAAGCCAAGCTTTAATTTGTTGCGTCCCTGTTACATTCCTAGGATAACATCATCAATTAGCTGCAGCTTCCCTACTAACGTTCTTAAGGATACAAGCATATATTAGCTACGGCTCCCTTTTGCATTCCCAATAATACCATCATCAGTTAGCTGCTGTTTGCCATTTACATTCCTAAAAATACCATCATCAATTGGCTACAGCGAACCATGTGCATTTTCTATGATGACATCAGCAATTAGCAGCAGATTCCCATTTTAATGCCTAAAGATACTATCATCAATTGGACACAGCATCTGCAACAGATTTCCGATGATACCACCACCAATTAGCAGTAGCTTTCCCTTCACAGTCTTAGAATACCATCACAAACTGCCCACACTTCCCTTTGCATTCCCTTGATGACATCATGAATTAGCTTCAGATTTCTTTTACATTCTTAAGGATAACATTATCATGTGACCACAGCATCCTCCTTTGGATTCCCAGTAATAAATTCATTAATTAGCTGCAGCTTCCCTTTTGCATTCCCTCCGATGATATCACCAATTTGAAGCAGCTTCCCATTTATTCCTAAGGATACATCACCAATTATCCACAGCTTTCCCTTTGCTTTCTGAGTGATACCATCATCATTCAGCTGCAGCTTCCCATTTACATTCCCAAGGATACCATCATCAATTGGCCACAGCTTCCTTTTGCTTTGCCAGTGATATCACCATCAATTAGCTGCAGCTTTCCATTTACATTCCTAAGGGTACCTTCATCAATAGGCTACAGCTTCACCTTTCAATTCCCCATGATGATATCAATTAGGTGCAGCTTTCCATTTACATTCCCAAGGATACCATCATCAATTGGCCACAGCTTCCTTTTGCTTTGCCAATGATATCACCATCAATCAGCTGCAGCTTTCCATTTACATTCCCAAGGATACCATCATCAATTGGCCACAGCTTCCTTTTGCTTTGCCAATGATATCACCATCAATTAGCTGCAGCTTCCCATTTACATTCCCAAGGATACCATCATCAATTGGCCACAGCTTCCTTTTGCTTTGCCAATGATATCACCATCAATTAGCTGCAGCTTCCCATTTACATTCCCAAGGATACCATCAACAATTGGCTGCAGCTTTCCATTTATATAACCAAGGATACCACCATCAGTGGGCCACAGTTTCCCATTTAGATTTCTAAGGATACATCAAAAATTAGCTGCAGCTTCTGTTTTACATTCCTAAGGAGACCATCATCAACTGGGCACAGCATCCTCTTTGCATTCCCGATAATACCATCATCAACTGGCTGCAGCTTTCCTTTAACATTCCTAAGGAAAACATCATCAATTGGCTTCAGCTCCCTTTTGCATTCCCAAGCTAACCACCATAAACTGGTTTTAGCTTCCCATTTATAAGCCGAAGCACACCACCATCAACTGGCCACAACTTCTCTCTGGCATTTCTAAGGATGCCGTCATATCTGGATGCTGCTGTCCTTTTCCATTCCTAAGGGTATCTATCAATTAGCTGCAGCTTCCCTTCTGCATTTTTAAGGATATCATCATAATTAGTTGCAGCTTTCATTTACATTCTTAAAGATACCACCTTTGACTGGCTGCAGCCCCCCTTTTAATATTTCTAAGGAGATCATCATCAATTAGCTCACCTTCTCTTTTACATTTCTTAGGACCCATCATTAATTAATGTCAACAGGTAGCGCCACACAGGTCACAACTTTAAAACTGCCATCTAACTTTATTACCTGCTGCAGTATCCATGTCCACCTCCTTCCTGGACTGTAAGCCCTACTACCTTTCCTCTCCCGTCTGCAGTGCCATCATGCCTACTAAAACCCAGGAGCCTTTTTCAAGTGTCACTTCCCCCATCACCACCAGCCTTCAGATTCCTGGTATTGCTCTGCTCTTTTAGGATCTTGTGGTTCCCTGCACCAACGTATGTTGGTGAAAGAAGTGACCACTGTACTGTCCTTGAGATTTCATGAGAGGTGGCCAGTGGGTGTTGAACATGGTGATCCATTCCAACATTTCTAAGTCTTTAAGTGCCTTTTTCTACCTCATACCAGGGATGTTCTCTTAATTCAAATATATTTGATATAGGCCATCAATTAGACATGAAAAAGTAAGTTGCATCCATAACCCAGCTAACAGGGAATCTGGTGGAATGTAATTTCTATACATCAAACTAATCCAACAGAGAGGACCACAGAGAAAGCAGTGCCTTGGGCAGGGTGCCAAGAGAAACATGCAGCACAGATGTAATATGCATAACCTAGCGCTTCGAATACGGTGCTCCCCCCAGGAAGGGACACTTGACAACTGAGGTTCATCCCTCAATTAAGTGGTATCTTGTAATTACCGACAAAAAAGTTTCTATTTATCTTATACATCACATGACAAGGTCTCCGTAGGCTGTCTTTATGTTCTTTGATCCTTACGCAGGAAAAGTAAATTTATCTACTAATCAAATGTTTGTAATTATTGACAGAAAGCACTTCTCAGGCTTGAGTTAGGTATTTGGAATACAGTGATTCACAAGGTAGATTTGGACATGCCCCTCGTGGTGATCAGTGCGATATGCACTGTTTTGCAGGTAACAGAGGGCGTTACGAGGAAGAACATGGGCTCGTGATTTAGATTTGGAATTTGAAGGACATAAAACTTGAAAGCAACACAATTTTCTGCTCCTGAGTTAAACAATTATGCAACTTGGAATAATTTCCTGTCTCTATTAGTGTAATTTCCTGTATCTGTGTTAAAACAAAACAAACAAAACAAAATTTAAAAAACCCACCAAGGCCAATCAAAAGTAACTTAGCTGCTTTCTCCACAAAATAGTTCATCTAGGAGGATAAGACTGCATAAAAACCCCACAAAACTAAAACAGCTTACAGAGAGAGGGCTTCTTTATCAAGCCTGAATTTGGAATGGCTGGGGCGTTTGAAAGAAGAAATCCACATCTGAAGTTTCTCAGGAAGTTTAACTGGAGGACCTTCACGTCTGCCTGTATGTTTAGCATGAGGACAGCAACTTGTATTTTATACACCACACTGAGTTAGATGCAATATGCTCTCCTAGTGAAATAGCTGGAGGCCCCTACTGGGATCCACAATGCATTCCTCAGATAGATTTGTCTCTGATGATGCAAGTGCTAGTCTCAGTTTTTATTTTTCCCAGACTTCTAGCTTAGACAAGTTATATTTATCATTGGATTTTTATCTACCTGAAAAATAACAATGGCTTTTTCTTTTAATCAAGTATTGTAAATTCAGCAAAGAAAACCTCACACGACATTAGAGAAAAACAACATTGATAAATACTATTCCAGAGTTCAATTTCCTATAAGACTGTTGATTTTCTCTGCAAGTTTAAGTTGTGCAATTTAAAAATCACTTTAAACCATTTTAAAATGTTTTACCTCATTGAACTCCTCACAGCTGATCCACATGCTAAAATATGCCCCATGCCCATCATACCTGCTGCTGTCATCAAGCCAGGGTTTCTTAGGAGGTTTAACACTGGGTACAATCAACATGAGGTGCCTCCTGGGCCTTCTTTCCCTCTGCTAAGTTGTGCTGAATTACTCGAGTAGAACCTCCATACAATCTCCTGATAGGATTTTCTTTTTGCAATTTACACATGTGAACCTGTAAAAACAAGACAGAGATTCACATGGACTGACATTATTTATGAAAAAGGGAAAATGGAAACAGAACTTGCATTACCTGGAGACCATAAACATTGTACAGTTTTTGCACATTTTGATGCTAATTAAATTTGGTGCTTGCCTAAAATAAAGATTGAATTTGTTCACATCACTCACAGAGACGTTTTTCTCTATGGATTTTAAAACTACAATGAAGGGGATTCCCACAGATGGTAATGATGTTCTGTACACATATACAAGCCAGTTCATTCAGCTGTCTGATATAAATAATGGACACAAAGAGACTTGCTTTGTCTTGCTTGACTTGCTTGGTCTATTGAAAACAGTGATTTAAAAATACAGAGATAACCAACTGTTACAAGAGATGTATAAACTGAGAACAGTTTCCATAATAATAATTATGGGTACCATGCATTGCATATATATTTTGTGCTAAGGGCTTTTTAACATTTTGCATTTAAATAAAGATCAAAAGTAATACATGTAAACACATGTTCTAGTGCCTGGCGCGTTTTAAGGACTCGATAAATGAAGTTTTTATTAGGATAATAGATGCTATCATTTAATCTTCACAAGAACCCTGTGAAATAAGACTTTTAATGCCTCTGTTTTACTGATGGAGGAACTGGGCTTAGTGTTCTGATGGGTGACACAGAAATGGTGTGAGAGGCAATTTGATGAAGCACCTATAGGGCAGGTGGATTTTATGTGCTGCTGTTTCTTCAGGGAGTAGAGCTGGAGCCCAGGAGAAGCAGGGACCAGAATGCAGTCACTTATCTCTTGTCTCCCATCTCCCTGCCTTCCCTCCCACCTGGAAGGGCCCCAGCCGACAGAAGCTGCCAGGGCACTCACACTGCTGCAGGCACCCGCATCCCTCTGCCCAGGACACACCCTCTAAGGCTCCAAAGGACAGGTTTGTTTTCCTTCTCTTTGTTCTTCTGTGTTTTACCTTTTTCTCTCTCTCACCCAGCTCCTCCTCCTCCTTCATTTTTAAATTCCCAGAGCTCAGTAAGGGCTTCACTTAAAACAACAACTAAATTAGCTTTCCCTCAAAATTGTACTGGGACTAGCAATTTCCAACTCTGTGTGGTCCTCCGGGACTACACAGCCCCATTCCTCCTAGAGTATTGCCACGGGTCACAAAGTGTTACAGCTGTTACTACTGCAGGGTAAGCCAGGAAGAGACAATGTTGATAGAATGTGTCAAGTCTTTTGGCCAAAATGACCTAACTCTGGTCTTAAGACTGAATAAGCCTCTATAAGTCCAGAGCAATATCTACACTACAGAAAGCCAGAGAGGGAGGCGAAAGAGGGAAAAACACCTCTTTACAGAAGAATGCCAGCAAATAAGTATACAAGGAGTAAAATAATGAGAAAGACCACCATTTTGCAACCACCACTGTAACTGATTCTTTTAAGGAGTGTCAACTGATGCTAAAAATCATTCAGTGAAGAATGCTTGTTGGAGAATGGACTAGTCACATAATATCAACATATCACAGAACAGAATAATTATTAACTACAAATGGAAAAGGCACTCTTTCAGTAGATAAATCTGGTGGAGAGTACCTTAACAGAGCCATCCAGTGGGGCAAACTGACCTCGTCTGTCTCCTGATAAAGACACACTGGGAAGGAGACCAAACGTTACCTGTCTAGTTTTATTTCCAAATGTTAGACCAGAACTGACTCATGAGGAAATAATCAAATAAATGCAGATGTGTAAATATTATAACAGACAAAACTGCCCAGTCTGTTTAGAAACACCGACTCATGAAAGACAAGGAGAGACAGGGGTGGTCTGTAGATAAAAGTTTTAAGGAGACTTAATCACAAAACTTACATAGGATGCTTCACTTCTACAAAAGCACATGTAACAGTCATTACTAGTACAATAGGGAAAATTAGGTTATGAATTTTATATCTTGTAATATTAACTTCTTAATATTAATTTAAATAAAATTAAAATAATGTTAGTGTTGATATCAAGTTTATTGTCTTTGATAATAATATTGGGGGTATGCAGAATGTTTTGTCCTTGGAAAATATATGCTACAGTGTTTGGGGGAAATCATGTCATGATATCTGATCATATTTCCAAATGGTTAAGCAAAAGCTGCGAAGTGATAACCACTGGATCTAGGTAAGGTCATACGGATGTTCACTGTGCCATCCTTTCAGGATGGGAGTAGACTGAAAATTTTAATACTTAAATGATGGAAAATTTTACTGGGGTTATAAGAGGGAGGCATGTTACCGACAAGGAGAAAAATATTTTAAATAGAACTGAGTAGACATGATGTTAATAGATTTCAAATAAAAATTTTTTAAAAATAACAGTTGTATACCTACCAGTATGCAAACATATTCAGATATATTTTAATGTAAAAGGGAAAAAGGAAAGAATGTTGTAGTCAGAATGCTTATATTTATGTGTAGAAAATAAAACTAACTTTACAATATACTTTTATTTTTCCTCCCAAATAGCCTTCCTCCAGAAGAATCTTCCAAAACCAGAAAAGAGCTCATGAGTCTGGTAAAGGGAAATGGATTTGTAGGGAGAGACAGGAGGGAGAACTTTGATTTTTGTACTTTGTTCATTTTTATCAGATTCCTGTATTCAAATAAATTAAAATTTAAATGATTATTTTGGTATAATTATTATGATACCTTTCAGGACACTTTAAAATAAATCCATACATAAATCTGTTGGGTACAAACTTCAGAAAATCATCAATAAAAATAAACAATATGCAAAGTTTGACAAAGGACTCACAGACTGAAAGCAGGTTTCTGATCAAGAAAAACGATTTTCAAAGTGCATAGGAAAAATAACTGAAAAACTAGAACTTTCTAACCAGCTAAGCTGCTATTCAAGAGGGAAGGTAAAACAGATGTTTTCAAACCAACGACTCAACACCACACAGGCCTCTCCAGTAAAGACAGTGTCTTACTTCAGCAAGAAGAGATATAAACACAAAAAGGTGTGGGTACAGACTGAAAGAAGTACCTGAAACTGTCCAAGAAAAGTCTGTTAATTTAACTAATACTATGAAAAATGAGAAAGGGGCTGTAAAGCCAACCAAAAAAGGAAAAATATTGTAAACGAATATAAGCAGATAAACTACAAATTTTAATAAACAAGGAAAGCATACAAGCCCTGGTGTTTGTCCTGAGAGAAAAGCTTGATACCTTTATATGTGGTAAGATAATTTGTTGGTAAGTTTATCTGTCAAAAAGTTAAACGTATCCAAAGAATTGTTACACTGGGTTTGCCTGTTCAGGACCACAGCCCTGCCACAAATGCTGCTTGGGGCACTTGCAGTGCGGCCGGTCCAAACGCAGAGGTGCCTTAAATGTAAAATACCCATGATTTCAAAGACTTGGTAAGGTGAAACTAGCAACCTGGAAGATCAGTTTTATAAAATTTATTTGTCTCTGAGCTCTTAGAATAGACCAACTATTGTTCCCTGAATGTGAAGGGTAAATTTACTAATAGCTTGACGCAATGCTTCTCAAATTGTTTGGATTCAAGACCCCTTTCCAGCTTTAAAATTTATTAAGGACCTCATAGAGCTCTGTTTATGTTGCTCTATCTATCAACATCGGCTACATTGAAGGTTAAACTAAGAAAATTTTAAAATATGTATTTATTATTATGTATTTATATACAAATGCATCCATATATGCTATGTTACATATTAACATAAATATATTTTTATAAACACTGTATTTTTTTTCAAAATAAAATAAACGGTGCTGCTTGATTTTGCAACTCTCTTTAACTCTCTTTAACTCCTGGTTGAAGAGAAGACAGCTGTGTTCTCCTATCAGCTTCTGCATTCTATCTGCTGTCACACGTTCTGTAGCCTTTGGAAAACTCCACTGTAATTTATGAAAACTTGAAGGTAAGAAAGGCAAAACATATTTTAATTTTATGGTTAGAACTGTTTAGACTTTGTGACTCCCTGGAAGGGTTAGAGTGACCCCCGAATGTCGATGAGCCACTTTGAGGGTCACTGACTGTTAAGAGTTAAAAATATGCATATTTGGAAACACGTTGGTGTTAAGCCAGCCCTTGGGCAAAATGGCAATAAAAAATGACAGGTTGACTTTATCAGTATTTATCATGTTTCCTTTGATCTCACAGGGATTTGAATAACAAAGTTGAAACCAAAAAGTGTTTTCTCTCCCACAGCCGAAATACAATTGCTTATTGTATAGCAATAAATAACTGGTCTACTTTTTTTCTTTGAGAAATAATCACAAAATTTGAAGGTGAATGTTTTTGAAAATTCCTATAGAAATATTGCCTATCAACAGGAGGAATATATTTTATTACAAGATGCAACAATGAGCTAAATAATAAAAATAATAACATTATTATAGCATTAGAGTAAAATGAAACAGTAAGTTAACTCAATATAAAACAAAGGCTGCTCACTAAAAAGACTTTCCTTTCTGCATGTTCTTTTTGATAAAATTAAAAAGGTATTTCCCTTTGTATTATTATGCATTTCTAGGAAAATTTAGTAAATTTTTATAATCTGCTTAGTCTTGAACATAGGCAATCACATATAGGTTTAAAAGCAAAAATAAATCACTCTGGAAAACTATAAAACATTTAAGAATCATAGTTCCAACTTGTGCTTTTTTTTTTTCCATTTAAAAACTATTAAGGAGGTTAAAAAAAGGCACTTGGTAAATTTTTAGAGTCTAACATTTGTGCTAATCTGCACCATAACAAGGGCAGCACAAAGCATGTTTCATTTGTGTTAAAGAGGAAGCAATTATTCTTGTCAACTTGGATTTCAATCAATGAACTGTAAACATGTGGTGGTACATAACTATCTTCATTTAAAATTATACTCACCTTTTCAGCCCTTTTTTTTCCCTCAAATTTCCACATGGTCACAGAATTTCTGCCATAAAAATATCTTGACTTGCTATTAATACTGCTTAAGAAATGGAGAAAAATGGTACAATGCTTTGGGAAGAGAATAATGTCTGTGCCTCACTGGCTGTTATAGTTTAGTGGTTTCTCCATACAGTAAGGTGTATGTCTCTTCCACCAGTTAGCACACAGCCCTTAAAACATATAAAACGTGATTCCTTTGTTCATATCCTGTTTTAAATTGCTACTGTGCATCATTAATTTTTTAAATGTTGTAGAGTACCATGAAAATATTAGTAGAAACTCTTTTTTAGAGCTTGATCAACTGGAATGCTTTTCAAATGAGGTTTTCTTATTTATTCTCTGTTCTGTTCTATTCTGAGTTAAACAGAAACTTCAATATTTATTTTTAAAAGATGTGTCTAAATGAAAAAATCACATTGGATTGAAAATAATTTATAAATATTGCTGACAGAGCTAGTGTAGCATATTAGGAAAGCATGGTTTCCGTAGCCAGGGGTAAGCTCGATTAAACTCTTGGTTTGACACTTCACAGTGCCTGGTGTTTGGCGTTGGCCGCAGCTGCTTAAAGGACAGATCATGCTAATTATCTCATAGGTGAGTCGGAATTAAATGAGGTGACCCACACCAAGTGTCTAGTATATAGTTAACAGTGAATAAAACTACCTCCTTTTTTGTTTTCTACTTAGTTGACGTCTAAGTAGTTGGGTGAGGATGCCAGAAATCGTGATTACAGATTGTCTCTTTTTACTAATTAGCACAACCATAAGAATTTTTAGCTTGCACATAATGACCAGGATTCAATTTCAGCCCTGTTTCAAAAATGTACCCTGAACTTCCTCATTCCCTAAAAAGGCATTTTCCACTAGAATTGGGGGAATTCCACGCTCCTAGACCTAACAAGAGATGTGCATCTCTGAGTCAGATTCTAGATGCATATGGGGGATGGTCACTCAGTCGTCACTTCAGAGAAGCACGACCCAGAGGCTGAGCACCCAGTAGGGCAGAGCACCTCCACACCAGCCAAGGGGCATTGGACACTGGCCTCAGGACCACACAGGGGAACCACTGGGGATCCTTCTGACTAATCCGACCATCTTCAGGCAAAAAAGGAAATGATGTAGAGAGAGAAAGGGGAAAGAATGAAGTCTTAAGTTGAGGTGAAGAGTTAATTTTCAAGGATTCACAGACATTTTTTACAGGATCATTCTGTCCTGTCAGAACTCACGGTCTTTAGCCAACGCATAGTTTTAACACTCAGCAGTCCTGCAGAATGAGTGTGTTGTGTGCGTGTGTGTGCGTTGTGTGTTTGTGTATGTGACATTCAGTGTTTCCACCTTGCCCACCAGGTAGAGCACAGTCCCTGTGTGATGGTGAGGGTGGCCCTCACCCCCTTCCACCTGGCCAACCTCTCGTCCTGCCATGGTGACCACATCATTCTTCAGGATCCAGGAACATCTCGTGTGATTCAAGATGCCCAAGCTGTTCCACCACCGAACATTCAAGCCTCACCTGCATGTCAAAAAGGGGCCCTAATCTCTAGGCTTATTTAATCACTTCGTGCAAACCTACGATAACATTTTTCACATCAGAGTTAACTCAGCTGACCCAGACTTCTGTCTCCTCACTAGACTGCACGTTCTTTAAGGGTCGAGGGCTTCAATTGATCATTCCTATATCTTCTGTCACAAGGTAGGAGCTCAGAAAGATTTAAAAAAAAAAATTCCATTGAATTGAAAGGATAAGCATAATAACAGAGAAACACATACCGTGCTGTCTTTGTTTACGTCCCTCAGGTTGAGAGCGCTGAGTCTGTGCAGGTTTGGGGAGGATGGAGTGGCTACTAGCAAGCAAACCCTGGGCCGAGTGCTCCATGGACCACGTGTCGTGGACTCATCACAAACGGCCCATGAAGCAGGCACTGCTGCCTTCAGTGCACACGTCCATACATGACGGCGGAACCTGAGGCCAGATGGGTTACTTGTCAAAGGCTCCACACACTGAGAAGAGGCTGAAACCACGTGCAGACCCAGGTCCGTGGGGCTCCAGCATCCGTGCTCTGACGGTTACCCTCTGTCGCGTGAGCGCTGCCATCTTGAAAGTCTTGGTTGACTCCCAGTCTCTGTAGTTAACTGCCTTTTCAGCACTACATCCCATTAACAAATTACGAAGACGGGGCAACTGTCTGCAGCATTAAGTCCTTAATTCATTCCCTCTGCCATTGATTTGTTTCTGCTGTACCTCAAAGTCTCCTCCAGCTGTGAACTGCTTTGAAGGTGCATTCAAAGATAAGCTCAGTGGGCTGTTAAGGACTGCAGAACCGCTGTCCTACAGAGAAATCTCAGTGCTCACATCCACTCCTGAAATGCACTGTGACATTGCTATGTCTAGGTCTCAAAGGCAAAGTCATATTAAGGTGATTAGGATAATCGAATGTATTTTACATATATATATGTATGTATGTGTATATATATATATATATATATATATATATATATATATGTATATGTATATGTCCTCCATATTCAATGAAAGAGACAAATCCTGATTATCACAAATATTATCTAAAAAAGAAAATACATTTTTAAAGGACAAAAACGTAGACTATAAATGATGCATACAAAACACTGTATTTATGCTTTAGTGAGTGAGCACGTCTTAAGAGTATGTAATGCTATAAAAGACTTTTCTACCCTATTTCTACCCTGTTTAAAACAGTACTTTTGAGAAAAATTCTGAGAGGAAAATAATTTGTCTCTCAAAAACAGTTTCTTAGCATTGCCATAGTTTGCATATTTGGATGCTAGGTGTCTTTGTACATTATGTAAAGCCAAGAATAATTTACTGTATCATTGTCATTTTTTTTCCATATTGTGTTTCAGCTTTATAGGATTACAAAAGAAATACAAATGAATAAAAAGAAGAATATATTTCATATGAAAATATTTATTTTTAAAACCTGGATCTTTCTTTTTGAAATGAGTGAAAAAGCAAACCCATTTTTCTGTTCCTATAAGCCTGTGAGAGAGAGAGAGGAAGAGGGAGGGGTTCAGCCTGAGAAGGGCGATGATGACTTCTGTGAGGTTCCCACTTGCCGATCTCCTGACCACTTCTGATACATTATCTCAATCGAACCATATTGCAAACATATAGCATATTTTATTAAATAAGTAAAATTAACTATCCTTTCAATAGATTATGCCATCAGATTCAAGACAGCCTATGAAATGTGCTCAAATACTGTATTAGCCTGAAGTTTAAAGCCCATACTCTTAACCACTACTTTATATTAAAACCAGTTTTGCCTTATGGGTTTTACCTCAAGAAATTGAACATGTTAGATTAGGTTATCCTTTAACTGATATGTCCATGTGGAAAAACCAAAGTCAATAGACCAGGTACATCGTTTGTTCCAATAGAAATGGTACTCTTTTATATAGTTCAGTTAAATAGAACATAGAAAAATGCTTAATGATTTCTAATCTTCCAACTTTTCTCCACCACTTCTGAATTTAATCGACATTAGTCTTAAAATACTCGTGGTTCTCGCACACACACTCTTGGACCACGCGGATCTGCCTTCTTCCCTGCAGGTTCCTCACCACGTGCCTCACCCTCTGCTTCAGACATTCCAAAGCCATGCCGGTCTCCCGTCAGGAAGCGGGGTCTTTGCCCACCTTCACCTCAAGCTACAGCATCCTGAACGCCCCCAAGGCTACCCCACCTGTTTAGACTGGACTGGACGTGTCGGACCCTCCTTCCCGCTGCAGCAAGTCACGGACAACACCATACGTGACAGAGTTCTCAGTGCCCAGTACAGTGGCTGGATGGAAGGATCTCACAAAAGTATTTCTTTAACTGAACTAGTTAATGAAAAAAATCATCTGGAGATTTTTGGGGAATCTGGAGAAATAGGTTCTATTTGTAAATCTTCCACACATTTTTGTATGAATTTAGATGAGCCAATTTATTTAAATTATATAAATCCTTGATTTAATTTTTATCAAACTAATACATGTCTAAAATGAAGAACTCAATTAGTAGTGAAATTGATTTATCATTAAAAAACACACCCGGGGCTTCCCTGGTGGCGCAGTGGTTAGCAATCCGCCTGCCGAGGCAGGGGACACGGGTTCGAGCCCTGGTTCGGGAAGATCCCACATGCCGCGGAGCAACTAAGCCCGTGAGCCACAGCTACTGAGCCCGCGTGCCACAACTACTGAAGCCCTTGCCCCTAGAGCCGGTGCTCTGCAACAAGACTAGCCACCGCAATGAGAAGCCCACGCACTGCAACGAAGAGTGGCCCCCGCTCATCGCAATTAAAGAAAGCCCGTGCACAGCAAAGACGCAACGCAGCCAAAACTAAAATAAATAAATTTATAAAACCAACAAAAAAACACACCCAACCACAGTTCTTCCTGTTATTTCTCACCACTCCAGCTTACCAGACACAACTGTATTTAATTCTCTTACCTGAATCGTCCAGTGATTACTCCATATTTATTTTTTTAAGAGACTTATACTATTCTTTATAGATTCATCAATTTGGGGACATGAATTTCTTTTAAAGAGAGTGACAATGTGGCTCCTTTATGTGCTCTTTGTTTTTCCCATCCTCCTAGTATAATCAGATCACTCCATTAGTTAAAACTAGGGTGACTTTTCACTGTGGAGTCTAATAGTGTATTAAAATTGCATTCACCTTCCTGCAGAGTTATTTTTCTTGCATTAATAACTACCTTATTTTATTTGCAAATTTTCTCATACACATCTTCATTTTCTGTGTATTCCATCTATTCCACTATTTTCTGAGTGAAACATCTTCCTTTCCTGGGAATTCCACATTTTCCATTTTTTTGCATGCAGTTTTTCTCCAGAATTCTCCAGCTCCCAGCTTCCATATGGAAAGGTCGCTCCAAACGGCTACTGCATGGCCGGCAGGACTCTGCTGAATCCAATTTTCCTGGAACCAATATCTTTCTCTTTCTTGGATTACATCTTTGTTTTGAAAGAGCACATCCTCCAGGGGGCTGTAAATGCCCATACTCAGTCCTGAAGTTTTACTGGAAAATCCTATTCATTTCCATTTCAAAGGATCTGAATAAATCACATTATTCAGCTCCAGGAAAAGGGAAAGCCATCATCTGGGGACAGCTCCAGGAAAAGGGAAAGCCATCATCTGGGGACAGTAAGTGCAGCGTTTGAAGCACCTGTTCCTGGTCAGCACCGTCGTGAGCACTGATGAGAGGATCTGACGCCCTCCCTGGAGATGACCCCCAACTGCCAACCCTCCCTGACAAGCCCCAACACTGAGCAGTTCACACAGGGAAGTCACTACAGTGTGGATGGATTTAGGCTGCAGTCATGGTGGCTTGGGTCGATCTGGAGAAAGGAGGCCCATGATACAATGGAAAAAGGACTGTCTGCAGTGTAGATAGATTGGATTTGAATTTGGACTCTTCCTTACTGGCACATACCTTAAACAGGTTTATTCACCTTTCTCCTCAGTTTCTCCATCTTTTAAATCAGTCAACTATACCTATCTCAAAAGTGTGGCAAGGATTAAATAACAGTATATTACATATAGCACCTTACACCAGCCAGGAACAGGCAGGACTGATGCACTGCAGTCAGTAAGTTAGAGTGTAAGTTCAATGAGGGCACTTGTTTTTTTTTTAATTACTGTATCTCCAGCGCCAAGAACAACGTTCAAATTATGCATTTTTTGGTCAAAGGAGTACATTTTTTCACTCTCCTCAGCTTCTTTATCTGTAGAAGATTACATTAGATTATGTTAGATTAGACTACTGTCTCTAATGGTGAGCCTTCAGGTATTCTAGAAAAGAAGCTTCTTTGTATTCCTGGGAGGATTATTTTAGGATATTATTTGTCACAATATCCTAAATTTTAATATTTTTCAAAATAAAATCTCATTTGCTTTTAATTAATTTATTTAAATTTGAATGCTGTGCAATTTTTTAAAAGTTAGCTGTTTGAATAACTGGTGTAACTACTATAATCATTTTAAAAAATCAAAGAAACCAGAGTCAGGGGCTATGCAAAAAATTATTCTTCACAGACTGCCAACATCTGACAAAAACAACACCTCACCCTTGCTCTAAACATATTTGGAATTTATTTTGGAAGTTAATGATCTCTCTTCTATTGAGAAATAATTGTTTAGCTGTGATATCAGCGTAAGACGAAGAATAAAAATAGAGTACTAAAAGAAGAAACTACATAAGCTTGGGCATAGCTAGAGTCGTAACCTTTCCACCACTTGTTTAATACTTAAACATGTTATTTATTCTAAGTTATTCAGTTGCTTTAAATTCTGTAATCGTTGTGGTCAAGAAAAGTGATTTGTCACTCCGTGAGGCTGGAAATTAACAACGTATCTCTGTGGTATTTAATCCATCAGGACTACCAGTGATTAACATTAAATCTAGCCCCTATTAATAGTTATGATGATACTGAAAATGTTAATTTAAAAAAGGAATCAGAATTGGAAGCTTTGCTCACTATTGCAAAGAGAATATAGCCGCTCTGCTGAGACACAAGCTCCAGAAGTATGTCAGAAACCCAGTGCTGAGAAGTGGGAAGTGTGCTTCAGTGACTGACTGGACCCTGGGAGAAGAGAAACTTCTGGGGTAAAGTAACTTAACTGACTCCAAAGGGAACAGATGGAGAAAGGCCAACTGCTGACAAACCTGTAGGGGACGAGCAGAAACGTCTTAGAGAAAGCGGGCTTGCTGTGAGTTTCTGCACGATGCCTGCTGGATCTGGCAGCGTTTGGTTCAAAGTCTTCCAGGACTAAAATGGATTAGCCTTCCCCAGGGCAGTCCCGTGTAAGAAACACGCAAGCCAGGTGTGCTTCTGACATAAGTACTGAGCAAAGACTGCCTCCGCCACGGGCAAGGGCTCAGAGGATGCCTAGGGCGTGCAGCGGGGCTCTAGGAGAGACAGGTTTCATACGTAGCCACTTGGAATATTTAGACACACCATTTCAGTATCCATGCTATTATTTACTCTCTTCTATTTTGAAAATGCTGATTGCCACCCATACAGTTGTTTGAAAAGCAATGACATAAAAGCTGGTATCCAAATAGCCTTCTCCAAGTGGTGCCCAGGAAGGGCAGTGTCAGTCTGCTGGACTGGTGAAGAAGCACCAGCTGTGGCAGGAAGTATCCGAAGTATGTGTCTCAACTTCCCGTGGTCACGAAGGTCACCAGCTTTGACACTATCAAAAGTTCTACTGTCTATAGGTTCTCCACTTTATGATCCTAATCCAGATGACCTCTTAGTACCACTTTTTAACAGGTCCCACTCAGGAAAGAACGTACCAAACGCATTCACATTATATTCTTCTTTTTTAAAGCAAGTGACAAAGACCCAGAAGTTACTAGTTTCCAGCATTCATGAAAACTCAAGAACATCTTCAATTTATGTTAAGCCAGAGATGTATTACCATTAACACATTAATATCTTTCACTACTAAATACTGAAAAAAATTCGAAGTGTTTTTGTGGAAGGTTCGTCCTGGCAATGCTAACTTCCCAGCAGCCTGACCCTACTTGTCTTCCATTTCAAATGCAATGGAAAAGCAGATCCATGCCAGGGACCCACCAGGATCCCACAGGAAAGTCATTACCTGATTCAGAGACCTTGACTGTAACACAATTTGGATGGATTAAACCCAAAAGGCAGTCTGACGGGTGAACAAATCAAAGAAGGACAACACAGGTGCTGGAGTAGATACGGCTCAAACACCTGAGAAGCGGTGAGATAAGAGCCAGAGGCCGAGCTTGGGCACAGGGAGGCCTGAGGGGAACCCCCAGCCCCCAGTGGGGCAGCTGGCTGTTTCTTCGTGTCAGTTAACTGAATCTTATGGCTGGGATATTGTAGCAACTGATTCCAGTAGGCTTCATCCCCGATGTTAGGGAGTCCTACGCAGGAGAGTGACTTAGAACCTCACTGAGCCACAGAAAGGGTGGTTTAGGATTGCCTTGGTGTGCCTGCCTGCTAACAAAAAATGTGTATGCGTGATCTGACAGATCTTACGGTTTTCATTTTAAAAATTCAGCCATGAGACAGGTATGATAATGCAAACTCACTAGTCTATAAAAGAACAAGTTGGATGCAAATTTTGCTTCTGGCCATTGAATAAGTTAAAGTTACCTGCTGAGATGTCTAAAGCTCTTAACCAATATCTGTGGAAGAGATTTTAAGATTTTTCATAGGCCTAGTTTCCAAAATAGCCTTTCTTTTTTATTTCCTTCTGATATGAACTATCTTGGTTGCTGAAGACCAGGTAGGACCCTTATTTGACAGGGTTTGTTCAAATGGCACAGAGAAAGAATCCAAGTTCCACCCAGAAGGATTTTTGCTCCTGAAGTCCAGATTTTTACAATATCTGCAAGCCTTTTGACATGAATAGGGGGAAGATTGGTAGAAAGGATAGGCGGGTTTTGAATTGTTTCTAGAGCTTCATTTCTGTTCTTGTAAAGACTCCATTTGTGAGACAATACAGTTGTTTTTATCTCCTCAAAGAACTGGGTGGCAACCTGAATGGTATGGAGGCTGCCCCATCCAACTATATAATCCTCAATTTGCTTCTTTATACTAGGGGAGATCTTCAACTAAGATGGGAAATTCCTGATTGATTGGTTTAAGATTCTATTTCTGGGAAAGCCAAAACTGTACTTAAGTCCCAGTTCGGTGACCATCCTGGCTTCTTCTTGTTCCCAGAGCCCCAGACTCCGGGCATCTGGCAGCATCCCTCCCGGCTTCACATGGCTTCTCTTCGTCTCTTCACATCATCTTCTTACTATGCATGTCTGGGTCCAAATTCTCCCTTTTAATAAGGACATCAGTCATATTGAATTAGGGTCCACCCAAAGACCTCATTTTTATCTTGATAATCTCTGTAAAGATCCTATAAAGGTCCAATAAGATCACATTCTGAGGTGCTGTGGGTTAAGATTCCAACACAGCTTTTTGGGAGGAATACAACTGAACCAAACATAGCAATGAGACTTAACTCTGAAAACAGGAGTATAAAGGTTAATTTATACGTTGTTTGCCTCAGATGTTTCTGCAAGTTAAAAATAAATGTCTTATTATGAACCATTTTAATTTAATTAATGTGTCTCTAATCTTTGTGTTAAATAGACAGAAGCAGGAAGTATCAGTTCATTCCTAAGATACACTTTTGAATAACCAAATTGCTAAATGTTTTTAATTTTCCCAATTTTCTATCCTTGCTTTTATTTAATATGAAACATTTCAGCCAACACATCTTCTTCATTGATGTGCCAGGATTTTTTTAAATTTGTGGCATAAAATTATCATACTCAATTACCAAAAGTTAAAAAGACAGCTTAAATAGAGATGCATAATTGAAAAAGAAAAGGCCCACAGAAGCGTTTTGTATTTTTAGTCCCCACATTAATTAAAAGCATATTTCTGCTCTCTTAAACACGGCTCTTCTGCCTTAGAGCTACCTGAACTCTTTCTTAGGCTTTTCCACAAGGACTGTATTTCAAAACCTATCATCTCAAATTTCTAGTTGAAATGATTTGTTCCGCTAGCATCAGTTATAGTCTCCTGGCCTATACTTAACTCTCTCCAGTCTGACTATCCAATTCTGTCAAGCTCTGTGCTTCACAGAACTATATTTATACTTTCAAGGTGATTAAGGCTTATTTTATATGCCCTGATTTAAACTGACTTTCCCCCAAATCCTAGAGGCAAACGTTCTCGAGAGAATGATTCACCTCCAGACACCTGCCTGGTGCCCAGACGTGGGCTGAGGCATGCTAGAGTGACTCCATTTCCGGAAAGGATGGAAGAGAGAAGGTGTCTGCTGCCTAGCAACGCTGTCCTCAGGACCACAGGAGAAAAGCCTCCATGTCAGAGGGACAGTGTCAGTAATTCTGCAGTGCTAGGGACACAGAAGGAAAAATCTACTTTAGCTACCTGGTACAAATCCAGGACATGCAGGTATGTTTGTAGCTATCGTGGATTAGACAGTCATATGCCTTCTCAATTGTATGAAGTTTGTAGATGGAAAACAATTTGTATAGTCAAATTACTTAAAATTGAAATTATCAGGCTCTTCTTTTCTGCTTCTAGCTCCTCATCTTCAAGTTATTTCAGGAGATATTAACTCATTATTAGTAGGCACAGTATGAGGAGTGAACTGCAAATGCTTTTCTCTTACTGAAAGATGTCCTGAAAACAGAACTAACGAAATCCCCAATCTTAGCTAAACTGGCTGAGTATTTGCATGGTCTGTGGGTGTCGTTCGGTTGTGCCCGTCACCCAGCAGCACACATAGCGCATCAAGACTGTGAAATAGGTGAGGCATAACCAGCCATAATCTTGCCCCGTTAGCACTTCACTCAAAAGCTTGAGTTGAAAACAAACCCATCCAAAATCTCGAAAATTATTTAAATGCATAGACGATATAAGCAGAAGCCTGGACACCCACTGGCTATAAAGAAAAAGTATGTAAAAAAGAGCTTCTTTATGTAAAGTTTGTTTTTGGACCTTAAGAATGGCTCCAACATAAAAGTTTAGTTTACTGATAAACAACAAGGTCCTACTGTATAGCACAGTGATAAACCTGTGCTAAACCATATGGAAAAGATAAACCATAAAGGAAAAGAATTTTAAAAGAACATATAAATATGTATAATTGAATCACTTTCCTGTACAGCAGAAATTAACACAACACTGTAAATCAACGATCCTTCAATTAAAAAAAGAAAAAAATGTTTAGTTTACTAATAAATCACATCCATAAACAATTTTTCCCAATAAATAAATGTCACTGAATTTGCCTAATTCTTCTTTTGAAGAACAAAAGATTTTGCCTTCTCTTCCTTTGTAGCCTGAGATACAATTAATTAAGGCATTAGGATTTGAATACTTTGAACTTATTCAATGGTTTCCAATGCAGATTGATTACCCCCTCTTTTTTTGTAAAGCTAATTTAGCAGGAACAAGAATGCCTGCCCTTCCAACCCATTTCAAAGTAATTCAGTGTTGACAATGGCCAGTCACATTCAGTAGGAACGGCTGCATTTATCCAGGTGTGCCCTTTCATTGTTCTGTGGTCAGAAACACTACACAGGTGGTTAGGATTATTAACATGAAATTTCTAAGTTATAGACTAGCAGCAACAGCTTAATTCTTCAGAGGAACAGAGGAAGGGAGGAAGAATGCTGCCCTTAAACTCAGGACCACAACCAGAGCCGTCCTGGAAGAGGGGGTGGGTAGGTGGACGTGTGGATAGGAGCTGTGGACTGTGTAAATCAATTTACCTGGGTTTTGAGGGGGTAAAACAAAGACTGTCGCCCACCGTTCAGTTCTACAAGATCAAGTCATTAGCCACTGCAGTCACTGCCACGAGACAGAACACCCTGAGAGGAATTCAGGACGAAAAACAGGATAAGGCACTCTGTGCTTTGGAAAAACAGGCCCCTTAGATAGTTAGAGATACCTCAGGAAAAAATTGCAATGACCCCAGATTCTTGCACCTTCCCATGCACAGAAAAGCACTAAAATCATTGCCTGGGATACCTGTCCCTGGGGACTAGCAGTGGCCTTTGACGGAGATGTATGTGTGCGAGACTGAAAGCAGCGCTCTGGCCAAAATCACTTACATCCTGGCTCCTCCCCTTCCTCTTGGGAGCATTTCCTCAGAGCTACTGAAAAGCTGTTTCCCTGGCGATAGCCCCAGTAAGGTCCCTGAGTAAGACACAGCTCTTAGGTTGGGTGTTTTTATTTCCGGGGACAGAAGGTCATTTAAATTAATGATGCTCCTCATTCTGTCCTTGCAGTGCTCCTGGTCTGTATTTCCTTCCCTCAGACAGGCTTAGATCCTGGAAAAACAGGATGAGAAAACCAAAGGACTTCTACCTTCAGATACTTGCCCATCTTTCTGCTGTATCCCGAGAGGACAGGCATCTGTGCTCCTCCCAATCCCCCTATCTGTTCTAATGGCAGGTAACTAAGACCATCTGGGCACAAGACCATCTGATTTAGATGATGTACGAGGCTCCTTTTTTCTCTATTAGGGATCTTTACCAGCATGCACCTCTGAAAAAGGCATTTTTTTAGGCAGAAAACACTCATTGGAAATACAGTTCACCCAGTTGGCCTATTATATGCTATAGTATTTTCTTACAGGGAAACAGGCAAAGAATACCTATAATTACCTGAAATGCTCACCAAGCAGTAAAATAAAACTTCCACTATCTTTCTCATTGAAACTTTGTATTTTCGTAAAATTGTACAGCCCATGCGACCTGTGAGGACAAATACAAACTATGAATAAGGGGCTTAATTCTCCTCCATTAAATAATAAGGAGAGAGGTTTCCACCTCCGCCCTTTGCTCAGAGCAATTATTTTAGAAAACTTGTCATTAAGTACTTTCTCCTCTTTTTTGAAATGTGTATAAATCTTTCTGATAGGACTTTTCTCAGCTTTGTGACCCAGGAGTGTCCTTCTCAAGGACCTGGGGACTAGCTCTTTGAAACAAAACAAGGAAGAGAGAGGGAGCCCATCTCCCAGGCTCTGGGGAAGGTGAGGAGCTGAGCTTCTGTGGGCTCCGGGCCCCAACTTGCAAACCTACCTCTCGTCACAAAGACAGGAGCGGTTCGTCGTTCCTCTGAACGAAGCTGATGAGCTACCACAGACGGTCCCCACAATTCACAGGTGAACCCAGGATGGCTGTGTATATGTATAGTACATGCTGCTGCCAGGTCTTGCTGAGGCCTAGTCAGTGCTCATCTTGAGAACCTTCATAGAAGGTTCTAGAAGGGGTTCTAGCTGCCTGACCACGTAAAAGGGTGAGATTTTCTTCTGTCTTTGCCTCTCTTGGCGAGTTCCCTGTGGTGTGCACCACATTCTGATTTAATGCTTATCTGATGACAAAACTGCTTTCTTTCTCTTCTTCCTTTGTGGAGAGGTTTTCTGGGCTGGGAGGAGATTTGGGTTTTAAGTATATTTCCCAAATGAACCTCAAATCCTTTGTGGAATAGGTGAAATACAGAAACATAAGCTACTATATATATATATATATATATATATAAACACTGACTATATCTACATACACTCAGATATTCTTTGAAAGAGTCAAAATCATATTTCTTATTGCTAATTTCATTTTTATCTACTGCAATGAAAACTACGTTAAATTTTTACAGCATATGCTATTTGTTAAATTTCCACTGGCTATATCATCTATTCTCTATGCTACAAAAAAATTCTATAGTAATTTATTGACAAATAAAAGTGTGGAGCAAATGTATTACATATTTGACAATAATGTAACGATTATTCCCTTTTCACCACACAAACTCATCCCAGGAACTCCACCTTCTGAATTCTAGGGTTTCCAGGAGCTTATCCTGGTCAATTACATTCACAAATTGTGCCCCCATCTGTGCCTTTAATATAGATTTAGAAAAACATAGCTCTATTTTAAATCTTCAAAACATGGCTTCTTATTTTCTTTGTGTAAAACGCTACGAGCAAAGGAGAAATACTTTCAAAATGATGGAGTTAATTCATCCATTTGTTCATTTATTTTAAAATATGTATAAAGGTTACTAGGCATTAGGAATAACAAGAGGAAATGTCTCCTCAAAGTGACCACAATTCCTTGGGGGCAAAGGCAACCTCTAAAGTGTCAACTAAAATTGATGTGATCTATGGGAAGCAGAGGAAGAAACCAACCTGGTTAAGTGAGGGAAGCCTGTGCAATTTCAGATGGAATAATTGTAAAGTGACCCTAATAGTATGAAGCGGTTTTACTTGAATAAAACAGAGGGACGACCCTCTCTATTAAGATTCTATTTGTACAATACAAACAGAAAGGTAAACTAGGTTATTAATAGTAGTGCTCTGAAGGACAGTCTCATTCCGAGTGTTCCATACTGAGGTGCACTTCAACTCCTGTCTTCAAGGCTCTCTGGGGAGGGGGGATGCTCACCGTGCCTGGGGTATACCCCCAGATGTGGGACCACCCGGCTCCTCCATCTTCCTTTGGGAAAGCCTGGCCTTCACCTCAGAATCCCACACTGTTCAGAGACTTTGTGCTCATTAATTTCTTAATCTGGTCCATTCTAATAATGCAAAGCAGTTTTACTTAATTATTATTCTGAAAGTCCAGGTAAGAATTTAATCATTTCTAATCAAATCACTTAAATACTAGTGGGACTAACAATGGTGCAGCATTTACGAATTACTTGGTCTCTCTCTGTAGGAATATTATTTAGTCAGAATTGGACATCTCCTTTCTCTCAGCCAGTCCTCCTCTTAAACGACAATGGTTTTAAAATTCCAATTTTATGAGGTAGCTTACCACTCTGCACTGGCATTATAAGAGTCATTTTCTAAATTAAGTGTCTGAGGTCTTTTCCATGCCTCTCAACTCGGAGACTCAGAGTTAGAGCTTATGGGTAGATGTAAGATTGTATACTGGATATATCGGAGAGACAGTCCTCCAAGATTTCTATTAAAGTGCACCTGTTTCTTTTGACAACTGGAATTGCCCTCCTCTACTTCTGACAAGTACTACACCCTATTAATTTTATATATTTTTAAAAAATTTTCCTCCTATACTGAATGTTAGCTGGAAAGTAGGAAACTTGCTCCTGATTTAGGAAAAGGAGACATTCTAGTCCTATTCAGTGCTCTATAACATGTCCTAAAATTTCCATTTCTTTATCTATCTGCCTTTCTATCTACCTACCTATTTATCTATTTTTTTCCTTTTCCTCCTTCTTGTCTCTTTCTCTCTCTCTGTCTCTGTCTCTCTCTCACACACACACACACACACACACACACACTACTCATGTATATCTGGGGAAGATGCTGATGATATTGCTATTCTTTACAATCTCTAAGTCTGTAGAGATGTCAATCTTTAAAAGACAGTATGTGGGCTTCCCTGGTGGTGCAGTGGTTGAGAATCTGTCTGCCAATGCAGAGGACACGGGTTCGAGCCCTGGTCTGGGAAGATCCCACATACTGTGGAGCAACTAGGCCCGTGAGCCACAATTACTGAGCCTGCGCGTCTGGAGCCTGTGCTCCGCAACAAGAGAGGCCGCGATAGTGAGAGGCCCGCGCACCGCGATGAAGAGTGGCCCCTGCTTGCCGCAACTAGAGAAAGCCCTCGCACAGAAACGAAGACCCAACACAGCCATCAATAAATAAATAAATAAATGAATGAATGAATGAATGAATGAATGACAGTGTGTGATCTCTTCTTTGAGAACCTGTTACCCTTCTGGGAAAACAAGATACTTGCTGTTTACCAGTGATGAGATGTCCCAGGAGCTACTAAAACCTAACTACTGTATTTTTTCTTGAGAAATTTAATCATCAACACAATTTCTAATTCAAACCCTGTAAGTTGTCCTCCATTTTATGTTACAAAAATGTTCAAAGCCAATAAATTGAAGTCGCAAGTGCTCCACTCTCAGAGTTATTAAACATAAAAACTCTTTTATGTCCCCGAAGAGTCTGCTGAATTCATTGTACTAAGTACTTGCTTGCATTCCTGGAAATTGAGGGCAAAATTGTGTGAATTGGCGGGTGTGGATTTATGTGTCTAAGTCCATTTATTTGGTAGAAAACTGATCCTGTCTTTATTTAAAATCTTAATATCTTGTTCATCATGTATTTTGCATCACTTCCGAGTTTTTAAAATAGTGCATTAAATATTATTCACCTCGATTACTGACTTTTCTTGGTGCACCCCTAAATTCTGTATCCAATGTAACAGCCTCACTTGCCACCCTGTCCCAGTCCGGCAAGACAACCTGACGTTAGTTTAAGTTCTGAAGTGATTGAGGACTTCACTCTTGCTTTTCTTTTGCTTTGTTTTTTTACATAGTAAGTAGTGTTAAGGGTAAGAACAAGATAAGTCGCCACTAACAGAGAAATATCTATAGAGGCATAAAATGTGTCCTTCCTTTTATGTGCAAAATATCCAAACCCTGGTTTATTCTGAGCCATCTCAGGTTTTTGGTGTAGATTTAAGTTTAACCACGTTAAAAATATTGATAAAAAGTAGCAGATTGTGATAAAATATAAATGAAGTGAGTCAATGCATTAAGGGCACATTCCAGCTTTATCGCACACTATCCACATGATCCCAATGCCTTTCAACCTCAGCCATGCCGTCCCCTTTTGGGGAAAATACGTATCAATTTTGTGAAGAAGCTTGTCATTCACGATAAAATAAAAGCAAGCGTAATGAGGTAGAAAGTGTGGACTAGGTTATATTTAAGAAGAAAACATGAGTACGTTACGATCTGTGATGTACAAAGTCCTATAGGTATTAGTCATTCGTTTTTCAGTTTTCACACCAGAGGTAAAACCCGGAGGCGGTGGCTGTGCCCCTGGCAGGGGTGTGGGGTGTGGACTCTACTCTCTGAATTACTCCAAGCCCACTCAGCCTGGTCACCCAAGAATCCCCACATGAGACCACCTGCTTGCTTTTAGTTTCTTGTCTCCATGGCTCAGGGCTTTACTGCCAGAGAGACATGTGATTCCTCCTTTTCTTTTTCTGCTTCACGGAGACAATTGCCAGTGACAGAAACCCAGGAAAACTTAGCACAAAGTAGAAAACCGAGTCTAAAACTCCCAGAGGGGAACTTTTTAAAAGGCCATTAAGTTTCCTAAATGATAAGTGTGAAAAACCTCATAGGTTGGTACTTTCCATTTCCTGACATGTAATAATAATAATAATAATGATCACAGCCAGTGAACGACACCGACAAACGACACTCCTGCAGTCTCTCTTAGCTCTAAGCTCATTCACATGTATCGTTTCATCTTTGTCCTCACAACGAACTTGTCAGATTTCCATCTCAACGTCCTCATGCGAGTGAGGACAAAGTCAAAACACTTACAGAGAGACTGTGACTTAACTCGAGATCACCAAAAAGAAACCTGAATTTAAGTTTCCTGTATCTTAGCCCTTTTCTATTCCAACCACGCCTCGCTGTTTTACTTAAAAATACGTTCATTTAAGTAACTGCTTCAGTAAAATGAAATGTTACAATACTAGGCACCTTTGTAGGCCAGGTTAGACATTGCTGTAAACACTTACCTACGTTATGGTTTGGTCTGACCATCACAAATTCCGTGCAGAGCGGGCATCGTTCTGGAGGTGTAACTTGCACACACCTGACATTAGCGTCAGGGGTACACGGTAATGACTCGACGTCTGTATACACTGGGAAATCACCACCAGAATAAGCCTAGTTAACGTCTGTCACGACACACAGGTGCACTTTTCTTCCTGCGGTGAGGCCGTTTTTCACTCGGTGTTATTACTCGGTGTTACGTCCGCCGCTGCGGAAGTCTACGGTGTGTGCAGCACGATGGTTTGATTTAATGGTGAGAACCGCTCGGCAGAGTTCAAATGCTACGCAGCACAGTATTGCCACCGGTGGTCACTGTGCGGGACATCACATCCCAGGGCTTATTTCTGTCCCAACTAGAAGTTTGCACCTTCTGAGCCCTTTTGCCCCATCTCCTCCACGGCGCACCCCCGCCTCTGGCGACCACCACTCCGTTCTCTGCGTCTAGGAGCTGGTTTTCTGTCTGTCTGTGGCCTGGATCCCACAGACGAGAGAGGCCGTGTGCTGTCTGTCCTCGTCTGGCTACTTGCACTCACCCTACGGCCCTCCAGGTCCATCCGCCGGCACAGGTGGCGGCACGCCCTCCTTTTTCACGGCCGGGTGGCACCCACCCATCGTGCGCGCGTGAGCGCCCCTCCTCTGCGTCCGCTCTCCGCTCACGGACACGCAGGGGCCCCCGCCGCGGCCGCTGCGAAGAGCGCTGCGGTGAACGCGCAGCTGCACGCACCTGGCTGAGTCGGTGCTGACCCTGAGGGTTTGCCCAGCCCCGTCGGTGGCCCCAGGGGCACGGTCTTGTGAGCACCAGACTCCGGCTGACCCTCAGGCGGCAGCTCTTCGCGGAGGCAAGTGTAGGCAGTCCTGTGGGACCTCAAGCCTCAGCCCCTCCGGCCACCAGGGCCCGGCCGTGGCCCCCGGCGGCAGTTAAAACTGGGGCCACAGCCTCTGACGTAAAAGGGTCAGCGACATAAGTCCGGGGCCTCAGACATAAAACTGGGGTCAGCGACATAAATCCGGGGTCACTGACAGAAAACTGGAGTCACTGACGTAAAACTGGGCCCTCAGATATAAAGCCGGGGGCCTCAGCCGTAAAGCCGGGGCCACAGACGTAAAACTGGGGTCATTGACGTAAAACCGGGCCCTCAGACGTAAAGCCAGGGTCTCGGACTTGAAGCTGGGGTGCAGACGCCTGTCAAGCCCAGGCGGAGTCCCTGGCGTGCTGGGCGGCGCGGGCGGCGCAGGTGGCCCGGCTCTGACCCCGAGGACACCAGGTCGCCCTGTGCGCCTCAGGCCACCGCCTTGCGCCTCCGGCGGCTCCGGGTCCCCATCGCCGCGCAGCAGCCGGCAGGTGAGTCCCCAGGCCTCTGAGAGCGGCTCCCGGGGGCCTTGTGGGCCCGGCCCTGGCGGTTCTCAGAGCCAGGGGTTCTGGGGCTGGACGCGGGAGGAGGTCTTAGAAGTCGGGGTGCCGCGTGTGGGGTTCAAACCCTGCTCTTCAGGGAGCAGCCCAGGGTTACGGCGAGCCCGCGTCCCAGAGTAGGCATCGCCCAGCCGGGTTTCGGGGGTTTTCAGAGGAAGTGGTTCCAGGTGTAGCTGTAGATCCCGTGTTTGCGGGGAGTTCAGCATTCTCCTCGGTCCCCATCCTGAACGTGAACCCCGTGGTTCCCATTTACCCGACTTCACAGAGCAGGAAGCGGAAGCCCAGAGAAATTCCGATTTTTGCTCGTAGCCACTCACGGTGAACGGGGACTCCTGGACTCAGAGCCAGGCAGCCGAGGACCCCGTGCCATCCTGCCTCCCAGGAAGGTGCGCAGACACTCACTGCTTCGATGCAGTGCGGCTGCATTCCTGCTCATGCACCGGCCTGCACAGGGGCCCGCGCAGAAACCACAGACTGGGTGGGTGGCTTCCACGCCAGAGGCGTGTTTCCTCGTAGTTCTGGGAGCTGGAAAGCTACGATGGAGGTGTTGGCCAGTGTGGCTCGTGGTGAGGGGCCCCTTCCTGGCTCGTAGGTGGGTGGCTGCCTGCCCACTTCTCACGGGGCCTTTTCCAAGCGCAGAGGAACAGGAGAGAGAGGTGTCTCTCCTCCTCCTCTTACCGCCTTAGGGCCCCACTCTTATGAGTTCATTTAATCATAATCACCTCCTAAGAGCCCTGTCTTCAGACACTGTTGCCTTGGGTGTTAGGGCTGCAACATAAGAATTTTCGGGGGACACAGTTCCATCCAGGGCATGTTAGCAAGCACATAAATACATGATTACTAGATATTTGGAAGCCTTTGCAATTTTGTGCTTTATGTTTCTGAGGGGTCGCACTATCTTCCTTCCCATATTGCATATTAATTTCTCATTGCTTCTGTAACAAACTACCACAAATTCAGTGGCTTAAAACAACGTAAATTTATTATCCTACAGTTTTAGGGATCAGAAGTCTGGAGTCAAGGTGCTGGCAGGACTTCGTTCCCTCGGGAAGCTTCACAGAGCGTGCGCTTCCTTGGCTTTTCCGGCTTCTGGAGCCCCCCTGCATTCCTTATCTCGTGCCCCTTGCCCTGTCTTCCCCACACTGCGTCTCTCTGACAGTCCTCTTCTGTAGTCGGATCTCCCTTTGCCCTGAAGGACAATTGCCATTCTGCTGGGTCTGCCTGGCTAATCCAGGGCTCTGCCATCTCAGTGTCCTTAACTTAATCACATCTTCACTTTTACCACCTAACATAATGTATTCACAGGTTCCAGGGATTTGGATGTCCGTGTCTTTGGGGGACCATTACTTCGCCTGCCACATGGTGAGTACTACATTTAAGCAAACTGCTTTCTAATATCATTATGCTATACTAATAAATAAATTATTAATTTAATATTCTAAAATTAGAGTCACATATGTTTCAGCTTACTAAAGTGGCAAATGGTATTTTACCTTGGAAGACTTACAAGGAAATATTTCAGTTTCTCATATAATTAGACTATTTTCCTTGGAAATCAAATCAGGACTTGCCAATTGTTGAAATGGGCTATCACCAGAATCATTTAATTTCTCAATAATTTAAAATTATGTGGCGAACTAACATGTGCTTAAAGATTCTGAGCCTGATTAAACAGTTTGTTACGATCCCTTTTAAAATTCTTCTCATGCTTTCCTGAGGATACAGATAGATGGTCAGTTATTTTCTGCAGCATCTCTGCTCTGATATGGGATATATTTGGGAAGCATCTCTTAGGATTAATGTTGAAAGTGTTGCTTATTCTAAGTATTCTGCACCTATTTCTAACAAAACACTTTCCTTTGAATTCTGTGTCAGTTTTATCTTCTTCAGTGTGCTTGAAAATTGCCAGGTAAGTCCAGCAACTTCATCAGCCTTCATCCTCCTCCTTAAGAGTAACAAAAGGAAGGATTCTTACTTAATTTGGGGAATACCCTTCTGGGAATTTCGTTGACTAAGATATTATATAAGTGGATGAAAGATATTACATGAAGATTGGCCATTGCCCAACTGTAGAAAATAAGAGTTCATTGTAAGACTGCCTTAAGGCCTTCACAAGAAAACTACTAGGTACCTATAACCATAGAGTGTGAGTCATGTCAGAGAATCTCATAGCTGAGCTTCGTTTGTTTGGTTTTTTTCCTTGAAATCTGCACTCCCTGCCCCCAGAATGAAGTCTGTACTTGTCGGTGAGGCATCCAAGGTCGTTCTCAGTAGGTTTTTAAAATATATTGGATTTAGGAGTCAAATCACTTGCCTCCTCCCCATGCCCCCAGCACCCCTCACCCCTGCTCCAGGGTCTTCTGGGCGCCTTCCTGATATTTAGCACTTAGCCTCTCTCTTGATATTTAAGAAAATTCTAGGTTAGTTCTAAACCCCAAATGTTTAAACCAAGACTTCCTTTGTCTATCTCACCCCCAAACATCCTACAGATGTTTTTGTTTTGCTTTTTTTCCCAAGTCTGTGGTCTTTGGACACGTGCTCTTGGTGACCAGTTATCTGGTCCTTCGTGTCTCAAGCTCCATTAATCTCTGATTTCCAGAAAGCACCATTCATACTAGGTGTCATAAATGATTAACTCCAACAGATAGTCATGGCTATCTGATACATACATAATTTTTTTTTAACATACTGAGTCTCATTCTGATGAAGTACAGTAAGTAATTCAGGTCACATGGTCGAACGTTGAGAGTGAGCTCAGTTCAATGAATAAAGCTTGAAGATAAATACAATTCCATTAACATAATTTTATAATAATTATTTATTTAAAGGTCTATTTGAAACGAAACAAAAAGCACTTGAGTTGGTGTCAGCAGAAAGTGCATATAGAATCGCAAAGTCAGTTCTGGGCCCCTCATCTCTAACCACATGCAGCCCATCAACAGCAGCAGGAATGTAGAGATTTCCACGTTTCTTTCTCGATCCTACTCTAAAGTCAGCAGGGTGGGATACATGGCTGAAATTTTGAGACGCTTTAAATGTTGAGTGATCTCCATACATCTCATGTCTTCTTGGTCTTTGTCATTTGTTCTCTTAACAAGATAGGTAATTCTGGTAAGTTGTGATGTACAGTTGATGCTCGTTAGGCACCACAGGACTGATTGTAGGGTTACAGATCGATGTTGGGTTAGGCCGATTCCTACACAGGGACTCTGCAGGTAGTGAGCATCGGCTGTGATTGGTGAATCTTTATGACCACGTTTTCTAGTCGCTCTTGTGTGTACTTATACGCTCATTTATATGAGGGTTTATCATTGACTATCAGGGAATAATAACAGTGCTGAAAAACATGGATGTGGAACTTGGAAGGCATCCACATGACACAAGAAGTCATTCAGACCAACTATTAGAAAGAGTGAGTGGGCTCTCAGCAGAATGGTGAGAAATAAAATGAAAAAGTGCACTTTCTGCAAAATATAACTACCAGTCATTTATCAGACACTAAGAGTGTGATGTAACAGTGTCACGAGTAACCTGGGTTAAAGAGACGATGAGTGACTTGGGTAGCTAGTGCATCTCAGATAAGCAAACTTTGGAGATTAAACAACAACCATGTTTTGGTTATAGCGCATGATGTCGTGGGTTAGGTGATTGGAGAGAACTCAGCTGGGCACTTGTGCTCCACTTGGCACTGAGTGAGGTCTCACAGGGGTGTCCAGATGGCAGATGGGGTCTGGAGGGTCCAGGGGGCTTCCACTCACAAGTCGGTTGCCCTGGTAAATGGATGGAAGTCTTGATGCAGCTGGTAATGCCACCCGAGAAGATTCCAAGAGACCCCAAGGATTCCAAGATTCCAGATGCTGTCAGATTTCTGTGATGCAGACTTGGAGACCCAGAATGTCCCTTCAGTTGGTCAAGCAGCTCAGAGCAGAGAGTAATGTAGCGCTCTCTCTCTCTCAGTTGCAGAAACAGCAAAAAGTGCACCTTATGAAGTTATCCTTTCTACCCTTCAAAATACCTGTAGTGAACATGCTGTACTTCTGTTGACTTCTATACCCCAAACCAATTAGTGGGCAATACATTTATTTTAATTTATTTTAAAAATATTTTCTTAAATCGACTTGTTTGCTCATTAATATTTATTTTCTTAATCTAATCACCTAGTGTGAAAATAGAAACTATAAAAAGAAAAGAAAGGAAATCACATTTGTGATGTGCAAATATATTATCATTTCCTTAGAAAAGTCCAGAAAGAACAAATAAAAGTTAGCCTCAGTATCAATTAGAGAAGAAAGATTTTTAGTTCACACATGTTAATTGTTTATCACCATTGTAATTGGTAAAGTTAGTTGAATTTCAATATTTTATTTATTGATATAAAGATGAAAGTCAGAAGATAGAAACATTTGGAACAGGGTTTTTTCATTTTTTTGTTTTTTTAACTCCTACTACTGACTGAGGCTATTAAGAGCTTAAAAAAAACTAAGCTTATAAATGGAATGGATTGTTCTATATACTAACTTTTAAAAAATATTGGTGTCATACAATTTTTATAAACTATATTGTGCTAACAAGTCAATATCTGGAGTCTTTAGTAATTAGATCCCATATATTCTCTTGAATTTAAAATTGTCAGTGTAAGAAAATTATGTGTTGTAGTGACGATGAATTAACTGTGGGGATTCTCGGGTCTTTTAGGAGGTTTTCAGGCATGGAGACACAAATAATATCTTAACTAAATGAGAAAACAAGAGATTAAGTTAATGGACAGAGAACTGAGCCGGTAACATCAAGTTCCCTGCAGAATAGTGTGCTCAGCAGCCAGTGAATAGGAAACACATGCACAAGCTCTTTCGTCACCATCGAGCCCCCTGCCCTCGGTAGATGTCCGTTATATGGGATCCTTCAGTTTTAAACCCAGGAATAAGCTGTAATAAAACATTAATGAAAACCAGTTTGGTAAAACAATAGAGAATAATTATTTGGTTTCTATCGTGACAACTTCTCTTACCACAGCAGCGTCTCATATTTTTTGTCTTTATAAAGTTTTACATGTGTGTAAAAGTAACCCATGCTTATTATAAAATGTAAATGTTGTAAACGTCTGTAACACAGCAAGTGGAAGCACCACGTGACACTACAAACAGAGGAGTCCCGTTGTCGGTAGTTTCTACCAGGCTCGCCTTTAGTTCCTTTTGTCACGACGGTCATCTCCAGAGTCAGCCAGGGGTCCAGGGTAGAGGAAGGAGGGAGAGCTGCCCTGGAGGAAGGGGACCTGAGTTCCACTTGACTCTCTGTCTTATACCTGCTGTAAGTATGTGGTGATTTCCTGTAAAATGTACTTAGCGGCACCTGAAGTGATGATTCTCGCGTCCTGATCAAGGTCCTTTACCCTCTGAAGAGTCAGAGAGGCCCAGTGAATGGTCTCACCACCCAATCCTTTCTCCAGATAGCAGAGAGAGACCTCTGAGGACCGCTTCAGCTGCCAGCAGACACGATGAAGAAGACTTTTAACAGACTGATTGAGACGCCACCATTGTCCAGTGGTGGCAGCAAGATTTCTGTGTAGAGGGGTTAGGGTTGCTATTCTAGCTGGAGCATAGGGGCCAAGGGATGTGAATCAAGCCACTTCTTCTCAGCAGATCCCTTGTATTTCATGTAACTGAAGTGTTCATTGCACATAACTTTTAAGGAGTTGATGGAATTACAGGAGGAAGGACCCCACACCCGCCCACATCCATCTACAGCTGTAGAATCTAAAGACCTAAAGTAGAGATATATAGTTTAAATTTGAGATGAGGCATATTAGTGTATACACAGGATATTCAGTACAGATTGAACATTGCTTTGGTGTGAGTAATGCTATCCACATGGGGCTCTGGGAAATTTTGAGCACACGGGTATTTGAAGTGAAGGAGACCACGCTACCAGAGCAGAGAAACCCATTACATTTCCCACTGTGTCCTTTCTACTGTGTAATTCACCTTTCTTTTCTTTCTTGGAAAAAAAAGGCAAGGTTGTTAAATTTTATTTTTATCATCAAAGACAAGTTAGTTACATTGGCCTAGAATAAGTGACATCTCAGATAGGTAGGGAGAAGTTATTAGTTCAACCACTATGCTTAAAATGTAAAGTCCTGTGTTTCTATAGGAAAGAGAATTAAATCAGGCTCCAGAATTGGGACTTAATTTCTCACTGATGAGTAGGAAACCACATAGGTGGGATCATACTTCAGCTCATGAACACTTAGAATCAAACATCATTTCAGAGCTGGGACTTAATTTCCATATACTGTCAAGGGCATAGGTGTGTAAAAACTTGGGGAGTATTGGTAGCTGCATGCATTCTGATAAGGTGGGATTACATGGAGTGGGAAAGGGAAAGGCTGAGAAGCAGGTAAGCAGGAGTAAATCACGAAGGGTTTCTTTCATAGGTTAGGTTTTAAGAGTTTCTATTAGATTCTGTGAACAGCGCTTCAGAAATTTTACTGTGTTTAGGAATCAGCTTGTTAATTAAATGGTGCCTCCAGGGTTTCCCTTTAAAGATTCTAATGAAGTAGATCTGGGGTAAGACCCAGAAATGGCTTCCTACTCTTTGAAGGATATATGTTAATGGAAAGGAGCTAAAATTTGTATAATCGTGGTCACATAATTTTACATGTTATGGAGCAGAGGACTAATCCAGTGAAAATATAGATGAAGGCACAATTATAAAATTTGCCTTTGATACGTCTGTCAGAAAACAGTGTTCTGTGGGTGTCTGGCATCTCTGCACATCTTGTGAGCGGAAACACCAACTGCCTTTTTTCTGCTCTATTTTTAAGGAAATTTCTATAGAGAACATCCTTGGAAAATAGATGTGGTGTCTCCTTCCAGAGTAGAAGGCAGGTTTTTCTGCTGTGGAGTGCAGTAAAGAGAAAGTGTCCCTTGGGATGTTGGGCAGGTCTGCTTGCAGGTTGGGGTTTCCTAACTGTCATACATGCCCACTGTGTGTGCCGCACCTGCCTGAGCCGCCTCAGCCCCCGAGGACACTGCATGCATGCTACTGCATCAACTAACTGTAGCTTGCAACTAGGATAAAATCTTTGAAACGTCATAGTACTTGACAGTGCCTGGGTGTGCTGGTGTTTCATCCTACTTGTAGTTTGTTGAGCTTCTTTGATCTTTACGTTAATTTTTAAATTAATTTGAGAAGATTTGGGGCATTACTACAAAATACTTTTCTGCTCCTTCCTGCCTTCTTCTTCTGAAACTCCTACTTCACTTGTATTGGAGGGCTTGGCACTGAGGCTCTGGTTGTGTTTTTTTTCCTTCAATATTTGTTTTCCTTTTTTCTTTGACTGGATACCTTCTATTATCTATTTTCAAGTTCACTGTTTATTCCTTACACCATCTAAACATCTGACATTAAGCCCATCCAGTAGTTTTTTCATTTCAGTTGTACTTTCAACACTAGACTTTCCATTTGGCTCTTTCTTATGCTTTCCATTTCTCCCATGATATTTCTTATTTGTTGAATCATTGTTAGTATATCGTCCTTTAATATTCTGAACATATTTATAATTGCTGTTTTGACATCTCTTTATACTAAATCCAACACCTAGTCCCACGCAATCAGTTCCTATTGACTGCTTCGTTTTTATTTTTATTTTTTCCGATATAGCTCACACTTTCCTGATGCTGTATCTTGTAAATTTTGGTTGAAAACTGATATTCAAGATAAACTACAGCAGGACTCTAGATTTTTTCCTGTCAGGGCTGTTGAATTATTTTTTAGTAACTTCCCTGTACTTCAGCTACAAAATTAGTGTCTCTCCTGATGTGCAGCTCTTGCTGTGTCTGTTGATTTTATTTATTTGTCCATCTATTTACTTATTGAGTTTTGCCGAGGTCCTTAGAGGTGGTTTCTATCTCTGCATAGTTCAGTGATCAGTTCCAGGGGTTTGGACAGGAGTTGTGATCAGGCGGCTTTACTTTATAAGGCTTCTAACTTCCGCCAACTGACTTGTCTGTGGGTTGAGAAATATATTCAAATGTATAGCCAATGCTCAAGTCTCTCTTGGCTTTCATTTATCACAGTGTCTTGGATCTCCCTCAGACTTGCATGGGACAGTAGTCAGGAAGAGGTGTGGACAGCATATCTCAGTCCTTCTATGGTTTTCCTCCTTCTAGGATCTTCCTGTTAAATCTCTGACTGGGTGGCCACTCACCCTGAATACGTACAGCCTGCCAACTTGAGCTAAGAAATCTATGTGATTTTCTCCATCTGCTCTGAACTAAATCTGCCACTTTTAGCCAACAAAGCCATGGTTTATGAATGACCTTTGCCCTGACTCAGTGAGCCACCTCTGGCCCTAAAGCTAGTCCAGTAGCTAGTCCATCCTTATTTGTTGAATCATTGTTAGTATATCGTCCTTTAATATTCTGTTGGACTAGCTAGGAAGGCTAGTCCATCCAGACTAACCAGAGAAGGCTGTGACAGCTGAGCAGGAAAGCTGCAGACTCAGTGACAAACTTGCCCAAAATTGTAACAGTTTTTTTTAAAGAATTAATGCTTCCCAATTTGTTGTCTTCTGCATTTGGTGAATGTTAAGGAAATGGAAATAGTTGTTTTTGACATTTTGTCTGGGATTCTACCTGTTTTCTACAAAGGGGAACCAACTAAATTTATTATAACACCCCAACCAGCAGTGGGCTCATTTAAGAATTGATCTTATAAAATACCAAGTTAAAGATGTTCAACTGTAATTTTGTAAAAGACTGAGTGAAATTTAGACAATGTACATAATTTTAAGAAATTCCATATGTTACCTAACAGTGTAATAGCTGGATCACATGAGAGGTATACTTTAAATATTTTTTTTTTAAAAACTGACAAAGTATTTCTCAGATTGGCTGCATCATTTTACATTCCCACCAGCAACATGTGAGATTTCCAGCTGACCCACATTCTCACCACCCCTTGGTGTTTTCAAACCTATTTAGTCATTGTAGTAGGTATGAAAAGTTCCTCCAAGAAAAACAGGGCAATTGTAGAAACCATCTTATCTGTGTCACCTCTCTCAAGAATCTGTCCTGATAGGGATGTTTTCCACTGTGTGAAACTGATTTTCATGTATTTTTATGGGTTTTCCAGCTGTTTACAGCAGGAGGGTAAGTTTCATTCCAGTTACTCCACTAGGGCTGATAGCAGAGACTCATAGCTAGAATTTGAACTAAGATTCCCTGGTTCTTTTCGTAGCTTTTTGTTTCATTTATAGGTAATAATGCTTAGGAAGCAATAAGCATGCCAGTTACCTTTTGCACTGTGTCACAGGTGGTTTGTCGAATTGATTGTTTCTATATCATTAGATACCTGCTAACCATGTCTTGTGTTTGTTTACTGTGTCTATTATGTTATATGGGGTTTTGTTTGTTTGTTTGTATCTCTATGTGGTCTATTTCTTTGCTCCCTTATATGAATTTATTTCGCTGTCTTGAGCGTTAGGAGGTCTCCAAATACAGCCTCCACACAGTTCTGCCCCTCTTCTTGTACAAAGACCACTCCTCCCACCAGTAGAGCTTGTGTCCCTTCCCCTGGTAGTGTGGCTGAGTTTTAAACCACAGTGGTTGGGGGTGGTTTCTTACGCAGCAATATATAACCCCAAATTTCAGGAATATTTATATTTTGTTTTCATGTGGACCTTTATATGTTTATAATGTCCTTATTCTCATTTTTCCTTTCTTAGTTTTCTACTAATTTATTTATTAACTTTAATTTTTTGATTCCCGCCTATTATAATCCCCCCCAAGACACTCTATTTCCTCTCCTTCTGTTGACGATTCTTTTCATTTACAGTTGTGTTATTTCTAAATTGAAAGAACACTTAAGATTATTATACTTTTTTCCTATCCTCACTGCACTTTTCTTTAGTTATATTTTTAATTTAAATATGTTTAGTCCTTGACTAGTTCCTTAACTGGGCTGGTTTTCACCTAATCATCCCATTTCTTGCTGTGTGTAGGACAAGTCAGCATTCAACTTCTGACAAAAATTCGCAGGTATCCTTGACACCACTGGTTCAGTAACACATAATATATTCCATTTTTTTGCAGAATACCTGGTGATGAATCATACAATGAGTAATCGCAGGTGTTCGACACCTTACGTTTTCAAAGACATTTTATACATTTTTCTAAGACTTTTTATGTTCTACATATATTTTCACCACCATCTTTTGTAATACACAGATTCAACTTCACATTGTACTGAATCAGTGTTTCCTCAGCTTCTTTGAAAATATTGTCAATTGTAGTTATAAAATAGACTCTTCATTGATGCTACTTTTTCAGTCATTTCAACCTTGACATTGACTCCTGGAATAAACAACAAGGTAGTACTGGTAACATCCATTGACTCATAAAGGGCCAAGAAAGGTCACTTGAAATTAGTTGTCTTGGTTTTTATTGACTAACGATAATACTTCCAATATCATTAACTCATCAAACAACTGTTCTCACTAAAAGACTAATAGTCTTTAAAAAGACCACTTTAAACACATTTCTTCAACTGCTGCAATCAAACATAATTATTGATAATTCAACATGGGAACACTGCTTTCCCTGCTTGACTGGCAAAAGAATCACTCAGAAAATTACTTTATTGCAGCCTTAATTTATTTATTTTTATTTGTGAAGGAATTCTGTCTTGATGTTAGATTACATTACACATTTAATAATTTTTCTGAATGCTGCTTTTCTGTGAGGTGGAAAGAGTGGGTTGAATGTATAATCTGGTAATGTTGGTGTATGTTGTATTATTTTAGCCCAAGTATAGTGTCATTACATAATAAACACAATGTTTACCATCTATTTTAATAAGAAAATAGTGCATACTCCATAATGCCTTAAAATTATGAGACTCAAAGTTTACTTTTTTCTTCTTTTCTTCTTTTGACCTAATGGGACCTTTAGTTTCCTCATTATCTGATGATCTTGTCGCTTTTCAGAGCTCTATTGTGTTTTTCAGTTTCTTCATGTGCTCTGTTTCTAAGGATTTTTATTTATGTTCCATCACTCATGAGCTAAGAGCATGCACTCATTCTCTGCTTCTCTTTTCTGTTCAGTATATGTTGTGATATCGATATCAACTGCTGATTTCAAAATACATATTTCCCTATGTAAATGTGATTTGAAGTTTGCAGTATTATGGAGATAATCCAGCATTGTTTGACTCTTCATTTCTCTATTATCTTTACATGAATTAGGTTTATTACTCACAGACAGTTGCTTCTCTGAATCAATTATTTTATAAAGTGATACAAAATGGTGATTTTCAAATTTTATCAATTTTCCCCACACTTCTTAGTTGGCCCTATTTTCTAAGGAAGAGTTTTCTATCACGAAACACAGCTCTTTGTTTTTGAAATACTATTCCTATTGAAAATCAGGATAAAATTTTACTTTTTCCTTGCTTATTTCTCCAGCCCCTTCAGGATAAGAAAGTGATCTAACAATCATTCAACCCCTTTGATTATGTTGTTTAGCTCTTTTATGTGTGACTTTCTTAAATCACTTGATTCATCTGGGACTGGTAGATATTGTGTCACCTTCTGTTATTTTGACCACCCTCAAAACTTTGTGTTTTCTCTAGTTTTTGCTTAAAGGAAGTTGTGTCTTGCATTTGTGGCACAGGTAACATTAACCTTTTGTATGTGCTTTGCATACTTTAGATTTTTAAATGTCTCTCTTTGGTCGGGATCTGCCTTGGCTTGTATCAAAATCATATTCCTTGCATTGGTTTTTGTTTGCCTTTGTCTATCTTTTCACCTTTTTTAAATCACTTTGCTTAAGTGCAGAGAACATTGAGTGGAATTTTGTCGATGATACAAACGAAAAGCCTTTTTTCTTTTATAAACTTACATTTATTGTTGTGGCAAATATTTAAAATACTGGTTTTCTTGCTTCAGATGCGTGTGTGCGTGTGTGTGTCTGCGTGCGTGTCTGTGTGCATGTGTGCGTGCGTGTGTCTGCGTGCGTGTCTGTGTGCGTGTGTGCGTGCGTGTGTGTGTGCGCGCGCGTGTGTAAACTGTCGTGATGCGTCCATCTCCGTGTTAGTGGTGCCAAGGAGAGTCTAGTGTTAGGTTCGTACCTGACAAACACTAGGTGAGCAGAGGAATGGATGTTTAGGATCATGCATTTTAGTCTCAGGTGAACCCGAGCCTCGCCACTTCCTAGCTATACAATCTTGAGAAAGTCATGGAATCTCTGTTTTTTTTTAATTCATCTGATAAATTGAGATATTACCACCTGCTTTACAGTGTTGTTGAAAAAGTTGCCTGCAGTCCTGCTTATAACATCGCAGTGCTGGCACGTTTGAAGTGATCGAGAGACGAGATACACAAGTTTGCTGACATTCTGCTGTGTCAGGTCCCAAAACCAGTGTCGGTGGGATCCAACCCATGTTTTGCTTTAAGTGAAATTCCTTGATGTATCTAAGCCTTTTAATGTCTTCCAAAAAACCACTGTACACAGTAAATTCAATCGAAGTTTATTTTTAAAACATTTGAATGAATGAGGTCTTTCACCTGAAAAGTGAATGGAATATTTGATCTTTGATAGAGATATCCCTGAGGCATGTAGAGAAAATGTATTAATCCGTTCTTTCTCAGGTAGATTAAATTATTTCCATGAATACAAAGCTGTTACCTTCTTGAGTTATCCACTGCAGTGTGTAGTTTAGAGGAGACCCATCTGAAGAGAGTTTTTCAATTATAACCTAACTGGAGAATTTCTTTTACAGCAGGATTAAAATAGATGGGAGAGGTGACATAATAAAGAATGACTGAGAGTTTCTGCAGGTTGAATAGTCAGAGGGCATTGTCCAGAAGTGCCTGGGTGATGGGAAGAATGAGCTAGACCCCAGGGAAACAAGCGTTCCAGGCAAAGGGAGGAGCACACGTAAATATCTGATGTGGAAACAGACTTCTGTTCAGAGTAAAAACTAGCTTACGTGCCTGGGAGTGTAGTGAGTAAAAGAGGAGAGGATTTCAAGATAAGGTCAGATTTTATTTACTTATTTTTATTGTTTTCACTTTTAATCCAGGCCAGGAAAGTTGATTTTTATCTTAAGCCTTTGGAGTATTTTAAACAGAGTAGTGACACTGTCACCTTTAAATGCTTTTTAGAAGATCACTCTGGCTCCTTGTGTGGAGAAAGCATTTTAAAGAGGATGTAAAAAGAGGATTTAGGCAACTGTTACATTCAAGGATTATAAGGATTTGGAGCAGTGTGGGGTTCAAGAAAGTAGACGCATCTGGATGCATTTTGTACGTTAAATGGACGGGAATCAGTGGATTGAAAATGAGGAAACAAAAATCAGAGCTAATGGTAGAATTTGGGGCTTCAGCAATTGAATTGCTAATGGTGACATTTATAGATCTGGAGAAGAAAGGAAATGGTATAGGATTGAGGATGGGTTGGAATTAAGTGTTTGTTTTGAGATCCTGATGTTGAGATTCCCATTAGACAAGTAGGAGGAGATGTCGCGTCTGAACTTAAGGGAGTTGTTACCATATACATGGTATTTAACATTATTAAATTGTGCAGTTCCACTGCAGACATTTGTAAGGTAGAAGGGAAAAGGACCCCAAAGAGGTCCCTAGGAGTTCTATAACATTTAATTATTGAGCCACTAGGCAGGGGCTCTTAAAGGAGATGGAGAAGGAAAAAGGAAAGCCAACCAAAAAAAAAGATTCGAAAAGCAGAGAGTGTTTACCTCTGTGGAATGCTGCTCAGACATCGGTCCTGACATGTCACGTCTGCAAGAGCAAAGCAGTAATCGTTGGATTTGAGGACTAGCAGGGGTGCTGCCTGGGAGCTTGAGAGGTTTAGTGTAGCTGGGATGGTGAGAAGTAAAGCCAGAATTGGGTGAGTTGAGGAGAGAATATGGAGTTAGGAAAACAGAGACCGAAGATAGCCCATTCAGTATGTTTTGATTTGACGGAGAACCAAAGATGTGTCATCTCGGGAAGAAGACGTGGTGGTGGTTAGGGCGTGGTTGGACAGGGGGGCTGGTAATTGTGCTGCAGCACCTCAGCCTTCCACCAAAATGGAACAAAGCTCATCCAGAAACACTCTTGGACGTACCTAGAAGTCATGTTTGATAAGGGCACCCCTGACCAGTCAAGTTGACGTGTAAACTAATCAGATCACAGATCTGTTCCTCCATCCATTTTCACTGCCTGCCCTTCCCTTACAAAGCCTAACTTGTATATAAAGCCATTCTTGAATCCACCTTATCTGACACTCAGACTTCCCCAACCACAGAGCTTCCTACTGGCCATTCAGAGCTTGAAATCTGCAGCGACAGGAGATACTGAACCTCTTAAAGCAAGCGGGTCCACCTTTGAGATCCCTGCTGTCAAATTCTTCCTAATAGATCATCCCTCAGTAACTCACACTTGTTCTGGTTCTGACTGAATGGTTAGGAATACATGCAATCCCTACTCGATATATCTATCCTTCAAATATTTGAAAACTGCTATCTTACTTTTTGGAGTTAACTTTTCTTCAGTTTTGTATATCGCGTTTTAACAATACAAATTCTTGCAAGACTCAGTTCAGCTCTACTGTTCTCTAAGTGTATGGGCTTTGCTGTTGCTGATCTCCTCAGAATGTGTGATGTTCACTATAGAATTCGGACAACAGGAAGGGACCAACTGGTACACATATAATGGTCAATGACCCCCACCATAATTTCTGCACAAAACTGAAGCCCTAGAAATAGAGGAAATACAGCTCCTAAAAATATTTGTAAGCAATAGACATATTGATTTCTAGAAAGATTTAACATTGCTTTCAGGGTTTAGAAAGCCAATATAAAGTTTTTTAAACTCTATAAATAATATGTTGTGGGAATTAAAAAGAAGTCCTGAAAATGTGTATGCTTTGAGGAGTCTTATATGATGCAAATGAAATCAATTCCCGACCAGGCTGGGTTCCACTGCCAGTCATGTTTGCATCCTGCAGTGTCCCCAGAGTTTAGCTCAATCTTTGAATTGGGAGACCCTGAGCTCTTGGAACTGAGAACTGTGTACAGTGACAGCGTGTGTGGTGGCACATGAAGGCTCTGTTGACAAGTAGTTCAGTAGCTGTACTTTTGTACATAATGTAAGAGAATTGGTTTATTAAAAAAAATATATTTCTGTGTCAAACAACATTTTGAGAATAATAAAAATATGTTAGGCAGGCAAAGAAACATAAGGAACAGACTTGTATCTGTATCTATAATACAAGTATGGCCCAGGAGGACATATGACCAGGCACTGGAACTGCTCTAGATGTTATGCTTTAGGACATATTTTTCTTGGCATGGGAGTGAAAGCTGTGCTAGGTAATACTTAATTCTGACTCAGCTTTGCAGTAATTGGAAGATTGCTAAGAAGATGTCCATGGGCACAAACTTAAGACAAGTGTGTAGGTGAAGCCAGTGACTAACGTGTATAAGTGCACGTGTGGCTGAGAACGCTAGTGGTCTGCATTGGGAGGATTATAGATCTGTAAGAGCTTTGACAGCACAAAACAGTTTCTTCTGGGAATAAACAGTGGGAAAAGTCCCGTAGTTTATGCCTTTAAAGAATATAGTTAATGCAAGGGAAATGAGAAGGAACATTAGAAAAATATTTATGTTCCATTTATATCAAATCTACCAATCATTATTGAGTATAATTTTTGCAGGTCAAATGTTGTATGTATGTATTTTGGAAACACATAGAAGATTCATTCTGCTGCCTATGGAGTCCTCTTAACAAATTGCATGTAGAACTTTAGCAGGAATATTGTACTAAATTGTTAAAGTGGGCAATTCAGTGAAAAAGAATGTGGCCTAATTAACATATTGAGGTATCTTCAGCCTTACTAGAATTTACAGCATCAATAACTTAAACAACAATAAAATATCACCTCTGGAGTATTCATTTTTTAAATATGAAAAGGTAATATCCTTACTGGAAAGTTGCAGTGAGATGGTCTCTCTTCTGCAATCTTAATGGAAGTATAAATTGATACTACATTTTAGAAAGCATTTTGGTAATGTCTAGTAAAATTGTAAAGATTATGTGCTTTATAACCTGGCATTTCTGTTTTTAGCAATTTATACTCTAGAAATATTTCAAGTCTAAAAAAACATATACAAGAAGGTAGCACTGTTTATATTAGCGACATGTTAGGAATAACTCATCAAATATAATAAATTACTGCATATTTTTGTAAGAAACTACTATACTATGCTTAAAAAGAATGATGGAGAGTTGTATTTCTTAACATGGAATATTGTGCAAGCAGAATAGCCAAAAGAAAGTGACATTTTGCCATACTTGAGACAAAAATTTTAGAATAGCTAAAATAAAATGTCATTTTTATATAAGACATAATTTACTTTTTATAAAAATATTATATATACTTGTATATACAGAAGGAAAAATCAAAGAAATATTCAAAATGTTAGGCAGTAGTAATTTATTAGGTACCGCACCAATTTGGGAGACTTTCATTCTTTTAATACATGATTGGATTTTGTAATGCTTGAATTTGGATGGTTTTTATACACTCTAATCAGGAAAAATGTAACAATGTTAGAAAACAATAGGAATTAATGTAAGACTAAATTAGTATATTCTTATTTCTATTCAAGTTACTTCTGGGACAGTGTTCACAACCCTCTGGCTGGTCTGGTGATTCTCCTCCTTCTAATCTCATCTCTCACTTTTTCGTCCATGAATCTTGGTATTTAGTCAGGCTGCTCTGACCTACTCTGGGTTTAAAAAATCTGATTTGCACAAGCTCCCATCCTTATTTCCGTAGGTGCCAGGCTTTCCTTAACACGTGGTATTGACTGAAGGACCAAGGGTGACATAACACTCATCGACATTTGTCCACTCGAATACATTAGCACTGTCACATCATTGACATAAATTCCTAGGACTCTTACAGACTAAACAACAGCAATTACAACAACCAAACCAATTTCACAGGCCAGTGTGTGCTTGGATCCATATCTGCTTTGCTGAAAAGTCAAAATACTGTCGAGTTTCTATGCTTCCCCAAACTGGGAAACTAAAGACTTTCTTTTTGTTTATTTTTCATACCACCATTCTTGGTTCGCAGTTGGTATTCCATGTAACGGATTTATCTTAGAGATTCCAAATCAAAAAGTCAATGGAGAGGGAGGAGAGATATAGAAAGAAGCTACTATTTCTCATTTCGTAATTTAATAAAATATGAGAACAGAATTTCAGTTTTTACTTTGACACTTTACAGAGCTTTGGGAATAACTGCTCTCTACTTCTGCTCTTGGCAAGCAGCCCTACAATGTCCCTGGGCTACCCTATGGCTGCCACAAACAACACTGCTTGCAAAGATCATATCCAACTTACATCTGGCTCTTCTTTTTGTTCCTGAAAGCTTGCATTCCTGATTTGATATCCCAAATACACTCTCTCTACAGATTGTTATCATTATTATTGCTAAGTTTCTGACATGTCACTTTGCCATGTAGATTTTGTTTTGTGAAGAGAAATGTGGGAAATCAAACACTCCAACCAACAGAGACACTTAATTTTCAAGTGCATCTGGAAAATTCACTGAGGTAGATTATATTTTGGACCACACAATAAATTTCAATATATGTAAAGGATTTAAGTCATTCAAATTATGTTTTCTGATTACAGCAGAATCAAATCAGGTATCCAGTAATTTGTAAAATATGCCAGAATTTGAAATTAGACAATAAACTCCTCAACAATACCTGGGTCAAAAGAAATCACGTGACAAATTAGAATATGTTTTGAATTTAACAGAAATGAGCAACAATGTATGAAAATTTGTGGGATGCATTTAAAGCAGTACAGGAGGAAATGTACAGCTTTAATTTTGTTTCTTTTAATGAGAAAAGAAGGTCTCACATTAATGAGCTAAGTTTCCTCCAGGAGAAACTAGGGAAGGAATAACACATTAAATCAAAACCTGACAGAAGAAAGTAAGTGAAAAAGATAATATAAGAAATCAATGAAAATGAAAACAGAAAACCACCAAAGGAAATCAATATGCCAAAATCTGGTTTCCTGGAAAGATCAATAAAAATGATAAACTTCTAATCAGAATGGTCAAGAATAAAAGAGAGAAGACATGAATTACCAATAGCAAGAAAGAAAGATACTATACCACTAATGATTCTACAGATGCTAAGAAGACACAATAAAAATGTTATGCCAGTGAATTAGATAACATAGGTAAGGTAAAAATAATCCTGAAAAATTACCCAGTCAATCAAGGAAAAAAAAAAGATGACCTGAATAACTCTGCCTATTGGAGACATAGATTTCATAGTTTAAAAAGATTTCCACAAAAATGATACCAGGCACAGAGAGTTACACTATTGTATTATACCTAACATTTAGGAATGGAAAAATAATAATACCACCAATCCTAACAAATTCTTCCAAAACATAGAAAGTGCGAGGGGACACTTCTAAACTCAGTTTAAGACCCTCGCCTAATCTGTATTGAAATGTGAAAAGAGACATTTCAAGAAAAGAAATTTTCTTTATAAACATAGATATGGATTTGAAATATGGATCAAGGGGCAATAGTGGTTGAATATTAGCTTTCCATAGGTCCCTAGTTCTGAATTAGTTTAGAAGTTTCTCCCCTCTTTCCACTAACACTTAACAGCAACCACAGCATGAGTGTAGAAACAGATAGTGTGCTGGATGTAATTTGGGGTTAGCCATTCGCACGTCAACGTAAAAGAAATGTGTGTGTGTGTGTGTGTGTGTCCTTAAAGCATACACTGGCCTCTCTCTGCCCTTTAGTAACTCCATCCTCTGGAAGGTGGAGTGAGTTAGCTGATGGATGCTTTTGGTAGGAATCACTGAGCAGGTACAGCTTGGCTTCATCCTTCCTCCATCGGGAACCATCTTGTCCACAGAAAGCTCGTTCTCTCGTCTGCAACCCCAAGCTGTATGCTGTAGAGAAGTCCACAGCTTTTGGAGGAAGCTCGCCCTGGTCCAGCACACTGGAAGTAGTGATAAGCCTGCAAACTTGGAATTCAGTATTAGCACGGACATCTTTCTAACAGAAGTAACTAAGCCACAATTAATGATGATGTTGATTTGGGCACTTCTGTATTTACGTGTTTTATTTTACAGCTTGTTCTGTAACAGGTTCATGAAGAGCAGTCCAACTCCTAGTCCAACCCCTCAGAGACCTCGGCAGATGCTGAGAGCAGGAGTGATTTGGGACTAAGGAAGTTTATGGAAGAGTCAGGTGGATGCAGTGTTTATGAGTGATGTTTCCTCAAGAATAAGGAAGATGAGAAATGCTGGCAAGCACGAAATAAAGATACCAGAATCTTGAGGGGGACGTGCTAAGAAGATTCTACTACAAAGTGTGTGTGTGTTGGGGGGGGTTGAAAAGCACTACCTTGGAGTTGACGTTTGAGAAGAATAGAGGACTCAGGATCGGATGACTAAACACAAGAGATCAAGGGCTCTGAATAAGGTTCTCTCTCAGAAAATAGTAAAATAATGCCAACAGGTGAGTGAAGGTTTATGTCAGTTCTAAAATGGAATTATCTCCTTGGGACCTTGGCGTTAACCTTTCAAAGAAAAATACACGGTTATTGTTCACAGCATTATTTCCATTCTATACTTACTTTTCACAGCTTTGGGACTTCTTCTTTGGTAGCCGGGGAAATGAATTTAAACAATTTTTCTTTTGTTTTGCTTTTATCTTATTTTGAAAACTGGCTGTGTGTTTATGGCTTAGACTTTCAATCTGTCATTTCTCTTATAAAATTTGTACGGTGACACTGATGCCAGGTATCAAATCCAGCCATCTCTAAAATGCCACTGTTCAAACCAGCCGTCTTAACACATGAGCCATAAGACTTTATTGCTCTAGGGGATTAAAAAATATCCTAGAGTCTTGGTGGGGCTTTTGAGGTCTTGCCATGAATTTGTAGTGATAGCCAAAACAAAGGGGGGATAGTTCTGAAGAGTGGCACTTTAAAAAGTCTTTTCCTTGTGCTCCATTTTGGATAGGCAATGAAAATGTTTTCTGGAATGCCTTTTTCCTGGTCTTAATGGAAAACCTTTCAGTGTTTCATTGTGGAATATGATATCAGCTGTAGGTTTTTCATATATGACCTTTGTTATGTTGAGGTACTTACTCTCTATTCCTACTTTCTTGAGAGTTTTTATCATGAAATGGTATTGAATCCTGCCAAATGCTTTTTCTGCATCTATTGAGATAATCATATGACTTTCATCTTCCATTCTGTTAATGTGGTTTGTCACATTAATTGATTTTCATATGTTGAAATATCCGTGCATCTCAGGGGTAAAATCCCCTATATCATGGTGTAGGATCCTTTTAATGTGTTGTTGAATTCAGTTTGCTAGTGCTGTGTTGAGAACTTGTGCATCTATGTTCATCAAGGATATTGCCTGTAGTTTTCTTTTCTCGTGGTGTCTGACTTTGGTATCAGGATAAGGCTGGCCTCATAAAATGAGTTTGGAAGTGTTCCCTTCTTCAATTTTTTGGAATAGTTGTGGAGTTAATTCTTCTTTAAATATATGATGGAATTCATATATATACATATATACATGAAAAATGTCACAGTATGTTATCTGATTTCTGGGGAAACTTTGGATATTCTAATCAAATTTCCAAGACCTCTTTAAAAATAGCTTGCCAAATGTAAGATCAAGCTTCTAACATCATCAAGACTTGGTCATGAGCAAATTATTAATAATTGAAGATAGAAATGTGTGGGATTAAAAGTAAAACTTTCTGGAAACAGAGTATCTGAAAGGCATGTGCAATTATTTGAAAGCAGCCTAACATCCCACAGTGCGTGCTGAGCTGTGCTGACCATGGGCACCGGGCCTGAGCAGTAACAGAGGGCAGCATGAATAAGATACCATCCACCTGCCGGCTGTACAGTGAAAACAAGTGAAGGCTGCTGTGGGGATTTAGCAGAAGTCTGTCAGCGCTGAAAGAGTTCCAGGCTTCAGTGTGTGCTTCACATTAAACGATGTGCCAAAGAAGACTCTTAATCCGTAAGATCAGCCAAGTAAGAATAAAATGAAATTGTCAATAGGATGCTGAATACGTGAACTCATTACTGCATGTCAGATATGTAAGTAGAAGCCAAAGGACTATATTGTATAAATCCTCAGAGAAATGACAGTAGAGAACAGTGTAAGCAATAGCATACTAAATTAGATTTTAATTTGAGGCTGAATGTCAAGAAAAATATATATGATTATCAAATTGAGCCAGATTTGCATAGTTCCTTAAAATTATATATATATATATATCAACTTATATATATATTAAATGTAATCAACTTAGCTGAGTTAAATTTATAAATATATATATAAGTATATATATAAATTTTATTCAGCTAACTTGATTAAATTTTTAAAAGTTGTAGCAGGCTTTGGGAAAATGCTGAAGTTTGAAGTTCAGCACGTCGCTGTATATATAAACCTGAAACAGACATTTAAAGCCCTGATACAGATGTGTATCCCCGTGTTAGCTTCTTAACGTGAGACTCAACTGCATTGTAAAATAGGGATTATAATCATTTTTCTCTTTTACAAAACTGTCCTGAGAAGCAGACATGGTAATATATATTCAGATCCTTGGAAAAGTTCTGTGCAGTTGTAGAGGGTCACTGAAATGACCCATGACCTTATGTTAAATTACAGTTCTGAAATTTGCCATTTTTTGCCACCCTTTTTTTTTAATCAAAGTGCTTGGCCCTTCAATAGCACCATGAGTTTTGTGAGGGAGATCCCCACCCCTATGAAGCCACAGTGATGGGTAAGGTGACCCGAGGCCTCGTCGTCACTGATCAGTTCAGGACCCCTCTCTCTGGGGGATAAAACGGTGGCTTCTTCTGGGACTCACCCTGCTGAAGCTGTCAGAGATGCAGTGTCGCTGGGCTGAGAGGCTGGGCTTGAAGCTGCCGCTGACCCTTTTCCCTCATGTGAGTAAAACCTGTGTTAAGTTTTAGCCTAACGGGTGCGGCCAAAGCTGACAGCTCAGCACAGGCCTCTGAGTCTGGTTTCTAACTCTACAAATGAACTGCAGAAAACAGCAAACACTTTCTTGTCTTTTGAGTTGAAAAACAGGATCTTGGAACTTTCAGGTGAGATAGTAGTCTTGAATAGTGTTTTTAATCCTCAAGTGTCCTATTTTTGAGTGTGAGAAGGCCCAGCCCTGGAAATTTGACATGAACGAGGAAAGGGGAAAAGCTGAAATGAAGACCTACGCTGTCCTCTAAATAGACTGGAGGAGGGGATCCCCAGAAGGTTAAAGGCATCGAGGCCTCGTGGTGGTCTGGGAGATGTCAGAAGGAGCCCAAAAGCAGGAGAGACTCCCCTGGGAAACTCCACACTTAGAAGTGGTGAGGCAAGGGTAGAGCAGGATCCTGTAGCTCCGTGGAAAGTCTTGGCAAAGAACCCACAAAGGCACCCAAGCCTGCTGAGGTCCAGAAGATGTGTCAGGTAGCGTTACAGCGCTGCCCACAGATTCCCAAGAGGAAGGTGGGAGGGTGAGGAGAGGGGTGACATGCCCCGAGGACCCTTCCAGACTTGGTGAAGATGCCCGGTGAATTTTCACTGCCTAAAAGTCAGGGCTTAACAGCAACCATAGGAATGATGTCATAGAGGGTACAAAACTGTGTGGATATTAAAACTGATATGCTGAAAATTGTGGAAAGTGTTTATCGTGTTGATTACGTGGCATCTGCTATATGGCAGAAATAAATGCTGTAGAGAAAAGTGTGTATAGTTATGGAAAGATGAGGTTATATTTTGCATTATATGTGGCTTATAAAATTATATATGCTGGGATCCAGAAAGTATGGTGGTCTGGTATTGCCTTATTTTTTTTAAGTTTTAAAGTTATGTTTTCACTGCGTTTTCTTTAACCTTTAGGCACCAAATTTGAGGCACTTCTAAATTTAAAGAAGAGAACTGAAATAAATACACTGTCTTCACCAAGTTTCCAGATATTGTAGTGTCAAAGTTTCATTTTTGTTCATTTCTAACACATTTACTTTGACATTCTTTTGAAGAATCCATGGAGAAACTGATAATTGATTACGTTAGTTTTCAAGTGCCCTTGTTCTCAGTACATTAAATGTATCTGAAAGAATGGTTTGCTTAGCGTCCCCCTCAAAGAACCCAAAAAAAAAAAAAAAAATGTGTTCACATTTTTATGTCCACCCCATGGTGAGGAGAGGGAGGATGAGGGAATACTGCCTGCTGACCATGTAATTTAGCGAATAATAAACTATTAGAGACACAGACTAGTTGAGTCAAAATTAAGATGTAAAAAATGAATTAAATGATGGGAGAGAGCAGGAGAGTGGGAAGTCAGATGGAGCGGGACACAGAGACACTCAAACCAGCACGTGGCACTTCCTGTGTGACCGTGACAGCACAGAGAAGCTGCGTCAACCTGGACCCTGGAAAGCTGGGATTCCAGTTTGTTCTTGAAATGATCTGCTAGTTCAGATTTCCCTGTGCATCCTTCCCACGTACACTTGAGGCTTTTTCTCTTGTTCCTCTGTGTCCTTGTAAGTGAGAGCTCAGCGTACACGTGGCTGCGTTTGTCCTAGTAGCATCTGTGTGCCCTCCTTCCCTAGGGGGCCTGGAGGGCCCTTCCCGGGCGGCCCTAAGACTCACGGGTGATTGTCTCGCAACAGTGCTTGTCGGGAGCACTGAGTTCATCAAAGGGGGTAACATTTCTCAGGGTGATAACCCTTCCTCTGTGCTTTGACCCCACATTCTGTTCTATTCTCTTCTCCTGTAATGTAAGCTTCTCATATGATTCCGTTAGAGTTACGTGCATGCTACTCTGAATTCTCCCCCTCCTCCAGCAAGGAGACCTGAGCTGCTGCTGGGGGCACCTCGGGGACGGGCTGCGCCTCGACTGGATGCATGTCCAGCAGTGTCCAAGATTAGTCTTTTATATACAAGCACAGAAGAGAATGAGTCAGAGACAGAGAGACAGAGGCAGAAAGAGGGACCAGGAGACGGAGAGAGATGGAGAGAGACAGACCAGAGATGCAGAGAGACAGAGACAGAGCCTGCACAATAAGCCTTCTTAACACCCCAGATGCCCCCTTTCCCCACACACTGTAAAATCCTCTTTCTTTTAGGTTTCATGTAGAGTTTAATTCCCAAAGGGGAAACAAACATTACAAATACCATCTGGTGTATATATTAGTAAAGGTGTAAGATGCTCTTTTTTACTTTGTTAACAAAACATAATCGTATACTTGTGGTTTTGTTCTGCGGTTCCCAAGTGGGACTGGGAACCCTGGAGAGAAGTTAAGCGTGTGACAATGCGAGGCTTGTCAGAGTCTTTCTCATGAACACCTGGAGGAGGCCCAAGGGAAAGGGCTTGAGGGGTGCACCGACTTCCCTTGTGTCTTCAGCGCTCAGTTATTCTAAACCAGCCGAATAAGCCACCTATGACTGCTAAAAAATTGTCCAAGTCTTCCCCTCCTTCACGGCAGCCCCATGCCCCCGTGCTCTAGGAAGGTGGAGGGATCCACGTACCAGCTCTTTGGAGAGCTTGTTCCTGCGTGGAGTTCGTGCATTTGAACTTCTTGAAATCTCAGCTCTCCGATGGGCTCCAATACAACTAAGCCTTCTGTAGATCATTCAGCTTTTTCTGTTTGCTTGTATGGGAGTGATGTTCTTCTGAAACGTTTCACCTCATGAATCCAAGTGCAACTCTGGGTTGGTTTTGAATTGGCAGCACATTTTGAATTTTGTCAACCTCCCTCTGTCCAACCCTTGGTGGCCCCTGACCTCAACGTTCCAGGCCACAACCCACGAGTCTGAGGGAAGACGCCCTTGGCGCCTCAGCGCACCAGCCACTGTTTCCAATTTCAGCGTCCTCAGAACTAGGGAAACCTCCACTGCAGGTTTGCTTTGCTGGGACTGGATCTTGTCCTTGATGTTGGCCACATAGAACTTCAGTACCTTCCCTGTTATCTTCAAGCAGATTTGTTAAACATAGTTTGTCCATTTTTTTCTACTTTATTCAGTGGAGGATTTTGTCTAAATTAGCCCACCGTAACTGGAAACAGATCACTTTCTTTATTTTTTAATATAAATGTTGCTGTTTTATGGGGTCCTGTTACATATACAGATGAATTTAGGAATCAGTTGCTAAGTGTGGTTTTGAGACTTCCTGTCTAAAAATGTGTCTTTTTCAGCAGTGGATGGGGAAATAAGCAAATTTTCCAATTGCTTTTTCTTTTCTTGTCAGAAATCATAATTTGCAAAATTTAAGATACATTCAAAAGAAGAGACACTGATAAGGAAAAAAAGTAAAAATTAAAAAAAAATTTTAAGTGTCTTTTTTTCTAAATTTTTTTTAGGTATTCAGACATAAGGGCATTTTACTGTCAGTACTGTTCATTGATACCCTAAGCAAACTCAGCTGCTGGAGATCACAGTGAGGTGCCCCCTTTCTTCACCTTTCCAGATTTACTGTAATGAGAGTGGATGTCAAATCAATTCATACATTTATAATTAATATTTATAAGCAGTACATTTTAGTATTGGGCTAAATGACATGTAAAGCTTCTGCATAGTCTTAGTGGTATTGAATATTTGATCAACACCAAATGGAAACTGGATTTTTTTTCAAATCAGTCACTAAAGTGAGAGTAAAGATTCAAGGTAAAGGAACAGGCCTGGCATGGCAGAAAACAACCTATAAATAGCACTTAGATGCTCACACTAAATTTAGAAAACAGTTATCTTACATATTTGTGTTCAGTACTCATAATGGTATAACCTACAACTGACAAAAAATGAATTTCTCCTGCAAAGGAAGAAATAAACTCTCCTTGTGGCTAACAAATTGTATTTTAACTGTGAAACAAATATTGAGTTTACCTTTTATTTTTTATTCTATAAGTCCCACAATCTAAGATCCTTATGTTTTAACTACATTTAATATTTTAAAGGTACTTAAAAACTTTATGGCAGCAGTTTACATACTTCTCAGGTGGCAAAAAAAGTAAAACTTTGAAGACCAAAATATTGTCATATTCAAATGGGAAAACTAAGAAGAAAGTGTCTGGGTTTTAAAGTCAACAGCAATAAAATTTAGGGAGAGAACAATTATTCTTCATTCTTCTCTACTATGCAAAATGTATTTTTAACTCCAAGAAGGCTTTTATTTTAAAAGAGATTCCTTTGAAGTACATCAGCTGAACAGACTTTATGAACCCCAAAGCTGTCTTCATTTGTGCTGCATACAAGTGACAGGGAGCATGCGGTGCTACACAGCATCCAGGGCTTCACGGCGACCACACTGACGTGAGGCTGTCGGAAGTTCATCTGGACAAGCGCGGCTTGCAGGCAGGGGCTGTAGGGGACCCAGAGTGCTGAGCGAGACAGTTGGGTGAGTTTCAGTTCCAACTTGAAACCCCCCCCCAGAGTAGTCTTAATCCCTTCACCAGGGCAGAAGGCACCTAAACCCATTGAAAGCCCACCAAAAAACAGCACTGGAACCAAAAACTGCAGGAGAATTGCCTGCTAAATTATTAATTCCCCTGCAGGGCTTAAGAGGTCTGATGACAACCCTAATCCCAAACACAATTCTCTCCGCCTGGGGGATGCCAGCCTGGAAAACAAAGCACAGCCTTCCTTCACCACCTTGATAGCTGTCTCGCTGAAACCGCCCCCTCTCATAGGTAGCTGTGTCTCTGTTTCTGTACTTCTCTCCTCTGTTTTTCCATCGTTGCAAGCCATAGATGGATGTTCCTCCTTATCTACTGGTCTGAGATTGATTTATTGCAAAAATCCTGTCCCCAGGAGCCACGGGAAGCGGTAGAGCCCAGGTGCAAATCTCCTCTCACTACTTGAATATTATGCAAAGAACAGTCCAAAATGCCCCCGTAAAAATGTGGCAACTACCATAGGGCTCAGCTTTAAGGCTCCCAGATAGAGAATGTAAGATGCTTCCAGCAAAAGGTATTTCCAAAGCTATTTTAGGAAAAAAGTAAAATCCAAACTTCGGAGTGTATTAAGTGCTCTCTGAAAAGCACACCACCACTTGGAGTACAAGAATGAGTGTTCCTCAGTGGGACCATCCTGTGCTCATTAAAAAACAATGCATATTCATCACTGTGCTTAGCAATATGAATCAGGCAACACAGAAGGTGCGTCTGGGAGAGCAGCCTGCGGGCTGAGAAGTTTTGTGTTACTAAATGAATACCAGTTATATTTTGTCCTCATCTCGAAATATTAAATATTTGAAAGAAAATTTTCCAAACCCTAAATATGTCTCTTTTCATTATTTGATTAGAATCAGGATTCGGTAGGATTGGAATATAAAATTAGTTTCCTTTGGAAGCAGATTGTTAAAGGAAGCTCCTATATTTTATTAGATTTTTCTCAAAACAATTATAAATATATCACAAAATGTGCTTTTGTACATAGTGCAATTGCAGATAAATAGCACATTTGGTCCAATAACATTTATTTAGGAGCTACTGTTTAATTTTTTCATTTAGTGAATTGGAAAATAGATAACACAGATTATGTACTACCGAGCTTGGACAAGTGTGCAACAACGTCCTTATGGGAGTACACGGGAGTGAATAATTGATTTTGACGGGAGAAAAATGTGGATCAATGGGAGCCTCATGTGAAAGGCAGTATTTCAGCTTGACCTTGAAGATGGCTCAGGTGACTCAGAGGGTTTCTGACACACACAGGAACTCAGGTATTTTTCATGCTAGGGTTTCATAGGCCAACTGCATAGTCTTTGTTTTTACCCTGATTGGCTAAATTAGGATAGTATTGAGTAAAGTACAAATGGCGTGGTTTGTCTTTGGTGCATATGTCTGGAGTGGGGAGAGGAAGGTAACTGCTGAAAATAAGAGCTGGGGGAAGCTCAGGAGAGCGTTCTCTTGGTGAAGTTTTGGAGAGAACCGTTCACGGATATACAACAGGAGATGCAGTCTCGTACATGTGTCTTAGGAAAATTGGTTGGAAAGAAGGATGCTATGGTGTAGTTAAGTTCTGCGGGCCTGGAGGAAAAAGCCATCCTAGGGCTACTGAGCTTTCCTAGATCTCCAGGGGCTTTGCATGGAGACACGGGGGCAGGAGTGTAAGATCGGGGCGGGTTACTGATGGGGAGGCTACGCCAGGACATGGTGATGGGTGGGGTGGGGGCTGTGAAGAGCCTTTGAAGGGGGATGGAAGAGTACAAGTGCTGATGCCTGGGTGTCGGGCTGCAAATTACAGAAACAAACCCCGAGGAAGAGCAATATTGGGGCAAAGAAATAACGTTTCCTTTGTTTGTTTTTGGACCATATGACACCTTTTATAGTAACACAAATTTTGAAGTACCTAATGGACAATAGCTTCTTTTTCGTCTATGATAACTGAGTTAAATCTCCTAGATCTTACTTACATTCTTAGTTTCTCTGTTAACATCAGCCTTTCTTAAAATAATTTCAATAATAATTGCAAACCAATCCATTTATTCTACTACATTATTATAGAATAGAATGATCAATTGCAGCCAGACGGTTTTTAGACAAAGGAGTCCCTTAGAACAATTTTTTTTCTATCCCTGCAGACATAAAGGACACGATACACTAAGAATGACTCACTTTATCACAAGGAAATAATTCTGGACAAAGTGGTGGAGATTGCGGATGTAAGGGAAGTTCTTTGTGACCTCACCCGAGTCTTTTTTAAAGAATAGTTTAATTTAGTCTGTATTAATCAACATGATAAAAAGAGTGATATTTAAAAAAAAAATGATAAGTGCATCTTTCTTTTAGTTCAGTTATCATTTTATGTTATGCTTTATATTTTTATTGTGTTTTTTAAACTTTTATCTGTGCATTATCTATTTTATTTGCTTTATTCCTTGTATTCCTTATAGTAAATTTGAGAGATAATAATTTGTTTAAATTTACATTTACAAATTTAAATAATATATTGAATTATTTGTATAAGACATACATTGACTGCAATGAGAAAAAACAAAATTTTTTCTTTCTCAGTCTTTTTCTTCCTTCTCCTCCCTTCACAATGGATGAATGCTTAGTTTATTATATTGTTTTTCTTGGTATTTGCATTTATATAACTTATATCATACCCTAGACTTGAAATTTCAACTTTAAATTTAGATTTTGACACTTGACTGTAACTTCCCTTTGCCAAATATATTGGTTATATTTATTTTATATTGTCAAATTTTAAAACATTTATGTTAACCCCTTTTTTTCTTTTTTTCTAATGCTAAATGGATTCAGCACACATCACTAAATTTCTCACAGACGTTTTACCATTCATATCTGGATTGTTTCATCTTTTATTAGTTGTAGTTTTTTTTCCATTGAGTAGTCAATAAGACTCTATGACTTGCATCCCAGTATGTTCAGAAAGCTTTGGTTCTTCCTACTTGAAGGGCAGTTTAGCTGTATATAAGGTTCTAAGGTCATGCTTTAATTGCTTAAGAACTTTTTAGATTTATATTATTTTCCAGTTTTGAATGAAAGATCTTTTCTTATAAAATCTTGTAAAATGTTGTGGATGTGTCATTGTGTTGTTTGAGCAGTGATGATTCTTCCAGGCACAAAATGTTTTCTTTCAGTTAGTCTTTTTTAATTTCTGAAAAGTCTACATTTAGTATATTATTTTATTTTTTATTTTTTTAAAATGTATCTTTTGTTCATGTTACACATCTGCTGTGGGCTTCCGTGAGTTGGCTTTGGAGGACACTTTTTTTTTAAATTAATTAATTAATTTATTTATTTATTTTTGACTGCGTTGGGTCCTTGTTGCTGCCCGCAGGCTTTCTTTAGTTGCGGCAAGCGGGGGCTACTCTTCATTGCTGCACGCGGGCTTCTCACTGCGGTGGCTTCTCTTGTCACGGAGCATGGACTCTAGGCGCGCGGGCTTCAGTAGTTGCAGCATGCCGGCTGCATAGTTGTGGTGCGTGGGCCCTAGAGCACAAGCTCAGTAGTTGTGCCGCACGGGCTTAGTTGCTCTGTGGCATTTGGGATCTTCCCGGACCAGGGATTGAACCTGTGTCCCCTCCATTTGCAGGTGGATTCTTAACCACTGCGTCACCAGGGAAGTCTAGTATATTATTTTAATACTTGATATATATGATGTATTCCCATGTTTCAAATCCAGAAATTATAAAGAATGTATAAAATAATAGATAAATCTGAAAAATATTATGGTTACTGAAGAAACCCAGAGAGATGTATGTACATATAAGTTTATATGTATGTGTATATATATATATGTAGAGAGAGTTCTGTATATCTACATATACAGATGTATTTATTGATATGCATGTATGTAGGTATATGTAGTTATACAGATAAATATATAGGTATGTATTTGTAGATATATATATAGGTATAGATGAAAATGGATGTATGTATATTTAGATATACAGATAAATATCTGTATCTCTATAACTTACATCTGTATTTGGGGGTAGTTAGATATTTTTGAGAAAAAAAAAATCAAGTGATCCTGAATTCTGTTCCATCATAACAATGCAATTATAATATATACTAATTTTATTTCTCTTATTTATTAAACATCTTTCAGAAATAGCTCATTGGAGCATTCTTCCTGACTTATTTCTCCCCAACTAAACTACAGTTCAGAAACATTTATGATAACTCAGGGAAGTAACTTATTTCCTCCTCTGTACTCAAAAGTCACCAGCTTTTCCTATATATAATAAGATGTTAAAATGGAAGATTTTTAGTGTCTGTTTCAGCTGAGACATAAGGACAATAGGGGTGAGACCACCGTGCACTCTTTGTAAAGACGTGAATTGCTTTTTCAGTCTAACTCCCTCCCCTGTGTCGAAGGTATAACAATGTCAGGAAGCTGGAAATCATGAGATTATCACTGATGTAAAATGACTTTCCTCTCCCGTCTCAAGAAGAAGGAGGACCCTAAGCATCTCCCAGAGGTGAATATGCAACGAAAATAAGACAGAGTCAGTCCAGCCTGAGACACCCAAGCAAGTGGATGACTGCAGGTTGGCTCTGATGGAACAGAGAAGACGCTGCTGCTGTGTGCGGCTCACCGTGACCCCTCCAGAGCCTGGTGGGGCAGGAGGATGGGGCGGATGGGGAAGCCGGCAGCCCCGGAGCCTGGGGCATTGCAGCAGGTCGACAGGAGGCAAAGACCCCAGTGATGGGAGGGAGGAGGGGGCTGAGCAGAGCCAGCTCTGAAGAACTCACTCAACAGGGTCCACATCCCGCGTTTGCTCTGTTCACAGCACATGAGTGAGGAGGGTAAGAAGCAGAGAGGACACCCAGGCACTTCCCGCTGTGCTCGCCGAACATCAGGAATTGCAGGTTTGGGAAAAAAGTTTAGTAGCTTGGTATTTTCATTATTACGTGTCCTAACCAGAATTACCCCGAAATGGTGAGAACCATTAGATTTCCCACAACCATTTTAAAAGGGTAGTAAGAGACAAAAATAAAGTTTCTTTACAACTTTATCTCATGACTCTTGCTTGATTACAGCTAAAATGACTGAGTAATAATTTGATGATGCTTGTATTATTAAACATTCTCCAACATGACATAAAATATTTAGTTTTGATTTTATATGAAATAATTATATGAACATAAATTAATAAGCGAGAGAACACATCTGTACTCAAGGTTATAAGACGCTCGGCAGCCTTGTGTTCCTCGTTCGTCTGCTGACTGGATTTAGCACTAAGCCTTCACTAGTGCTGTTTTGGGGAAAAAGAGACCCATTTTTTTTTAATGCGGTTAATAGTGAATTGAATACTAACCACTTCGTCTCTCACAGGGTTTTTTGCTAATGAAAGACAGAAAAGCACATATAAATTATATCTGTTTCTAGCTTCAGAAAATAAGTACGATGACTTTATGAAGATACTTGCTACGTGGATTTACTGTTTATTTGCTGATTAGCAAACTAAAGAACAAACCAAGATGACTTTGTTTAATTTAGGAAGAGTGATGTATTCATGACATTGCTTATGGTTCAGGATAAAATGCTAATGTGGCATAATTTAAATGATGTATCCAAATGCAAACACATATAATGAAAAAAATGTTTGTATTTGTCCTAATTGTAAATACAACGTGTTAACTCAAATAAGAAGAAATAACATTGCCCAGAGATTGTGGGGAGCAGCACATCCACACTTGTTTTGTTGTAACAAAGGTAAATCATTCAAATGTGATGTTTTCAAACTATTGACTCCTTCATTTTTTTGCCGCAAACTATGTTGTGTATTATATGTCATACATGTGATAGAAATATGAATCACGTATAGAAATGTTGGATAATAATGAAACACTAATTACAAAAATCTCCTGCAGAAGTCATTGATGAGTGCCTTTGATAACCTTTGTCCTGTTTCTCATAACCCATACTTTAACGATTTTTTCTTTACTCGTAATGCAGATCTCATTTTTTCTTTCCTGTTCTTCAGTTCAGTGTGGGGCAGTGAACAGTTAGTAAGCTTGAGTTATGTAATAGACTGTATAATATTTGAAACTAGTTATAAGCTCTCTGCTCTGCTGCACTCAAATGTGAATACCTTCAGTTTTCTCATCTTTTTCCCTCTTCTCAGAATGTTTATTTTCCAACTCCTTAATAAAATCATAGAAGCAAACTCTACCCTGTTAGCCATTGTTTGCTGTAGACCATAAGGAACTAAATATGTGTAAAAGCAAAAACGGTGTCTTTAGGAGAGAGGAAGACAGCTGCCTATATTCTTGACAAAATAGATTCTATTCCAGGCCTCAAACTATTATCTCCCCATTAGAGCAAGTCATTTCTAAGGATACATACCCTTTGTATGTCCATCTCTACATCTGGGGGGACAGAACAGCCAGAGCAAGCAGTATTTTCCCTTCATTTCAAATTCCAGAAACTGATACTTTGCCTATGTATTTGCTGATGGCTACTCACCATCTTCCCTAAGTTTAACTCACCTTCTGGGTCAGCTTCTGAGATGCCCTTATATCAGAATCCACACAGTAAATGGCAACAAGTGCTGGTCCATGGCCCTCTGAGGATCTCCACAGGAGTGTGTCATGTGAATAGGACTTGCTCTCACGTGGGTGTGAGGTAACTTGCAGTACACAGATGTTGAAAGTTGGAATTCTACAAAAAAATAACATTTGAATGCAGAATGAGGAAAATAAAGGAAATATTCTTTCCCTTTTTATTTTAACCTGGTCTTATTAACTATACCAGGATTTCAACTCCAGTAGAAGTAGAGTTGAGTAGAGCTTTCTGCCTTGCACGGACATACAGTGCCTAGAATGTAGGGAAAAGAAATTTTTGAGAAAGGCAACTTGTATCTTTTGTAAGATACAGTTTATTTGACTTGTAGGTATTTAAAAAAAAAAGCTCATCTAAAGCCTACAAGTTGGACTGAGTAGCTGTCCTCAGCTTTCCTTCTTCATGTAACTGGCCTCATCTCTTCATCAGTGTGACTAAAGGACTGCTCTCCCTATCGGGGCACCGCTGGATATTCCGTGGTGTTGTCATCGTCCTGCTCATGTGACCTGGCCGGTGCTAACCCATCAGTTTTTAGTTTCAGGGTCCTAACTGGCAGACCCCGTCATACATTCTGTAAATAGTTCAGAAAGCTCTAAGCAATTTATTTCTAGATAAACACTGTCCTTATCTGCTATACAGATGCTGTCTGACTCTGGATTCCTAGATCTTCCTGTCTTATTAAGCTCAGGAGACTCTGCTAGTGTTTTTTTGTGGATTCAGCATTTAGAAACGGCTTTTTTGCTTGGACTAAGAAATAGGAAACTTATTCATGATCTGCACGAAACCCTAACACATACTCAAGAGTTGCGTAACAGAGAACTGAGAATTGATAGAGTAAAGCATTTTCTGTCCAGTGTTGTTGGCTCCAGGAGAGCAAGGGTTGAGGCCATCTGCCAACTACAAAGTGTTTTGGCTGCGCCGTGGGCCCCACGTTTATTAATGGGCAAGGTGAGTGTGGCGGAAGTGGCTGTCCTAGTGAACATCGCCGTCGCTGAACTTGTACTTGAAACTCCATTTTTACAACTCTATTAGAATTCTAAATCTGCAATCTTTCAGTCACCTAAAACAAAATTGGCCGCAGAGCTATCTCAGCTCATTCTGAATCAGCACTAACATTTGCTGGGTGTGTGATATGTCCCAGGCACTACTCTGAATATCAGACACTCATTTCCTCACTTAATCTTCAAAAATATCTGCATATACCATTATTGTCTCTATTGCCTCATAGGGTTGTTTTGGGAAGTAACAGATTATCTTTCAAAATAGCACAAGACGAGGGCTAAAATAAACACTCAATAAACGTTTGGGTTTTGTTATAATATTGTTGCTATTACTAAAATGATGTAAAAATAAGATATATACATAGAAAGCAGGAACTATCTTTAAATCACTTACTTTGAAAAGGTAGAGATGTTAAAACTCTCATCAAATTAAGAATAGTTGGGAAAATCCCCAATTTGTTAAAGAACATCTACAAAAGCACCAAGAGCCTCTTGGAACTAATAAGTGATTATAGCAAAATTGTAAGATACAAGGTTAGTATACAGAAGTCAGTCTTTTTCCTATATACCAGCAATGAACAAATGGAATTCAAAATTTAAAACAATACTATGTATCTTACCACTCCCCAAACTGAAATATTTAGGTACAAATCTAACAAAATAAATACAAGCTTTATGTAAGGAAAACTATAAAACTCTGATGAAGGAAATAAAAGAAGAACTAAATAAATGGAGAGATACTCCAAGTTAATGGATACGAAGGATTAATGTTGTCAAGATGTCAGTTCTTCCCAATTTGATCTCTAGATTCGATGCGCTACCAACCAAATTCGCTGCAAGTTATTTTGTGGATATCTAGAAATTGATTCTAAAGTTTATATGGAGAGGCAAAAACCCAGAATAGCCAACACAATGTTAAAGGAGAAGACAGAATTGGAAGACTTTGCTGATTGACTTCAAAACTGACTCTAAAGCTGCAGTAATCAAGACAGTATGGTGTTGGTGAGAGAACAGACAAATGGACCAGTGGAACAGAATAGACCCCCATAAATATAGTCAACTTATCTTTGATAAAGGAGCGAGGGCAGTGGTGCAAAGACAGTCTCCTCAACAAATGGTGTTGGAAAAACTGGACATCCGTGTGCAGAAAAATAATAATATAGACACAGACCTTACACCTTTCATAAAAATTCACTCAAAGTGAATCACAGAACTAAATGTAAAACACAAAACTATAAAATGCCTAGAAGATAACAGGAGAAAACCTAGATGACCTCGGGTATGGCAATGACTTTTTAGATACAACCCTAAAAACATGATCCATGAAAGGAAGAAATGATAAGCTAGACTTCATTAAAATTAAACACTTCTGCTCTGTGAAAGATAATGTCAAGAGAATGAGAATACAGGCCACACACTAGGAGGAAATATTTGCAAGAGACACATCTGATAAAGGACTGTTATCCATTATGTATAAGAACTATTAAAACTCGACAAAAAGGGAACAAACAACCCCATTAAAATATGAGCCAAAGACCTTAACAAACACTTCTCCAAAGAGATATACAGATGGCAAATAGCATATGAAAATGTGCTCCACATCGTATGCTATCAGAGAAATGCAAATTGAAACAACAGTGAGATAGCAGTACACACCTATTAGAATGGCCAACATTCGGAACAGTGACAACACCACATGCTGATTCGGACGTGGAGCAGTAGGAACTCTCATTCATTGCTGGTGGGAATGCAAAATGGTACAGCCATTTTGGAAGACAGATTGGCAGTTTCTTACAAAACTGAGCATTGTCTTAGTATACAATCCAGCAATCACTGGCTTAGATATTTAATTTACTGATTTTAAATCTTTTTCTGTAAAAAAACTGAACAAAGTTGTATATACTAGCTTTATTCATATTTGCCTCAAACTGGAAGCAAGTGAGCTGTCCTTCAATAGGTGAAAGCATAAATAATGTGTCATATATTTATACACTGGATTATTATACTGTGATAAAAATTAATGAACTAGCAACTCATGAAAACACATTGATGAATCTTAAATGCAGACCGATAAGTGAAAGAAATCATTCAGAAAATATCATTTATTATATTATTTCAGTTATAGAAAATTCCCCAAAATGCAAAACTGTAGAGATGGAAAACATCAGTGGTTACCAGTGGTTTGATAATGCAGGCATTATGGCTTAGTGTGAGGCACAGAAGAATTGTTTATGGTGGTGAGAATTTATGTGTGATAGTGTAATTATGATCCAAGACACTAAGCATTTGTCTAAAACTATAGAACATAGGACTTTACAGGAAAAGAGTGAGACTTAATGTGTGCAGAAGTTTAAAAAATAATTTAGGAAGTCCGGGAATCCCAGGACGGAATGCGGAATATGACCAACTAGTCTAAATATATTCCAAATGTATGAGATGATTTCACTTAATGGCCTGAGGAAAAAGGTGCTGATCCAAGAAACTTGAGAAATGAGTAGCCTCTGTGAGACTAAAAGCAAAAGGAACTGTACGTGGGCAGCACGCTCTAGTCCATAAAGGTGGGTCGCATGGGGGTGGGTGGGTTACAGGTTAGCAATTCTAAAACCACTACACTGGGCATACATATACTGGGAAAGTATGTATATGTGTCTGTATATGTATATGCTCATGGGTACATATCCATGAACAGTTATGAACATGGTTGCTGCTGTAGAGAGCCTAGCTTATCACCGCTGAAGTGGGAGTTTGCAGATAAGCAAAGGGAGGTGATGAGAATGATCCACGTAGTGATGGGTTAGAGCTGGAAGCATCAGTAAAAACTCAGGTTCAGCTTACTATTGATACAGGTGGTTGCATATAGGAATGTTTATAGGTACGCGTATATGCACAGGTTAGTATACACACGCATATCTTTGCTCTGTCAGTTTAGTGTTCCTTCAAGGAATGAAATACCAGTAGCAAAGAGCACACTTAGGCCCCATAGCCTGGCTTCTAAACTTTCTCTAGTAAGAGGAACCAGGGATTACTGGAAAAATGGCTGATTCTAGGGCTATGGCAGGATGACGCAGAGTGTCTTGTAGTACTAGAAGGTGAGAAGGTGCTTAAACAAAAACACACACGCAGTGATGTTGGAATATCAAAGAGATAGAGGAGCCCCGGCCCAGATTCTCTCCCTGAAGACTCCGAGTGCCTCTTTGTAGTTGCTGTGACGCCTCGGCTTGCTTGTCAGCTGTCCTACCAACCTATCTTCCTTCTCTCCCTCACCCTGCAGGTGCAGGGCTGCCAAGGGATTTCTCCACGGCATCTTCCGTGCATTCTTAATGGGTGTTACCTTTCTCATAGTCCCGTCATCGTTACACTGTGGAAACGTCTTCATATTTCTGACAAAGGAGACTCATTTCCCTTTCTTTCAGCACCGATGCTGACGGTCCTCCATCCATTTATTCTTTTTCCCCATGTGATTCTTAGAAACATTGTTGTTGATGCACAGACCCTCTCACTGTCTGCCCTCCCTCTATGTGGGAAAGCCGTTAGACACTTACTTGTCTTCCTGCCTGCCTACTGTGGCTTTCATTTCATGAGGAGCTTAAAGTTAGTTAGGATTTGCACATCAGAAAAGTAAAATATTGATTAAAATGCAGATTTTAGGATACACAGAGGGATCTTCTGTTTATCTAAGTAGGAAAAAAATCTATGCATACAAATATTCAGGAAAAGGTAGTCTAAAGAAATGAATTTTATCTCACTGCTTATCTACTTTCATTATATCCAAGAATACAATAATGAAGATGGATACTATGTCACAAAACATAATTGACGCTAACTCAACTATTGTATTCTATAATATCTAGAATTTCATCCGTTTTGTATTATAGTCTAAGCTTCGCTCATACCATTTGGTAAAACTGATGTTATATCTCTAAAGTAGTTTATGATATGAATAGTAGATACTTTAGTGGCTGAAAGAAATGTTATGTATTCAGAATGAATGCGTATGTGGGATACAGTTAAAGCTCTGATCTTTGAGACCTTAAGTAAGAAAGATACTTGATTCTGCTGAAGTTATAATTTGTACAAATTTAAGATAATAAATAACATGTAAAAAGCTACTATGTCATAACTGTTGCTGTGTATATATGGTTTTTTGATACTTTCATTTATTCATTAATTTGAAATGTTAATGCACTAATTTGAGAATAACTATTGAGTGCTTGCCATTATGATAAATAATAATGCATTTTTGGAAACCAGGGGCTATTAAAGATAGGAAATGATTATTAATTTCTCTAATTTTACTTGAAAGCGTATCTAGGAACATTACGTTTTCAGGACACACACACACAAAAAAAGCAAGATTCTGGCAAACTGGTATGATAATAGTTTTTCATGATTAGAAAGTTTACCTATGCTAAGTAAATGTGAAAACATAATAAAATCCTTAGCTTCATTCTCCATTATTTTCATCATGAATCTTTTAGTGATTAAAATAACATTCAGGTTTATTTTTAGGAGAATTTAAGATTGTAAATACATAAACCCCAAGTCTTCATTTTGTTAACTAGTAAAAGATACACATATGGGTTTTATTTCTTTCCCTGAATATCTAAGTGGGAAAAATATATACAGATATTCAGGAAAAAGTTAATCTAAAGAAATAATTTTTATATTAGTCCTGAAACACTTTCATTGTATTCAAGAATATAGTAATGAAGATGGATACCATGTTATAAAGCATAATTTACTTTAGCACTTTCATTCTATAAATATCTGGAATTACATGGGAAGTCTAAATCCAAGCATCGTCCACACTGTTTGGTAGAACTGATGTTATACCTCTGAGATCATTTATGACTTGAGAATCATAAGTGTAACAAATATTGCCATAACATCAAATATTCTTATATGAGGGGATTAAAATATGTTTTGTTTGTTGAGCTTTTTGATGTTTAATTGAGTTGCTAAAGATATATTTAGGTTATTATTGAATACAGCAATTGGATGCTTAGTAGATGGGAAGGGGGTTGTACCATCTGGTAATATCAGTTCTAATTAAAATACATGATAGAATGGACAGTCTCTGACTGGTTAGATAACATGCTTCCTATAGGCAGGTTTACACCAGTAATTACAGATTGCTGTGCAAAATCATAATAGCTTCCCAGGAACTTGAAGCAGCTGATGGATGCCTTTCTTAGCGCTGATGTGCAGTAATACTTAATGAATCAATATTTCATATTATATGTATATACTTGTATATATTTAATTTGTAAAAAATGAATGGAGATTGCAAAGCACTTGGAACAGTACTTGGCACATAGAAAATATTCTACCAGTGTTCACTGAGTGACTATGAGCACGCGTGAATGAATCCCACCTAATAATGTCTCAGTAAGACCAGCAGCTCCTCAACGACAGTTGCATGGAGTGAAAGACATAACAGCTTCTCACACTGGTCTAACTCTCATGAATAAACGTGTTTAGATGTTAAGAATTATAAGTAATTTTGATATTCTTGCAGTATGTGTTCAAATATCTAGAGGAACAAAGTGAAAATCTTCATAGACCCATAAAACATCTACCAATTAACCAATGAGTAATGACATTTTTAAGAAAACGAGCAAAAACAACATCAAGAGAGTATAACCCTTTTACAAAGATGCGAATAATTGCTTTACAATGGAAGGGAAATCTTCAGTGTTTAAGATAAATCTTCTATAAAGGTAATAGAATGTTTTGTAAGAATATTGAAAATTTTTTAGGACTATGCTGCAAAATTTATTCTAATACTGTATTTACTTTATTGTGAGTTTGGTATTTGTTGAATGTACCTTTAAGTTTATTGGTAATGTTTGAGCTTGAAATGATACATGTATAAACATACATGTTCAGTGCTTTATAATGTAAAGTTCTTTCAGGCATCCACTAGTGTTTATTTAAAAAAATAAAGATTTTTGCCTCTTAATAAGTGAATGTTCCAAAATCACCAATGACCTCAGTAACAGCTAGGTGCAGGTCTCAGAGTCAGGTGCTAGGACGGGTCTAGATTGTTGGAAGAGTTACAGGGTTGTGTGGACCAGCTTGCTTCCCGGCCGCAATAACACTAGACGTGGATCTCCTTGGCCCCGGTTGGCTTGAGTTTCCCGTAAGATCATGGAAGAAATGATCGCTCTAGGCAGGTACATGAGGAGAGCCAATTGACTTATCTTGGTGTGCTGTCCACCCAAGACTCTCAGGATGGGCCCAGCTCTACAGAAACCCCGCCGGACTGAGAGTGGGAGGTGGGCGGACGGCAGGAGGGCAGCTCAGCTCCTGTCATCAAATAAGTACGAATGGAGCAGATCTCTCAAGAATTCTGAAATGGAAGTGCCTGCTATGTCTGTGGAACAGATGGATTTGAGTACTTGCTGTATTGGCCTGACGGAAGTATTCCTTCAATTAAAACTGTAAAAATCCACGTGATTAAAGAGGAGAAGGAGAGGCAGCCCATTCTCAGTAATTGATAATCAGAGCAAAATCACTGGAAATTGGCTGTATTTCATCTTAGCTCTTCTCCTTCTCAAGCACAGGGACCTCCTCCCCCTGCTGTGGCTTTGACAGGGTGAACACCCACAGCATCCCCTGTTGAACTTGGAAAGTGATACTTATTATTGACCTCTAGCTTTCATTTCGTTAATTATATGATATTGCTCACTCAAGGCTTTGTATGCTTTGTAAACCTCCGGCTGCAAAAGAGGAAAACATCAACAACAAAAGGCAATGCCGGGTAATAAAATGTTTCATTTTATTGTGTTTGGCTTTGCAAGAATTCATTAAGATAGTCTCATCTGTGGTCTTTCTTTAAAGGAAAAACGTCTTAGGTTTTATTGTGATCTTTTTCTCAACACAGTAGAACATTTGTTTATAAAATCTGGTTTTAAATCTAGAAATGTGAGTTTATATTTTTCCTGGCTATATTCCATCCTTTTCTGATATTTCTATATAGAAATACAATGTATAGGAACTCCTATTATTTAATTCTCTGCTTGATATTTAGTGTGTAGGACACATAATGTAAAAGGACTACACGTTAATTTTAGGTGTCTCTTAAGAGGCTAAGAGATTTTTTTATGTGTGTACAGATTGGCAAACCAAAGCATAATAACACCTGTTCTATATCTCTATCTAAGGATTTATGATTGATGAGAAAGTCAAAGAAAGAAAATCAACACTAGATGTTGTAGTCATACAAGAAGAGAAAGCAAAATGACTGGAAAAAAAAAAAAGAAGCAGCACTGCTTATGCTTTCTGACTTTTTTTTCAAAAGTCACTCCCCAGCCACATCTCCAGAGGAGCAGTCTCTCATTCTGCTCATTTTCTCCACATCAAATGTTCTTCATTTCAGATTTTGTTTATAATTATCTGTTTGTAAAACTACATTCTTTATTAAGCTTGTGTTCCTTACGAATGAGAAATTTGTCTTGATTTTTGTTCCTCTAAGACCCTAGCTCACTCCTGGAATATTTTTTTCAGAGAATGTTTGATGAATTAATGAATGACCACATAGAATAGCTTAGAACTCGGATGCTAAAATTTGTATGTTATATACATTCCTATTGAATACAGAAAAGATGATAGAAACGTTACAGTTTTATATCTTCATCCCCAGTGGAAAGTCTCACAAGGGATATTATTCAAGAGGCCGACTCAGAATATTTGAGGTTTCAAAATCCGTTTTAGCTTTCTCTTTTTGTAATTAAAATGTTGTTTGTAAGCCCCCAGTTAAAACTGTTACTCCTTTAATTTTTTTTTAATTCAACTTTAAAAAATAATACAAGCCAATATAAGCCATAGCACCAATCAGTTTTGGTCCATTTTGTGACCTTCAGCTATCTAAAATTTCGTAGAGATCTCTCATGTTAATGGTGGGCTTTCGTATAGCTTGTTGGTGTGCAGGTGAGAGAGAAGGCATGAAAACAAGTGAGAATTTTCTTACTTGCCTTTCACAAAGCAAAAGGAGAATCGTGTTATAAAAACAAAGCAACTGGGGGCTTCCCTGGTGGCGCTGTGGTTGAGAATCTGCCTGCCAATTCAGGGGACACGGGTTCGAGCCCTGGTCTGGGAAGATCCCACATGCCGCGGAGCGACTAGGCCCGTGAGCCACAATTGCTGAGCCTGCGCGTCTGGAGCCTGTGCTCCACAACAAGAGAGGCTGTGATAGTGAGAGGCCTGCGCACCGCGATGAAGAGTGGCCCCCCACTTGCCGCAAGTAGAGAAAGCCCTCGCACAGAAATGAAGACCCAACACAGCCATAAATAAATAAATAAATTAATTAAAAAAAAAAAAAAAAGCAACTAAAACAGAAAGCATATGGGAAAGCCATCCAAAGGTGGAAATATGACAGTCCCTGAGGAGACATGCAAACACACAGCACAACATCAAAACCAAATTAGGGAAACACATTTGGAAAGAATTGCTTCTTTTATCCAGGGTCGGTACCACCATCTGTGCCAAATGCCCAACTGCATAGGTGATTGACAGCTGGAGATGAAGAAACAAACCCCCCCAGTGATGGGCTGAGTCAGCCTTGTCATCTTGAGACGGTCGCTGCCGGCCAAGGGTGGGTAGTTTGGGGCTCAGTGTCAGTCACAGCTGAATTCTGATCCCTGCCGGTCTGTGTACTTACCAGTGGATTCTATGAGAGAAGAGACTCCTGGGAGATTTCAAATTATAAAAGCCCTTGTTATGCATTAATTATCCCACCTTTTAACTTAGCCATTACTTTTTAGGATGGTCAGTGATTCCAGGTAGCAGGTAGTATCAGATTGGGATAAATGCAAATTGATGAATTGGAAATGTTTTATAAATAATAGAATAAAAAATGAAACTGAAATTGGTAAATTTCTCTTTCTGTTTACCTATTTTAGAGTTTCTAGAGTTATTTCTCAAGTAATTTTCAAAATCAGGCCTCAGTACAGAAAAGTTTGTGTATAATTAAGCAATAAATATTTTATTGGAAAATGAGACTCTGCAGCTACTCAAAAGGTAAATTGAATCCTAAGAACATCATTACAGAACTAATAAAAATTAGGATGAAAATGCTCTGTGAACAAACAGGAAATGTATCTTATTCATTGATTTGTTCCTTCACCATACATTTACTAAAATCATACTCTGTTCCTTCAGAAGCTAGTGCCTTAGAAGAAAAAAATACCCTTATCTTAAAGAGCTAAGCTTGAAACTAACTGAAATAAATAGAAATAAATGATGCAAAGAGATTTCTGTAATAAGACACAGGGACATTCCTTTTCAAAACTGTTTCCTTACATTTCTTCAGAAAGGAGGATCTCCATGGGGGACAGTTAGGTGGTGAATAACCCATCCTTTCTTGCCAGGGATTTAGGATAATATTCGCCAAATATGATGAATATTATAAATATTCCAGAAAATGACCTCTGGAATTAGTAGCAATGTGAATCTAAGAAAAAAAATATGGGAAAATACTGTGCAATCACAAAATCAACAATTATCATAAGGTCACTCCTCAAATTTATTACCGTACAATAGTCAAAATTTGCACCCTCTTCAAGGGTGACCCTAGTTATGTGCCCAAGATTATGTCTCCCTCATCCATCAAATGGAACTGACACCAAACACTTAGGATTGAAGCATGCTTGTTTTAGATAGTGGGATTGGCCTGGCTCAGAGGTTGGCAGTATTTAATATGCATTATTATTCTTTATCTTCCACTCTGATGGCACTCCTGGGAGGAGAGGTTCCCAAACGTATTCCCTGACGTGGTCCTGGACAAGGTCTCCATCCCGTTATCCTTTCTTTTCTATGAGGCAGCAGCCTCTGCCTTTCTGCTCTTGGTGTTAAGGAGGCTCCCTGTTCTGGTTGGGTGTTATTGTCGTAGTGTTATATTTTGATGTCCTTTCAGAGAAGCGATTTGTAATCACAAGCTAAACACCGTGTCATTTGGAGAGTAAAGGAAGCCAGTGTTCTCTCGTGTTTTCTCTCGTGTTCCTTCTGTCCTGTTGTTCCTCCTATGGGGTCGGAATCTGAGAGGTCACATGGCTGCTTCTCTTCACTCATTACAGTACGAGTGTGGAAGACATCCACTCAATCCAGCGTAAAAAAGGGACATAGTAACAAATAGTTGCAGATTTTGAAAGCATATCCTCGGTGTTTTACTGGTATTTAAAAAACATTTAAAATTTTCATTTGAGTATTCACATTTTGAATATTCAGTGTTCACCGTCTCCTTAGCATTTGGGGAGTGATTGATCCTGGGGAGCATCTCAAAGTGACAGCAGCAGGGGGACAGCTCTGTCCCTCTTCTGAAGACGAAAAGATGAACATGAGGTGGCCTGGGGACCGCCAGCACCATCTCCACCCCCTCCCGCGTGGGAGGGATCAGAGATGGGTCTCTGACTTCCACAGTTGATGTCTTCAGTGGATTAACGATTGTCTTCATGTTTTTTGAAATAAGGACAAGAGAGAGAAAAATGTGCACAGTGTGTGACCCGCCCCGTGTTAGCCAGAGGGGGTTGCTTTGATTTCTTCCCTAACATCAGCTCATTTTTCCTTTCTTGCAAGAAACTAAGGACTTAAGCAAAGGCAAGGATGAAGACAAATTTATTCATGTATTGAACGAGTTCTGTTTTCATACACTGTGCTCTTTAGGTCTAGATACGGGGTGGAGAGGAATCTGGGAGAAAGCGCATTTCATGAGCACGAACTCCTAAAAAGGCTCCTTCTACAATGACAGTAATAACAAGACGTCAGAAGCAGTGTGAAAGTGAGGGCCAGATTCCTTCTTTTTGCTAGAATCAGGATCAGATTAGAAAAGTTAGGGCAGGAATGGAATTTGTATCCTATTATTGTTAACTCCCCTCCATCTGGTAGGCTTATTTTGCAAGTTGTTGGAAAATAAGGAAGCAAAGAAAAGACAGTTTCTGCACTGAGGATTTTTTGGTATGAACTTCGAAAGCAGTAAGGAGCATAGTGGTGATCTTGTGTCTTCCAAAATGTCAATGATAAACATTACCTATGTGACTGATGTGAGAATCTTATATTCAAAAGGAATGCCCTTGAAGATAAATGGAACATTGCAAACTGCTAAAACCTTCTCATGTCAAATGGAGAATTGGCATCATTACTAGCAATTTTTACTCTTACCCCCAGGGAGATTATGGCATTTTAAAGCTCTAGTTTGTCTTTGAATAATTGGTCATATAACTCCAAATAGAATTCAAAATGTAAGCTCTTCTGGGTTCAGGGGTTTTAAGATCTTTCAGCATCCCGAAAGAGGTAAAATAATCACTTTACATTAGATATTGATAAATGAAGAATGTATCTTTTAGCCTCTAGGATAACTACTAAGAATTGTAAACAAAATATATAAATTCAAAGATAAAAGATGGGGAGAATAAAATAAAAATATAATAATACAAAAGAAAAAAAAGTGTAGGCTATAAAACAGAAGAAGGTAGTAAATTGGAAGATTTGAAGACAGTTATAATAATAATCACAATAAATATAAATGTAAATTGAATGCTCTAATAAAGTCAAATATTATAAATAAAGGATTAAAAAATATCAACTATGAACTAAAATAAATGTGGCATGTTAACCATAGATTTAGTGCCATTGAGAATTAGTTTAGAAGTACACCTGTTGTAAAAAATCTTATACCAGGTTTATTTTTGATAGGGTTCAGAACAGTAACCCTAAACGTGGCACCTTGGCGCATTGAATATTTTAGGCTAAAGGCATCTGAGAAACAGCAGGTGCAGGAAGGCTTGTATGACCTTGCCGTGAGGCGGTCCTGTAACCCTCACTTGAGGGGAGCCCTCCGTGCCCTGCAGGAACAGAGCATCCTTCCTGAAGAAGAGGGGACACAGAGAGGACCTGAATGAGCAGGCGCTCTAGGTTTCCCTGGTTTTCCACGTTGGCTCACCTTTGACCTGTCATGCCTTCCCGGGACTCCACTCTCCATCAAACCCGGCATAAACACGCTCAGGTTTAACAACTTTCCTTGTGACAGCTCCTGTGTCACATAAAACTTACATTAAATAAATTTGTAGGCTTTTATTAATCTGTCATTTGTCCCAGCGAGAACTTGGAAAAGTAGAGGAAAAAGATATGTTTCTTCTCAACATTTTCCAAACAAAAATTTACTTTTACTACAGTTATTTGTCTTTACAGCCATTATTGAATGAAATTATGAGGATGTAGAACTCATACTGTCACCACGTTTTACCAAAAAAATCATGAGTTTGGGAGCTGGAGAGAGTGTGCTCAGCACAATTTTTGTCTCTTCGTCCAGTGTCTGCTGGTCTCTACCTTTCTGTGCACTATGGACACACACACACATACCCAAACACACACACACACACACACACACACTATATCACGTACTGGTGTATATAAATTTTATCATCATAAATGTCTACTGTTTATTTTTGTATTGTCTAAAAATATGCAGAACTGAGAAAAGCATCAACATTGGAATTAGATTTGAGTTTGAATCATTATTTTTCATTAAATGGGGTTGTGATATTAGGAGGCATGGATAAAGCTGAGGGCATGAAAATCAACTTGCCGATAAACTAAAATGTGTTTGGCACTGTAATTTGCAGTTTTTATATACTATTACAGTTAATCTTTACCACAACTCAGTAGAAATGTCATTATGCTCATTTTCCAGATGAAAACATTAATATATGCAAGGGTTAAATAATTTGCTCTGCATCAAATAGATAGTAACTGTTAGATGCTGGATTTGAATTCAAAGCTGATTTTAAAGCCCATGTGCTTTTCTCCACAAAAGCATTTTTCAAAGTGTGTTCAAACAATAGTCCCCAAAGGCATTCCAAAAAAAATGGAGGTGGAATGAGGGTTGATGTCAGACAAATACAAGAAAAACCAGGTTTTATACCTCCATCTTCCTGGTCCACAACACATATTAGCACCCTGAAGACTCAAAGGTAGATTGCAGTAAGGCTAACCAGACTTCATGCAGGTGTGTTCCGCATCGGGACCCTATTCTCAGGTGAGGTGAACAGATTCCATCAGGCAACACTCATCTTTTCAGAGAGCTGGCTCTTGAGCAAATTATTTGGGATGAAATTGCTTAATTGGGACTTTAGAAATAATAAGTTATTTGTAGAGTTGTAATAAGTAATGAGCTAATGCAAATAATATGAACTTTTCCTTTCAAACTGAGCCAGTGATATGTTTATGTAGACTAACAACAGAACAGACAGCCTTTTCTTACCAGTCACAATAGCTAAAAATGTAAATGTTATCAGCCATTATTTGCCTGACACTGTTCCAGACACAGAAGATACAAAGTCAGGTCACACAAAGCCCTCCTCCTGGCCTTAAATAATTAAGAACATAGTAGGTTTGTCAAATGCATGAAACAGAGGACAGCAGTAAACAAAGTCAAGCTGTCAAGAGCCAAGTGAAGAGCCAAGAGGACAAGCACTGCTGGAAAATGAACCTAAAGTTCTTAGAACAAAGTTGACTCACGTTTTGTTCCAGGTGAAGAGTTCAGCCCCTGAGTTCTCTTTGCTATCAGATGAATTTAAAATAGTTTACGATGCAACCAAATGATGTGTTTTTTATCCACGTTAGGGAGCATTAGTCAGATAGTTTCTGGGGTTTTTCGGCCAATGTGATCATGATTTTAAATGCTTGAACATTTACATTTTGATAAAAATTGATGCTTTTAAAAGCTACTGTTTGGCAATTGATTGAACACAACTGGTTTATTTATTTTTAGTTAATACAACTACAGTTGTGAGTATAACATTTCACAAGGGACTTGACTCCTGACCTTGTCCATTCATGAGTGATTTTTAGCCAGAGATCTAATTGCCTCATGCTACTTGGGGATTGAGATAGAGTAAAATTCAAAGACCTACTTGTCAAGCTTATGACAAGAAAAAAGAGGACTAATTCCCCAAAGCATACTTAGATTTCAGGATTACCCACTTTAATATTCTAAAGTTACTTCTTGTGTGCCTTTCCCTTGTCTTTCTGATGATAAAATTGCTATAGTTACATTTCTCCTACAGATGCAAGAAGTCCTTTCAAAAATCTGTGCTGAAAAGAGCTGTTTTGGTTGAAAAGTCGTGAGCAAAGAGTTGGGAAACTTAAGTCACACCCCAGTTCTGCCTCAGAAAACATGCTGCCTTATGTGAACTAGTCAGTTAATCTCCATGGGTCTTAATCATCTTTACAATGAAGAAACTGGGTCAGATGAACTGAAATGTTCTTTCACTCTAAAACTGTTGACTCCAAAGGGGTTGAGCCCTTAATTCCTACATGACTATGTAGTTCTTAGTTTCAGCCTCCTCCTCAACTTATTCAGAACGACACATAAAATAATTCCTGAACTTTCAGTTCCAAGCCCAGCAGGTAGGGAACTCTGACATTGTCTTTCCCATCTTCACCACAACAAAAACGCTGAGCAAAGCGAAAGTCAACAACTCTCCTTAGATCCATCTGGTAATTGAGGTCAGAAGGCAAACTACTGTGCCCCCCCGCCAAAAAAAATGGAGAGACAGGCAGAAAGAGACAGTTATATCTCAAGGAAGAAGATGCCCAGGAACCAGACACAGGAGGAAGACAAATGGATGAATGTCCTTCCTCAGCTCTTATTTAAGACAGTCTCTTAGGAAACCCAAAGACAGCAGAGGAGCAAAACAAGGACAGCAGAGGACATTTTAGCCTCTGACACCAACAGCTACAGCGAACAGTGAGCACAGCCTAACTCGTAGCCTTGTGGACAAACAGCCCATGATCAAGGTCTGACGCAGTTCCTTCACCCAGTACATCATGTCCTGCTTTCAACAAGAAAAATACAAGGCCTACTAAAGGCAGAAAACACAGTCTGAAGAGACAGCGAGCATCAGAACCAGACAACCAGACTGATATGACAGAGATGTTGGAATTGCCAGCCTGGGAATTTAAAACTATGATTAATATGCAAAAGACTATAATAGGGTCACAGGGAATATAACCAATATTTTATAATGACTGTAAATGGTGTATAATCTATAAAATATTGAACCACTATGTTGTAACCCTGAAGCTAATATAATATTGTAAACCAACTACACTTTAATTAAATAAGACTATAGTGGGAAGAATAGACAACACGCAGGAACAGATGGGCAATGTAAGCATAAAGCTAGAAACTCTAAGAAGGAATCTAAAGGAAATGGTAGAAATTTTTAAAAAAGAGCTAACAGAAGTAAAGACAGCCTCTGATGGGCTTACTGGTAGACTGGACACAGCTGAGGAAGGAACCGGTGAGTGTGAAGCTCGGTCAATAGAAATTTTCAAAACTGAAATGCAAAGAGAATGAAAATGGTGGAACATAACATCTAAGGACTATTGGACAATTACAAAATGTAAACATATGTGTAATGGGAATACCAAAATGAGAAGAAAGAGAGAAAGGAACAGAAGAAATATTTTAAGCAGTAATGACAGAATTTCCCAAAACTAACCAAATCACAGACCCTGGAGGTTCAGAATACACCAAGCATAATAAATACCAAAAAATCTCTACCTATGCATATCAAATTCAAACTTCATACAAAGAGAAAAATTTTAAAGAAATCAAAGAAGAAATTTTTTATTTATTCATAGAGGACTAAGAGTAAGAATTACATTGAACTTCTCAGAAACCATGCAAGCAAGAAGAGAGTGGAGTGAAATATAGTGTTGAAATTTTTTAAAAAACACCTAAAACTTTATCAAGCAAAGTTATCCTTCAAAACTTCAAAAAGTTATCCTTCAAAAAGGGGAAATAAAGACTTTGTCAGACAAAAATTGAAGGAATTTGTCACCAGTAGACCTGCTCAGCAAGAAATGCTAAAGACTTTCCTCAGAAAGAAGGGAAATGAAATAAGTCTGGAACTCAGATTTACATAAGAAAGGAAGAGTGTTAGAGAAGGAATAAATGAAGATAAAATAGAATTTTTTTTCTTATTCATAATTGATCTAACAGATAACAGATATGTTCAAAATAATAACAGTGGCATTGTATTTGAAGATTATAGCTTGTGGGTTAGTGGAATGAATTACAGCTATGTTATAAGGAATGGGAGGGGAAATTTGGGAATACTCATATAAGGTACTCACGCTACCTGTGAAGCAATATACTGTTATTTGAAAGCGACCTTGGATTAGTTTTAAGTGTACATTGCAAACTCAAGGGCAAGCAGTAAAAGTTAGTATGCTAAGAGAGGAGAAGAAATGGAATCACACAAAATGCTAAATTAAAACCGAGGAAGATAGACAAAAGTGGAAAGAAAAAAAAATGAGGGCAATGAATTGAAAACAGTAACAAATAAGATAGATATTAATCCAACTATATCAGTAATCATTGTGTCAACGGAAATAATTGAAAGATAGAGACTGTCAGAGTAGACACAAAACAAGGTGTATGTTGTCTACAAGACACCCACTTTAAATGTAAAGACAGAGTAAAAGTAACGGGATGGAGAAAGGTATACCGTGCTAAAGCTAATCAAAAGAAAGCTGGGGTGTCAATGTTAATTTTGGAAAGAGCAACTTCTGAGCATGTGTTCTGAAAACTTCTGGGTAATGATGAACAATAAAGTATAAAGGTGAAGATGGGGTCTTATAATGATTTTTGATAGTTCTGAATATCTTACTTGGCTTTTTATTATTAACACGATATATTGATACTAAAGTAGATACCCTTGAGAAGACAACTAGGTATTATTACGTAAAAAATACAAGTTAATGAAGATGATTGAGTTAAAAAAGTAAAGGGATGGAGATAGATGCACCTCGCTACAACACTAATCAAAAGAAAGCTGAAGTAGCTCCATTATTATAGCTTCATGGAAATGTCCTTACAGTGGAGAAGGAGAACTGTAATTGTCTTTTATATGCCACACCAAATATGTATTAGAAATTATTTTCTTCTTTTAAATATTCTGTATGTCTTAATCTTTCATATTTTAGGATTATGTATTTGAAATACCTTCTCATCTATTTTTCTCAGTTCATTAATTCATTTTAAGCTATAGATAATATACTTTTTATTCAATTTTCTTGTGTCTTTAACATTTAAAAATTTCTTTTTAAATATCAGTTCATTAATAAACTCTTTTCCAATGTTCATGCATTTAAATTCCCCTTTTATTTATGCACATATTTGAGACACACTTATTTTACTTTCTGATCTGAAAATTCCAACTAAAGTCTTCGGGAATTTAAGTCTCCGTCGTGTTATTTCTGGTGATCCTGGCTCGTGGTGGATTTTGCCCTTAAAAGTTCTTAAATTGTGTGTGTAGGAGGGGCGGGGGGTTGGGGAGAGAAGGAGAGAGGAAGAGAAAGAGAAAGAGAGTCAGGGAAGGGAAGAGACAGAGATCATATCTATGACTATCTCGAGGTTCCTATATTGAGGATATTTTCTTGCAGGGAGTATTTGTTTTCTTGGGATAGAATTTAATCTTGTACTTCATATTATCCACCACACCCAAGAATTAGCCACATATGGCCTTGTAACAACATTCTTATATAAAGGTTATTTTCCTAACATACTGTTTTACTTATCTATCCTTCTAGACCTCCCAACACTGTTCAAGAATTGGTGGTGGTGGGATGAACTGGGAGATTGGGATTGACATATATACACTAATATGTATAAAATAAATAACTAGTAAGAACCTGCTGTATAAAAAAATAAATTAAAAAAATAATATCATTGATTAGAAAAAAAGAAAAGAATCTCCATTTCAGTTCCCCACCTTAAAGAGTTCTAAGACTGTAGCCCATTCTCCATGAGACTGTCAGCCAGGATTCCAGGTTGAGGGCACTGATATTGCGGGCACTCAGCCAGATATTCAGTGCTGGCTTCTGCTCACTCCCTCTTTGTCTTCCTTAGTGACATTCTTCTATTCTTTGTGGATTCATTTCCGAATCCTAATGAATTTTTGGTGGAATTTCATCAAGTACTCTAGGGAATTTTTTCATAGTCAAAATTATGAAAGTACAATTAATAAAACTATTTAGCCTCATTTCTAGCTACCAAAGGTTTAAACTCATGAAAAGGTATAGATTTAATAAAAATATTTTTCCTACAAAAATGCATTTTAGAAAATGGCATGTGATTGCCATTCAAAAAATGTAAAACTTTAGGGATAGGTAAAAATTAGGTATCTTCCCAATTATGATTTATAATTCCAATGTAAACTTCACTTCAATGTAACCTTCACTTCAATCACTTCAAAAGAAGAACTTTTTATAGGGATGGAAGAATTGGTTGACTGATTACATAACTAAGTGCATAAATATCTCTTTACTTAAGTACAATTTAAATACGGCTTCTGTTTTATCACACATTCCTATAGCCTGTGTATGTTATTTCTAGGTCTTTAAGAAATTAGCAACAAATGCAGTGCTCGCACTCATTGCCTGTGAGGAAGTTTAAATATCTTCTTCTCTTTTAGATCATTCTAGATACATATATTTCCTTTAATTACATTTCAGATAACTTACTAGGACAAAGCACTGGAACTCTGGCAAGAAATATTCACATATTCTCCATGCATTTCCCTGCATTTGCTGATGTAGGATTATTTCATAGGTTCTTCTGAGCCTTTTGAACAGCTGTCAGTGGTGATCACTTCAAGTGGTGCTGATAGGCAGCCTGCTGTCTGTAGTCACAATAGCTTCCAACCTCTGAAGGCCAGCACCAAGCCCACCTTTGCCCAGCAGCCCCATCTGTGATCCCAACCACCGAAGCCTGAACTTCTTAAACGGGGTACCCGTGCTCTAGCTTTTTGTGGTACGCTAGAAAAAAAGCATGGGGACCTTTCTGGAGACTCCTTTTATGGGGGAAAAAATGATGTTTTAAGTAAATAACAGATATTAATGAATTATAGCAGCAACATCAAAGAAAATAGCACTTGTGTTTACATCTCCAGACCTTCAAAGAATCAGAGCAATCAGTCTTACACTGTAGAGAGATTTCAAGGCAAATATTTCAGAGGCATTCATCTAAGCTATCAAGTCAATTATATTATTCTTGACTGAGAACTCCTTGAAATGTTTTTATACTATGAAAGTTTTATACTAAGAAAGTTTTAAATAAGCTTTCTTCATTCCCCTGATCTTAGAAGTTTGAAACCAACTTACAGTGCTAAGCTTAGCCTCTTGAAAAGCAGCGAATAATTTTTGCTTTTATAATTTTAATACATTTGAAGGTATTTGTTATAAGAGATACTGTTACATTCTGACTTAATATAGCATTGCTTCATAAAAAATAAATGTTTACTTCTGTTAAGTAGGATGGTTTTGAAATGTCAACATCAAAACTAAGTTTTGCAACGGCTTTGACTTACTAAGGTTGGGAACATATTAATTCTCAGTTCTTATTAGGAAACACAGTGTTTCTCATTATTAAAAGTTTAAACCCAGAGTCACAATTTTTCCTATTGTTGTTTGCTTTTAAACTCAGATAGAAAGACATGTTTGATTTTTTTTTTTTTTTTTTTTTTGTACTTTCAGTTTCTCACTAGAATAAAAAGCTCTGGAAATTCAATACTTCTATTACACAGAAACTTTAGTTCAAAGTTGTGGTTCTTTGTGACGTTTCTATTTCAAAACCTACTGAACCCAACTAATATATATATACACACACACACACACACACACACACACACACACACACATATGTTTTAGGCCATGAAATTCCAGAAAAAAACCTTTATTTATTATAAATTTCTTACACCTCAACTTCACCAGTTTATTTAGCCTTTAACTTATCAGGCACATTTTGAGTTCTTTATATATGTAGGACACTTTCAGGCATGAGGTTCCAAGGTAAGCGGTAGATGAATAAGTGCACCACTAAGTACAATGCTGAGATATGTGGCACAAGTGCCCAGTGCCCAGTGGATGGTGCGGAGGTCGCTATTGACTGAGATCAATGGACAAACCTCAGGAGAAGGTTTATCCTCAATCTCTTTCTGTAAAACAAGCAGTGTTTGTTAAGATGAAGGTGGGGCAATGCATGCAGGACAGAAGGCATGCATAAATAAAATAGATGAGAAGGTAGAAAGTGTGAAAATTTTGATAATATGGAATTTAGCTTTTCCCTACAACTTAGGTAACAGGAGTAGGAAATTGGCATTAATGGCACAAATCATGGTGGTCTGTGATGGCTGAGGTAAAGCTTTGCATATTATCAGTTAATAAATTGAAAACTATTAAATCATTGCATAATTATATAAAGGACCAAACAGTAGCAGTATGAATTGATTGATAGTTTTTTTTGTATGTTTTAAAAAAGTAAATGAAATATGAAAATATATCTCACCTTTGAAAAGAAATGCCAAATACAGTTCCTAAATACGTCTTTTTCAACTATCCCATTTTGTGTTCTTTCTTTTCATTTTAAAAAACCTATATATAGCAAGATATGGCACTTTTTAAACATTGGAATTTTTTCTGAATCTGTGAATCTTGAAAAAGTAATTTAAAATCTATTCTGCATTCTTTTATCACAAGGATCCCTGTGTTGCTCCTTTAAGGCACACTACCCCCTCTCCCACCTCTGCCCCATCCCTTACCCTCTCATTTCTACAATTTTTTCATTCCAATTATTTCATATGAATAGACTCAGAATATGTAATTTTGGGGGATTGACTTTTTATTTTTGCTCAGCATGGCTGCCTACAGATTCATCCATGTTGCCGTGTGTATCAGTGAAAAGTTACATATCCACAAAAACCTGTACACAAATGTGTATAGAAGTATTTGTAATATCCCCAAAGTGGAAACAACTCAGAGGTCTTTCAGCAGGTTAATGGGTGCATTATACCATGGAATACTACCCAACAGTAAAAAGGAAATGATTATTGATAAATTCTTTTACTTTTATTTTTGTCTTTATATTGAAATGGGTTTGTTTTAGGCAGCAGGTAGTTGTGTCTTAGTTTTTTTTAATCTGACAATCTCCGTGTTTTAATTGAAAAATGTATACTATTTACATTTAGGGTGATTACTGATATTGTAAGGCTATATTTATCTTCTTATTTATTATATTTATCCCATCCATCCCCAAATTTATTTTATTTGTCCCGTCTGTTCTTTGGTCCTCTTTCCCCTTTTGCCTTCATTTTATTAAATTACTTATGTGTTTTCTACAATTATATTTTATGTCTTTTTGGCTTATTAGCTGTAACACACCTCAGTATTTTAGCAGTTTCTTTATAAATGATTGTGTACATCTTTGACTCATCACAGTCTATCTTCAAGTAATTACACCACCTTACGTATAGGTAAAGAACCTTTTAATAGTATACTCCTATCTCTCCCCTTCTGATCTTTGTGCTATTTTTTCATGCATTTTACTTTTAATATGTTATAAAGTCATGCTAATTGTTATTTGAACAGTTAATAATCTTTAAAGAAAATTTAAATAATAAAAAACAATTTTACATGTTTACCTATGTAGTTATCAGTTTCATAGTTTTTCATTCCTTTATGTATATACATGTTTCCTCTAGTATCATTTTCCTTCTACATGGAAGGCGTCTTTCAACATTTCTAATAGTGTGCATCTGCTGACAATAAAATCATCCAACTTTGTATGTCTGAAAAGGCCTTTGGTCATACTTGCTTTACAAAGAAAATGTTGCTAAGAATAAAGTTTTGGTTGACAGAACCTTCCATTCAGGGCTTTAAAGATGTATCTGCAGTGTCTTCTGACTGCATTGTTATTGTTTCAGTAGAAAAATCTGCCACCCTTGTCTTTGTTGCTCTGTATGAAATGCGTCTTTTTTCTCTGACTGCTTCTAAGAATTTCTCTATTATAAATTTTGAGTAATTTTATTAAAAGATGCCTTGGTATTTTTTTGAATGTTTTTGCTGCTTAATGCTTCTTGGATCTATAGGATTATAGCTTTCATCCAATTTAGAAAATTTTCAGCAATCATTTCTTCAAATATTTTTCTGCCCATAATACTTTAGGAGCAGAAAGGATTGTGTGTAGGTTTGACTGTTTGATGTTGTTCTACACCTCACTGGTTTTTCCAATCTTTTTTTAAAAATTAGTATTATTATTTTTTCTGGGTATTTAATTTTGGATAGTTTCTATGGCTTCAAGTTCACTAATCTTTTCTTCTGCTCTGTCTAATCTGACATTAGTCTCATCCAGTATATTTTTTATCTTGGACTTTGTATTTTTTATCTGTAGAAATTCAGGTTTTTTTTCTTTATTTTACATATCCCTTGTCTCTATTTTACCTTTTTAACATGTGCAATAAAGTTATAATAACTTTTAATATACTTTTCTGTTATTTATAAAATCTGTCATTTCTGAGTCCATTTTTTTAATTTTTTTTTTTATTCTTTTATATTTTTTTTGACTGTGCCAGGTGGCGTGTGGGATCTTAGTTCCCCAATCAGGGATCGAACCCGCCTCCTTGGCAGTGAAAGCATGGAGTCCTAACCACTGGACCACCAGGGAATTCCCTCTGAGTCCATTTTGATTAATTGATTTTGCTCCTTCTTATGGGTAATATTTTCTTGCTCTTTTGCACATCTGGACATCTTTGATTATGTGGTAGACATTATTATCTTTTGGGGTCTATTATTTTTGTAAGACTATGACAGCTGTATTACCATTTATTTCATCTATGGTGTACTCTATAACTATCATTACATTTTTTTAATTATATATTTATGCATGGACCTTTGTTTTTGTTTTCTTATTTTTGACTCATTGTATTCTGATGTATCTCTTAGAATGTTTATCACAGATACATTAAAATCTTTGTTCCTTTTTGTAATACCATTGCTGCTGATAGGATCTTAATCCTGTTGTTGCTTTGAAATACGTGTGCTCCTCGCCTGAACGTTTATTTTGATCTCTGAGATAGTTATCTTTCAGCTGTTCTGGAGGCAGTATGGGTGAGGGAAACCAGTAAGCTTCGTGCTTGGAAAGACGTGGTATAGAAAATCGGGCACCAGAAAGTTACTCTGCTGAGGGAGTCAAGCTAGATGCACGAGAAGGAACAATGTTAGAATGAGAACTAACTTAGATTGTAATGAATCAGATAGGGAGGGTGAAAGGAAGCATCAAGGAAGAAACTCCTTCAAACCAATCTGACTTTGTCTTTTCTTGGCTCATCATTCACTCAGGGCTTCTAAACTACTGTGAGTTTGCTCTTGATGTTCTGCACCAGGAGTCCACATCTCATGCTGCAGATACAAGGCACTGGCTGAAAGGAAGCAAAACTAGATCTCTCACAACCACTTTCCTGTAAGCACCATCCCACAGCTGTGCCTGGCCACTTCCTTCCCAATGCCAAAGTCACCCTCCAGCACAAGCACAATTCAAAGTGGGTCCCTTTAACTCACTGTTTTCTTGGTATTTTTCTTGGTATTTCCTCTAAGCTTAATCGTGAGGGAAAAAATCCAGCAGTCGTAGTATAGTGGAACCTCTTGGCTCCTACTTGCTAACTTATCCACCAACCCTATCTATTAATAGTGTGCATAACATTGCTGCTAAAACTAATCACCTAAACTCAGTGGCTTTAAACTCAGTGATCATTTATTTTCGTGGATCTCCATGTAGGCTGAGGGTCAGCTTCTGATGTAGATGTTTCTGCTCATGTCAGCTGGTTCACTCGTGGATCTGTGGTTGGCCAAGTGTTGATGAAGTAGGCTGGATTTGGGTTGGGACAGGTCTGCTCCAGGATTCTGTTATCATCCCCTTGGATCATCAAGCCAGCCCGAGCATGGCCTTGTCATGAGAATAAGAGAGTTGCAAGAGTGACAGTTCCAAGTGATAAAGTGCTTTTCAAGACAGATTGTGTCACATATGTTAACATTCCGTTGGCTAAAATAAGTAACTTGGTTGACCCTATAGATGAAGATTTATATATCCCCTCACCCACAGTGAGGGAGCATTTGGTATGTTACATGCAAATGGTGTATATTCTGGAATACCTGGATCAATAACTCAACATCCTTCATTCATCACCTATTTCCTCAGGGTTCATAGAGTGGAATTCAGGATTCTTAATATATTTCAATTTTGTTCAATTTCTGTTGCTCCACACATTGCAAGAGAGTTCACCTTTTTATAGTTTTCTCAGATTAGCTTGATTTTCTCTTCTTTTATCATCTTCAATAATTAAATTTACAATGTTGATCCTTTCTGAAAGGTCCAGTAATGAGTCCAGAATGAGAAGCCAGAGATTAGAGTATCCTTAAAGATGCTATGCTTTCCTATACCTACCATCTCGAATCAATCTTTTCTTAAAGAGTTTTATTATAATACAAATATTGGAAATTCCTAGCATATCTCTAGAAAACTAGTTGATTTAAGAACAAAAAAGAACTGATATGAGAATAGGTGTCTGACATTCATTGTAGGAGTTGTGGACTAGACACTGAAACTTTGTGGCCAGTATTTAAATTCTGCACAGGTTTGTCACCTACAGTTTTACTTTCCCTTGATACTATGTAAAGAGTTTTCTCTTTGTATTAATGGCCTATTTTGTTGGGTCAATCTGGAAAATAGAAAGAGTTTAAAAATGAAACAAACAAAAGTCATAATATGACTCAGTCCATGCTATGCATACAAAACTGATCAAAAGTACAGATTCTACCTTAAATGCATTTGTTTAATCAGAAGAAACTTCAAGTTTACCATATTCCTAGGAATGAAGCTCAATTCATACCAAAGCCTGTCTCTCTCATAGATCTCTGTCAGCAGTCACAATCTCCCAATTCCAGAGTTCTTGCCTTTTTACCATGGGATATGGTCCCAGAGCTTTAAGGCTCCTGTTGCAGGTTTTGATGGATGTATGAACTCATCCAAATGACAGTGCATTGTAAACATGAACGTGTGTATGCTGGCAACTATGACAACTTGTTAGTTGTATTCAATTTTTTCTGTCCGTCACAGATGTATACAGGACCTAGGATGAGTGAAGTATTGCCAAATTTATAAGTTATGAAGAGCTTCTAATTGAAATCCACCCTTTCTAACATATCAGAGTGAGCTGGACTCAGAAATGCTGAAGCGCCCTTGACTAGAGATGTCTGCTGGCTATTTTCCTTGATGGCCCTTCGAGAGCTAGAGTTTCCTCCTGTTCTCCCAAACAACAGGTGAACAAAAGTGCAAAAGTAAATATTTGGGTGAAATTCATGCAACCCAGTCGTCCATAGCTCTCTTTTCATTCATGTAACTAAGGCAAGCAAGAGTGACCTGTACCAGTTATCTATAACTGCATAACAACCCACCCAAAACTTGGTGGCGTAAAGCAAAACCAAGCATGTGTTTCCATGATCTCGCATGGTCCTGCAGGCTGCCTGGGCTCTGGGAGCTGGTTCTCACTTACGGTTTCCCATGCAGCTGTAATGAGTAAGTGGCTGGGCTAGAGTCACCTTGCAGTCCTCACTGGCTATCAGCTGGCACCCAGCTGCAGATGTTGCCTGGAGCACCTACGTGGCCTCACCTTGTGGTCTGGCCTTCCTCCCACCATGATCCCTGGGTTCTAATAGCAAGTGTCCCAAGAGAGTGCAGAAGCTACATAGCCTTTCCTCACCTGGCTTTGGACGTCACAGAGGCATTTCTATTATATTTCATTCTTCAGGGCAGTTAGAAAGCCCTCCCAGGTTCAAAGACAAGGCATGTAGACACCACCTGATGATGGGAGAAATGCCAAAGAATGTGCATATGTGATTAAAACCAACACGTGACTATTTACTGTTCTTAAATGTGGAGTAGGATTGGAGCACATTGGGATAAAAGAGAATTGATTCAGTTGTTCTCTTGTGTAGCCCAAGGCATGCATAATTTTCTCTTAAGGTTTTCTGACATTGATTTCAGCATTTGTTCCCTGTTTGGATGCTAAACTGGAATGATCCCTCTGCCAGTTTTTATGCTGCTTTTATTCTCATTGTCTCACCTTCCATTAAGTGCCCTAGGTAATTAACAGTGCCTACTTCTTGAGAATAATTGGCTGAGTAGTAAGGGATGTGAGGCCAACGTGCAGTAAATGTTTTCTGAGTTCCATATTAAACACAGCATTAGTAATCCTCATGTTATCACTTGATTGCCCCTGTGGTGAAATTATTAGACAATTATTTCCCTAAAACAGCATTTTAATGATAAAGATGAAAATTATACAGTTTGCTTTAGTCATTATTTTTTCCTCAAGGTTAATGCATTTGTCACATCATATTAAACACTCATACTAACCATTAGAACACTTCACAGTGTAAACATAGATGTCTCTGTGCGACTAATAAAAAGAACAAATTAGAACAGTTGTCACCGTTATTCTCACGTTTGTGAATAATAATAATAGGGTGTGATAGATTTTTTTTAATTTGTAGGACAAATGAAACGATTTCTGTGATTCTGTGTGCTTCGTCTTTTAGGCATTTAATAGAGTCTGTGAGTGCATGGTTATAGCAATGACAGTAATGCTAGAATCAAACACTGGATTTCATGTTGTAGCATTTAAGCCAAAAGATGTTTCCAGTTAAGGGTAATTGTTTTCTAAGAGAAATAGCAATTCATTTTCAAATAGTTTTTTTCATTCCTGTAGTTAGACACTTAATATTATTTGACAGGAGTTTGGTTCAGTATAACATGACCTGAGCCTTCCCCTCAATATTTGAGCTAAAAGACTCTTTCAGTTGGCCCTAATCTACTAGTTCTATATTCCCTATGGTTTGAACTGCAGGGCTGAAGCCTGCTTTGGAAAATCTCTTGGGTCCTTGCTTAAAGGGAAAAATGATCCAGAACATCTAAGTCCATTAGGACAGGTCCTAATTCTCTACGACTGATAATCTAGGGGGATATCTTAGGTGGAGACTGATCAAAAAGAATTTATGTGGGCAGTCAGATACCCTATGTTTACTACCCTGCTTATCATAAACAGAAAGAAAGATTTAAATTGGTATGAGGATTCCTAGAAGGATATGTGTTGTGAAATATAGAAGCACAAAAACTAAAAATCACCAAAACAGAAAATCTGTCCGGTCCAATAAGGAGATCACCCCAATTTTATCAGTTTGCTAAAGTGAGGTTTCAGGTGAAGCTGGCAAATCTATGTCACATATGTTAAAGGCATATCTGCTAGTGTTTAAAGCTATATGTGAACTCATTTCCTAGTAAACTGACTCACAGCGTTGTAATAGAGAATAGCTCAAGTTAACAGACAGAATCATAGACCTCGGGCTGATTCAGCCCCATCTGCACATCCAGCGTGCCTCCTCTTCCTGCTGGATCAGAGGCCTGCCACTAAATGTAAATATTTGACGCTTTGGAAGCGAAAACCTGTATATCACACCCAGTCCACGCTTACCCCCGGATTCACCCCACTGCTCCCACGTGCTGAACCCGCAGCTGCTTGCTCCACAGAGGACTTACAGGCACAGACCATCATTTCATCTCTGAAATGGATTTTTGGTTTCTCTCTGCGTGAGGACCCTGCAAAGCCTTCGTTGGTCTGGTAGCGATGACCCTTTAATTCTAGAGATCAAGCCCAGTCGTGTAGGGCCCACAAAGGCTCCTACAAAGCCACCTGAAATCACACCTAACTGCGCTGTAGATGTGGCATCTGCCTCCCCGTGCGGCCGGAGGATGAAGGTAACACACCCTGAAGAGCCGTGGGGCTTAATGCCCCTTGGATGGAATTTTGACTTATATAGAATACCAAAGAATCAGGCAGGAAAATTCCTCTTCCTGTCTTCTCCACATGGATGCGTATGACGAACCATGTTTGCATGCTTTTAAAGGAGACATCCCATAATATGATGACCAGCTTTATTCCTCTGCTGACTTTTATCCCAAACTCTCACTTCCTGGGAATCCCCCCAAATGCATTAGCTTGTGTAACATCCCCACGGCTTTATGTTCTAGTGATCCTAACCTAAATTAACCTTCTACACCAAAAGAATATCAAAATCTTAAGTTTTATTTATATTTACCATCTATGGTACAGCCATAGAATTTTTCATCAAGATACCTCAAGTCTATCTGGTCAGATGCCCTCGGAGGCTCTCACAACTGAGGACCTGCTGCATCCGTATCCAGGCGCCTGGGTCCGGGCTCCCTTCACTTCTGGACACAGGCCTCCTCCTGCAGAGGCTCTGCTGTGCCCAAGTAGAGGGTGGACTTCACTTGTGTGGGTCTCGAAGTTTTCACTTTCTGCCTACTTTTTTTAGGTGCAACAATTGGACTATTGTGTTGTGATCAGAAAGCTGTTTTTGCCATAAAAACTGAAGTAAATAACAGGGGAAATGTTAATGATAAAGAATAAATAGGAAAAAACTCAAGGGCACTTCCTGAATGAAGTCCAAATTTAATCATAACACATTGTGACACCATCCTATTCTAATGGCAGATTCTTGGCTTCTTTTTGTTTCATTAGAAGCATTAACATTTGCTTATGGAATCATGATGAGTATTTGAAAGATGATTATTCAGTTGATAGAAACTAACTGATAACTAAAAGTTTATATATTACCAAATTTTGTTACTGTTTGGTTTATTTTTTATAAAGCATAGTAAATTAAGTGTAACAGTTTACAAACACTTCAGCACTATACATACTGATTTTGTTTTGGCAAGTGGGATAGTTAAACAAAGGTCAGAGAGAATGATTCAGATTCAACTAGTTGACAATATATGACACACTATGCTGAGAATTTCCCCATTTTCATTCTAATTTAATACTAAACACATCCCTTGTCATAGGTTTGAGGACAGTGATTTATGAAGAGGTCAGATAACTTAATCAGGGCCACCCAGCCATTGAGTCGTCGTGGAGAGGACAAGGTCTCTGTCCTTGTGTCCCTCTCAGAGTTTCAATCATGTTCCACTGTATTAATTTGTGGTTTATGTGTTTGTTTTTCTTCAGAAGTGAAAATGATTGCTTTAAGAAAGTAAATGGAAAATACTATGTAGACAGTAGACATTCTTTCCACAGGGGAGATCTTGTAGCCTGTTTCCCAGTACGAGGTTCTCTTCTATTCCAGGGGTATGGGAAGATTGCACTTCCCAAGTGAGTTGTTTTAGCCAATGAAATGCAAGCAGAAGCAACAGTTTTCATTTCCCTGCAGAAGCACTAAATTGGTAGCACTCAGCTCTCAAACAACTCTTCCCTCGTTGGGCTGATCTGAAAAGCACACGTTGATGCAGTTATCTGTCATATGACTGAAGTGGTCAGGAGTACTGTAGCGAGCCAATATATAGTGGGGAGAGCTGCCTGGACTCACGGAAAGTATTGTGTGAGTGAAAAGCACATTTTTATTGGCTTATTCCACTATGATCTGGGGCTGTTACAGCAATTTAACCTATGCTGTACTTTCCAAGTTAGGCATCATAAATTACTTATGTTTGTTGTGCTAATCTCATTAATACTTTCACTTCTTTATTAACAAACATTGATATTTAAACTGACAACCTTTGAAAGCTACTAAAAATGTTTAGTGAGTGATGAAGCACGATCAGTTTCTATCTCAGCAATTATTTAATTGATGCAGTTAGACGTTTTAAGGCATTTTTACTGCTTTTATTTTTTATTTTGTTCGTATATAAACAAATGGCCCCACCAATTTTTCCTCATAGCTTTGACCTTATCATAGAAAAGTGTTTCGTGAAAATATGATAATAAAAAATAAATAGAGATGTGAATTGCATGGCAGACAAAGAAGAGAATAAATTAGTTGATTTGGGACACTGGAAAGTTCAAATCTCTCTAAATAATTTTCTGATTTTCCTCTGTGTTTTTAAATAGCATTATTAATGTATAATTTACATACCATAAAATCCACTCATTGTAGGTTTGCAGTTTAAAGATTTTTAGAAGATGTATAACTTGTACAACCATAACAGCAATCCAGTTAAGAACATTTCCATCGCCCCACAAAAGTTTCCTTGTGCCCTTTTGTAGTCAATCGCAGTTCCAACCCAAGTTCCAGACACACCCTGATCTTCTTTCTGTCTCTATCATTTTGCTTTTTTAGAGACATCTTATAAGTAAAACCATACAGTATGTCATCTTTCTTTTACTTTGCATTATGTTTTTGAGGCTCTTCTGTGTCATAACACGTAGTAGTGTTCATTCATCTTATTGCCGAGTAATATTCCATTGTAAAGATGTGTCACAGCTTATCAATTCATCATTCGAGGTGTTTACAGTTACTGCTTTCTGTAAATAAAGTTTTTCAAAACATTTTGATGATGTCTTTTTGTGGAAATGTTTTCATTTTTCTTGGATACATACGTAGGACTGAAATGCTGGGTCATATTGGAAGCATATGTTTTATTGTTTAGAATCTTCCAAATGGTTTTATTAGTTTACATTCCCCATGACCAGTATAAGAGGTTTCCAGCTTCCTTACACTCATGCCAACACTTGTTATTTTCAGTCTTTTGCATTAAAGCCATTCTAGTCAATGTCTAGCTGTGTCTTATGATTTTAGTTAGCATTTTCTTAATGACTAATGATGTCAACCATCTTCTCATATGATCAGGATAACCGTTAGAACAACTTCTTTGGCTTCATATCTATAAGAGGCACGCTTCGGATGTAAGGACACACATATGTGAAAGGAACTGATGGAAAAAGATACTCCATTAAAATGATAGAAAAGAGAGAAGGGGAGACTATGCTTATATCAGACAAAATAGACATTAAGCCAAAAACTGTCAGAAGGACAAAGAAGGACACTCTATAATGATAAACGGGTCAGTACGTTATGGGTATATGTATGTGTCCAAAATAATTAAAGATGTGCAGTTTTTCTATATCAGTTCACCTTAATAAAGCTGTTTAAAAAGAATACTATTGTGAATGATATTGTGTTATTTCAATTTTGTTTTCAGATTGTTCATTTTAGGATATAGGAATACAGTTGGTTTTTGTATACTAATCTATCCTCAGCCTTGCTAAACTCATTCAAGAGATCTTGTATGTTATTTTCTAGATTCCATATGATTTTCTATTTATAGAATATGTTATTTGTGGGATAAAAGGAGTTTAATTCCCTCTTATAGTAGCTGTGCTTTAATGTCTTTTTCAGCCCTAATTTTACTGGCGAGAACTCCCATTCCAGAGTTAAATAGAGTGACATCTTTGCCTGGTGTTCAATCCTAGTGCAAAAGCATTCTGTCTGTCAATGTTAAGTATGAATTTTCTTCTAGCAGTAGGTAGGCCCTTCAGTGTTAATGTGTCTCTCCCTAGGTCTAACTGCAAAGCAAGCGCAGCACTTGGCCTCCCCACTCTGTTCTTCTGTTCTGGTGGGGCCTTGCCTCCACACAGACCGCGCTGAGTGAAAGAAGGCCAGTTATGCCTTCATGAAGAACTGGGCAGGCACTTGGACGTGCCTCTGCTTACTTCTTTCTTCATCACATTTAAATCCCTGTTGATCGATGATTAAGTAAATTGGATCAACTTAAACAACTTCCAAAATGATGTTTTTTTCCGAACCACCTGCATCAGGCTCCACATTCTAGCCCAGCTCCCATGTCCTGCCAAAATGCAATCCTATAATCACAACAGAAGAATAAAAACACTCCAAAATTTCCTTCATTAAACAAATATCAACCGTTAATCAAATGTCAAAGCACTGAGGATGTGTGTGGTTATATTGCCTTTCAAATCTGCGATAATAAATTGATCTAACATATTTTGAGTAGGGCATAGGTAGATAATATTTTTAAAGTACTTCCTAATACAGAATACTTGTTTTAATTCTCTATTCCAAGATAAAAAGAATGCCTCCACTTTCTGGTAGGAATCTATCAGAGCCCCATCAGGACACACAGGCTGTGCCCTGCTGGCTTCGTTGCCGCCTGTGGACCCGACCCTACAGTCTTCAGAATATGTTTGAGGGCACGCCCTGTATTACCACAGTAGAAACAGAGTGTTGCAGATGGCTGCTTTGTTCTGTGGGTCTAAGACCATCCCCATTGGCTCCAACTTCATTTTCCTGGCTTTCTGCCCTATTCTCTCTCTCTTTTCCCCAGTTTTATTAAGATATAATTGACATATAACATTGTATAAGTTTAGGTATACAGCATAATGATTTGATACATCAAACTAAAAAGCTTTTTAACAGCAAAAGAAACCATCAACAAAATGAAAACACAACATACGGAATGGCAGAACATGTTTGCAAGCCACACGTGTGGTAAGGGGTTATATTAAAAATATATGAGGAACTCAAGAAACACAATAGAAAAAAACATAAGTAATCCAATTAGAAATGTGCAAAGGACCTAAATAGTTATTTTTTCCAAAGAAGATATCCAAATGGCCAACAGGTATACGAAAAGATTCTCAACATCACTAACCATCAGGGAAAAGCAAACCAAAGCTACCACACCTGTTAGAATGGCTGTTGTCAAAATGACAAAAAAATAACAAGTGTTGGTGAGGATGTGGAGAAAAGGGAACCCTTGTGTACTGTTGGTGGGACTATAAATTGGTGCAAGCACTATGGAAAACACTAGGGAGCATCCTCAAAAACTTAAAAATGGAACTATCATATGATCCAAAAGTCCCACTTTTGGGTATTTATCTGAATGAAACAAAATCATAGTCCTGAAGAGATAGTTGCAACCCCATGTTCATTGCAGCATTACTCACGGTAGCCATGACGTGCAAACAACCTAAGTGTCCATTGACAGATGAATGGATAAATTCTGCCTTATTTTCAGTAATTCCTGTCGATCATCTGAATCCCCTCCTCCTGGCGTTACCCATAGCACTCTGCTCTACTGCCAAGACCAAGATACGCTGCCTAAAATCTTTGTTCCTTTCCTTCACTGATTTTGTGAGCCATTTAAGCGTGATTCTTTCTCTGTACTTATATTATATATAACGAATATGCCTGCTTTTAAAGCTGAGGTATATTAAAATTTTGAATATATTCTCGATGCCTAGTAAATTTACATGCATATTGAATGAAGTCTTACAGTTATATGAAGATTAGAATTATATATGGACCCATCACCCTTTCATTGTAATGATCTAAGAAAATACTCCAAAATAGTAAATTGGCAGTAAGAAAGAATTTCAATATCATATCCATCACTTTGGCATAGTTCTGAAAAATGAATGTTCACTCTCGAGGTGTGAAAGGAATATGGAGATGAGGTGAGAAAAAGGAAACAAGTGTATCACATGTTGTCTGAACTTGGAAGTCATTTTGATTAATGCAACACAGTTTGAAGAAAAAAAACCATTCAGCAAATACAGAGTAACCAACAAGAAACACTTCCATTTTCATGTGCTGCATTGGAGATAGACTTATTCATGTGGAAATCCAAGTGAGATAAAACATGCTCTTTCTCCAGAGGGATGAGCAGAAAGGGCTGCTTTGTAAATTCTCAGAGAGGAATTATTCTTTATGACCAGACCTCAGTGTGTTACCTTGAATAAATTCTGGTGCTGAGTAAAATGTTTCTTTTGTTGTTGTTGTAGATAAATAAAGTAAAGGTGAAACCATTATTCTTTTTTTCTCATTGTGAGGATATCCAGCATCTTGTGCAGTCTTGGGATATTCAGTATTTCCAACATGTTCTTGTACTGAATCCCAGTAACTAAGGCAGGTCAGAAACAACAAAATTCTCCCTTGCAGATGCTCTAAGAGAAGGAAAACTCATTCACTTACTGAAGAGGATACACAGCTTCCTCTCTGTGACATTCTCGAGATATGTTCTGCATCATTAACAGTATACCCTGAAGTATTCTGAGCCATAGAAGAAATAGGGCAGATGTGGAAGAGGGATTAAAAGAAGAAGAGATAATGTAGAGGAGATAGCCACTGAACTTGTTTGCAACCTTTTCATGTGCACTCTGAAATATACTGCTTCTTGCATTCGCCCTGAGTAGCCTCCCGAATCAATCAAGGGCAGGAGCTCATCTCTCGCGCGGGGATTCCTGGGGTAGTCCTGGGAGTGGAGGTTCCTGACATAGCCCTACAGACCGGAACCAAGCCAGGTGAGAAGCTGAAAAAGAACTCAGGCAGGAAGCCCAGACCAACGAAAACCTGTAACATCCACCGAGAGGATGAACAAGAGAAGCAGAAGTGGGTACAACACAGTAGGATGTAGAACCGGGGCCGTTTCTTTACACTTTGTTCATAGGATTTCCTCACCGTTCTGCCAGCTTCTGTCTCCATCTATTGTTTTCTCCCAGCTATCTTAGAGCAAACACCCTAAATATCAAAGAAACATTTGTAGGAAGTAAAATCCCCAGGAAGTTTACTCAAATTTGGTTTGCTAAAACTAGTCCACCCTGACAAGTTAGGAAAATCTGTGGAAATATCTCAAATTCCTCATGGGGGGAATCGTTGTATAGTGGAGGTGGGTGTGCTGTGGAACCACAGAGACCAAGGCTTCATGGGAAGCATGGCCCTTAACAGCTGTGTGGAATGTCGCCTCAGGTCATTGAATCTGCTTATTCATCTTTACAGAACTTAACACCGCCCCCCCCCCCAGCAGGTTAGTTACAGGGATTAATGCACGTAAAGCATACGTGTGCAGGGAGTACTCACGTGATAGTAGTTCTCACACACACACCCACTCCCTGGCTTTTTCCTATTAGTTTGGAGAGTACAACATCAGAAATACATGAGAACTGGCATTTCAGGAATGGCCTTAAGATAGGTTTGTCCAGCTTTGGGAAGTACATCAGATCCAATGATTGGCATTTTTCAGTGAGTAAGTGCTTGGATAAGTATGAGGGGATATACTTATCATGAGTAGAGATCTTCAAGCATCCTGTGAAGTGGAAGCTGGGAAAATTTCAACAGAGATCAAGTGTATAGTTGGGGGTATAACTTTGGATATATTGAACCAGATAAGCTCAAAATTCCACTTCACTGTTCATCCTATTTTCTCTTTGTTTCTTTAACACGGTGAAATACATTAATATAAACATGTGTAAGTGTATGTATATGTATGTCTATGAATATGTATGTGTATATGTATAGCTGCAGGTAAAATTATAGGCATAGGTCTACATAAGTGTGTAAAAGTGTATACACATGTATGTGTGTATACATATGTGTGTGAGCCTTAGTATGTGAACAGAGCCAGGATATGGAAGTAGCCCTGCCTAAATGTAACTCTGCTCATGATTTACCTTGAATAAATCATTTAACATCATCTGGTTCTTCTGGCAAGTGGGGAAAATAACATCTGTCCTACTATTATCACAAAGAAGACAGCAATGTATAATTAAGAACACTTCCACAGCCATCACCTCTTTTAATCATAGCAGCTGTGACAATCCGGATATGATAAATGTGAAAATTATTTTTAAACTTTAATGCAATATAAAAATATTATTATATCTAGAAAAAAGTATTTGGTTTTAATGTTTGAACTATGACCAATATGCTTATTATTTTCCTAATATAAGAATGGCAGGTGAAAACAGAAAATTATGATGTCTAGTAACCAGTGAAGATTTTCTACCTATTGCTAAATACGTTAATTAACCATGTGCCAACTGTTATCAGTTGTAGAATTACCAAGTAAAAATCTGAGGACCTGACAAGGAATGTGTGCATGCGTGCGTGCATATGTGTGTGTGTGTGTGTGTGTACATCCTTGTGTGTTTAATTTACTCACATTGGCTTTCATACTCTTTTAACCCACACAAAATTATCTATTGTTATTCAGAACAAACCTGCCTTCTTGTTTGGCAAGATTGCTTCTCTAAATGTCAAACATTAATTTTATATTACATTTTCTGTTCTTGTAATGGGGAATTTTGTCCCTATGAATTAACAATCTTTTCACTCTTTTCATGAGACAAGTTTTTCTCCTTCAAATATGGATACAGCATAACTCTTGTTACTGAAATGTCTTTCCTGAGAAAACCATATTATAATACTTTAAGCTCCATATAAGCTACAAATTTGGTATGCCTTCACTTCAGTATATGTTTTGTAATTATTCAGGTTCTTTAATCTTATCAAATATTTCTAAAATATTGATATTAAAGCACTTTAATTCTAGAGAAGAGGTTCCTGATTCTGCCTGAGTATCAGAATTTTCTGGGAACCTTTAAAAAATTTTTGCAATCTGCGTTCCACCATAGACAAAAGAAGTCAGAATCTCTGAAATGTGGGATATGGGAACCTGTTATCAATATTCTATTAAGATCCATGAGTGAATTCAAATATGCAGCAAAGACTGAAAATAGCTATTCCAGAGTGATATTAATGTAGCAGATTTATCACAACATCCTCACCTGAGCCAGACTCAGTGAGCACTGATGGTAAAGATGGGTGAATGGGTCACAGTCTGTGCCATTGTCTGGACCCCATCCTTAAGCACTGTTGGATCTTGTGTCTTGTACCCCTCAGGCTGCATGCTTCATCAACACCAAGACTGCTCACTTTGTTACAGACAATTCACGACTAAATATTCTCTACAGTTCTTATCTTCTGACTGTAGCAAGGCTTTCCCCGTACTGTCAACTAGACTCCATGACATACGCGGACAAATTCCAAAACAACTCTCGGGCGGGCTGGTGGGTGGTGTTAGGAGATGAGGACTCTGGGATCCATGGTGACGCCGCCCATCACGGTTACACAGAACCGCACTGTGGGCTCTCCTCGTGAGCGTGCTGATGAAGTTTGACAAATCTTTCTCTCTGCTTATCATAGCTTCCTTTTTAAATCTTCTTATCAACGCAAATGCTTTTTTTAAATTTTTATTTTGGAGCTAAGTGCCTTTGTTTCACCCCTTTAATCCATTTGTTTCTCCTTTTGTGAGAAACATTCAACTTCCTAAGTCTGTGGGTCTTAACCAGCAAGCATGTTAGAATCACCTCAGAACTGATTCAAATGAAAATACCAGATTCTATTTTTCTGGGGATTCTGATTTAAAACTCTGTGGGTGGAGCACAGATATAGATTAATACTTTTAAAAGATACCTTGGTAGGTCAGTTTTGCATTCCTATATAATATATATATATATATATTTTTTTTGCCACAAATGTACTTCAGGAGTAAAGACCAAAAGCATGCATCTTTCAAGAGTAAAGCCAGAAAATCCATTTTCATATGCATCACACTGGTGTATAAGACACATCCCAATTTTATTAAAACAACATATTGGACATAAGTCTAATTTTTTTAAAAATAGAATTAGGTAATTTTTATACCTGTGGATATGTGGTTTACTATATTGGGATAAAATAAGCAATTATGACTTCTGGGTGAAATAATTTTCCAAAAAGTCTAAATGAAAACCAAGCTCACTTAGCTGAAAAAATGTGTGTGTGTGAATATATATACAAAAATATATAACTACTTTATTATGTATTATATACATTTTACATTTTAATGGTAAATCAGTGACTTAAAGCAAATGTACTCATAAAGTTCAAAATGACACTCAGTTGCAGCAAACACTAGTACTTTATTTCAGAATTTATTGGTAATAAAAATTAACTCTCCAAGTCAATCAAGTCCAGGAAGCACAGAGAGTCCCATACAGGATAAATCCAAGGAAAAACATGCCAAGACACATATTAATCAAACAATCAAAAATTAAATATAAAGAAAAAATATTAAAAGCAGCAAGGGAAAAGCAACAAATAACATACAAGGAATCCCCATAAGGTTAACAACTGATTTCTCAGCAGAAACTCTGCCAGCCAGAAGGGTGTGGCAGGAAATATTTAAAGTGACAAAAGGGAAAAACCTACAACCAAGATTACTCCACCCAGCAAGAATCTCATTCAGATTCGAGGGAGAAATTAAAACCTTTACAAACAAGCAAAAGCTAAGAGACTTCAGCACCGCCATACTAACTCTACAACAAATGCTAAAGGAACTTCTCTAGCCAGGAAACACAAGAGAAGGAAAAGACCTACAATAACAAACACAAAACAATTAAGAAAATGGTAATAGGAACATACATATTGATAATTACCTTAAATGTAAATGGATTAAATGCTCCAACCAAAAGACACAGACTGGCTGAATGGATACAAAAACAAGACCTGTATATATACTGTCTACAAGAGACCCACTTCAGACCTAGGGACACATACAGACTGAAAGTGAGGGGATGGAAAAAGATATTTCATGCAAATGGAAATCAAAAGAAACCTGGAGTAGCAATTCTCATATCAGATAAAATAGACTTTAAAATAAAGAATGTTACAAGAGACAAAGAAGGACACTACATAATGATCAAGGGATCAATCCAAGAAGAAGATATAACAATTGTAAATATTTATGCACCCACCATAGGAGCACCTCAATACATAAGGCAAATGCTAACAGCCATAAAGGGGAAATCGACAGTAACACAATCATAGTAGGGGACTTTAACACCCCACTTTCACCAATGGACAGATCAACCAAAATGAAAATAAATAAGGGAACACAAGCTTTAAATGATACATTAAACAAGATGAACTTTATTGATATTTATAGGACATTCCATCCAAAAACAACAGAATACACTTTCTTCTTAAGTGCTCATGGAACATTCTGCAGGATAGATCGTATCTTGGGTCACAAATCAAGCCTTGGTAAATTTAAGAAAATTGAAATCGTATCAAGTATCTTTTCCAACCACAATGCTATGAGACTATATATCAATTACAGGAAAAAAATCTGTAAAAAATACAAACACATGGAGGCTAAACAATACACTACTAAATAACCAAGAGATCACTGAAGAAATCAAAGAGGAAATCAAAAAATACCTAGAAACAAATAACAGTGAAAACACAATGACCCAAAACCTATGGGATGCAGCAAAAGCAGTTCTAAGGGAAGTTTATAGCAATACAATCCTACCTCAAGAAACGAGAAAATTCTCAAAGAAACAACCTAACCTTACACCTAAAGCAATTAGAGAAAGAAGAACAAAAAAACCTGCAAAGTTAGCAGAAGGAAAGCAATCATAAAGATCAGATCAGAAATAAATGAGAAAGAAATGAAGGAAAAAATAGCAAAGATCAGTAAAACTAAAAGCTGGTTCTTTGAGAAGATAAACAAAATTGATAAACTATTAGCCAGACTCATCAAGAAAAAAAAGGGAGAAGACTCAAATCAATAGAATTAGAAATGAATAAGGAGAAGTAACAACTGACACTGCAGAAATACAAAGGATCATGAGAGATTACTACAAGCAACTATATGCCAATAAAATGGACAACCTGGAAGAAATGGACAAATTCTTAGAAAAGCACAAACTTCCGAGACTGAACCAGGAAGAAACAGAAAGTATAAACAGACGAATCACAAGCACTGAAATTGAAACTGTGATTAAAAATCTTCCAACAAACAAAAGCCCAGGACCAGATGGCTTCACAGGCAAATTCTATCCAACATTTAGAGAAGCGCTAATACCTATCCTTCTCAAACTCTTCCAAAATATAGCAGAAGGAGGAACACTCCCAAACTCATTCTACAAGGCCACCATCACCCTGATACCAAAACCAGGCAAAGATGTCACAGAAAAAGAAAACTACAGGCCAATATCACTGATGAACATAGATGCAAAAATCCGCAACAAAATACTAGCAAACAGAATCCAACAGCACACTAAAAGGATCATACACCATGATCAAGTGGGGTTTATCCCAGGAATGCAAGGATTCTTCAATATACACAAATCAATCAATATGATAAACCATATTAACAAATTGAAGGAGAAAAACCATATGATCATCTCAATAGACATAGAACAAGCTTTCAGCAAAATTCAACACCCATTTATGATGAAAACTCTCCAGAAAGTGGCATAGAGAGAACTTACCTCAACATAATAAAGACCATATATGACAAACCCACAGCCAACATCGTTCTCAATGGTGAAAAACTGAAACCATTTCCACTAAGATCAGGAATAAGACAAGGTTGCCCACTCTCACCACTATTATTCAACATAGTTTTGGAAGTTTTAGCCACAGCAGTCAGAGAAGAAAGAGAAATAAAAGGAATCTAAATCGGAAAAGAAGAAGTAAAACTGTCACTGTTTGCAGATGACATGATACTATACATAGAGGATCCTAAAGATGCTACTAGAAAAATACTAGAGCTAATCAATGAATTTGGTAAGGTAGCAGGATACAAAATTAATCCACAGAAATCTCTTGCATTTCTATACACTAATGACGAAAAATCTGAAAGAGAAATTAAGGAAACACTCCCATTTACCATTGCAACAAAAAGAACAAAATACCTAGGAATAAACCTACCTAAGGAGACAAAAGACCTGTATGCAGAAAACTATAAGACACTGATGAAAGAAATTAAAGATGATAAAAACAGATGGAGAGATATACCATGTTCTTGGATTAGAAGAATCAACGTTGTGAAAATGACAATACTACCCAAAGCAATCTACAGATTCAATGCAATCGCTATCAAACTACCAATGGCATTTTTCACAGAACTAGAACAAAAAATTTCACAATTTGTATGGAAACACAAAAGACCCTGAATAACCAAAGCAATCTGGAGAAAGAAAAACAGTGCTGGAGGAATCAGGCTCCCAGCCTTCAGACTATACTACAAAGCTACAGTAATCAAGACAGTATGGTACTGGCACAAAAACAGAAATATAGATCAATGGAACAGGATAGAAAGCCCAGAGATAAACCCATGCACATATGGTCACCTTACCTCTGATAAAGGAGGCAAGAATATACAATGGAGAGAAGACAGCCTCTTCAATAAGTGGTGCTGGGAAAACTGAACAGCTACATGTAAAAGAATGAAATTAGAACATTCCCTAACATCATGCACAAAAATAAACTCAAAATGGATTAAAGACCTAAATGTAAGGCCATACATTATAAAACTCTTAGAGGAAAACATAGGCAGAACACTTTATGACATAAATCACCGCAAGATCCTTTTTGACCCACCTCCTAAAGAAATGGAAATAAAAACAAAAATAAACAAATGGTACCTAATGAAACTTAAAAGCTTTTGCACAGCAAAGGAAACCATAAACAAGACAAAAAGACAACCCTCAGAATGCAAGAAAATATTTGCAAATGAAGCAACTGACAAAGGATTAATCTCCAAAATATACAAGCAGCTCATGCCGCTCAATATCAAAAAAACAAACAACCCAATTCAAAAATGGGCAGAAGACCTAAATCGACATTACTCCGAAGAAGACATACAGATTGCCAACAAACAGATGAAAGGATGCTCAACATCACTAATCATTAGAGAAATGCAAATCAGAACTGCAATGAGGTATCACCTCACACCAGTCAGAATGCCCATCATCAAAAAATCTACAAACAATAAATGCTAGAGAGGGTGTGGAGAAAAAGGAACCCTCTTGCACTGTTGGTGGGAATGTTAATTGATAGAGCCACTACGGAGAACAGTATGGAGGTTCCTTAAAAAACTAAAAATAGAACTACCATACAACCTAGCAATCCCACTACTGGGCATATACCCTGAGAAAACCATAATTCAAAAAGAGTCATGTACCACAATGTTCATTGCAGCTCTATTTACAATAGCCAGGACATGGAAGCAACCTAAGTGTCCATCGACAGATGAATGCATAAAGAAGATGTGGCACGTATATACAATGGAACATTACTCAGCCATAAAAAGAAAGGAAATTGAGTTATTTGTAGTGAGGTGGTTGGACCTAGAGACTGTCATACAAAGTGAAGTATGTCAGAAAGAGAAAAACAAATACCGTATGCTAACACATATGTATGGAATCTAAAAAAAAAAAATAATGGTTCTGAAGAACGTAGGGGCAGGACAGGAATAAAAATGCAGATGTATAGAATGGACTTGAGGACACGGGGAGGGGGAAGGGTAAGCTGGGACGAAGTGAGAGAGTGGCATGGACATGTATACACTACCAAATGTAAAATAGATAGCTAGTGGGAAGCAGCAGCATAGCACAGGGAAATCAGCTTGGTGCTTTGTGACCACCTAGAGGGGTGGGATAGGGAGGGTGGGAGGGAGGGAGGGAGACGCAAGAGGGAAGAGATATGGGGATGTGTGTATATGTATAGCTGATTCACTTTGTTGTACATCAGAAACTAACACACCATTGTAAAGCAATTATACTCCAATAAAGATGTTGAAATAAATAAAATAAAATATGGACCAAAAAAAATACTCATAGGTTTGGGACTTTGAAATGGTAAATATTTGTGATGTGTGAAAAAGCATGATACATAGCTGTATGATCTTAATTACATAAAAATTGATGCTTAATTTTGTAAATACACAAATGAGACCTAGAAAGACAAGTCAAACATAAACTGCTTGTGATTATGGACAACTTTGTTTTTTGCTTCTTGTGTTTTTTGGTTTCCTACAATGCAAATGTTAACTTTTAAGAAATGTTATTTTTAAAACCTTAAAAATTCAGTGTTTGCATATTTGATATATATATATAAATAGCAATAAAAATGGGGAAAACAAATGGATTCTAAAGAATTTGGTATTTTAATAAATATTATAGTTAATATGAAACAAAACTACAAAGTTTTATAAATGTCTTAAAGAAATGGCAGTGTATTCTTCATTTTCACAGCCTGGGTTTCGAAGTCAATCATCATCCATCTCCAAATCCTGAGATCTTAAAATCCGTGGTAGGACAGAGCTAGTACTTTCCATCACAGTCATTCAATGAATGATGAGTCGCCATTCACGAAACTTTCATCACCTGCAAATAATAAATGATCCTGTCACAGTTTAGCGTCCCAGAGGCAGATTCTGAGGCAGAGGTTAGCAAGCTGGCCTCAATAATCCTGTAGGTAGACGATTGACAAAGTCATCCAGCAAGGAGGCAGGTTAGCCTTCTGGAATCACATACCAGGCTGTATTCAGTTGTCCAGGCCTTTCCTAACAAACTCGGTCCCATCATGCATTTACCTGGGGTTTCAAACTAATATATTTAATAGCATGAAGGTTTAGCTGGCAAAGAGTTTATGAACTTACAAATTCCTTCCTCCTTCATTCAACTAGTAACTTAGATGGTACAAGCATAATCTTTCTTTGGCAATTCTTTCTTTCAGTATACCTTTATTTTAAGAGTTTAAAAAATATGACAGTCTTTTGCATTAAGATAACTCTACGGTGTTTTCTCTTGTCCATTTCTTTCACCTTTGGAATCTGCCATTATTTTGGTGGGACATTTAATGCTGTCATGGTTCATCCAAATTGTTATTAGTGACATTTGAAAATCAGTTTGTTTCCTGGAATAAAGTGTGCACCTGTGAACTTTGATAAGCAAATCAAAACAGGTTGAACTGGCATAGTTTGTGCTATTCTTACTCGTATATATGCTATCATATTTACTATCCTAAGTCTCCAGACCATTGGTTGATACTGTTCCTCTAATACTATGAGTATCTTGCTTCCTTTATCAGGCTGATTGTAGATCCTGAATATCCTACCTTTATTTTCACAATAAAGACCATCATAGTGATAGTACTGTCACATCAAATAACTTTCTTTTTTATTGAGGTGTAGTTAATTTATAATGTGGTAGTTTCTAGTGTATAGCAAAGGGATTCAGTTATACATATATATATATTCTTTTTCAGATTATTTTTCATTATAGGTTATTATGAGATACTGAGTATAGAAAGAGAAAAACAAATACCATATGCTAACACATATATATGGAATCTAAAAAAAAAAATGGTTCTGAAGAACCTAGGGGCAGGACAGGAATAAAGACGCAGATGTAGAGAATGGACTTGAGGACACAGGAAAGGGGAAGGGTAAGCTGGGACGAAGTGAGAGAGTAGCATGGACATATATACACTACCAAATGTAAAATAGACAGCTAGTGGGAAGCGGCCACATAGCACAGGGAGATCAGCTCGGTGCTTTGTGACCACCTAGAGGGGTGGGATAGGGAGGGTGGGAGGGAGACGCAAGAGGGAGGAGATACGGGGATATATGTATATGTATAGCTGATTCACTTTGTTACACAGCAGAAACTAACACACCATTGTAAAGCAATTATACTCCAATAAAGATGTGGAAAAAAAAAAAAAGATACTGAGTATAGTTCCCCATGCTATACAGTGGGGCCTGGTTGTTTACCTATTTTATATACAGTAGTGTGTATCTGCTAATCCCAGACTCCTAATTTATCCCTCGCCCCCATCCCCTTTGGTAACTGTAAGTTTGTTGTCTGTGTTTGTGAGTCTATTTCCATGTTGTAAATAAGTTCATTTATATCATTTTTTTAGATTCCACAAATAAGTGATATCACGTGATATTTGTCTTTCGCTGTCTGACTTCACTTAATGTGATAATTTCTAGGTCTATCCATGTTGCTGCAAATGGCGTTATTTCATTCTTTTTTATGGCTGAGTAATATTCCATTGTATATATGTACCACGGCTTCTTTACCATCTGTCAGTGGACACTTAGGTTGCTTCCATGTCTTGGCTGTTGTAAATAGTGCTGCAGTGAATGTTGGAGGGCATGTATCTTTTCAAATTAGAGATTTGGTTGGATATATGCCCAGGAGTGGGATTGCTGGATCATATGGTAGCTCTGTTCAGTTGCTCATCTTGTACTTGGCTGGGTTTTGTTTGTTTGGAAGGAGGCAAAATACTGCTCTATCGCCTGATTTCTAGCTTCTTTCCAGAAATCTATCATATTAAACTTGAATCTAATATTATGTAAATGACTCCCTTGCTATGGGTTATGGGTTAGAGTAGTGATACATTTAAGTTTAAAATGCAAATGAAGTAATATACACTCCATTTCAAATCAGTTGTGTGGCTTGTTCATTCGAATCTTGTTAAAAATAAAACAATATTTGAAATGCAACTTTTCCATGGTGTTTGGTAACCAGATGTCCAGGTGGCCCATCAGGTCAAGGCAATCCGAAGGTCACAAGGAAGCATCATTCAGTTACTGTGACAGCACAGGGAAGAGGTGGAGAAAAGCAACGTGACAACTGCCCATTTTACCCACAGGATGAAACCAGGCGAGAGGCAGGTGAATCAGGTCAGACCGGGGTCATGTCCCTGCCCAGGGGCCCTGAACAAACTAGTCGTGCCTTGTTATGGCCCCAGGACCCTGAGGGAGTGGAGAAGGGGGAGGGCTAGGGCTGGAAAGCAGTCAGATCAGAGCCCAGTGTCTTGGTCAAGGCCACTGGAGACCTGGGCCCAGACAGGTTGGGAAGGCAGAGGTGCTGTGAGCGTGGTCCCCCAGGGGCCCAGAGTCCTTGGCTTGTAGCCCCCCAGAGCCAGAAAGACCCTCTGCACCAAGTCTGGAGGGGCAGTGCCGCTTCCACCACGCAGCCCTCCAGGCAGAGCCCTGCAGGTGCCTGTGCTCGGCCTGAGGGATCGCACCTGGGATTTTGACCTGTAGCCGTGTCCTCGGGTGCGGTCACAGGGCTCCCCTCCTGAAGGATGTCGCCGGGACCTCACACATCTGTCACCGTCAGCACTTGGACTCTTACCACTACCATGGGCGTTCTGAATTCAGCATCATTTTAATTTGAAAAAAGAAATGTTGGTTGTGCCGGTAACCATTACTTCAGTTCTAATTGTGCTGCAATAAAATGCGCCCCAGAAAGCATGGAAGTAAACCTATCACCTGACAGGCTCAGATTTAATACAAATGATGCACGAGAATAGGACTCTCACAGGGATTATGTCCCTTTTGGGTGAAATCCTCTTTTCGCTTTGCCGTCATATCCAGTTCCCTGCTGCCTTCATACATCCTTTTCTGTTTCCAGTCAGAAGCTTCTGCTAAATGTTCAAAGAATTTTAGGGAAACCACTCTTATCAAGCTTTTACTTGCAAAGTTGGAATATTCAATTTGATAAACATCGTTTGGGTATCTCCTGGGTGACAGGCATTGCCTGGTACAGAGCACATCTTGGTGGCCCAGAGCCTTGCTTCCTGGGGGAGGCCCTGATGGAGACCGAATGGCTTAAGGCGGGGTCCCAGGTGACTCAGCAAACTGAGCCGCCTGCTGTGACCCGGGGCCCCCCTCCATCATGCCATCTACACCACTTCTCCAGACGTGTGTCCTAACGTTCTCTGCAGTGGCTCCATTGCTTAGCCCACTGCAGTGACCACAGAGGTGGATATACAGTATGATACTGGGCCACAGTGCGTCTTAGAAGGACAAGCAAGTTGCAAGGACAAGAGGCTTGTACTACATGTTCCTTTTTCCTGCAAATAACATCTGTGGCATGAATAAAGTGACTTGGGACGTTGCCTTCAGTTTTGGGGAGATAGTGAGCATGACTTTGCTGATGTCCAGGAGTGCTGCCCTAGGTTGGGTTGAAGGCTTTAGGGTTACCTACAGTAGTCTAGAAATATAGCAATGGGCAGAAGTGTTTGCAGGGAGGCTGAGTTGACTGGTGCCCAGGGGAGGTGGGTTTCCACTGTAACCAAACACCACCCCCGACCCCTTCTACCTGCCTCTCTGCATTTGGTGGAAAAGCCTATTAGGAGGTGAATATTTTTATGTTTCTGCACAGTTAGAGCTTTCTGGGAGTTTCACCTTTTACAGACCAGGTCCAGGATTCAGAGTTTCTAGTCCCTCCTACACCCGCCTCACCTCCTCCCAAATATTTGCACACAGGCCCACTTCGCCGCTTCTGATGCCGTTAGTAGGCTGGATCTGGAACTAGGCAGAGTGTGCTGGAAATCCAGGTTCCGAGATTGGAACATAACACAAAGAAAGCACTTGATAGCTTTAGATTATTTTAGACTGAAAGTGACAGATAAGAAATGCAGATAAAACACGACAAGTCCAGGCTGAAGGAAAGGAAAGGAGAGCTCTGTTGGGGGAGAAGAGACTGAGTCTGAGATTCCAGAGGCAACTGGAGGAAATGGGCGGACGTGGACGCCCTCTTGTACTGACTCAGCTTCTGAGGTGCTTCTTCAGGGAGAACCGAGGCCAAGGTCTTCCAAAGTGAGATGCCCAAGGCTCGTGTCAAAATCACAAACCCAGAGGCTCCTGCAGAGAGCGACCTGCAGGCCCCAGATGTGCTGATTTCTGCTTCAGGCAGAGCAGCCAAGCCCCTGGGGGCTGCAGCGGGGCATCCCCCCATTCTATCCTCTAGGTCAGTCGAGGCCACACTGGATTCCCAGCCATGGCTGGATGTGAGCTCAGAACTGGGATCTCCCTATTCACCAGTTAGATCCCAGTTCTACCTATTTCCACATCTGCCTTTTAAGTAAATCTAAAAGAGCTGTACAGTGTTTGACCACATTGAATGGATGTGACCCCCAAGCATGGCAGAAGAAGGTGGTGTGGTTTAGTAGACTCTGGAGTCCCACAGACCTCGATTGGAATCGTCGTTCTGTGGCGCCATATTCTCTCCAAGCCTCGGGTTCTTCCTATTTAAAAAGTGGAGCGTTGACACTTAGAATTCAGGTTTGTGGCAGGAATTTATTGTTTATACCAGACACATGCAGATGTGCAAATGTATCTAAACACATACAAAGACATCTAATGCAGCTACTTTTTAATTAAATAAATGCAAAATATTAAAACAAATAATCACTAACCTAATTTAATACTTCTATTTTGGGCACCTTATAAATAATATATATGGGTAAAATGGACAGAGTGCTAATCTGTATAGTGTCAGATAACTATTCCATGTCATCCTCCTTTAAGGATTATTCCATATCTTTTTAAAGCTCCCTTCCTATGTAATAATGTACATTTTCAAACTTGTCTTTACATTAGAAAATTACTTAGGGTGTTGGTAACACAAATCAAATACAAAATACTTTCAAATAAAAATATTTGAAGTCAAATATTGTTTTGATTTTCTGCTTTCTCCTGGGCACAATACCTTTTGTTGCCAAATGTTTTTCCTAATCAATTCTTGTTCTTAATGTATGTTTTCTAACAGCATAAGTTATGATGTATCTACAGTTGATAGTTTAAAATGTTTTCCTATCTGCTTCACCTTGAATGTTTAAGCCAGCTTCATGTAACTTGATGTTACATCATTTAATGTTGGAAAGTTAATCATTTAATGTTGGAACATTGTAGTTGGAACCATTGTTTCTACCTTTCCCGCTATAGTCAAAGTACATATGGTCCAAAATTTTGAAAGCAGAGGCCTGGATTGTAGTTACAACAGGCAGTTGGAAATTCAGGCATGAAGCTGAGGAGAGAGTCCTGAGATGAAGATAAACTTGAAATCTACAGCAAACATGTGGCTCTAGAAAGAGTATAGTTTTAAGAGTGTGTGACACGATGAAAGGACCAGAAGAGAAAATCCCCTGTTCTGAGGAAAAAGGAGCATCTGGAAAGGTGGAAGAAGCCCAGAGTGCTGGACATCGTGGCGCCCTGGAGCGCCCCCTCTCAGAAGAGCAGAGGAATGGTCCGCCTCGGTGCAGTCGGGACTTCCGTTAATCGGGACAATCACTAAGATAACGACTGAGAAATGCTTACTAGATCTATAAATGAGGAAGTCATTTGTGACCTTGTTGAGGAGAACTGGACTGCTGGTGGAAACCAAAGACATGGCCGGGCGATGGCGGCAGGTGCTCAGGCCTCTGCTTGCAGCAGCTCACCTGTGAAGAGGAGGAAAGAGAAGCATCGAGGAGAGACCAGCTTGGTCCACGCAGGCTGCGATAACTAATTACTGCAGATCTAGCAGCTTACAACCACAGAAGTGTATTCCTCACGGTTCCGGATGCTGGAAAGTCCCAGATCAACTCCTCAGCCTGGCACTGCTCTGGCGAGGTCCCTCTCCCTGTGCGAAGTGAGGTTGAAGACAAGGAATATTTTTGTGGCTCCCACACAGAAAGGTTGGCTAAGAAGGCCTAACTGACTAGGTGCAGGCTAATTTGAAAGTAGCCTCTTCATTGATTCCTTGAGAGTTAAAATTTGTCAGTCAGGGAAAGAACATGGTAAGTGGCTAGGGATACTAGTAAGGGAGTGGCCAATGTGATGAATAATGGAATATATGCTAGACAGAGAAATCAGGAAAGTAAGCAAGTAAATCCACTGTAGATTCCCTAGGGAAGAACTGTGAAAATCTTAGAATTATAGAAATTTTTGATAGAATCTGAGGATGATTTTTCGTGTTTTTTTTTCCAAAAGGGGAACAATTACAGAGCTTATAGAATGGAGATTGTTTCTATTTGAAAATACTCTTAATACCAGGCAAAAAGAACCACTGCCTTGGACCTCGGGTTGTACAGGCCACCATGTATAAAAACTCCAGCACTTACCCCAACACACAAGTGCTTTACAGAACCTGTGGACCTTCTTTCATTTAGAGTCTGTTTCTTGGTTCTATCCCACTGCATCCAGGAATCATGGAACTAGGAAACAGCGAGTCTCATGGCCAGCACTCTTCAGGCCCCAAAGAAATGCTTCTCCCATCATTTTCCCTGTGTCTTTGAAACAAAAGATTATATTGTCCAAGTGCTGTGCAGGTGTGTGGATTCTCCTGGAACGTTGTCTGAGATGGACGTTGGGTGTGGGAGTGATGTGAGCAGCAGGAATGTTCCAGTGAAAGAAAGGGAATTTAATTAAGGCAGATTGTTCCTTTCAGAGAGCATGAATGCAACATATAATTACTAACAAGCGCCATTCCCTGATCATCTTGCTGAGCATTTGTTACCTCTCTGCATTTTTTATTCCAGTGTGTGCTCCCAGACATAATCATGAATTAGTGTGTATTCTCAGTTAGTTGCACATAGAGGATATTTTGCAGTACTAAATATCTCATGTTATTCTTAACTTTGTATGAATAAAGGTCCAGAAAGAATGGAAATGAAGCATGATACCAGTTCTTTATGTTGGCAACTAGATGAACATTGAATACTAGAATTAAGAATACTTTTTAAGGGAATTCCTGGTGGTCCAGTGGTTAGGACTCAACGCTTTCACTGCCGTGGACCTGGATTCGATCCCTGGTCAGGGAACTAAGATCCTGCAAGCCGTGCGGCACAGCCAAAAATACTTTTTAAAAATATTTAATAAAACCTTATTACATATATTATATGTATATGTAACATTTTATTACAACTTCTGATAGTGAGATGTAATAAAGCCATCTTTTGTCTTGGCAAACTCACTATTTTGAATGGCTGGACGGTCTAGTATTAAAAAGATCTTACCTACACGTGAGTTCAAAATATCTTTCTCGTGGCCTATTCTGTCCTTCAGGGACTGGTGCAGCCTTCCTTTCCAACCCAATCGCCTATTATTACTCTCCATATACTCCCTAGTTTCACCATGTACCTTGCATTCTCTTTACAATAGATAGATGATAGATACAGAGATATACACTCTTTTATGCTCCATGCCTTTGCTCATTACTTTCTCTGCTCCCCATCTTCTATATCTAGAAACTGCCTGTCCTTCAAGTCCCAAGGTCCTCTATCCTCTGTTGCTGTCACAGCCTGACATTCATCCCACCCTGCTCCTACTAATCAATCCCCCCTCTTTGTGGCAACCGTATTCGTTTACATGTAACCTCATAAATCCTTATCACACTGCCTGTTATGGACTGAAACTTTGTTTCCCCCAAAATTCATATGTTGAAATTCTAAACCCTAAGCTGTTGGTGTCAGAAGGTGGGCCCTTTGGGAGTTGATTGGGCCACAAGGGTGGAGCCCCCATGAATAGATTAGTGTCCTCGTGGAAGAGACCTCAGAGAGCTAGCTCGCTTGCCATTCCTGCCATGTGAGGGCACAGAAAGCAGAGGGCCTGGCTGTCTGTGAATCAGGAACTGGGCCCTCACCAGAACATGACCAGGATGGTGCCTTGGTCTTGGACTTCCAGCCCGTAGAACTGTGAGAAATAAATATTGTTTATAAGCCCCCCAGTCTATGGTATCCTGTTAGAGCACCCCCAATGGACTAAGTCACTGCCTTCTCTTTTCTTTTTTTTTTAACAAGATAGATTTCCATTCAATAATAGAAAGCATTTTCTAAAAACTAGGGCTGACTGACAAGTGAGCAGTCTGTTTAATTAAGTCATAGCATTGAAACAAATCTTAAGTAGTCAACAAAGACTCAGAAGATTCAACAAATATTTGTCAGATGTCTAAGTATACAGCAGTAAGAAAGAGAGGTGAAAACCCCTACTCTCATGGAGCTTATATTCTAGTAGTAAAATTTTAAAGTAATAAAAAGATTTTAAAAAGTGAGATGGAGAAAAAACAAAGCAGAAAGAAGTCTGCTGAGGTATGTCTGTTCTATTTTAAATAGACTTTGTCCACATTTATTCACTGTCTAGCATGGTGCGCAGTCTCTGAGATGGTCCTCAAAGATCCCTGTGTCCTTGTAATCATATCCTCATTTAATCCCCTCCATTTCTCTGTAGACTGGATTTTGACTCACTTCTAGCAAATAGAATGTGACAGTGATGGGGTGTCACTTGAGACTAACTTGTAGAAAGTGATGCCTTCCATTTTGGGCCTTCTCTTGCTTCCTCTCTGGGGAAGGTGGCCTTGTTCAGAGGCACACACGAGTAAGTTAGCAGCTCTCGCAAGGTGGTTCTTCGGAGACCAGCCAGCAACCACATGAGGTAACTTGCAAGCCGATCCTCCCCTAGTTGAGTCTTCAGATGAGACTGTAACCCCAGCCAATAATGCGGCTGAGACTCTATGAGAAAAATAGAGCTGGAAGCCCCCAGTTAAGACGTTCTTGGATTCCTGTCCCACAGAATCTGTGAAATAAGATTTTTTGTCTGTTTTAAGTCATTCAAGTTTTGGATAATGTGTTATACAACAAAGACAACGAATACAATTAGTAACCTCAAGTCTGTAACAGCTAAGTCACGTGGATACCTAGGGGAAGCAGCGATTGCCGGAGACTGTGGCAGGCGGATGGGCTCATTGGGCTCCTTTGGAGCTGGGGAAAGAGAGAGGGAAGAGGTGAGAGTGGAAGAGGTCGGAAAGGCAATGGCAGGGAGGCAGATCAGGCATGGTTTGTTGGCCACTGTAGAAGATTGGAAAGCGAATCAAAACTGACAATATGTGAAATAAGCTTCAACGTGGCCACTTGTTAAGTTTCAACAGGGTGACTTCCTGACCTATGGGAAGTTTAGAGTTGAGATTCACTGACTTGAGAAAGTCTGAGGAAGAGAGGTGTGTGAAAATGAGACATGTAAGTGGGAAGTTGGGAGAAGAGCTGCAGGTCCTGAGATGGCTGTTAGACATCCAGTGGAGCTGCCTCATAGGCAGCTGGACTTATGAGCTGGAATTGCAGGGAACAGTTGGGTTACAATTATAATCCTGTGTTTCCTCAGTGCATCAGTGGCATTCAAAACCACACGAGTAGTTGAGACCACCTACAGAATGAGGAGGAACGCATAAAAGTAGAGATTCAAACAGTGAACCCTAAGGATAGGAGCATAAGGAAAAGTCTGCAAAGGAGACCTGGATGGAGCAACTAAATAAGGTAGAGAGGACACTAGATACTGTGTGGATCTGGGAGGCAAGTGAAGACAGTGTTCAGTATGAGGGCAGGACTCACCAGGAGAAATACTGCTGAGTTGTCTATTGGGGTGAGGCTTGAGGATTGCTTATTGGATTTACCAACTGGTCATTGATAACCTTGCCAAGAACAGTGGTGGTGAAATATTAAGAGCAACTAAATTCTGGTTACAAAAGTCACATTTATTTCCCCAATAAATAGAATTTATTTCACAATTATTTCCTCCTGGTCTTCTACAAACTGACCCCAGGTATATTTGGAAGTCCCCAAAAGGTACCACACTGTCATCGTTTCCTCGGAACTTCAGCAGTTTGACCTTATTTACATCCTTCTTTGTGTGCTGTCCAGTCATGAGATCACCAACATCCTTATTCCTGATGGGGCCTCCGTGTGCAGCCATGGCTAATTCTGAGTTCTTCTTCACGACTTTGCAAAGCACTTTGAGGATTCCACTACAAAGTAGCTGATTTGGGGTCCAGAGTCTTACAATGATTCTCTCTAGTAGTATTTTTGGTTAATCTCTTCACTCCTCCACTTTTAAGACTTCAAACTCATCACTAGGAAGTAGACTGAATTCTGGCAATGACCAACCTGTTTGCTGTCATTCCTTACTTTCCCAGCCAAACAAAAGCAAACAAATGAAACAACTGCTTTCGTCTCTTGTTATAAAATAACAAACTTCATGGGTATGACTACATAAAGGGATGGAAAATCACTGCACGGTACTTGAAGGGAAACTTGAGGCTTTGCCACAGGATAAAGCTGCTGCTACTCCCCAGGGCTGGGGAGAATGCCTTGTTGAATAATTATGTACTTGGCAATTTATGTTTTACTTCATGTTATAACTGCACCTATGGAACCCCCCCCAAAATTCAGGAAAAAAATGTGACCCAAGGGTGTTACCAGTCATTTCTCTGCTCTCCTAAGGAGGAAAAAATAGAGTAAAGAGTTGAATTCCGAATTTTAGCAAAATCCAAAATCCACTGGGGGAAAAATGTTGCCTTGCAAGCATTTGATAAAAGAAAGTAATCACGGTAAATGGCTTGATAAATTCAGTAAAATGTCTGCCGTTATTAAACCTACTTTGTTTCAGGGTTACCAATCTAATGTAACCTTATTTTATCTAGAATTTACCAGGGAATTTGGAGAAGGAAAATAAAGAGTTTAATGTTTCCAAAAATAGATTAAGTCTTTGCTGAACAACCTTTTTCATGCAAAGTTGTGCCTGACTTTTAATTAATAAACTGATTTCAGTCTAGGTGACGGTATGTAAAAGACTGCTGCACACACCTTGCTTAGCAAGACCTACTAGTCAGTATCAGTTAGGGACACAGCTGAAGCATCATGCTTGTCAGATTTCTTTGATGATAGAAGCTTTTTCTCCCTGCACTTTCTTGCTTGGCTCAAGTCTCAATAACTTAGATTAAAATAAAGTTTCTAGTATAACCTTATTTTTTATTTTAGTTATTTTTCATGTGTTTCATTATTATGCATATATGTTTTAACATAAGAGGAGGCATTATGTAAAACTCTTTTGGTTACTTGCTTTATTCATGAAACAACCTGTCTTGGATCCTTGCATATAATCATAAAGAGATATCCCTTTTTTAAACATTTCTATTCAGCATGTGAAAGCACCATAATTTAGTTGATCATTCTTATGCTAGCTGATTTTTTTTAATCTTTTGCTCTTCAAAAACTACAATAAACTTTCTATATAACTCTTCAAATATATTTGCTTATACTCTACATTCCATATATATATATATATATATATATATATATATATACACACACACACATATGTATATCAGTTATTTAAATTTTTCCTTCATATAGAGTATAGAAGTGGTTTCTGTTATATTTTGTTTTAATTAACTCTAAGCTAGGTCACTTCATTCATAAGCATTTCTATAGCAGATAAGATTGTTCTGTGTTCTGCCATCCTTTAAGTTAAATTTTATGATGCTATTTCATTGAAGCATAATTTACAAACAATAAAGTGATATGAAGTATTGAGTTACATTTTGCTGACAGTTTTGTCAACATGAGATTTCCACCTAAATCAAGACAAAATATTTTCAAGACCCCAGACAGTTTCCTCATGCTGCTCCAGGTCAATCCTCAGTATACACAGGCAACCACTTTTAGATTTTCTCCTGGGAGGTTAGTTCTGCCTGTTGTAGACTTCCTGTATAGTGTATATCTTGTTGTGCCTGGCTTCTTCTTCTTAACATGATGTTTGTGAGAACTATCCACGTTGTTGTAAGTATTCACAGGTTATTCCTTTTTAAATTGCTGAACAGGAATCCACTGCATAAATACAGCATATTTGTTTAGCCTTTCTCCAATTAATAGACACTTAAGTTGTTCCCAATTTTTGAATATTTTGAATAATGTCACTGTGAAAATTCTTGTAAATGTCATTTTTTGTAGATACGTTTTTATTTCTCTTGGGTAAATATGTAGGAGTGGAATTTAATTGTGTTTTCCCCCCACATACTTGGTGATATAGTTTCTGTTTCCTTAGTTTGCATGTATGTTTGAAGATACGTATTTCTTCAAGTGACTTACAATTTTATGATCTATGTTTTGTATTTTCATTCTTATATTTAGAACTCCCAGTAATATACTGAAGCCACTCTTGTGGTTTATAGATTTTATAGCATCTTTTGACTTCTTGTTATGAAACATAAGCAAACTGGTAGGTTTCACTTCTCCTGTTTCCTATTTTCACTTGTAATTTTTAATATTTATTAATTATAGCATTGTTTCCATTATGGTAAGGCTATGGCCTTTCCCTCCTGTTATAAACCATAATTACCACAAGTGTTTAGCTTTAGTCTATATTTAAGTTTTAAGTGATGGACATCAGTTTCTTAATTCATTTCATTGCTTGGATTTTATCTGTTTTGGGGGTGGGGAATGTAATAATTAACACTACATTTTCAAAAACATTTTCAAGCTTCTTGATATTAATTAACTATTTTAATCTCAAAACCTCTGTGAGTTATTTAGATGCTTACTATTATTCTCACCTTACAGATCAGGAAGTTTGATCAGCAGAATGTTAAAAGACCTTGAAAAAGTTTGCAGAGCTTCTAAGTGTTAGAGCCATACTTCCAACCCAGCATGTTCCTGAAACAAGATAACTCATGACTTTGGTACTTGCTGGGTACAGCAGGCCACATAGCTTGCCTGCTGCCAATCAGGTATATGAAGGGTCATCTCTGCCTTGTGGGGAACAAGCCAGGAGCTCCAGTTCCAGGTCCCTTTCATCTCTGTGGTTTTGGATTAGTCTGCAGGAAGCACTTGTGTGCAATTAGAATGCAGACGGGAAGGGAAGTTATTACCCTCCTTGGGGAACTGCAGCTGGATGCATTCGCAGTCGGGACATACACTTCCGGTAAAATCATTGAGGTTGAGGTGGTTGTTGGAGCTTCACTGGGATTCTTGTCCTTTAATAGTGGCTCCCCACAAGCTCTTGGGAGCCACTGCTTCAGCCTCAGCCAGACGTCAATAAAGATAGATTCCTTGGCCTTCATGTTCCCAGCTCCTCTGAGAGTTGCAAATCCCCTGATTCCCTAAAATAAAACTCATAGGTTTACTTCTATGATTCTCACTGGGTATTGACTGATACTGTTTGTGATACAGTAAGTGATTTCTAGGGAAACCCCAGACATGGTGTATTCATCTATTGCTGCCGTAACAAGTCCACACAGCGTGGAGGCTTGAAGAACACACATTTATCACCTTATAGTTCTGAAAGTCAAAAGCGCGGCACGGTCTCACCAGGCTAAAATGAAGGCTATGTTCCTTATTCGAGGTTCTTCAGGAGGATCACGTCCTTACTCAAGGAGTTGTCGGCAGATTTCAGTTCATTGCAGCTGTGGGACTGAGATGCTCCTTTCCTTGCTGGCTGTCAGCTGAGGGTCCTTTCAGGTTCTTGAGGCCAGTTCTTGACTCATGACCCCTTCTTCCATCTTCAGGGTAGCAGCATGGTCTCAAGTCCTTACCCATGGACTCTGCCCTCCTTTCTTCCATCTCATTGCTCTGACCCACTCTTCTGCCTTCTCTTCCACTTTTAAGAATTCCTGTGAAAATATTGGACCATCTAGATAATCCAAGATAATCTCCCCAACTCAAGGTCCTTAATCTTAACCACGTTGGCAAAGCTCCACTGCCCGGGAATTAGGGTGTGGGAATCTTTTGGGGACAGTTATTCTTCCTAGCATAGATGGAAATTTGGAATTGGATTTCTCATCTGATTCTGTTTAATGGGAATAGTGCCTCATTGTCAGTGGGAAATGAAATGGGACATGGTGATATATGGCATGCACTCCGATGTCAGATTGTTAAATTGCTCTTGGTTTCATGTGTTCAAAGAATTGCCTTTGAGAGACTAGGTGGCTGTTGTAATGGTTGTTTTTATTGCTAATATTGGCAATAATACAAAAATTAATGGGTAAGCACTGTGGAGTCTACTGAATACTTCTTGTTCCAGGGAAAATTGCAAAAAGAGAATAAAAAGAGCTTTTTATTCAACTCTAGCCATGGATAAAGAACCAGACACTTATATGCTAAATTACTATTTATTTTTTATAGCTATGTAACAAAGATTTCTGAACAAAATTCTGAACCAGACCCCACAGGTAAATTGCAAGGCAGGGTAGATTTATAACTTTGCCTCATCTCTTAAGCTACTGTGTGACACTGATTGTTAAAAAGTGGGATCCTAGAAATTGGAATGGTAAGATTTGTGCAAATTCCATTTTATACACTGAGTACTGTTCAATACCTGGAGTACTGTGGAACCTCTCTTCACGTCGTGAGACTGTTAGCCTTTTCCTGACCCAGCAGCCTTGTAGCAGTCTCAGCTGGAGCACTAGCCTGGAAAGGGACGACTCTTCTCCCAGGACCAATTTGCACCATCTCTAAGGTCTCTGTTTCGAGACTCATAGCTGGAGTTATTTACTAGAAAAGGTACCCGACATCCAGAACTAACTTTGCAATTAGCATTAATAAAAACAGAGGAAATCTGTGTCAGATGATGAATTAAGATGAATAAGGGAGGAAAACCAGTGATCTTAGATTAAAGTAAATATATTTGCACTCACACACTGCCAAGAGATTCTAAATTTGAGGTGGTTGCTTGAACATCTTGTAGTGGCTCTAAAATTTACCTGGTGAGTGATTGAAAATTGTGCTCAACGTGACCTACATTAAATCAAATTAAGTCGAATTAAGATCTCCCTTGATATACTGTAGAAACAGGAATTGAAAGACTTGAGAAGGGAATGATAGGGTAGATTTGCTGTGATACCTGCCCCCTCCCCATAATCACGTCCCCTGGGTTGTCTGGAGGCTACGGAGGCACTGAGGGAAGTGTCAGCATGCCCTAAGGTTGCTGTGCCTGTTCCCTGCAAGCCAGTGGGCACATTAGGAACTCTGGTATTGAAATGAATTCCTCAGTCGAATGGGAATGATGGGATCACCCAGCAATAGCCTCTGCTGAGCTGCAAAAACAAACTTCCAGCGACAAAGTGAGCATAGTCCCCACTAGATGGCAGAGTCAGAGCAATTAAAAGAAAAAAGAACAGTCTGACACAGACACGTTTTTGTCAGCCACTAATTGATGGTGGTGCCCTTCGAAACTATAGAACAGGCCAGTATGCTAGTGTCTTTCCTAATCTGTGTAATTAATGCCTCTAATCACCAAGTAGAAGTGTCACAGCTGAGTGCCCAGCCTGTCACGATGGAGGCCAACATTGGACCCGATGTACAGCCTCTTTTACTTCAGTTGTGTTTCCTTATTTCTGGTCATAAACTATGTTTGGGTTTCCTTTAGCAAGTTCCATCTTCCAGGCTCTCCAGTTATTCCTATAGTGGGGTCCCTTCATGTATCTTCCTTATTTATTGTTCTCTTTCAATCACTTTTCCCCTCTTTCTTCCTTTACATTCCTTCCCCTTCACGTTCCTTACATACGTCCTCTGGCTCCAGGTCATGGTTTTCTAAGCGAGGTGTCCTTAGGCACCAGAGGGCCGCACCACCTCTTTTGGGAAACTCTGCTTTCTGAGTTGTATTTTCTTCTTTACCCAGAGCTCTGCTCTTTATGGTCTGTGGCTTTGGGTTCTCTCTTTTCTAGATATTTTAAAGAGGTAGTTTTAGTGTCTATCTCTATTTTCATGGTTTTAAATTCCTCTTCAGGAAGGAAAATGCAGTAGAAATTACCTTAACATTTTTAATTTAAAGCCTTTTCAGATGTTTCCATTTAGTAGATAAAATATTTCCACCTTATGAGAAGATAGCGCAGGCTCAGCCAGGTGAAAATTATCAAGGGTAAGTGTAGTATCTGCATAACTAAGTTTTAAATTTTTCAAGATAGAAAAAAATGTGTGAATTGTATCTCATAGCTTATATGATAAAAGACTTAAGATTTTAGTTAAGTGTTGTCTTGCTTCCAAAAGACCTAAGGGGACCTTAGGGTGCAGATAGTGAGCTATAGTAGCCTAAAAGAGAGAAAAAGGTGAGTATTACCCTGAGACTTAGATGAATTATATATAGATTATTAGGTTTATTTCTAAAGTCCTCATCAGAGTAGAAAATACATAAAGAAGAAAGAAATGACGAAGCACCAGTGTTTAGCTTGGAAACAGAACATTATGGTGTGGTCATGATTTTCATCTCTACGTATTTGTATAAAAGAAAAATAGAATGATATTCCTGGGTTTATTTCTAAATGAATAAACAGCCTAATAAGCAAAATCTTGAAAGTTACTGGAAGGCAAATTTTATTTCAGCATAAGCAAACATTTCTTAAACATTTTAAGTTTGAGAAGAGAAATTGTAGAGTTTTGGGATAGACTATTATATTCTGTTACTGGAAGATAAACATGGATGATCTGTTTTCATAAGTGTAAAAGGAGGAAACTGGAATATAAGACTTATTCACGTGGAAATCTAAGTTTTCTAAGCAACCTCTACTTCCTCCTCGACCTTTGACTTGCATAAATTTTAAGGTATATAAACAAAAATATCCAAAAACAAGAAAATGCAAGGTATTTTATTCACTCATCCTAACTAGACTGTTATTTGCAGTTAGAATGGATGCTATTTACTATATTCTCTAAGTGAAGCATTCTGCTGGAAACTCTACATTTACACTATCTCTAATTCTAGTAACCATCCCAAAAGTTAAGCATTACAACTTTCATTTAACAAATGAGAACATCAAAACATTAGAAAGCATAACTAACTCACCCAAGGTAGAACACCCGCTAGATGGCGGCAGTAAGTTTTGACCCAGGGCTTCCTGACCCCAAACCACGCTATCTTCACTACTGTCTATGAAATAATATCAGGAGGGCTGACACCACTTCATCAGCCACAACTCGTAACAAAACGTGTTGACAATACAATAATTCATTAAATGTTTCGTATGAACGACTAATTGAATAGAAGAGGATCAGGATAAAATACAAGGTTAATAGACTTTCCAAATGGCTACTATCTAGAAAGAAATATTCAGACTCACGACTATGGACAACCAAAAGTCACATCCTATTACAGAGATACTTATTCCTGATTCGGATATTAGAGGAATTATTTAGTGAGCAGTAGCAGAAGAGATACGCACATATGCTGTCTGTTGATTTGTGACATTATGTTGAAATTACGTGTGTAAATCTATCTCCTCTGTTGAAATGTAAACTCCACCAAGCCAGGAACCATGTCTGTATGTCTGGGTTATTTTTGTATCTGGATATAAGCACAGTGATAAGTACGTAGTAGGTGTTCAGAAGTGGTCATCAGATAAAGTCAGTGTCACAGAAGAGCATTCAGCTGTCCTGGAAGGACCAAATCCCAGCATCTAACATTTGACTCATTGATGAAATACAGCTATATTGAGGCAGATGGGATCTTAGTTGTGGTTGCAGGGCTTAGGATGGAGAATATTAACCACAGAGCCCAGACCTCTGAGGAGTTCACAGTTTAGTCAGTGATGTAGACAGTCACTAATAAAAAATGAAGGTCCAGATTAATACTATAAAAAGTATTGTGATAAACATGCATATAATTTACTGGCTTGGTCAGATATGAGGCACTCTATATATAAACTTCATTTAATCCTCATAATTATTCTGTGATGTGAGGAATATTATTTAAACTTTACAGATTCATTTATCTGTCCATCCATCTGTCCTTTCATCTGTCCTTCCTTCCTCCATCATCCATCCAACCATCTATCCATCTATTTATCCTTCTATCCATCCATTCAGTCCATCCGTCTGTTCATCTGTTTATTCAGTGAATAGTTATGAATTGCTAAACTTTGTGATAAATGCTGTGCTATGCTTTGAGAACTTAGTAGTGAAAAATAAATACAAGTTCTCTTACACATTATGGTGTGGCAAGAAAGAATGATTTTAATAAGAAACATTACTAAAGAGAACTGTAGCGGGTTTATTGGAAGCCACCATATAACAGATAGTGCTCTGAGGTAGGCGACATTGCTGTCCCCATTTACAAATTATGGAACCAAGGGACAGAATGTTTGCATCATTCACCCACAGTAACCAAGCTAGTGAGCAGCAGAGCCAAGCACCATTCCAATCCGTGCAGCTTGCCTCCTAAACCGCACTTCCTAGAAACCTTTCACCTGGGAAATATTTGACTGTAATTTCCTAGGTGAATGTAGAAAAAGAAGCACATCTCTCTTGAATAAGAAAAAGATGGGTGAGAATCAACAGTAGCTTAGAGAATCTCCATTGTACATTACACAACTAGTTAGGAACACAGTGTCAACCAGAACCAGCCCTCCTGACTTATTGCTCGTCCACATGACGGTTCTGATCTAGCCTCTCATTAAGTTGCTTCCTGAGAGGTGGCACTGGTCCCCATATTGCGTGTGTGTGAATACGCTGATTCCAGCACTGTACCTGGCGCACAGTAAATAAACAGTAAATCCCGGATTTATGTGCAGCCCGACTGTAACCTTTCTGAAGTCGTCAAAGAAGGATATTTTTTGTCTGGAGCTGCTTCTTATTTTATATACAAATATAAAATAAAAAATAAAATTAAAAATTGGCAAATTTGAAAAGCAACAATAGTAAGTTCAAAATAGCAACATTCAAACCATGTTAGGCTATGAGACACATCAAGAATTTTCATACCTACGATTTTCACACCAAGTTCTGCAAAATCTCTAGTTGCACAAGAAACTCCTCAGTGTCCTCAAAAGGCATGGGGACGGGAAAGGGGGGAGCATCAAGCTGGGTGCACATTTGAGAGGGGTTGGGAGAAACAGTGGACCCTTCAACCAAAGCAGCTCTAATACAGCTAATATTTTACCTATTTGCGGAGTATGTAAAATGTAGTTAGAAAAAAGATGCTACTGAAAAGTGTTTAAAACTAGTCAGCTAAGTTACCTAACTCGGTTTTCTGGGGTCTGTTAGTTGAATAATGTTAGATGCTTCCCCATGACAGGACAACCTGCTGCAGGCTCTTTCCTCCCTACTGAGTTTTAATTCTTCAAGGACACATATGTACACATATGTACATACAAAACACAGATGTAGCTAACTGCTGAATGAGAATATACCTAGTTCTAAATTTATAAAAGCTATGAAAGACCAATTCTATACTATAAGCCAAAGAACTGAACTATTGCTGTCTTTTCATTTTCCCATCCATCAATACTTAAAAATTGAATAAAAATTCAATCACCTAATTAGAAAGTTTTTAATGAATTACCCAAATCCACACCCACTCTGGGACATCTTTAACCTTTCTGTTAACTTCATGGTAAATGGTATAGGACTGGGTTTTATTAGGGAAAGTACAGTCATTATTCCCTTTAAGTTAATTGCTCAGAAATAAGTGACCTACCAGGTAGTTACAGGAAAGAAGAAATACTGTATTAAGTTGTGTGTACAATTTATGAAAAAAGAGGAAGTGTCACTCATGAATTAATTTTACTTCTAAGTAATAAATACAATTTTTAAATATTAAAAGTAAAACAGCTCACAAAAGAAGGTCATTTTTTAAAGAGTAACGTATATAAATTACTAATGTCATATTCTAATTTTCACATCACAATCTCATGAATAATAATTAATCAATAGAAATGCCTTATTTAAAGAAAAGTTGGAAATTATTAATAAATTCTAAAACTGATTTTTATCGCTGAATTTTATATAAAGGAAGCTGATTTTAAATTTCTCATTATCAAAAGTATGTTAACATGGAACATTATTCTAAAAGCTCTATTATTCTGATCACAATATATTGAGAAAATTAATTAATTGAAGATGTGTCCTGATATATTCCACTTATACTGGAAACAGTTTAAAAGATATGCTGTGTGTTTTCAAGTAAGTAATGTAAGGTCCTCCATAGGGTGACTTTCAGTCTTTGTGGGTTTATGTGGTTTTCTTCATCCCTCCCAGAACAATCAATGCATTCCAGATATTTAAAGCCAGAGAATGTACCTAATGCCACTGAACTATACACTTAAAAATGGCTAAGGTAGTAAATTTTAGGTTATGTGTATTTTACCACAATAAAAAAATGAGAAAAAAAATAAAAATTAGAAACAATGCGAATTTCAGTACAGTGAGAACAGATCGTTAAGCATGGGACCTTCCTGAGGGCTGGACCCCCTGGGTGCACAGATATGCCTGCTGAGTGCCAGACTCTGCTGAATTCTGGAGATGGGAAAGTGAATAAGGTGCATCTCTGTCCTAAAGAGAACCAGAGTCTCCTTGTAGAATCGGATCCCAGTCCAAAGGGTGGCGCTGGCATGGGCGCTCCAGGAGCCCAGAGCAGCACCTGATCCAGCCTGTGGGAGTCCGGGGAGAGGTGTCTGAGCTGAGAGATACGGATGGAGAGGAGGTGGTAGCTGGAGAGACGGGAGAGGTATCCAGGCATGACCCTCGGAGTCACAGCGGAGAAGAGGGCAGGAGGGGACCGGAACCATCAGGGGTCCGGTTCGCTGTGTGAGGGCCAAGGGCAGGGTGGGTGGGAGCGAGGAGCAGGGAGGCGCTGGTTAAGAAGAGCTTGGCACTCTCTCTGCCAAATATTTAAACGTGAAAAGGATTTTAAGTGATATGGCCAAATGTATATTTAAGTTGAATTATTTTTTTTAACATCCTTATTGGAGTATAATTGCTTTACAATGTTGTTAGTTTCTGCTATATAACAAAGTGAATCAGCTATATGTATACATATATCCCCATATCCCCTCCCTCTTGTGTCTCCCTCCCTCCCTCCCTATCCCACCCCTCTAGGTGGTCACATAGCAACGAGCTGATCTCCCTGTGCCATGCGGCTGCTTCCCACTAGCTATCTGTTCTACATTTGGTAGTGTATATATGTCCATGCCACTCTCTCACTTCGTCCCAGCTTACCCTTCCCCCTCCCCGTGTCCTCAAGTCCATTACATATAGTTTCCAGAGAAAATATATATTTATATATTTCCTGGAAAAAAATCTTGCCATTTAATAACTCAAGCAGTTGTTAGCTTGGCTGAAGGTGTATCAGGTTAAACATATCAATCTCCACAGCTTAGTCATTTTTATATCCACAATCAACACAATCTGATTAAATTAAATAACCGGATTTTATATATATATATATACATCTTGCCAAAAGCAGAATAATATATAATTGTAAGTAAATTTAATGGGTAGAGTCTTCTTTTCTGCTTTTGTTTGTCTGTTGTTTGTATTAGTACTTTACATCCCCAGAAATTAAAACAATATTCTGTATATAAAATGTGCTCACTAAACATTTGTTAAATGAACATATGAATAAATGAATACATGAAGTCAAGTATGAGATACAAAGATAAAAATCCATTTTCAAATTGATTCAATAGACAATGGAGGAAAAGAAGAAATAAGGTAGCATAAGGTAACTAAACAATTATGTCAATGACACTGGTTCCAAATACACTGATACATAAAGAACTTGTGAGACATTAATTTTATATGGTAGGGGAGCAAATCCAGACTTCCGTAAAATAATTTAAATATTTTTCCATGCAATCATTCACCATGCATTCCTACTTACAGAATGAGTAAAATCCAGTTACTTTAAAGAAATAAACCCGGAAACTAGCATACCATTACTAGTCTGTATTTCAAAAGTATAATTAAAAATCAAAAACAGTAATGCATTTATGCATCTGTAAAGTTGAAGCCTTGATAGAAATTCTGTTAAGATTTCTTGCTACACAATTGAAGCTTGCTATACAGCTGAGAATATAAGAATATATCTTTAAGGTATGAAATGAAAAGTTTTAAAGTATAAGCCTCATCTGTAATTGATTTAGGATTATTTTCAGTAAAACAACATTTTTTCTCACTAAAAGTAAAGTTTACATTGCCATCTCAATAATATATAAATATCTATTTCAAAATTTTATTTATAGAAATTTATTGAATTGTTCTTCATCAGGTTATTTATTTTTCTAATTTAGCTAAGCATCTATTTTCCTATTCTTCCCCATTTTGTTTTATGGTGTATCGATTTGATCGTTTGACTGTTGATCACCTGTAACATTTATTTCCTTGCCTGACGTGGATCCCGGAGGCTCCCACTTTAATCAAATTATCCATGTTGTTTTCATACTTCGTTTTCCTTTTTGCTCCTGTTTTTCTTTCTCCTTAGTCTGAAATTTTATTTACTACTTTACACATGAAGAACTTCTTCTGCTTTCTAGCTTTTTGCATATCCAGCATTATTTTTAGACAAATATGATTTAAAATGCAATTAAACATTCAATAGAATTGCAGGAAAATAGCACTTTTATGGCACTTTCATTTTCATTTATAGGAATGAACTGATTGTCTCTAGAGAAAACTTACCATTCCTTCAGTCATTTTAAGGAAAATACAAATAGAACAACTAAGTAGTACAAATAAGATAAAAACAAATATATCATCAAGGTCCAGAAAACACTATCACTACCTTAGTGAGAAATATGATGAAAAGTGATTTTTGCTTTAGCAACAGTCTCAGAGAGAGTATCTACCTTAAAACGCTTGATAGCTCTACTGTCGATAAAAGAAAGTTTTAAGGCTTGAAATGAATATTAATTATTTATTATTTATATGTATTTATACAAAATTATTTATATGTATTTGTGTATATGTATATGTATGTATGTGTGTATATGTCCATATGTGCGTACATGCATATATGTGTGTATGTAGGTGTGTATGTGTGTATAAGTAAGTGTATGTGTTTATGTATGTGTATATATATATGTGCATATTTGTGTGCATCATATGTGTGTTTGTATGTATTTGTGTGTGTATATATGCATGTATATAATTTTCAAGTAAAACCAGTGCAGACCTGCTATCATTATAACGGGTCATGGAAAGTTTCACTTTTTTAGCTCTTACTAAAACATAAAAATTGCTACCCTTGGGACAAATAAATAATATGGATGTTTTTGCATCATGACAAATGTATGAATAAAACTTATATTAGTTTTTGTCAGTATACTTGTTTTTCATCTGTACCAGCAAATTAATATTTATAATAAGGAAGATGATTAAAAATTCATTGTTCATGGAGTAAAAAACCTAAAAGTCTGAAATCATTCTGTCATTAGAAATCACCCAATGTAATTTCTCACCCAAAGAAGGCATCCCTTTGCTTTAGCCTAAGGACATAATCTATAAAAATTAACACATATATTCACACGTGGGAATAGTTGTGGGAAGCCACAACTATTCAATTAATTGACACATTTATAAGTGACAATTTGATATGTTCTAAACTGCTCAGATAGGTAGAAGATACAGAAGTTCAAGTTTCTTAAGTAAAGTAATAATAGATCATTCATTATTGCACTCCCCAATGTTTTTAGTACATGGAAGCAAATCCACTTCATGTATAGTAATTCAGTTCACATTAACAGCTTTGCCCTCTGGGACTTAAAAAATTCTTCTTTGGGGAACAGAACGAGTACACATAAAATAGTAACAATTAAAATATGTAGGTTACAGGTACAGACTACTATATGTAAAATAGATAACCAACAAGGACCTACTGTATAGCACAGGGAAGTATATTCAATATCTTATAATAACCTATAATGGAAAAGAATTTGAAAAAGAATCACTTTGCTGTATACCTGTAACATTGTAAATCAACTATACTTCAATAAAAATTTTTTTAAATATGTAGTTTCTAAGAGTTTAGAGTAGAAATAACTCCATGAAAACCAGGATAATCATAAAAGGCTTTCTGTGAAGGATGCAACTGAATGTATGCTTTGAGGAATGTGTAATTTCAAAAGGTCATGACGTTCTACCTGAAGAAACAACATGAAAGGGAAAAGGGGGCAAGAATTAACATGTGTTACACAAGACAGGAATTAACCCTAATAAAAAGAAGGTATCTTTTGGAAAGAAATTGGATACAAAACTGTATACATAAAATGGGAGAGAATGTGGGATATCAAAAATCCCAGGAGTGGAAGGCTTACCTTCAATTGTAATTAAACAATTAGACTTAAAACACCTGTGGCAGGGTAGTGATTTAATGAAAACCGTTTAAAGAAAATGAATTTGTAGTGGTCATCAGAACTGAATAAACATGCTAGGGTTACAAGAGTGCTGCAGTTACCCTCACTTTAGATGGCTAGAGTTTGGAAAGAGTTTTGAGTGTAAGAAATGAGAGGCCAACTTAATGCTTAACATTGTAAAGAAAAAGTCCGAGATATATGTGATTGTGTCCAGATGTGGCACATGGAGTCGAATGTGACTGAAATTTTGAGGCTGGCTCAGCTGAGAGTATGGTGGCAGTATGGTCCGTGGTGGTGGCACGGACTAGAACAGCTGCTTGATGCAGACAGCACTGGAGCTGAATCAGGAGAAAGTTGGGTTCTTCCAGGAAGGGTCACGTGGAGTGATGGAGAGCAGTACTGGGGAGTGTCTGTAATTAGGAAGTGGGAGTAAAGGAGAGACCATTCAGTGGAAGAGAAAATTTGGGAGGCAAGACAAATATTACTGCGAGAGTAGGGTCTGAGGACATGGCCGGCGGGGACACTTCCAAGGAGGAAGCCCTGTCCACGAGGTTAGCTCTTGCTAAGGACAACTGCAGGGAGGTAGAGGCCAAACAGAGGTGGGAACATGGCAACATCGGGGTCATTCACCACTTTCAGGAATCTAGTTTTCAGCACAGTCCTGGTAATTGAAGAGCTGGCATCATGGAAAAAGGAAAAGGAAAGAGAACCCACAAGGGCCACTCAGTGAATGGAGTCCAGCCCCTCGACATCAGGTTGCCTCCGTAGGCTGACACTGCCAAGACATGCTCGACCTCTGGGGACGAAAGCTTGATTTTATGACTTACGACACTTGGGGCCACAACAAGGTAGAAAAATTGGAACTGAGATGCCAAAATAAAGCCAGGGCCTCAGAAGGACTGTACATTCTATACGAGGACTTTCTAGAGCAATTCCATTTGCCTAAAAAATGGCAACAAGAACTCGTTCTCTCTGGACATGCTCCAAGTCACACAAAATCATCCCTGACTACTTCATGGTCACTGTTCAGTCCTCCACTGTGACCGGGGTAGGCTCCACGTGGTCCAGGAACCCCCTAGCAATCCTAAACTTCAGTGGGCCCAGGTTGGTTGCATCCCTGGACACCTAGCCAAGGCAAAAGCAAATTTTCTTGGAATAGATGATGTGCTCAAATCTGGCCTCACGAGATTCTCACAAAGCAGTTATGAAATATATGAAGAAACAAGGCTCAGGTGTGAGAGCAAGCAGAATATCAAAAAGGCCCTCAGATATTGAATATTATGTAATCATTTAAAGTGTTTAAAGAAATAAGAGAGGGATGTCATAACACAAAGAAAGAAGGAAATATGATCAAAAGAGACCAAAAACATTTTACATAAATAAATATAAATTCCAGGCAAGTTGTTGAAGTTAAAAATCTCAGCGGACAGGCTGCTGATACAAGTAGAGAGCATACTTTACTTCATTAATAACTTTTCAACAATAAAGGGGGAAATGGAAGGCTACGTTAATGTGGGAAAGAGAAAACTGCAGAGCTAAAAATGATTAGCCTCACATTTCCTAACGACAACCACCTATTCAGAAAATTTTTAAATGAGTTAAAGACTATTATACTACTTAAGAAAGAGAAAAATATGATTTGTAGGTGGGTTTTAATAATGACGGATGAACAGAAAAAAGTTGTAACTTGAAGAAATCATCATCATTAATTTGACATTAATTACATCTGTTTTCTCTGATAAAGCCTGCGGACTGCCTCGTTACTATTCCTAAGTTCTGTCACATTTTTTTATGCTGAAACTAAATACTTCTGTTAGAATATTGACTACTTTTCATAAAAGTAAATATTGCCCTTGCAGGATCCAGCCCAGCATGTAGCCAACTCCAAGTAGCATTGCTCATATAGTTACGAAGAAAAGGCCCTGACTAACTTCAAATTCATGATTTTTTCCAACACATTAGAGAGTTGAAGGCACAGAGCAATCAACTGGTTCAAAATTTAGCGAGAGGCGGGGTCTGCAGGGAGAAAGGAGATTTAAAGTTGTGCCCACCTGGGACAGGATTCGCCAGACGCTAGCAAGGACAATTCAGCCAGAAATGCTGACAGGGCACAATGTGAAGTACCTGGACCACAGAAGTCACTGGAGTCTGTAACTCTGTTCCCGACACTTGTTAGAGACGGTAAGGAGGACCTCACTCAAGACGGGTCTTGAAGGACAGAGAGACTGGGCTCAACTCTGAACACGAGAAGGACAAGCAGGGCTACAGCCCAGGAGCAGGGCAGGTCCCGGATGGAAAATCTCTAGGAGAAACATCAGGGATCGGGGTTCTGGCCAAACCAACCTGGTCTGCGGGGGATCTTGCTGAAGGCAGGCAAGTGATCAGATGCCAAGGATGGGGATGAGAATTTGATCAAATATCGAGAGTGGAGGATTTTTGCGAACCTGACTCAGCAGGATTCTTGCTAAAAGTGGACCAAGTGGTCCAAGGACAGGGCCCAAGGTGGAGGCCCAGTCGAGAAAAAGGCTCAGAAGAGCCTGACTTGGGTTCAATCAAGAGAACATCCTACTGGTTCTTCCTCCACAAAACCCAAGGTGACGACTAACAAAACAGCTGAACGAGCCTAAGTGTTGTCCATTTTGGGGCAGACATAGGGGAGGAGCTGGTGCCGGGGAAATATACTTAAACACAAAATCTTCTTCCAAGCCAGAAACCTCTCCACAAAGGTGTAGAAGAGAAAGAAGCAAATTCATTGTATTACTAAGTCATTAGCAAGCCAGAACGTGGTGGGCACCACAGGCAATCCACCAGGAGTCTGCAGACAGAAGGGAAGCCCACCTTTCATGTGGCCCAGCAGAGCCATCACCTGCCTGCTCTCAAGACGAGCAACAGCTCGTCCACCAGCAAGGGGACGTGAGGACCATTTGTCACACATAGTTCATCCCTGGCACACCTGGCCATTGGGGTGACCCTCTTGTTTGCTCATCCACTTTGTCCAGAGGAAAAACGAACTGTTCACATCTTTATGACAAGAGGTAGTTTTGCAACTTGCAACAAGCCGCCTACTTAGGTGAGGCTCCTGCCCCCACGGAGCCTGGGAGATGGGGCTCTACCTCACCTGACGCACACGTTCCAAAGAGCTGGCCCCCGGGTGCCTGGTAAAGGTATTCCTGGGCCCCGAAGCTGAAAACAGCCTCATCTAATACTCAAAAGGATTCATGTTATACATTGAGAGATAGATAGAAAAGTAGATAGAGGTATTATGTTAAAAAAATATGTATATATAAAAGAGAGGATAGAGAACTTACAAACACAATTACGAGTTTTCTAAAATAAATGCTCTGAGAATAAAGGAGGGGATAGAAATCTCTTTCCTTATTTTCAACCTGGAGAATTAGGCCTCTTATCTCTGATGTGCCTCTATCCTTACATAGATGTGAATAACGAGTGATAACAGTAGACCACCATAAGGGGGACAGGAAGGAAACAAGAGCTTGCAGGGGGACTCTTTCTGAGGAGGAGACAAAGTGAAGACACAAAGCTTGGAACTAAGTAGGACCTTGCTCTGGCAGCAACCCTGACCCTGGACACTCCTTATCGCAATAAGATTTTGAGAGCTGTGGGACACTGAGAGTAACCATAGCAACAACAAATCTCAAAGGCACACCAAACTAGATTAATGCAAATCCCACACTAAAGCCCCAGCAAAGGAAAATGATGTCCATCTCCAGACATAAAGACTATTTACCTTGGTCACTATTGTTCTATACAACATGTCTGGCTTTGAACAACAAAAAAATTATGAGGCATATGAAAAGACTAGAAAAATCAACCCACTTCCAAGCAACAAAGAAATTATGCAGAGCAGACTCAGCTGTGACACACATTTGGAGCTATCTGACACGGAAATCTTGAAAGCCACCAGAGAAAAAGAGAAATCCTACATTTAGGAAACAAATGGGTAAGGTTTACTGAACATTTTACATCACAAACCCTATATGCAAGGAGTTGCATATTTTACATACTGTAAGAATAAAAACTGTCAACCCCAAATTCTGCGGCCAGCAAAGGTCATTCAAAAATGATGGAGAAATAAAGGAGAGAATGAATTTCCAAGAGATCTAGTTTTTAAGAAATGTTAAAGGAAGTTCTTTAGACTGAAATAATATATCATTCTGAAACTTGGATCTACACCAGGAAATGAAGAGCTTTGGAAATGGAATGAGTAAAAGTAAAATTAGATTTAGGATTTTCCATAGTTTGAAATATCCTAAAAGATAACTCACTCAAGTGAAAAATTGTAGCAATAGGTCATGTGTTTTTGGCGTATGTAAAAGTAGAGGGTATGAGAAAATAATTCAAATAATGTAAGGAAGGAAATGATGTAAAGTTCTGGCAATAAAAGGTAGACTCTGATTAATTCAAGATGTATGTTGTAAACCCAAGGGGATCTAATGAAAAAAGTAAATAAATAAATAAAGGAGGTCTGTCAAGGAGATAAAATGGATTCAAAACAAATAATTATTTAAAATAAGAAGAGGCAGGGAAGGAGAAAAAAAGGAGAAAGAGCAATAGCAAACAACAACGAAAAACAGCCTGAGAGAGGAATGTTTTTAATCCAAACACCTCAGTAATCACATTGCATGAGGATGGGATAAACATATCAATAAAATGGAGCAAGTCAGATTGGATGAAAAAAGAAAGACTTTATGCTGCCTACAAGAAGCCAACTTTAAATATAAAGAGATGGGATAAAAGTGAAAGCATGAAGCAAGATGTAAAATGCACACACTAACCAAATGAAAGCTAGAATAACTATATTATCATCAGACGAAACAGGTATCAGAGCAAGGAGCAATACTGGAAACAAAGTGGGAATTGCATAAGAAAGGAGGCAGTTCTCCAAGAACACATAATAATCCTGAATTTGCATCTCCTGGCGTCAGAGTTTCTAAACACCTGAGGCAGAAAGGGAAGGAACTGAAAGGAGAAATAGACAAATCTACACTTAGTGTGAGGACATCAGCATTCCTAGCCATGATTGATAGACAGCTGTGAGTCAGCGAGGAGAGAGAGGACCTTAAGGATGCCATCGGCCAACTATCTTGATTGACATCTATATAACAACCCAACACAGGAATTCCTATTGTTTTGAAATTTACATAAAATATTAAAGACTGACCATATCATGGACCATAAAACTCAACTCACAAAATTTAAAAGAAAAACCGATACAAAGCATGTCCTCAAAAAATAATGGAATTAAACTAAAAATCAATGAACTAAGTATATGAACGATTCCCAAATATTTGGGAAGTAAACACACAATTTTAAACATCTCATGGGGCAAAGAGAAAATCTCAGAAAAAATAATCTTGAACTGAATACAAGTTTAAAAAAACAATATATCAAAATATGCAGGATACCGCTTAACCAGTGGCAAAATTTATAGCATTAAATGTCTTTATTAGAAGAGAACAAAATTCTCAAATCAGTTATCAAGCATCCATCTAAAGAAACTAGAAAAAGGAGGGCATATTAAACCCAACACAAGCAGTGGAAGGAAATAATTAAGGTTAGAGCAGAAAGCAATGACATTGGGAAAAAATGAAAACACATTGGGAAAAAATGAAAACACAGAAAAAGCAATGAAAAACCTCGTTGTTTGAAAAAGCCATAAAATTGATCAACCTTTAGCCATATTAACAAAGAATAAAGAGAGAAAAAACAAATTACCAATATCATGACAAAATAGGAATATCACTACCAATCCTGCAGACTTTAAAAGGATAGTAAAAACTATAGTAACTCTATGCCTACAAATTCCACAACTTAGATAGAATGTACCAATTCCTTGATAGACACATATAACCAAACTTCTCTCAAGAAAAGTAGATAACCTATATAGCCTTATATCTATTAAAATAATTGAATTTTCAGTAAAAAAAATCCATTAAAAATAAAATTCCAGGTCCAAAGATTTTATTGATGAAGTCTAAGATACCTTTAAAGAGAAAATAGTGTCCATAATATCAGTCCTTTTATGAGGCCAGCACTATCCTACCACCAAAACCAGACAAAGAATTTATAGGAAGACTATAGATCAGAATTCTTTATGATCATTGACTCAAAATTCCTCAACAAAATTTAATCCAGCAATGTATAAAAAGGATAACTACATGAGATTCATACCAGGAATGCAGCGCTGCTTCAACATTTACATTTCAAACAGTGCAATTCACCATATCAACAGATTAAAGATGAAAAACCAAATGACCATTTCAATAGCTACACAAACTGTGATTGACAAGATTAAAATCCATTCATGATAATAAAAAGAAAACTCTCAACAGGTTAAGAATAGAAGGAAATGTCCTTAATACGAATAACAGCAGCTGCAAAAAAAAACTAGATGGGTCATAATTAATGATATGGTAAGATATAATTAAGGGTGTGTTAGACTGAATGTTTTTAACTTAATTTTCTGCATAGAAATTTCCAGAAAGTCTACAGAAGTACTCTTAGCTCTATTAAATGAGTTTAGAAGGATCATAGGATCACCTCTTTGAAGGCCTCATCTCCAGATCCAACCATATTCTGACCCACGGGGGGTTAGGGCTTCGACGTAGGAATTTGTGGGGGACACAGGCAGCCCATGACAGCTGCTTTGCCCAGATTTTCCCAATGATTGATAAAAGAATATTACTCTTTCTAGAAAAGTGAATCTATTTTTAAAATACAATCAAATATTTCTTTTTTTGCTAATTTTTTAATCACACAAATAACAACTAAAAAATATGTTTCCTGACATTACTTAAGTAAAATATTTATATGTATATATATACACATATATATATATTATTCAACAGTTGCTAAATTGTTCTTTGTATTCCAGATTTATTATTATATTCTAAATATAGTATATAAAGTGTTCTCTAGCATTACTTATATGATAATTTAATTTTTCTTCATTTATTTCTCTTAAAAGTATTTATTTTCTTTATATTTAAAGAAAAAAAAGTCTGTGAAATTATCATTTGACTAATGTGATGTTATGATGCACCTGTAAATCCTCAACTGGTTTATAAAGGCAATAACACACTGATATAGTTTCTCTTTATGTACATGTTCAAATAGAATCTACCTCTAGTGCAGAATATTTTATTTCACACATTTTTTCAGATGATACTACTTAACTCTTTCCATAAAATGGAGATAGAGGAAATTTGGTTCAGTAGTAAGTACTTTGACTTACGACATAAGGGATGTGACTTTTCCTTTCAGCTTATTATGGATGAGTGTGGGTGTGGGTGTGTGTGCATGTGTGTGTCTATAGATATTTGTACAAATGTACACTTATACATGCACACACGAATCAGTTTTTCATTTCATTTGTTCTCCCTTCAAATACTTCCTTGTATTTTATGCGTCTTGAGTGAAGAAGTGGTTCTTCTCACCATTTTTGAAATAGCAAACTGGGTCGTGTGTAATGTAGATTTAGGAAGCCTTGTGTTAATTCCAGCACGACTCCCTAAATACTTTTCTGCATCGTGTGCTAGGGAACTTCTGACAGATGGTGCTGCACACCTTCCACCTACACGAGTGCAAACATCCAGGGCACCAGACTGGTCAGATCTGAGCCCAAAGCGTAGGCAGAGGAAAATAAAGGGCCTTAATGGAACCCAGCCACAAGCCATCAGGTGAAAGAGCAATAGAAAAAAAAAAAAAAAAGTATGGCTAGGACATTCCAAATAAAATAAAACTCATGGCACATAACAGAGAATGTATCTTCAACAAAGAAAAGAAAACAGAGATTTAGTGACAGCACACAAAATACTTTTTATAATCGCAATCGAACAATTTCCAAACTAATTACCTAGTAGGTTGTAATTTGCAAATATTCCATAAATTAAGAGTAGAAAACCACTGTTTAGATCAGAATTAGTTGCTCAAATATAATTAATTGACCAAAATTTAGAAAAGTCTCAAAACCAAAAGCACAGAATTAAAATAAAAGGGACTCATGAGGAAAATAGAATAGAAATCCATGACAGATCCAACGGGGTCACTGTGAAAATAATAAAAGTTCCAAAAACATTTTTAAATGAATGATAAAAGAGAAGTCATACATATTACAACAAAAAGTTTCTGATATGAAGATGGCTTGGGCATAACAGTTGAAAACTTTCACTGACACCCAGTTAAGAACTTGACGGAAAAGGAAGAGAGCACATATGTTTGCAAATAGAATAATCAGACATCCATCCTATGATCTGCAACGCTGGAAGCTAGAAAAAGTGGAATAAAATCTACAAAGTAGCGAGAGAAAATAATTGCAGTTCCTGAATTATGTTCCCAGCCAAGATATCAGCGACATCATTCCTTACACAACCCAGATGAAGAAGATACTCAAGGGCAAATAAACTCAAGGACAAATAAAAGTCCTTGGTGGGGAGGTAGGTATGTAATCTGAGGAGGTAGCGCAATAAAGAACATGAATAGAAGAGAAAGAAGAAAGGGGGGAAAGGATGATGATCTAGAAAATACTTGCCTATTTGTAGGATTGATGTATAAATACAGACAATGATACAGATGATACAGAGGCAGACAAGTATACGTGTGAAGTGTAGATTATTTAAATAGAAGTGGACTCATGCCAAATAAAATCTAATACTGTCCTACAAATGAAACAGATAAATTATATAAAAGATAAATCAGGACTTTGAAGAGGAGTATTGGGGAAGTAAAAAGTGTGTAAGTTCTAAAGGCCATGTGGGTATGGTTGAAGAGTGGTGTAATAAAATAATTTTAAAGGACTAATTTATAGGATGAGATAGCATAAACACAGGGAGCATAAAATGCCTTGGATGTTAGAAATAGTTGGTAATCTGTTTTCGTATCAGAGTGGAAAAATTAAAGTTTGAAATATAAGAGCCAACTTCAGCTTCCAGCCAAGATGGAGTAATACAGAAAAAAATTAACCCTACCATCAGAAACAATTAATAAACTGGACAAAATATATGACACAGTGGCACCCAAGGTCACAAACGAGAGGAAGAAAGTGAGGTGAGCATTCTGTTTGGTACAGCTGACCACCTGAGACCGCTTCCAGGCCACCGGGCAGGGAGGGTAACTCCAGTGGAACCCAGTGGTCCCCCAGGGTTGAGAGGCAGAGCTGAAAGTCTGGGGAAGCCAAAGCAGTTAGTGCTCACAGCACAAGTCCTGGAAAGGGGGGTTCCAAAGAGATCTCCGAGACGCAGAGGCCCTCTGTCCCACCCCACCTGGTCAGGGAGAGACCCACCTGAGAGGGTTAGAGGGACCAGAGCCCACATGATGCCCAGAATAAACCCTCCAACAGCCAGAGTAGAAGAGGTTGTTTTTCATGGGGCACTGGTTAGAGAGCTAAGAAAGGTCTTGCATCGGTAAATAGCGAAAATTAATTTCAGACTAAACACTTCTCTGGTCCCATCTGCAAAGTCAAAACAAGACTCAGAAAGATCAGAATTAATGATAGCTTAATGAGATCCTATAACAAGGCTCAAGAATATTTTCAGAAAGACCAAAATATCCAGCACCCAACCAGGTAAAAGCAGAATGCCTGGCATTGAATTGAAAATTACCAGGCACAAACTTTATGAAAAAACTAACTCAAAATGAATCACATATTTAAATGTAAATTATGAAAGTATACTTTTAAAAGGAAAAAAAGAAAAACAGAAGACAATGTCTAGAACCTGCAATTGGCAAAGAGACTCTACATTTAGTGACAAAAGTACAATCTATAAAAGGAAACATTGACAAACTGGAACTTATCAAAATTAAATAATTTTTCTCTGTGAATGAGACTCTGAAGATGAAAATACAAGCTACAGACTTGAGAGGAAATATTTACAAGCCACGTTTCCAACAAAGACGTTGTACGTAAAATATATAAAGAACCACCGAAGTCAATAATAAAAAAATACAAACAATCCAATTTGAAAATAGGCAAAAGACATCAATAGGCATTTATCCAAAATATGTTAAAGGAGATCCTTTCAGCAGAAGAGAAATGATACCAGATGGAAACCTTCAAGAACGGTGAAGACACAGTTCATTTGTAAACTGAGACATTAACCTGCCAGTTTCATGGTTGTGATACGGACCACGCAGGCCTCTAGCAAGAGTAGGAGTGGAGAGAACATTAACAAAGTTCATCACGATGCGTATCGGCCAGAGCTATGAGATTAGCCGTGAACAAACTGACTTTTTTGTGAGAACTGTAGTTGTCTAGTAATATGGGCCCTCAATTCTAAAACTATCCTTTTGTCCTTTAGGATTGATACACAGGTATCTCCAATATCATCAATAAAGTTAATGGGAAACAGTGTTATTGGGTGTTTGTTTGTTTGTCTTTCCGTTGGGGGAATGAGACTAGATATTGAAAAAGGAAAGCCAAAATTTACCCTGAAGGATTGGAATGGGGTTGAAATAACAGTGTATACTCTATTGTTGTTAATTTACATAGATGATGATGATGATAGACAGATGGAAGGAAGGAAGGAAGGAACTGTGCAGGCACACACATGCACACTCATGTGCTCTGTCCCTGCCACTGAGACAGCCTAGAATCAATGGCATCTTGGCAGCCACAGACACACCTAACCCCACAGTCTTGGCACATAAACAGCTTTCTCCATCAAAAGGAGTCAGTGTTCCTTGGAGAAATGGTTGATTCCAGAGCCAGAATAGAAAAAGTGGAAGATGAGATTTCAACTTCTTGTTTTGACAGAACATAAGGAAATCTCAAGGAATTATGGGGACATGCCAAAAAGACCAAATGTGGGAAAATATGAGCATAAAATAAATAATAACAGTAAAAGATTATCCCACTGGATAAAATAGATACAAAATACGAGTAGAATAAAATACAAATCCAGTAGTCCATACTGATATGTTAATTAATTAAGTCATTTAATAAATATAGAAGAATGGTTAATTTAGAAAATCATCATTGAAGTCTAAAATTCATGATTGAAAGTTTGAAGACAAACAGGGTATTTACATCATTTCAATTATCTTTCCATAGATTAGTTATTAATTGAAGTGGGGAAATCGTTACTTTATACCACCTGAGCAAAGACATCTCTAATACTGGGACAAAAGGACATCTTGTTCCTCCTTACAGGCTGCATTCAGAAGTACTCAACACCACCTTAGTGGTTTCTTGCCAAAAACACATCACCTCTATCTACACCTGAGGAAACTTCAGACAAATCTAAATTCCCCAAAATTATTATCTATACTTTAAAATGGCACCATAAAAATGACAACGTCAATGAAAGCTTAAGACATTTTCTAGATTAAAACAGAATGACAAAATATGACAGAAATCTGAGCCTGGAGGGGTGGAAGTAAAGATTGGGGACGCAGCTACAAAAGCTGTTGTTGAGACAATTTAACATGAAGTGAATATGAATAGATAACTGTACTGTACCAGTAAGTTTCCTTATTTGGAGAGTGGCTCTTTGATTAACTAAAATAATGCCCTTGATCTTAGGAAAAGAATGTCACTAAAGAATTCCAGTGAAAAGGACAGGATGTTTCCAATTTCTTCTCAAGTGGTTCAGAAATTGTGTGTGTGCGTGCGCGTGTTCATGAGTGTGTGTGTGTGCGTGCACGCCCGTAAGCCTGTGGAGAGAGGGAGGGGGAAAGGCAAGAGAGAAAAAGCAAACGTGGATCTGGGTTAAGGGTATAGGAATTGCTTGTTCTATTACTGTAACTTTTTTAAAATTTTATTTTATTTTTTTTTAATACAGCAGGTTCTTATTATCTATTTTATACATATTAGTGTATATATGTCAATGCTGCATTTAAAATTATATCAGAATAAAAAATTACAAATACACTTTTAAAATGAAGGTGAAATAGCAGAAGGAAGATCTAAACCCACATCTGTGAGTCCAAGTCTTCATATGTGCCATTTCTAATCATCCTCAGTTTTCCCCAGATTAGTTTAAATAATCTGAAAGCTCAGATTTGTGGAGTGTGAAGGTAAATGAAAGGAGTAGATGGCCGGTTGGTTATCTTGATGGATTAATGAGTGGCTCTTAAGGCAGACATAAAAATCATGGCATGCCAGATATTCTATATGAAACATTAAATATACAGTCACTACTTCATGAGATATAATATTCCTTGGGTTTATCTATTAGGTATTCTTTTTAGAATATTTTTTCTAACTTTCCTTTGACATAAATTTAAACGAATACATCAATTTAACATGTCCTTTTTGTAAAAGTAAGCTGCCATATTTGTAGGCTCCGCTCCCAAAAAACAACCATGTGTTCTCTACCTGGCCTGCCATCCACATTAGCTGTTTATTCAGAAGCATTGAGCAGTGTCTCCTAGAAGTACTGACTTACACTGTCTCTTAATGGGCTATCTTGTATCTCTGAATTTCTTTCTATTTATGATACAAAATGAAATAAAACCCATTAAACCATGCATCTACACGAAATCAGGGCATTTGTTCAGACCCAGCATGTTGTCTGAAGAGAAAGACACGGAAACCTCATCCAGGTTTTCTGATTGCACAGGCAGTTTCTCTGTTATGAAGACTAGCAGGGCTGTCGGAAGCCAGGACATCCAGCATTTTAAAGTGAGATCTCTCCTTGAGCCCTCCATGTTCAGTAAAAGTTCTGAAGCTCATAGGTTCTTCCCCATCTGGAATTCCAGCTGCTATTAAACTGCTTCCGTGGAGCTGGGATGGCTCACATTTCACGTGCTTGGATCCCTTCTGTGCTTGCAGACAGAGATGGTAAGCTAGGGATGCCTGCTGACTGCCGGGGACCTTCACAGACACCGAGGAGTCCAGCATGTGATATGTAAGTTGGAAATGAAAGGTTCTTGCCAAAATCACCCCAGAAAAAAAACTAAATGCTTCAAGTGAACATCTGGAAGGTTGTACCTGTCTGAGGGGCTGAGAGAGTTAAAAGGCTGAAGGAACTGGTTTAAGATTGTTAAGGACTTTCTAATAAGTTACAATTTCCTGAAAACCAGATGAGGTGCATAAAGAAGTGGTGTGAATAGAGGCCCACAGCTGGGCTGATTCACTTTTGTAGAAATTATTAAAATGTTGTCCAAGTATCCAGTTGGGAGTTGGCCTAGGTGACCTCAGAGAGACAGTCCCTCTCTGAATTTCTGAGAAATGCCAATCTTTCTAAGTGTCTATATTTGCAATTGGCAATAACATAGATAAATTCAAGCCAAAACAGGCTGAAGTCCACTATCTCCACACTCTTTATCTTGAATTAGTGAAATAAATAGCACAAAAGTTGGTTCTCTTCATTAAGCCATTAATCTGTACTTGTTTGGAAACAACCCTTTTCTCTTAAAGAGATAATGTTTTAAGATGTATCTCTTGTTTTAGACTTAAGTTTATCAACTGAGTGATTAGCTGATTTAACCCACATTTGTGGACTCATCTGTGTGTCCGACATCGTAGGTGGAGCGCAGTAGGAATGCTAAGAAAAGGAACACAGAGACTGTGCCCTTCAGAACTTCCATGCTCTGGGAAATAAGTCAGAAACAAGTACAATATAATATGACATGGTTAATGGGAGAAATCCCATTTAAGATTCTCTTGTGCAGTGAAAAAGCCACGTACTATATGGTCGATAGAAAGTCTCTGTTGGTGCACCCAGACAGAAATCACCAATCCAAGTCTCCATCCAAAGTAGACTGAAGGAAGCACTGACCTGTTAGACTTCCCCTGGGTGTGAACAAAGCTCCATCTATTCCTGAAGCTCATGTTTCTGTTGGTCAAGGGCAGTAACCTCCTTTTACCATGAATCAACTGTCTCCACTGCTCTCTTTTCATTCTAATACTTTCTTCACTTGGCTTTCTCAAGACTGTATTCTTCCGTTTTCCTCGAAGCATGCTGGTTCCATTTTGAATCCATATTGGTAGATTTTTCCTGTTCTGATCTCCTAATATTTGCATTACTCAGAGTTTCCTTGTCAGAACTCTCCTCTCTTCTACTGATGTCCACACCTTGGTGATCGCACCCATTTCCGTGGCATTAACTGCCGCCTGCATGCTGAGAATCCAGCACTTGTAACTCCAACCGTGGCTCTTTTTCTGAGCTCAGATATCCAAGTATCTGCACAATAACTCCACTTGGCAACAAGCAGGTTAATATTACCTCTATTTCCCTCCTTGATGGAGCTTAAGTGAACATACAAATGCACGCTGTTACTTAACTGACTTGTCTATTGGAGCAAAGAGAATCTGATAAACCAACCCCATACTAAATTCTTAGCTTATCAGCTTACATTTCCCAACAAAGTTTTCACTTCAAAAATGCAAACTTTCGGACAAATGGTTGGATTTCGGTTTATGGTTGAGAGATGTTGGCACCCTCACGTGAAGGTAACTGTCTTGTGTGCTTCTAAGAGGCCTGTCTTCACCACTCTGTTCCAACTAACCATTTCTATTAACCAGGACCAAGAGTAGTTTCAGTTTCTGTAAAGGGCAAAGGTTGGTAACATTTTTCTTCTCTCCCTCTCTCTCTCTCTCTCTCCATTTTCAGTCAATTTTGCTCTCTACTTCCTAAGAGTTTTAGAAGTGTTAAGGAAAAAAAAAATATATATATATATATATCACTCACATGACAAAAAAAGCAAAAACATGAGAGTTTTTATATGTTAAAATGTTGCATGAAAAATTCTGTAGTTGATCCAGGTGTTAATATAACTTTTTGACTTTGTTAATAAGAAAGGAAGAATCAGTACTCAGGAAAGACAATCTTACAAAAGAAGCCAAAAATCGGAAGGAAAATAATCAAAGCAATTGCTCTTTTCTCATTCGTAGTAAGAATTAAAATAAATTCCTTGGGAAACTAAATTTCTCAAGCATATTTTCCATCTCATATATTTTATTACAGACATAAAATGTGCAAAAAGAGGGGAAAAATTTTGAAATCAATTCTTAGACTATAACCATTAGCTTTTCTTCTGGATACCCATTCTACTGTTCCTTAAACACACCTGTTTCAGGCAAAGTTAATGGTTTCAAATGGGTTTCTTCGCCTAAGTTGCTAGGCATAGAGATTTTTATCAGGAACTGGGAATTTAATTCTGTAGGTTTAGAGAAAAAGCACATAAGCTTTGTAGATTGCCTTCTCACATAAAAGGACAAAGAGATTCTCTTTAAATAAGAAAAATAAAAAGTACTTTTAAACTTTATGTTCTACAAAATGAGTATTTAGTGCACCTCTTCAGTGTTTCAGTTGGTCACATATAGCACTCTGAAATAAACTCTAAGGAGCCTCAGTCACCCACTGGAACAGTTGGGGGGGAAGATGCCACTCCTTGTGTATGTGGTGGTGACGACATGGCAGTGGTTTCTGGTGAGTGTTACCAGCCCGGTGAAAATGCTCCATGAGTGGGAAGAGACCCCGAGAGAAGGAAGAGGGTCATGTTCTGAAATGTTTAGATGCTGAATTCAGAGACCCCTTAGTTCTCAGTGGGAATTGTGGCCACCGCAGGCTGTGCCTTGGAAAGTTAATTTTGCCCAATGCCTTGGTTGTTCATTTATCAAGTAGGCTTCATAAGAGGCTTGGAGGTAAATTCAGCTCTTACTGCAGTGCCCAGATTTATCCAGAGCTCAAAGTATGTGAGCAACATAAATGTGCAGCCTATCCCAAGCCTGGCGCAGAGGTGGAAGAATTTAGGACAGAGTAACAGAGGCCCGGATCCAATGTTCAGCCGTGTCCCCTGCTCTCCTCTGCTCCTTGTTTTTTCAAGGAGGCCAGCCAGCCGGCATATGAGAAACAGCACCAGCCCAGGTGCCATCACCTGCCACTAGCCAGCTCTGCGAATTTTAGTCTGGTTTCCTTTACTTTGTATCAAGGACGCTGGGCTGAAGTAATCCCCAGGGATCTTTCCATTGTTAATATGCACTGATCTAACCAGTGCCACTGCAGACACACCTGGGCAGAATGGTTGTCTGTAGCCAGTTCCTATTAAGAAAACACTTACGTAGCAAGAACATATTTTTGTTTCAAGATGAATAGTTATCAGTTATGTCGCTGCTGCCAGGCTGCACCTGCCTACCTCTGAGCTGGTGGCAAGGAAGGGTGAGGGACTTCCTAGGACACAGTGAGGGCAGAGGGTAATAGCTTCTCCGAAGTGCTTACACTGTCAGCTTTGCTCACTTCTGTGGCCTCGGGACTCACCGATATGTGTGACAGCTGGTAGCTATTCAATAACGTTTTAGAATGGATGAATGAAGCCACAGAGCAGTCTCAGACTCTGTGAGTGAGTAAGATTGCAAGAGGGGTGAGTATCACTTCTTTTTCTAATGACGTGATCAGTTTCATCATACTGTAAAAATTTCCATTGCACCTGAATCCAGTGTAAAAAAAAAAAAAAACAGAGATATTGAAGAAAATTCCTACTTACTATAGCAACAAGAATAGATAGATGTTTCCCTATTTATAGATCATACATATTAGAGTTGAGGAGGCATATTATATTTCCATTTTTCTATATCCAAATTAATAACACTTTCCAGCTAAAAATTTTCTCCTTCCCTGCTTCCATCACGCAGGAGAAAATGAAACTAGTTTAAAAAATTAGAATTAAATGAGCCTTTAAATTTTCAAAAAAAGAAAAGTAAATGGAGACAGAGCTTTCAGATACTTGGTTTTCACTGGAAACCTTCGCCGGTATTCTGCCCCGAGGTACTGCACATTTTCTCCCTGCACATACAGAGTGGGGGAACTGTGAAGACGGTGAGACCCACCTCCCCAGCCCATGCTCTCTCCTGCCCAGTTCTAACCACTCGGTTCCAGGTACCTCTGGCAGAGCTGAGGCTTTGGCAGCGAGCAGGGCTCTTACGAACATTTTTCAGGAAATCCCAGTGGCAAGAACACTTGAAGTGGAGAAGGCTCAGTTTAAATCCAAGCTTGGGTTCTTGTGGGTCTGTTTTCTCAACTGCAAAATTAGATTAACAACCAATTTGAACTCAAAATGTTGTAAAGTAGATGAAATGAGAAAACACGCATAAACCTCTCAGCACCAGGCATGGAATGCAGTAAGCACTCAATAGATGCTGATTAATGTCCTTGTTATTCCAGTTTTTAAAAATCCATGAGGTTTCTCCAGGCCAAATCAGTAGCTTAATACCAGAACATTAATTTCCAAGTTAGTGCAACAAAAATATCTTTACACCGCTTATTTCTTCACAAGTTGAGGCCGTATTATGAGCCACAGTCAGAAGTTGACAAGTCGCTGGTGCAGGTGAAGTAGAAGAATTAAATGTTCCTGTTCTCACGGGCCGGCAAGTGTGTTGGAACCTCTGTCGGACCTGCGTCAGGAGGCCGGTCCTGTTAGGGACACGCATTCTTATAGCAGCTGAACGCAGTCGTGTACATTACCTAAATCACACTGTGCGTCAGTCTTGGAATATACAAAAGCAGAGTTTAAAATGAGCTCTCCATACCTTAGGAATATATGTTTTTTGATGTATTTTAAAAGACATTTTCTTTATTTGCAGTTTACCAAAATTGACCATTATATTCAAATGCTGAGGAACTATATAGGACAGTCAGTCAATTGCAATCAGATGAAACCGTTAAATTCTCAACTTCATTTAAAATAATATCCTCTGAAAATCAATATCACAAGAATGTAAATTTTACTGGATAGGAAAAATGTTATTGCTGAGTCTTCACTTATGGGGAAAAAAAAGAGTAGATAAAATATAAATGTCATCTCAAGTATATACCTGATGTTTCAAAACAGATCACATTCTAGATTAAGACAAAGGAAGACAGGTAAGACTCTGCTTTAACAACTTCTACTCTGAAGGCCATTAATTATAAACAGCTAGCACATTCCAGACCAGTCTATGGAGTTTTGTCTAATTGATCTTTGAGCTGAGACTAGTGATGGACAGTTCTTACCCAAAAGGACCAGTGTTTCATAAATTAAGGATGGAGTCAAATTATATTGTAATAAAAATATCCTTATTATTAAAATAAATGAATAGAAACAAACATGTATTTGTGATAGCATCATATGCATGAACTTCCTAACCATTCATTTTAATTTGCAAAAGGACAGAACAGAAATTCTCACAACCTGGGAGGCAGTGTAACCAAGAGGAAATGAGTAGAATTAGATTGTTTCTTTCTTTTTCCATCAATGAGAACGTTAAACAAGGCTGATAGGAAAGAGGTGAGTGCTTTCTGCCAGACATGTGACTGGAACCTGCAAACTGTGATACCAGTGAGATAGTAACACTTCCTGGTGAAGCCACCCACCAGCTGTAATACCCGCAGGGCAGAAAACTCTGTCCGTTTTATGTATAAAAGCACATTGCTGAAATCCTTAAATTGAAACTCTACTCTGAAATTCTCATCTCCCTCTGAACTCATTGAATTTTCCTTTTTCCATACTTATTTTGGAAGATTCGAGATGGTTGTAAATCCTTGGCCACCTCTTCCACTAACAGGAAAGGTCTAAATTTCCTCCACTTGAGCCGGGGCTGGCCTTAGGAATTTCCTTTGCCAATTGCCTGTGGCAGACAGGCCATTCTGGGACTCCCAGGGCCAGGCCATATGAAGCCCTACACCTTTCCTTCCAGAATCTGCAAGCACTGGCTCTGGGTGAGGCAGCCTCCACGGAAGGTGCACGACCCAGAAACCATCGGGCTGTGAGAAAGCACAGAGGATTCGCACGGAGAGCCCAGGCACCAGATAGGTGACTGAGGAAGCTAATTTTTTAAAGCAGCTTTAATGAGGTATAACTGATACACAAAACTGCACATATTTAATTTATCTTATTTGACGAGTTTGGACTTAAAACCATCACCACCATCAAAGTAATAGACACATCCATCACCTCCAGAGGTTTCCTTTTGCCTCTTTGTTTATTGTATTTGTTTTGTTGTGTTGTTTTAAGAACACTAAATGTGAGATCTACCCTCTACCAGATTTTTAGCAGACAGGACCCTGTGGTGAATTACAGGCACTGTGTCGTAGAGTAGACGTCCACAGTTTACTTGTCTTGCACACCTGAACCTTTAGTAACACCGCTCCCGCCTCCCCTCCTCCCCGCCCCAGCTGCTGTCATACTCTCAGCGTCTGTGAGGTTGACTGTTTTAGATTCCTCACATAAATGGGGTCACGCAGTATTTGTCCTGTGTCTGGTTTACCTCACTTAGCATAATGTCCCCCGGGTGCATCCATGTTGTCACAAGTGGTAGAATCTCCTTGTATTTTTAAGGCTGAATAATACTCTACTGTATGTGTAAACCACATTTTCTTTATCCATTCATCTGTCCATGGACATTTGTGTTATTTCCATGTCTTGGCTACTGTGATTAATGCTGCAGTGAACACAGGGGTGCAGATACATCTTCAAGATCCAGATTTCATTTACTTTGGATGTACACCCAGAGGTGGAATTGCTGGATAATATGCTAGTTCTATTTTTAACTTTTAGAGGAACCTCCATACTGTTTTCTATAGTAGCTGCACCATGTTGTAACTTCCCACCAACAGTACACAGATGAAACACCAGGGAAGTGCAAGTCAAAACCACAGAGAAGCCATTTTGAGCGTTCCAGACTCAACAGATGCCACATGGGAAACAGGAGAACGAGGCAGCTGCCAGGACTGATCTGCCAGGTCCTCCACGTACCTCTGTCCGTGGGAGCTGGAACAGCACCCTTGTGTCCCGCCTGCGTTCCTGACCCACAGGGTTGGGACTAGAGTAAGGGAGTTGTGGCTTCATGCCACTGTGTTTCAGGTGGTTCTAAAACGGATAAGCCGGATACGTACCTTCAACCAGATTAGTTCTTTAATATCCCACAAAAGGGAATATTTACTTATCTCATGAGTCCCTGAAATTATCTATTTCTCAGCTGTCATCTGTTGTTTTACATACACATTACAGTCCCCTCTTGTTCTGCTGTGATCTAGACCTTGCAGTATAAAGTTTAGTGTTAAAGACCCACTAAAGTATTTACAGGAAATTACTACTATTTACTATCAGTTAAAAGTCACAATTTCTTTTCAGGTCAAACTGTCAGTTGTCGAAAGCCTTACAAAGTAGAAAACAACTCAAACCCCAGAACGTAATTCTGCTGACAGTCAATCAGATTGTGTTTGCCTTCAGGCTGCCTCTTAGTTTTCTTACTCAGATTAATCTGTTTTTTTTAAAGAATTTAATTTCCCTTGTCTTTCTTGAATTCCTATTTGCTATTTTCACTTAGCTGATCTCAACATATTAATTTCCTCCTCATGTTTGGTTGCAGTATAATAAAGCAGTGACAAAAACAGTGCCCCACGTGTAGGAAAGCATGGAGCTACTCTTTGCTGTGTTTCTGGTGACCATTTGTGTTCGCTTCACAAGGTGTGTCTGTTGTGTGGGGTAACTACCGAGAGCATTTCGAAAGGAAATGAGAGAAAGGGTTAATTAATAAGGATTAAAACACCGAGTGACTTTGTCAATTAAAAGCGTGCCATTTGTTTATATGAACTGGGAATTGGATTCTCCTCGCCCACAGTATCTTAAAGACCAGAACTTTGATGCATCCATCAACTATCAGAGGGAGGGGTCTGCTTTACCATAAAGTAAATACACTGGTTATTTAAGGAAGCTTTCAGTAATATTTAGAATAAAAAGTCGATGAAGTTTCTAACAGAGAAACCAAACCTCAGCACTTAGGTGTAGCAAGTTTGCCATCTACTGATCACTACGGTATCTTTTTTTTAATGTAAAAGGAAATTTTGACTGTGATGTGGCTGCTGTATCTGAAATAGTAATATCAATATTTTAAGGCAAAAGCATTTTAAGGCAAGAAACATAGCTTCCAGGTATGCAGCCCTAGGCTGAGCCTGGGGGGGAGCCAAGCATGAGGCTGGCCAGTCTCCAGAATCATTCTGCCCGGCAGGGCACACGGTGCCCACCACGCGAGCTCTTTAAGATAAGGTAGAATGTGTCTTGGATCCAAAAGAGGGACAGACAGGTGTGCCGTTTTGTTCTCCATCATCTTCTGCATGTTCAGAAGCAGGCTGCCCCCCTCCCTGTGACCCAGCACATCTTATTCCCACCGTAACTTCCCGCTGCTGAGCCTACAGGCATCTCAGACCTCACTCTGGAGCCTCTGGTCTAGGCAGCTGTAGGGGACTTGTCAGATAACTGTCTGGTGTTACTGTTTCGGAAGAAGGGCAAGCAAGGTACTAAGATGAGTAAGTCTCATATCAAAAAAGAGGTACAAACAAAATACTCAGATGAGTCGAAACATAACAACGCTAGCGGGTTTGGTGATAAATCACAGCCACACTCGGCTGCAGAGGAGCAGGGCTTGTGAGCTCCCGCCGCAGGGCTGAGCACACATGGGGGTGACTGCACAACACTTAGGTAGCTAAGGGAAATATTCTAGACGTCACCCTGCCTCTGAGTATAGAGTCTAAGTGGTTCAGGCAAAGGGAAATAATACCACTACTGATCAAAGTTTAATTTCTTATTGCTTAATTACTATAAATATTTGGTCATTAATCCATCCAGTAACGCTTCCCAGATATGGTAACACCTGATCCTCATATGGACGTCCAGGCATCAGGGCAGGGACCATTGTCCCATTTCCTGTGTGCAAACGTTGAGTCTGTGAGGATTCAAATGATTGCCCGGGTCAGGGAAGACTGGTCATGTCCTGACGGGGCCGATGCTTTGGTGTAACGTATTCCTGGGTGATCACACACAACCCCATCTACACCAGACCGAATGGTGCACCACAGTGTTAATTCTCACTTAATTTATGCTGTGTGCAGTTGGATTTATTTAACAACTTTTTAAATGTGGAGGCAAAGTCATCTACCTCCACAGAATTCATCATAGGATAAGCCATTATTTGTTAATTAATTCAAGAGAAGAGCTTGTTTTCCAAAAGTAAAAACTAAAGCGGCTTCACGTGTGTGGATCCTTCAGGGATCTCAGTTCTTTAGGGAAAGAGAAGGCATTTTATTTTAGAATAAAATTCCAAATTAACAGATGCCAGTTTGAAAAAAGAAAGGTTAATTTTTCTTTGAGAGTGACTTCATTTAATTTGCAAGTCATGATTATTCTAAAATCATTTCATTTCTATTCAAAATTGTTCCGAAGAAGAGAACAGGTTTTGTTTTTTTTTTTTAATATACGGCTCTAAGTTTTAGAAGACTTTTCAGAAGTTATTATTCATACAAAATGTCTACTGATAACTTAGTTTTGTCAACACATTTTTCCATCTCTTGTTCAGTAAACTGCTTTTAAACCTTTACTCTGGAGCATTGTGCTGAAAGAACAGCAATGGAAAGCAATCAGTCATTCCCACCAGGAGTTGAGGGTGAATAAACAGACGCTGGTGGGTGTGCTGTACGTGTGTTTGTGGGAGGCTGCAGGGCACAGCGTCCATTCTTAGGCTGCAGATTCAGCCAGTTCTGTTTTGTGTGTAGTCAGATTTATTTTAACAAAGAGCGACAGGTTTGTTGCTTTTAGGTACCTGTAGCAGACTCTGGGGTCAGAATCCTTGTTTAGAAACCTGACTCTACCAAAGGCTGAATGTGTGACCTTCAGCAGTGCGTTTACATCTCTGTGCCTCAATGCGGCCAACCATAAAGTGGAGATAACAAGTGTGCGGGCCTGTGTGGCCGGCGAAATGGTTAGATGATGACGGGCCAAGTGCAGAGAACAGTGTCTGATTCATAAATTAAAACTTTATTATTATTATTATTATTTTGATGCTTCGTTTCAATTACCTTCTCATCTTTTGAAATCTTAATTTCATAGGCTTGCAATAATTTGATTATCCTGATTACTAGGGGTTTTTTGACTGGGTAAAATCTAGAACACAAGGGTGTGTATTTCACGTAAGACAGGATACGCAGTAACGTCAGTGGGTGAAAATCAAGAGAAGGCAGAAGCCATCAGGCCAAGGCTTTCCCCCATTTTACTGTCAGGCCTGTTTAATGATGTGTCTGTTAGAAAAAATGCACAACCTTGAGGTACTTGAAAGCACTTTTCAAATATCAACTTCTAAGCCATCAGGTTTTAAATACAAAACAAATTGTAATGACACTGAATCTGATGAGTGTGAATGCATCAGAACGTTGGACTGGGAAGCAAGACACACACCAGGCCCCAGCTCTGTCAGGAAAGAGCTGGCCTGGTCCTTATAGCTCAGCTACCTTCTCTGTGGCTCAGTTTTTTTACACAGAACACAAGGACTGATTTGATGGCGTAGGTTTGCTCCCAAATAAAAGCTATCAACACAGGCACATTTTATTTTAAAGATGTTATTCTTCATTGTAAAATTTGTAATTTAAAATGTTCCGATCTTATTATCACAGTAAAGAAAAAACATTGAAAAATCTATTATTTTTTAAATTATTTTTTTAGCTTTATGCATCTTTATTACATCCAAATAAAAATGAAAGATCAACACCATGTTAAAAAGGTCCATTAACTATAAACTAGAAGTCTACTTGTAAAATTCAATTGGGAAATGACTGGCGAGGAGGACATGGGAATGGAAGTGAGGAGGTGCTACAAGGATCTTTATCTGTATTATTCCATTGTTATATATTCATATCCTGAATGTTATGATAACATAATACTGTCTCTTCCTTATTAGTTGATAGATATTTTAATATTATTATTTGTAATTTTTATTTAAAATTTGTATTTTTTAAATTTTATTTTATTTATTTTTTATACAGCAGGTTCTTATTAGTTATCTCTTTCATACATATTAGTGTATATATGTCAATCCCAATCTCCCGAAAAATCTAATATTAAATCATTGATTCTGTGAACATTTTCTTTCCCTTCTCTCAATGTCTGAGCAATTACATAGCCAAACCCACCAGCCAGCCCATGTCCAGTAGGAGACACAGCACCTTATTTGTCTCACGGTGCTGACCTCCTGTGCCCGCATGGTAATTAATGCACTGTGTGAACAAATGTTAGAAGCCATTAGTCCTCACTGGGAGCCCTTAACTTATTTTAAAAAGTACACTCTGCTTTTGCTCTTTTCGTCAGAAGTTTGTTGTTCCTTTAAGCAGACTGTGTTCTCCAAATTTCCCAGAGAATAAAGCATTAGCACCAAAAAAGTGAATGTAATTCCAGGGTAGCTATTGGACTTAGTGAAACTCTCACTACGTAAACTCGTAACCACCTGAAGATGGAAGATGGAAGATGCCCCGCTAGCGGCGTGTCTGGGTTCCAGATGTAGTTCTTCAGAAGGTCACCACTTCTTAGAATCTTCTTTCCTCGTAATCCCATAATTCCTTTTATCTAATGCTAAAATGGCACTGTGCAACTGCATTAAAAGTAACTGCAATAATATATACTAGGTGCCTGTTCATCATAAAAATACATTCTCTCTCCCTTCTGCTGCCTCCCCTCTCTCCCTTTCATCAGTTTAGTAACTCAAAGCCTTTAATCCATGCAGATAAATGCTTCTCTATTCACAGATGGCAAGATCTTCTAAGGCACTGAACACCACTCCTCCCCACCAGCCTCCATTTGGGAAGTTAGAGTCTAACATAAAGTCCTCCAGGCACTGCATCCCATGGAGAAATACCCCAAGTCAGTCTTGGTCCAGTCAGATGGAGAAGGAACTGTTCTAATGAAACTCTTTTAGAGAACAGGTACTAATGTTGCCTGAAAATTGTGCCCCATCCACACCAACTCAACATCTGAATATACTTCTTGTGCATTTCCTACTTGGGAATATTCCAGAAAATGTCCTCATGGTACTCAGGAGCACCATGATTCTCCAGCGTGGTGTGTTTGGAATCCCCCTTCTGTGAGATACCTGTTTCTAGGCATGACCATGCTGATGATGATGGTGATTGTGATGATGGTGATGATGGTGATGATGATGATAATGATGTTGGTGATGATGATGGTGATGATTATGAGGATGATGGTGATGAGGATAAAGGTGATGATTATGGTGGTGATGGTTATGACGATGATGATAGTGATGATGGTGATGATGATGGTGGTGATGGTGATGATGATGGTGGTGATGGTGATGATGTTGGTGATGATGATGATAGTGATGATGATGATGGTGATGGTGATGATGGTGGTGATGGTGATGATGATGATGGTGATGATGATGATAGTGGTGATGATGATGATGATAGTGATGATGATGGTGATAATGATGATGGTGGTGATGATGATGATGAGTTGTGGTTGATTTGTAGGTCCTTCTGTATTCTGGATTTATGCCCTAACGGGGTTGCACTTGCTGCAAGTATCTTCTGCTCTGTTCTTTCTTTTTCACTTCTTTAATGGTGTCTTTTGGTGAAGAGAAGTTATTAATTTTAATACTATCCAATCAGTCTTTTCCTTTAGGACCGGGTATAGCATACTGGCTAGTAATCAAACCTGAGACATTTGTTGCTTGATTTTGAGAGTTTCAGAATAAGATCATGGAGCCTGAGGTCAGCCAGAGTCTGATTTTCTCCAAAGTCCTCACATAGAAAGGATTGAACAGTCTATCTGAGGGCTGGATGGTGCCAGCAGGGGCGGGAAGCCAGAGCGGGAGCATGCTGGCCTAAGGGTGCAGGACAGAAAAGCATCTTCTGATGTGCAGAGATATCAATTTGAATCTCAGCTTTGCAACTGACTGTTATTGTGAATAGGGTATTTTGTAACCTTGCCTGAGCCTCCATTTCCTTGAATAGAAAATAGAGATAAAAATAAAGAAAATCATTCACTTTATGTCATCACATTTCTCAGCACATCGTGCACAGGGTGGATGGGTTGGAAATGTACAAAGTGGATGATGAGAAAAAATTTAAAAACCGAAAGGAAGAATATAAAGGAACATAAGAGAAATTGAAATAAAGTTGACAGATTATTGAAGTATTTCTTCAGGTTAAAAATCATTCCCTTGAGCTCTTAAGTTACAACAATAACATCTTCATAATATGAAGCTGTGCTAATGTATATCACGATAATAATCCCCACCACAACTCTGTTGAGGGGAGGACCGTTGATGCCACATTACCATAGGAAACCAAGATGTGTGCAGACCTGCCTCAACTTGCTTTGCTGGTTTGGAATTCTGTGCTTCTATTATTAAAATAAAATTGGAAAGAAAATGAAAAATCCACTATTAGACACATTTCAATTTGGGATCTAAAGATTGATCAAATCTTCCAGAACCATGTTTTTAAACAAAAATAACTGAAAACAAGGTGTTTCAGTTATTTTCTGCTTCAACAGGAGTTGAAACTTGCGAGTAGAGAGGAAAAGTGGCTTTCCCTTCAAGGTCAGTCTAGGTCATTTGCATCCCTAAAATGCACGGCCGAGGCCTCTTCAGGGATGCAGTTCTTCCTTCCAGTTGGAGCATCATATCCATGATTTTAATTTCTCGACAATCACTTTGAACCCACTAGCCATCAGGTGTTTGCTAGCTAATTAGTCATGGCAAACAGAATACCTTCTGATAGTAAAATTCTTCAATTTTGTGTTGCAGTGTAAACTTTGGAAAGCAAACTTGTCACACGAGCTCACCTCTGCCTGTTCACAGCCTCCTCTCCACATGACCCTTTTTTCTTACCAAATTCAGTTTTCACAGTTTATTCCCTGACCTTTTCAACCTTCGTATTTTCGCTCTAACTTCGGCCTGTTTAAATGCTCCTCTCTAGCGTCACATTTAACATCTAGCCCTGCTGTTTAATTTCACTTCACCCCAACCACCAAGCCAGGGTCCAGTGCTGTAGATCGTTCGTTAGCACTTGTCTGCTGGTTGAATTCCCTGGAAACAGGGACAAGGTGAATTGTGTCATGCATGCTGTTTATGAGGATCATCACCTGTGGAAAGAGGGGAAAGAGGAGAGAGAAAGCCACGGCCGCCCCAACAGAGAGCTCTGGGGGGACAGGGCTTGTCAGAGCTACGCCAGGCAGGGGTCCCGCCAGGCGGTGGGAGAGTCCGGTTAGAAACCCTCTCTTTACCACCCGCTTCCTTGGACCACTTCTGATGAGCCTCACAGAGCCATTCTGGGGACACAGACAGGGAGATGGAGGACAGGCAGCTGGTCAACCTCATGAGAGGAAGCAGGAGCAAGTAAGATTGGGCAGAGCCAGAAGCTGAACACAAGCTGGACGAAGACACAGCTGAGCCAGAGGGCAGCTCTGGAAGCAGACGCGCCCACCAGCCACCCACCGGGCCAGGAGGGCAGGCCTGTGTGCCCTCCACCTTGTCCAGTCCCAGATGCGGGCTGCTCTGGATTAGCTGACTTCGGACAAAACGAGCCTCTGAAGCTGAGGCCAGCCCTGAAGGAGCTGAGAGCTGGGGTCTCTGTGCCCAACACACTCCCCCTGCGAGCGGCTCATCTCCCCTTGGAAAGAGGACCTGGGCGGCATCTCCCCGTCTCCTGCACACTGTGTGGCATCTCTCACGCATCTGAATGTGCCTTAGTTTGGTTAAGTTCTTTGAGGATAGCAGCAAAATCTAGTTGGTCTTTTTATCTCAAGGGAACGTAGCACCAAGGCGCACCTATAATAAATCTCACAAGGGTTAACATTTGCTGCGTGCTTAGTACGTACTATGAGGCTTTTATGTCCACCATCTCATTTAATCTTCACACAGTCCTAACTGGTAGGTGGTATTACCTGCCAGATATCACAGGTGAGGGCCCCAAGGCTCCACATGCTTAAGTCACGTGCCCTTGTGACAAAGGGCAGGTTTTGCATTGAAATCTGATCTCAAAGCACATGTTATTAACTGTTCATTGTACTGCCTATTTTATCTAAGAACTCATTATATTTTCATTGTATGAATGAGTAAAAATAGAAAAGATGCTATTTTTTATTCAAAATTGATGGTGTTATAAAGCTAATGTAGATGTAAATGTCCATAAATTATTTATTCTAACAATCCTATCTCTATGGCCCAAGATTTTCACCAGTGCTTATATGTATCTTAGAATATCTTCAAACTGAGTACAGTGAAAATATGTAGAAAACCATTGTGGATGATGTGCACAACGTCTGAAATCTTGGAGGTGTGAAATATTTAGGTCGTATGTAATGAGCATTATGTTTAGAAGAAATGTATCATTTCTATGTAAAAGACCATGTGATGAACACCAAGGGACAAATACTTCATACTGAAAGATACTTCTCTTTGAATTATACCAAGCACCTCATGTAAAGAAGGAAAAAGTTGACATATCAGACTATAAATCCAGCAATAGCATATGTTTTTGTTACATACAGCAAAAATATGTGAAAGGAAAAAGCAGGTGTTTTCCCATGCTAGTCAGTTACTCTGACAAAATGCTAGTCACTCAACTCCTTCAGAGAGATTGTTAGACAAACACAAAATTTCTCAGGTTATGAGAGGCTAAAAGTATTTCTGAAAGGTGGAGTTTCCTTATTGAAACTACATTAGCAATTAAAAATGACACATGCATGTGTTTTGTTAAAGTAAGGTAATATTGCTTCATTAGATTTTATTTAAAGTGGTTTTATATAATCTCCTTTTAAAAATTAAACATTTCAAAAGTAGAGTTAATAATATGTTGAATTTCATATACCCTATCCAGATTAAATAATTATCAGCTCATGGTCTATTTTATTTCATCTGCAACACTACCCATTTTTGCCCCCCCATAGATTACTTTTTGGAATAAATTTCAAACATTATATAATTTCACCCATAGGAAATTCAGTATGCACATCTAATATACTTTTAAATATTTTAAAAGTAAATACAAAATTATTATTCTACCTAAATAAAACAATATATTTTAATATCATTAAATATCCAGGTAATGTTCAAATATCCCTCACGGTGTCATAATTTTTTAATGATTTCCATACTTGTATCTAGAGCAAAATGATGTACTGTATATGCATTGCAATCCTTGACATTTCTTTTTTAATACGAGGTAGTTCTCCTCTCTGGCACTTTAATCCTGGAAAATCTCTCAGTCTAGATTTTGTAGATCAGATTCCATTGACGTTGTCAAACCTACTTCTCCAGTCTCATTATTTTCTTTAAAATTCTGGCTAGATCTAGAAGCCAGATGAGAGTCCAAGTTCTGTTATTTTGCCAAGAATACATCGTAGGTGTATGAGGACTTCAGAGTCCTCATAATATCTGGTGGTCTTTTTCTGTTTTATCAATCACTTATCACATTACCGAGATCTCTTATTTCTAAAAGAGTTGTAAAATAGTGATAATCTAATTCATAATTCCTTTTTTAAAGCTTCTTAGTTGAATTTTTCTCTAGAGAAACTTGTCTAGAGAAATTTCAGACATTATGCACCTAGGTTGTTATACTTTCAATGGTTAAGTACGTCTGCATGTTTCACACATACTCAATTTGAAGTACTCAGATATGAGCATCTGGGAAAATCTCCTAAGGACAGGATTGTTAAAATAAATGATTTTTGGACATTTACCTCTATAATAGCTTTAGATCACCATCAATTTTATAAATTTATTTATTTATTTGTTTTTATTTTTGGCTGTGTTGGGTCTTCGTTGCCGTGCGCAGGCTTTCTCTAGTTGCAGCGAGCGGGGGCTACTCTTCATTGCGGTGCACGGGTTTCTCATTGTCATGGCTTCTCTTGTTGCAGCATGGGCTCTAGGTGCGCGGCCTTCAGTAGTTGTGGCGCACGGGCTTAGTTGCTCTGCGGCATGTGGGATCTTCCCGGGCCAGAGATCAAACCCGTGTCCCCTGCATTGGCAGGCGGATTCTTAACCACTGCGCCACCAGGGAAGCCTGATCACCATCATTTTTAAATAAAAATAGCATCTTTTCTATATTCCACTCCTTCGTACAATGAATGATGGTCCCTAAAGACAGGTTCATGTCGTGACCCCTGGAACCTGTGAATGTGGTCATATTGGAAATAGTCTTTGCCAATGTGATTAAGTTAAGGATCTTGAGATGGTCATCTTGGATTATCTGAGTGGACTTTAGACACAGTGACAAGTGACTTTATAAGTGACACAGGAAATACAGAGGAAAAGAGGAGAAGGTCATGTGAACACTGACCAAAGTCTGGAGGGGTGTGGCCATTGGCTGAGGAAAGTCTGGAGCTGGCAGAAGCTCCAAGAAGAAGGAGGGATTTTCTGCCTGAACCTTCAGAAGGAGCATGGCCCTGCCGACAGACACCTTGATTCTGAGCTTCTGACTCCAGAACTGAGAGAATAAATTTGTAGCCTTTCAAGCCACCCAGTTTGTGACACTTGGTTATAGCATCCCTAGGAAATAAATAGCCCATCATTTGGTTGAACTGAGCTTCTGTGTGTGTGTGTGTGTGTGTGTGTGTGTGTGTGTGTATTATATATATATATAAAATCAACATAAATGTTTTATTTCCCTAATGAAGAGAAGACCTCAAAGAGCTCTCAAGGGCTTTACAAACGTAACATACATCCTTGTAAAGGTTGCTAAAGAAGAAGCAGAAAGCAAACTCTGCTGAACACGCTGCTGGTGTGGGAGGGATGCCAGCCCCCAGGAGGGCAGGACGTGGAGCTCGGGGCCCTGGAGCCAGATCCTGAGACAGAGGAGGGGCAGGGGGCCTCGTCCTTCAGCCTCCATCCTCCATCACTCTGCTCCGCAGCCTGCTGCTGTCAGTCTCTCGGAAATTCACTTTGATCCACCTGAGCCTTTTGTTACCCAACCCCGCCTGACTCGGGGGTCGTCCCCACGAGCCCATGAAAGCTCTGGTTCCCCTCAGCTCTCGTGTCTTCTTCGGGGTTTCACTTAGTGTGTGGACACTGCCACTCGGTCATCTTTTCTGATGAACGTGTGAAAGCAGAGAGGGTGGCTGTAAGGTTTCCATTTAAGAAAACCACATTCCAAGAGTGAATTCATGTTTCTTTTAACAAAAATATGTTGAACTGTTTCTGTAGGGAGGCACTTGCATACAGATACATACAAATAAGTGAGTCTGTTCTGACTTCAAGGACTTCACCGTCGCAAAGGACCCGTTCTTCTCCGTGTCACAGTTAACCCCAGAGGGAAAGGTGACAAGAGGCTGTGGACGGGAAGCCGGGGTGGCAGTCATTTCAGGGTGTAGATGCAAGAAAAGACCAAACCTGAAAAATGGTACACCTCTCCTCGCTCCTGAGATAGGGAAATTCTTCCCCAGAGAGCAATTTATTGTCAACACATAATAATAAAAGTGTTTATACACAAATACTTCACATGGAAAAATTCACAACAAGGTAAGAAGGAATAATCAGTTTAACGATTAATTTCTTATTTCTCCAGGGCAAAACAAAAACAACAACAACAAAAAAAGAATTAGGATTTGAACCAAAGAATAAATCCACAGAAGTGTGAAATGGAAGTTATGAACTAAAAATACACAATTTTTCTCTTTCTCTTAGTCCTTTGGGGTAGCATTCTTAAACACCAAGCATAAGTGTTAAGATTAGTAGGGGAGGAAAATAATCTTTTCCTTCTCCCCTTCTTCCAGGCTCTCCGCTGGGGCCCCAGTAATAAAGAACAGATTAACAAAAGAAAAACAAACAGAAGTTTATTAACATGTACATCTTATACATACATGGGAAACTCAGGGAAGAGTAACTCAAAGAGATGGCTTAGAATTTGGGGTTTAAATACCATCTTCAGCTAAAATAAAAGAAGAAGGTTCTGGGGGAGGCTGGTTCTGTGGTGATCAGAAAAAAAGCACAGGAAACAAGGATGAGGCTTTTTATGCAGATTTAAGCCATGATTGGAGTCTCATCTCTTCCAGGTACAGAGCAGGAGATACCTTTACAAATGAGGATTTCCTTTATGAATGTAAATTTCCCTTACAAAAGGTAAGTTCTACTGTTCTCAGAGCTTCTCCCATCAGACCCCAGTCAGCTGTTTCTCAAAATAATCCTTATGCCAAAGAGGCATATTTAGAGTGACATACTCTGCTCTCCTACAACATATAACAATAAAGCTTAACACCTATATGCCATTTACTATTTGCTAAACATTTTCTTAAGTGTTTCACATATATTAAGTTATCATCACCACCACATCTGAATCCTACTATTAACCACACTTTATCGAGGAGAAAACTGAGACCCAGAAATGACTCTGCCCAAGATAACAAAACTGGCTCAGGACAGCGACTCTGCTTTCTACCAGAGGCCATTCCGCATGATTGTTTCCTCAATGAGCTTCAGTAGACAGAAAATAAAAGGGTAATAGCATTGCCAAATATATTCACTCAGCATTAACTAGGTACCTCTTGTGTGTCATGATTTCTCCCAGATTCACAGCAGAGAACAAGTGAACACTGCATGGTCTTTGCCTTGGGAAAATTAATGCATAAAATAAGGACCTATCATAAATCTTTATATTTATCTTTTACAATGTAATGCATTCTTTTATTTCACTAGACTTAGGAGTCTAAGCAGAGACAGAGTGTCCAGCAAACTGATAGAATCACATAAGGCTTAAAATGCACAGTTATATAGGAAGAGAGACTGGAAAATTGTTTGCCTAAAGTAGAATCTAATTTGGCAACCACCACTGTTTGCTTAGAAAGGAGAAATGAATAGCTATCATATGCATCTAGGGTTCAGACACTTCACCTGCATAGAACATAGTTTCAGATCAGAATATAAACTCAAAAAAGTTCCCCAAATAGAAAATTGTAACTGACCCTCCAGCCGAGGCAGAGGGTCAGGAAAGGAAGGTCTTACTGACTGGGGTCTGATGGGTCAGCTGACAGGAAGAGAACAAGGATTCAGTCTCACAGCATGAGGATCTAGTGCCTTTACTGGGGCAAATCCTGAGTAGCTCAGGAAAGCAAGACCCCGTGTAACAGGGTGGCAACCTGGTAATGAAGATATTCTAAGTTCTTCCTTGTCAAACTGTGCGTCTTGACCCATGAATGGGTTTTGAAATCAATGTAGTGTCTTGTGATCATCATTTGTTATATGTGACATAGATCAGAATGCAGAGGACTTTAAATAGCGAAGATTGCTCTTGCTTTGGAATTTTTTTCAATTATGTAAACTCATATGCGTTGTGTACATGCTTATATGATTATGTTCATAATTTATATTCTTATATACACACAGACACCTATACATATGTATATTCAAGTATTTGGGATCACAGTTAAAAATATATTTCATACTAAAGATCAGGGTTAACAGAGTCGGCTTTGGATTTTTTTTTTCATATGCTAAGAATACAAAATATGGTAAGCACAAGTTATTAGGTAAAATTCAGAACACTGCAGGGTGAATTGTATGTACGCGGTTTTCTACACACTGAATTACTAGTGCTCTGTAATAAAATAGACAACTGATAAACATCAACCTAGATAATCTCAAAATTTTATGCTGAGTAAAAGAAGCCAGACACAAGAGAAAACATACTGGATGATTCCATTTATATGAAATTCTAGAAAAAGCAAAGCTAATGTACAGTATCAGAAAGCAGAACTGTGGTTGCCTAAAGGCTAGGAGAAAGGGCCCTGAAGGTCACGATGGAAACTTTCTGTTTTCTATTTTCATTTGTGGTTATGTGAGTAGATAATACTGGGTTGGCCAAAATTTGCCTTCGGTTTTTTTAAGTAAAAATAAAAGACACATTTTTCATTTTCACCAAGAACTTTATTGAACAATGTATTCACCCTTTTGTTCCACTACTTTCTGCCATTTTTCAGGCAACTTCATAATTCCACCTTCCCAAAACTTTTTATCTTTTTGAGCAAAAATCTGTTCCAGGTGCCTTTTACAGTCTCCCAGGGAATTGACATTTTTTCCATTAAGACAATTTTGTAAAGACCAAAATAAATGGAAATCCAAAGGTGCAATGTCTGGTGAATACGGCGGATGGATCAGAACTTCCCAGCCAAGCTGTAACAGTATTTGCTTGGTCATCAAAGAAACATGCGGTCTTGCATTATCCTGATGGAAGATTATGTGTTTTCTGTTGACTGATTCTGGATGCTTTTCGCTGAGTGCTGCTTTCAGTTGGTCTAATTGGGAGCAGTACTTGTTGGAATTAATCGTTTTGGTTTTCCGGAAGGAGCTCATAGTAGAACTCCATTCCAATCCCACCGTATACACAACATCACCTTCTTTGGATGAAGACTGGCCTTTGGTGTGGTGGTGGTGGTCCATTTCGCTGGCCCCACAATCTCTTCTGTTCCACATTATTGCACAATATCCACTTTTCATCACCCGTCACAATTTGTTTTAAAAACGGAACATTTTTATTACATTTAAGTAGAGAATTGCGTGTGGAAATACGCTTAACTTATGTGGGACTCAAACATCAAAGCGATTAACATAACCAAGCTGGTGCAAATGATTTTCAATGCTTGATTTGGATATTTTAAGTATGTTGGCAACCTCCCGCATGGTATAACGTTGACTGTTCTCAATTAATGTCTCGATTTGATCGCTGTCAACTTCAACTGGTCTACCCGCCCGTGGAGCATCGTCCAGCGAGAAATCTCCAGCACGCAACTTCACAAACCACTTTTCACACATTCGATCAGTCACAGCACTTTCTCCATACACTGCACAAATCTTTTTTTGCATTTCGGTTGCATTTTTACCTTTCTTGAGATAATAAAGCATAATATGCTGGAAATGTTGCTTTTTTCTTTCATCTTCAATATTAAAGTGGCTACACAAAAATTCACCAATTTTGATAAGTCTTTTTTTAAATGCATGCTGATATGACAGCTGTCACATACAATCTAACAAAATTGTTTGAAATTAACTTAAAGACAACTGAGTGCTACTAGAGCCATCTTACGGAAAAAACTGAACAAACCTTTCGGCCAACCCAATGTTTGTTAAAAACTCATTCCACTCTACATTTAATATGAGTGCATTTAATTGTAAAATACACTCAATACAGTTAATTAAAAAATAGTTACTACCATAAGTTTTGGCCTTTAAATGCATATCCAGTCAACTAACTGGAAGTTTCTTTTCTCTTATTTTTTTAAGCAACTCTGAGTAATCAGACCAAAAAACTGAAACCCTTTGAGTATGATTTTTTTAACGGTATTTTGAAAGTTACAAGCTAATCAGACCCAATTCTCTCTGTTGGTTAAAAGTTACCCTTATGAGGCTTATTCTGATTGTCACTCACCCTGAATTATTTGTTTACAGAAACTTTCCAGGCAGCCCTTCCGCCCCCTCCCACGCCCACCTGCTCATTAAGACGGAGCCCCGGGTGGATCATGTCAGAGGGCCCTCCTCCCCGCATCCCAATTGCGCTTAATACCAAGAGCAGATTTGGAATCTTAGCTGCAGATTATTTCTTGCCTCATTTCCATGGCCGTGTGTACTCTGTTTGGATTTGGTGATACTGTTTTGGCTTATTTACTCTATGGATTTCTCTCTGCCCTCTGGTAACCCTGGAAGAAGGCACTGATGTATTGATTTAGCTAATCATGAAAATAAACCTCAGTCGACACCTCCAGAGGCTACCACAAACCTTTACCCCGCTCTTTTCCAATCATCGCATAGACCGAGCCGCCGCTGTGCCGCCACCCTGCTCTTTGTGGACGTCTCCTGGGACCAGCAGGCCACTGCTTCCCGTCCCTCTCCTGGTCTTGCCTTCTTCCTCCCCTGACTCCAATTCCTTGGGTAGCTCCGGAGGGAATGCCTCTGCTTTACCTTCTTCTCCAGATGAATACGTTTCAGCCTTCAAGGTCTACTTCTACTTTTCTGTTTTCCGAGTGCCAGAAAAAAGCACAAGGAACATAAAAGAAAGATGGAAAACTAGGAATCATGCAGTGGTCACTGTGTGTTTGACCGTGGGCCTGTTCGTGAGGATGGATGGATGCTTTCTTTTGAAATAGGTGCTGTGGTGTCCTGTTGAGTGAACTTAGTGTAAAATTCAGTCATGTCTCGTGCTAATAAGATGTTGCTTTTCATCATGGTGGAAATAAGTACATAAGCATGTGAGTAAATTCCTCAAGTATTACAGTGCATCAGAAGACGGTGATGCCTGGAAGTTACTGTGCTACTTGAACACCTTTGAGAGACAGGTCAGGACAAATGGTCCTAAGACAGATGACAAACCTCCGTCTAATCTCGGACATCTAGTGCCATTGCTCTTTGGTACCAAGAAATGTTTATGTCGTCTACCTGCAACACGTGGCCTGTCAGCCTCAGTCCCCAGGGAGCCCACACTGCAGACTGTGTCAGATCAGGTAGACACGCCCCCAGCTCTTTATCAGCAGAACTAAAATTAGACCCCAGGTCATCCTCTATCATACATTTGCTTCTTTGGTATGAATATTAACTATATAAAGCAATAGAGGGACTTCTTTTCATGGTTAAAGAATTTCTCATCAATATCTTTGAGAAGACCTTGCATGTCTCTTAAGTGGTATCAACCTTCTTCTTACACAGATAGTTACAGAGGAGAAAGGGTAGTTATTGCTCTTTAATTACAATGTTGCGAAGTACTCAATGCTTAATTATTCAGCTATTACAGTTTTAAAATTATGCTTCTAAAGTTGTTGTAACACAGACATGAAAGTGGGAGTTGGGCAATAATTTCAGTCTCATGATAGTTATGGGGAGAGCTCTGCTAACACATGACCTACAGAAATAAAGCATCCCTTATGTTTAACATGGAACCTGGCAGGTGCCTACACTTATTTCAGGCAGAGAGACATTTGCTAGGTGACATATTTGTTGTATGGAACTCAATTATTTCTTCCCTGCAGAATGTAGTGATTTAAGAAGCTTCTCTGTCAGTAGGCTTTAGGGGGGAAAATCAGAGGAGACAGTGCCAGTTTGACAGTATAATCACTTAAGACTTGTCCCTGGTCAACACTTAAAAAAACTACCTTCCTGAATAGAGATGCCAGAATATCCACTTTAGTCTAACCATAGTCATAAAGGGGTTCAAGGACTATAAGAACACAGTCCTGACTGCAGTTACTATAATTCTAAAAGTTCATGTTTTAATAAAAACTTCATTCTTATCATTCTTCTGTCAGAATTTTATATATATATATAATACATATATATATTTAAATTATATAATATATATGTGTGTATATATATATCTTTTTAGAAGATCTGATACATACTATTAAATAACATGGCCCACTTAATATTCATTGAACACTTGACTTGATAACTAAAGATTAATAAGTGTCAAAGAATAGAAATATCACAAAGGATATTCACAGATAATAACAGAATTAAACTAGAAATTAATAAGTGAAAGATATCTGGAAACTCCCCAGTAAGAATATGGACCATTCCCCAAACACTGGGAAATTAAGCAACCTGCTTTATTTCCAAGGCGAATAAGAAATATTTTAAACTAAATGAAAATGTAACATACCAAATTTGATGGAATGCTGCTAAAGCAGTCAATGGCAGAAAATTTATAGCATTAAAATGCTTACTTTTATGAAAAGAACAAGGAGCAATATAAACTTCCACTTAAAACACACACACACACACACACACACACACACACACACACACACACACACACACACAGAAAAAGCTTAGCAAATTAAATCCAAAGCAATTAGGGGGAAGTAAGCAAGAAAGTTAACAGCTCTTTAAAAAAAAAGAAGAAAAAGAATTTTAGGACAGAAAATCAAATAAATAAACCCAGAAGTTCTTTTTTTTTTTAAGAACAATAAAAATGATAAATTTCCAAGCCTACTAATGAAAAACAAAGAAAGAAGATACAAATTAGCAATACAGGAATGAAGGGGTATGGAGGAGGTGCCTCTCAACCACAGCACCCAAGACTGAGTAGAATAGTAACTACTGTGAATAATTCTGTATCCACCAATAGTCAGCTTAGAATGTAGATGAAATGGACAGATTCTTTGAAAGATATTAATACAAACTACTAAGCTCACTCAAGAAAAAAATACAGATAACCTGAATGATCCCATATCTATGAAAGAAATTAGATCTGTACTTAAAAACTTCCAAACAAAACCACAGGTAACAGATTTTGCTAGTAAATTCTGTTATGTGTTTAGGGAAAAAATAATACCAATTTTATAGAATTGCTTCCAGAAACTGGAAGTGGAGAGTACTCATTTTATGAGGCCAGCATTACTCAACAATAAATAAAAAAAAAATAGCAGACTCAAGTGAGTTTAAGCCAGGAACGAGGACTAGTTTAGCATTTGATAATCAATCAATGTATATAGTTCTCCATGTTAATTATCTGAAAAAAAAGAGGCATGAAGTCATTTCAATAAATGCATTAAAAAATTGACAAATTATATATTATAAACTGTTTCGTTATTCTTTAAGGATTGTAGTGGGAGCAAAATGCAGAAGAGAAAGAATAAATGTGTAAATGAACTGCTAGCAAGAAAGTAAGATAGCTGGGGTTCATTTGCAGAAAAATGAAGTGATTTTAAGCAGAAAAATAAAACAGGGGATTAAGTGCTTATGAAATTGTTAGAATTCCTGGCAAAGCAGCCTTAGACTGTGGTACTGGGAATGGCACCCAAAAACAACCTCTATGTGTGAATGTCCTTTTCACAGTGAAATAAGAAACACAGTGAGTCTACGGGAATTCCCTGGCGGTCCAGTGCCTAGGACTCCACGCTTAAAGTGTTGAAGACACATGCCATGTCCTTTCTACCTTCTTATTGGCAAGTTAAGGTCAGTGTGACAGTGTGACATGTGACATGAGTCCCCACTGGATGGGATATGGAGCTCCTCCTTGGGGCCTGTTGCAGGGTTGTTTCCTTTGTATCAACCTCAGGACATAGTCATCTGTCAATATTTGAGGCATAAATAAATTATTTACCTGTTAAGAAAATTTTAAAAAAAGAAACAGACCTCATAGAAAAATATTGGTTTTTATAGAAATATTGGGGTTTGTAGAAAGTAGATGAGAATTAAGAGTGTTTGTGAGTTTATGGGACTTCCCTGGTGATCCAGCAGCGGTTAAGACTCCGCGCTTCCACTGCAGGGGCCACGGGTTCGATCCCTGGTCGATAAGATCCCTCGTGCTGCGTGGTGCGGCCAAGGGGGAAAACAAAAGAGTGTTTGTGAGTTTAAACTGGGGAGTTAAGATTAGCGACTTAAGAAAGTATGATGTGCTTTAAATATTATGATGCTGTAACTAATAAAAGTAGCAGTAGGAGATCTGGGGAAATTAACTGTGAAAACAACTAATATATCAACTAATCACAAATAACGTCTGGCTCTTTCCTTGAAGTTATACTGTATACGCTGTGCCCCCCCCCCCATTAATGATTCTAATTTATAGAAAGTAGACATATTCTAGAAGCAGGCAAAATGGAAGGACATTTTATTTTATAAACTGGAAATTACATATAGGGGCTTTTGTGGCGATAGGCAGCATATTCTTGAAAACCCCTCTACAACCAACAAAATAAAAGGGAAGCAGGTGCAAGTGTTAGCTGGAAGGTTCCAGAAAGAAAGGAAAAGAGGAACAATAGAACCAGAGGCCTCTGACTCAATGCGAACAGGAATGGTTTTGGGGGATGTCAGGGCAGGACACAGTAAAATTTGTGAGCTTCCAGGAGCGATGGGGCATGTAGGTCAGAAACATGAAAATAAACGTCTGTGACGGGGCAGGAGACTCAGCAGGGAGAAGCTGATTCTTCCCATTGAAAGGATGCAACAAGCTTTCTGTGGAGGCTCCTGCAAATAAGAGTAAACATAAAAAATAAAGAAAATGAGAATAGGGCTGTGTTACATTGTTGGACCCAAATCCCAGCAGAATACAAACCCTCGAGAGGAAAGCAAGAATGGAGACGGAAGTTATGGCCGGAGGTGGAAGGAGATTCCTGAAGGCATCAGGGTCTGAGTCCCTCCCATCTGTGTGGGCCAATCCAGGGGTTCTGCTATCAAAGAACTGGGTAGAACATGTCCCTCCAGGCGAGAAAGGGGAGGATAAAAGCCTCCAGCTCTGGAGAAGGAAGAGAGGGGAGACCGTGATGAGTGATCAGGTGTAGATACCACAGGTCTTCAGTTCTGACACTGAGCACAAGGAGTGAGTGTGCTAAGCCACCAGAAGGACTTGGAGAGTCCCTGGGGGTCATAGCAGGACTAGTCCCCAAATCCTCATTCCCCAAAACCATTTCACAGGGAAGAAGTCCTGAAGGTCACCTGTGCCTGTGGAGTTCACAGAAAGCAGCTGAGAATTACAAGTGTCTGGGAGAGAGCTTGGGAGAGGGCTGAGGACCGAAGTCAGAAGGGTGGACCCTCCACGCGGGGTCTGAGGGGGGCGCCGCAGGACCACTGGGTGATAAGAAGACCCTCAGCGTCAGGGGCACAGACAGGTCACCGGGAGGACGCACGGAAAGCAGGGCTTCACTGTCTTACCGGGCGTGAGGCGGCGACAGGGAAGCAGCACCACTCCAATTTCACATCCACCACCCCAGGGTTTATTCTACATCCTCCAAGTTACGTCTTGACCTTTATAAAATACGTATTTTTAATTTTGATGAATTCAAAGGACTAGATCTGTTTACTTGCAACTGCCAAAATATAGCAATGTAATAAAATATAAAATACTGGTGCTCAGTAAACTTTGGGAAAGGCTGACATTTTGTATGTTGTGCCCCTAGGTGTTGCTAAAAGTCAGTCCTGACACAAGAGCGCTTCATTTCGTGTTTTATTGCCAAGTGTACTTAAATCTTTGGTCAAGGACATAAAATGTCTGCCTCCTTCTCTCTCCACATGGATTTACAAAGGAGAACATAACTGGCTTTTAGGATGAGTTTGTCTATATGGGATAGAGCAGGAAGATATTAGTATTAAGTCAGCATTTCAAGTACATCTTGGGGAAAAAGCACCAAAGATGACTTCTGTGCCATGCTGTTTTTAATTGACAAGTCCGAAGTATTAATTCCTAAGTGCATATCTGATCAGCTAGATATATACACACACATGTGTACATATATATAATACACACACAACTCATACATACATTCATGTTGATTATTTGCTTCTGCAAAGAAAAAGAAACAATAAAACTGAGAATTAATCAGCAAGGAAACTAGATTGTGAACAGTAATATAATACTACTGTTTATTTTTCTGATTATGTTATAATAAACAAAACTTCAAGTTTGACAGAGGTATGTGGGAGGAAAATAAGTTCCTGAACCAGAAATAATTTAATGTACCATACAAGAATTATTAAAAAGAATGAGCTATATCTTCTTACAAAAATTTCAAAAAAGTAGGCTATGTTTGGATAAGTTATAAAGAAGATTTTTCAATGAAAAAGGTAAAATCAAACGTGTTCTCTATTGCAGATTTGCTTGTTATTATAGAAAGAACTCTCATAGGAAAGAAAAAGCATTATAGTCAAAAAATTACAGAAAAAGGCAAGTAAGAGAATTTTACATAGACTGACACCAGGTGAGAAGAAAAAAAAGATATCAGAGAAGAATGGAGGTATTAAATAAAGCTCACCAAGAAAAAGAGAGGGAAATATGAAAATTGTATTGTCATGAAAAATGGACATTAAAACAAGCAGAAAAAGATGGTGACAAACAGCAGCTATGCAGAAGAGACAAGATTGAAACAGGGTTTGGGTCTGAAATGTCAAGGAAGAAATAAGTGAAATGCTTTGGATAGAACAGACAACAATAGAACAATACAATAAATGCCTAAAAAAGAAAATTATTTACCTTCTGACATAAGAGTGGAAAAAGTAAATAATATAAAAAGAAAGTAAAGTAGGGTCTGAGAGGTCTTCTCCCAGATAACGCTGTCAAGTGCCCTGGGATTTCCCTACCCTTTTTGAGCAGAGCCTTAAGGCTTTAAAAGGCTGAAAGAAAAAAGGTGAAATGTCCAGAGAAAGAAAACAAAAAATAATTTCAGTAAATGAAAGGGAGGGGAGGGTGTGGGTGGGTGACGTCAGCAAAATGGAGGAAAAGGGGGTTTCCGGTGCTCGTCCCTTTGCAGAAACATCTATCCAGGCACGAGAATACCTTTCCGAGAGCCAAGGACTCCATCCAGGTGAGGGATTACGGCCCCTGGGGAGCACAGACGTGAGAGCAGATGCCTGAAGAGGGAGGGAGGGCAGGCGCATCGCCTGCATCAGCTGCATCGCCCAGATGGCCCAGCTGGAGAGAGACGCCTCCCTGTGGGCGGGAGAGTGAAGTGAGCCCCCGGCCCAGGTCACCCGCGTGAACTCTGCTGCTGGGCTGGCCCCTGCGACCCCAGGCACCCGCACACCAAACTCCGGCTGGCCCCCATGGACCCTGGATCCAGTGGACCCAGGGTCCAGGTCTGTACCCAGGACCCACCCCAGCATCCAGAGGTCCCACAGACTGAGGGCCAGGCCCCCCCACGGGCCCAATTGCCAGTCCCCCCTACCCCCAGTGCTAGGCTGGCCACAGTGACTCAGGCTCAAGGCCACCCCAGCACCAGGCTGCCCCCAGGGACCAGACAAGGGCTGGGGGAAAGGGGGAGATGCTGGTCTGAAGGTACACAGTTGCAGTTATGTCGGATGAATAAGTCTACCGTTAATAACACTGTATTGACCATTGGAAATGCACTAGATTTCAGGGCTCTCGCCACAAAGAGCTGGTAACTGTGAGGATATGACATGTTAGCTTGACTGTAATAATCATTTCACTGTGAATGTGTGCGTCAAATCATCATGTTGTACACCTTCAATATGTATGTTTACTTAAAAGTAAAATAAAACAAAATAGGTAAAAATAAAAATTTTTTAAAGGAAATTTTTTGAAAAACCTAGAAATCATGACATTACTAAACACTGATTTAGAAGTGGTATAAAGAAGACTCTCCCTACAATTAAAAAAATGGGCAAGAATGGTAAAATTCTAAATTAATTTCTTAAAAAGTAAAAAAAAAAAAATTCTAATTAGGTGTGTTAGAGAAATTTGCTAAAACCTGACATGAATGGTCCAATGTTTGAATTTAAACAGCTCTATTGAATGCATCAGCTTAAAGAAATACAAAGAACTTTTATCAGATTTCCAAATTAAGCCAGTTTATCTTTACTTCATTGGTGAGAGAACAGTGCCTCTGAAAGACAAATTATCTGAGGCCTCAAGATGGTCCACAGCCATTGCATGATGAAACAGACTTCAGCCCTGATTGTTGGACCCTAAGTCGTTGCTTGTTGCAATAATCCAGGTGCCTTTGCAGTCTCGCCAGTGATTTTCCATTTCAGCCTTTTATTTCTTCTCTTAGCATAAGTGTCATTAGGTAAAATCTTATTACAGACTTTAGAATGACTTTGTCCCAGGTGGTTGATGGAGCCACTAACGTATCTTTCTCATAACTCTTAGTAAAATAAATTTTAAAAAGACAATACAGTCACAGATGTCCTAAGATAGATCGATAGGAGTATCTCTATTAAATAAAAGAGGTGCATGAATTTCTAGAAATTCAAGGTGAATTTCATCCCAGTGATGGATGAAAGAAAAATTATGTCGTAGTCAGCTCAGGCTGCTACAACAAAGTACCATAGACTGAATGCCTTCTAAACAACAGGCATTTGTTTCTTGCACTTCTCGAGGCTGGAAGTTCAAGATTAAGGTGCCAGCAGATTCGGTGTCTGTTGAGAGCCCCTTCCTGGTTCATAGATGGCATCTTCTCACTGTGTCCTCATGTTATAGAAGGGGTGAGGGAGCGCTCGGGGGTCTCTTTTATAAGAGCTAATCCCATTCTTGAAGGCTCCTCGATCATGACCTCATCACCTTCCAAAGACTATCACATTGAGTTTCAGGATTTCACATGAATTTGGGGGATCACATTCTGTGGGTAGCTGTCTACAAAGACACAAGCCGGAAACATCACAGGAGATGTGCAGCGGGGTCAGCCTCTGTGCAGAAAGGGGCTGGTGGATGCTGGGCAAGACCCAGGAGGTACGAAGGGCAGAATGGTGACCAGCTGGAGGACAGCCTGTGTCACAGCCGCAAGGACCACTTCACGACTTCGTGACGGTATTTGCCAAATGTAAACTGAATAAATGGAGCCAGAAAATCAAAGATAAAGAGACATTTCAAACCATTTCTAGAGAGAGAATAATCGTGTACTTAAGAACACAATCCAGATTATCAGCAGCTTTCTCAACGGTAGATTAGGACGGGAAAAGAGAACGGAGCACTGTCTCAGATTTCTCCGGAAATGGTTTTCAATCACGATTATCACTTGCTATGCCATTGGGTGAAATGACTTAATTAGCGTGCTGGGGTCTGCCAGAGCACCCTCAGACGTCCTGATTTGCTAGAACGTCTTATGTGGCCGTGACAGCAAAGGACACAAAATACAATCAGCCAAGGAGACGGTGCTCTGGACAAAGCTCGTAGCAAACCTGACTCAAGCGTCCAGGTGCTCCCCTCCCAGTGGCGTCGCACAGGACACACAGCTTTCCCACTGATGTCAAGCAACACTCTGCAGTGCTGCCAACCAGGGCTCTCACAAGAGCACGGTGTCCAGGGTTTTTACTGGGAAGTCAGTCACGTAGCGTGCAGCCCCTGTGTGGTGGCCTCAGTTGCTGAAGCTCCAGAGCCCAGGAGGATGGCAGCTATTCACCATCTATCGTACTGTCAGCATAAACTGTCTGAACAAACTGGTTCAGTGTGGCTCAAGGCCTCGGGTTTACAGACACGATGAGACAGAATGTTCCAGGAGTTCTGCTCCCAGGAGCTGTCCAACGGCTGAATCTGAAACTGGCCTCTCTAGGGATAAACAGGGTTGGCCCAGCCCAGGCCTGTTGAGTTCACGCTTTCTCACACAGCATGCAGGGTACATTAACGTGGAGACGGCATCCAGGGAAGATTCGCTCCAACTCTAGAGAACAGTGCAGCAAACGCCAAGCAAGGTCACAGAAGACTTAGAGAGCAGTGAGAGGGAATTGTAGAATGAGGATGATGGAGTCGGGAAATACATACCCACAGCAAGGAGCAGGGAGATTGAAGGGATCTGGGAATAAGAAAACTTCGTCACGCATCTGTAGCAACTCAAGGAGGCAATAGAGTCTGACACACAAGGAAGGAAGAAAGGTGTCACCTGCTGTAGGCCTTGATGGGGAAAACAGGCATAAATACCACCAAGTTAAAGTGAATAAAAATGAGGAACTAAGACTGGAAAAGCAGGAGCATTGCATCTGTCTAAACATAGAACTAAGACAAAACGACAGGGAGATTTATGGTCCTGGTTACGAAGGTCATTGCTGCCACACTAACGAAGCTGATCTGAAGAGTGAATTGAGAAGAACATTGAATCCCTTGACTTTATAGCAGGGATCCACACACAATCTGAAAATGGAAATCTGTAGTTAAAAATAATGATTGCAACCCTCCATGTTTTTATAATAAGCTTGGTGTGGGGTTTTTTTTTTTTTTGCTGCATTGGGTCTTCATTGCTGTGCGCAGGCTTTCTCTAGCTGCGGTGAGCGGGGGCTACTCTTCGTTGCAGTGCATGGGCTTCTCATTATGGTGGCTTCTCTTGTTGCAGAGCACGGGCTCTAGGCGCATGGGCTTCAGTAGTTGTAGCTCACGGGCTCGGTAGTTGTGGCACATGGGCTCTAGAGCACAGGCTCAGTAGTTGTGGTGCACCAGCTTAGTTGTTCCACAGCATGTGGGAATCTTCCCAGGCCAGGGATCAAACCCGTGTCCCCTGCACTGGCAGGCAGATTCTTAATCACTGCACCACCAGAAAAGTCCCAATAAGCTTGGTGTTAGTTTAAATACCTTGTAGTAACATGCATCTTAAAATAAAGACACTCATCTCAATTTCAGTATTTCCTTGATCTCTTTCAATTTTTCTTGTAATAAATTCAGTCAAATTAAATTTGATCCTAGAAACAGACTGTATAGAGTATGATCCCATATTTATCACACTGTCTGTTTCCCTCTCTCTTTTTCTTTCTGTTGCTCTGTGTGTTTCTGCCAACATGCCTAGAAAGATTGAGACCTTATTTCTAAATGGTGAGATTCATGGTAAAATTTTGCTCTTATCTTTGTATTTCCCTGCACTGCTGGTGTATTTTTATAATGCTTATGTGGATCACTCTCACAGAAACGCAGTGAGAGATTTATATCCAAATTAGAGGGATGCTCAAGGCGCAAGTGTGGGAGAGACAGGTTCAAAACTGCTCACCTCTGATGCACCTGAAGGCTCAGTCCATCCTTTCCTGTTGTGAGTGTTCCCGTCGGCACCACCCCCGCTAACTGAGTCACCACCGTGCGGGATGTGACTGTTTGTCAGCAGGATTTGCAGTGAGTCACAAAATGCTACTTTAGCACAATCTTTTGCATATAAGGTTCCATTATGTCTTTTTATGATAAATATGTCAAAAATCATTTCATTTGTTGCCAGCTCAAATGCAGTTTCTTAGGTGAGCTCCAGAGCCCTGTGAGATGTAGGGATGCCCGTCTCCACTCTGCCCCCCGGAAAGAAGAACAGGAACAGCAACGTAACAATTTAAATGCAACTTTGTTTTTTAATCACATTGTGATTGAGCATATAATGAAAATAACATATTCCAAGTGGAGTAGCTTTATCAGTTCTTGTGTTTGCCTCGAGGCTAGATACAGTACTCCCTAATCAGCAACCTGTGTAATGAAAATTTGAGACATCTGTGTTTATAATCAGATTATCTCACCACAGCTCTGAGTTGAGAAGATAATATACTTCGTATACATTTTGACTTAACTACATTTTCACTACTCCTTTTAGTCCCTTTTCTGAAAACAGGAAATACAATCTATATTTTCATTGTTTATAAATTAACGTAATTAGTTAAAATCTTCCAAGTCTTCTATAGCATCATTAAGTTGCCATCGTTTTTCTCTCTGTTTAATCATTTTATAATATAAAGATTTGCCATGAAATACCAAACATGGCTTGGCCACGACTAAATGTATATTAACCTAAAACCAAACCCTCAATTTTGCTAATCCCTAGTAATGCAATTCCTAATACCAACTGGATCTGTCTGTTCATGTGTCTTCTATATGCTAATTAAAAATAAAATAGGGCTTTAGGAGAAGAGTCACACAGGGATTTACCCCTGCTTTCAGTCACTATCTCTCCTCCTCATTGGCTTCCTGTGTCCTCACTCAGCACAGTTGCAGACCACCCAGGAGGGGCCAGGGCTGCACATCATTTAGACTAGATATTCACCTTCTTATTTGGCTTTTGGAAAAGAACAAAAGGATTTGCCAACACAGTTTCACGGCGGTAATGGTTCTGAGGAACTCTTTTATGAGGAAATAATCTACTTCATTCTTAGGATATAGAAATTGGCCTCAGACTTATAGTTCATCCACCCGGCAGCTGGGTTCTTGCCTCATAAAATAGTGTGAAGATTCTATTATCACTTAATTAGAAAGCAGGGCATTTACTGCTCCTTTTTGCTTAGTTTTATTCGATGACTCCTAGGTTTACCTCTCTCTTTCAAAAAAAAATCAGTTCAGTCTTGATCAGCATGCGTATAATATGAATTAAAATATGTTTATTTGATTATTTTATGTGTTACCATGAAATCAGATTTTAAATATGCGTTACAAGCGATGACTAATCCAATTAATTCAGACATATAGCCCTGGAGATCTCAAGCTTTCAGAGTATATAAAGAGAAACACAATTCTTATTAACACCGGTTACATAACACGCTTGTGCTCCCTTAAAATTTGAGAATGAGCTCACGAATTGATTCCTTCTTTTTATGCAGACAGGGACCCCAGGGCCAGACAGCAAAATACCCAGGTGTCCTGGAAGTGCCTTTTGTAGGAGAGCTCATGAAGGAGGCTGTCAGGGCAGGAGCTGATCCCTGTGCCTCGTCACCCTGGGAGCTCACAGCACCTGGCAGGGCGGACTTCTGCACCCTGGGTGGTGGGCTTTGAAGTACAGCCAGCAGAATCCCCAGACCCTCTTCTGCCATCACAGGTTTTTCAAGTCTGGTGGCTGCAGTTTGATGGAGTAACAGTTCATAATCTCAGCATTCTACAAGGGGTGATTCCCTGCAGGGCTGGGCTGTATGCTACATTCACAGGATTCTGTGGAGTTTCACAAGAGGCCCCCTTGCCAGAACTTCTCTTATATTTTGAAATGTTTCAGCCACCCAAAGAAGGTAAATACTATTATAATAAACACCCATATGACTTCTCCCAATATATTGGCAAACATTATTATTTTCCCATATATGCTTTAGATTTTAAAATAATAATGAACGTAACAGATATGTCTGTGTTTTTCTCCCACATCCTCTTTTTCTGTTTTCTTCCTACCTTGAACTCTGGTTATTATTCCCATGAATATTTTTAAATAATTTACTTATACACACAGCCATAGTATATGTATGATTGATTTTAGAGTATGCAATAAATGATATATTCATGTAGCCTTCTTGCTCTGAAATAAATGTTAGTGTCCCCCTCCACCCCCCGCCTCAAATTCATATGTTGAAGCCCAAAACCCCAATGAGGTGGGGCCTTTAGGAAGTAATTAGGTTGAGATGAGTTCATGAGGGTGGGGCTCCCATGATGGGATTAGCACCCTTATAAAAAGAGGAAGACAGAGGTCTCTCCACCTGGGGAGGACAAAAGACAGTCGCCTGCAGGCCAGGAACAGGACCGTCACCAGAAACGGAATCTGCCAGCACCTCCATCTTGCCAGCCTCCAAAACTGGGGAAAGAAGCCCCAGCCTGTGGTGCTGTGACAGCAGCCCCAGCAGACTGCGAGCCTCAGCAGAAGCTTGTCCTCAACACACGTTTAACACTTGATCATACACACAGTGTATCTTAGGCTCTTTTATTTGAACCACCACACACAATGTGTCATTATTGACTCATTCTCCTGTTGATAAAAACATTTTTCCAGTTCTTCGCTGTTACAGACTCCGAGCACATTTATCTAAATGTCTTTTACAGCTTGTGTGCATACATTTCTCTAGGATGTATACTAGGAGAGGACTGATGTGTCCCAGAACGTCTTCAAGTAGAGCTGATATTTACTGATATCCCTCCGAGTTTTTGTCAGCAAGATCCAACTTAATCTAAATGGGTGGATGAGTTCCCTTGCTAAGTAATATTCAGCCTTAGCAAAACTTTTATTTTTATTTGCAATTTGTTGGATGTTGCATTGTATCTCACTTCAGTTTGAATTTGCTATTCCCTGCTTACTAATCAGGATGAGGAAATTATTGTTTTGGGAACATAATTTCTTCTTTCTGAATTTCCTTTTCACTTCCTTTGCCTTTCTTCTTCTATCACATTATTAGCCTTGTTTGTTTGTTTTTAGATTTGTATGAATTCTTGTTTAGTCTGGATCCTAAGTTTTTGTCAGTAATGTCAGTGGAAATTATCTTCTTCTACAATGTAGCTTGTATTTTCACTTTGTTCCATTGCTCAGAAGTTTAAAAATTTAATGGAAATAAATGTATCCTTTTTTTTTCTTCTTAGATTTTCCACGTAGTGAGGAAACCCTTCTCTCCCATACAGGAGGTTCACCCCCGCCATCTTATTTTCAGATCTCTGTTGGTATAACTGACCTTTTGCTTCTCTGATACATTTAGGAATAAACTCAGATTTAGTTAATCTCTCTATGGTTCCAGATATGATTGGATTCAGTCAAAAATAAATTTCAGAAGCCCCGTCACCTTTATGAAATTGAGTCTTCCTAGGCATGTGTGATATGTCTTTATTAGTTCTATATTGATGTATTTCAATAATGTTCTTATAATTTTATAAAAGCTTTATGCATTTCCTTTTTTATATTATAGTTATCAGATCTTCCTTCTGTTGTAAATAGTATCTTTTTTACTATTTACCATTTAAAATTAAAAATTCTAACAGGTGTTGAAATTCCATTTATTTTTCATATTAATTCCCTATCAAGCAAATTTACTACACAACTTATTTTTTCTGATTTTTTTCCCTATAGATTTCATTAATTATTCTATGTAAACCATCATTTATTTGTGGAAAAAAATGAAACTTCATTCTTTATTTTTCAATCCTTACATATATTTCCTATATTACATATGCATAATCTGTATATTCATATCTTGAGTATACATTTATATCTTACTTTATTGGTCCTTTCCCATTTATATCACTGTCTACTTTTTGCATTAAAAATTAGTGGCTTGGGGCTTCCCTGGTGGCGCAGTGGTTGAGAATCTGCCTGCCAATGCAGGGGACACGGGCTCGAGCCCTGGTCTGGGAGGATCCCACATGCCGCGGAGCAACTGGGCCCGTGAGCCACAACTACTGAGCCTGCGCGTCTGGAGCCTGTGCTCTGCAACAGGAGAGGCCGCGATAGTGAGTGGCCCCCGCTTGCCGCAACTGGAGAAAGCCCTCGCACAGAAACGAAGACCCAACACAGCCACAAATAAACATATAAATAAATAAAATTAAAAAAAAAAATTAGTGGCTTAAAGCCACTTCCATTTATTATCTCACAGTCTCTGTGGGTCTGAAACCCATAAACGCCTCACCTGAGTTGGGTGGCTCTGGCCTGGGGTCTCTCCTGAGTGTGTGACCCAGATGCAGTGAGAGCTGCAGCCAGTCTTGACTGTGCAATAACATGTTAACACATCTTCCAGTTTGTTTCTTTTATTCTGTTTCTCCTGTTTTCTATGTGTTGACTGTTTCCTTTCACTGACTTTTTTAGAGTGAATAGTATTTACTTGTCTCTCTCTCTTTGGGGAATTTGGATTTGAGTTTGTCATCCCTGGCCCACAGGAAAGAGGCTTTTTTATGTTAATGCTTAGTAACCGTGATGGCTAATTGTATCAAATTGACGGGGCTGAGGGATGCCCAGAGTGGTGGTGAAACAGCATCCCTGGGCATATCTGTGAGGTCGTGTCTGGAGGAGTAGAATGAGTCAAGAGGCTCACTCTCCCTTAAGTGGAAGAGCACCATCCCCTCTGCTGGGGCCTGAACAGAACAAGAAGGCAGAGCGAGGCAAAGTCGCTCTCTCTCCATTGGGATGCCTGTCTTCCCCTGGGCTTGGACATGGGTGCCTTGGTTCTCCGGCCTTCAGAATTACACCCCAAGGTCTCCTGGGTCTCTGACTTGCAGATGGCAGATCATGGGACTTCTTGGCCTTCATAATCACATGAGCCACTTCCTACAGTGAATCTCGTATGTATACTTCTGTGTATCTAATTGGTTCTATTTCTCTGGAGAACCTGACTGTTACACCACGTCTGTCCCCTAAGTGGATCCCACCTGGTCCACAGCGCTGTCAGCCTTTCCCAGTGCAGCCTGTGTCTTCCTTCTGCCCCCAGAGTGGCCAGCCAGCCTCAGCCTCCAGCCTGTCCGCTGTTTGGGATCTGGATCTGGATCCAGTTCCAGGCTGTGTCCTAAAAGGCTTCCTGGGAAACTGGCTGTGCCCTCAAAATGGTCCCACTGAGGTCAGCTCTCAGTTGAGTTGAAGCACCCACCTTTCATGTACCCCATATATCTGGTGCATAGTCTGCATTCAGTAATATGTACTACATAGCTTAATGAACAAATAGCAGGCCTCTGTATACACCGAGGGTCTACACTGTGATAAACTGTTTTCAAAAGCAAGTACTTCAATTTATAGCAATTTAAAATATTTCCACATTTAATTTTTAAATCTCTGGACAGATATAGGTCCCAGTTTGCAATCCATTTACACTTCAGCTTTTAGGAGAAGAGGTATGATTTTAAGGAACACAAGAAAACACCCTCTTTTCTTAGTGATATGCTTTTGAAATATTGCAAATCATTTATTCAAGTTCCTTTTGTTTTAGTCCCTACTAGAAAGGATTCCTAACAAAACGATGTAATAATGTTGTAGGGAAATGAAGGAATTTGGGATCACAAAGCATTTTGGGGAATAAAGAAGCTAAGACAGAAATCCAGGGGACTGGGTTTCCAAGGAGAGGACATCAGGGCATGGAGACACCAGTTGGTGGCCAGGTTCAAGGGAATCTTCCTACAGCTAAAACATGCATGGGAAACCTAGAGGATGGTACACCGTGTGATCGGGTGTGGCCAAGGAGCGATGCTCCCACTGGTCAGTGTTGCCTGGTAATGCATCTGACCCTGCAAACCACCTCTGAGGGCATTTGAAGTCCAGGGACCTGAAACCCATCTCTTTCCTTCCAGGTACCTCAATTGTGCTCATCCTAATGGTCCCACAAGTTTAAGGTGTCAAATCAATCGAGCTTCAGGCAAATGATAGTTTTCGCTTGGAAATTTGTCCTTCATGTCGTTTCGTCTTTATGATATTGGCTTTTAGGCAATAGTCAGAAAAATTGTCAACCTCATGCTTTATTTGCTTATACTCCTTTGTCCATTTAAAGTACAACAGATGGAGATAAAATCCGAGCCACACTTTCCTTCTGACCTACATTCATAAGATGAGTATCCACGTGTGAGCTCTCGTCATCTGAATCAAGTGCATTTTATTTTTTTTAAACTGTGATCACCAATATTTCTTAGAAAAAAGACGGCAGTGGAAGGAAAGGGTCCCTGAATATTTAGAAACTGAAAGGAGCATGGAACCAGCAGTGCAGTATTTCTCTTGCTTATTAAAATGGATTCAGCATAGAACATTATTTTCCCCAAATGCTAAAGATATATATTTCCACAGAGTTTTAAATACCTAAATCAGCTATAATATAAATTTTGCAACTGAAGCATTAAAAAAATAAATTTTCCTCTGGCTAGAAATACGTTGTTCAAACCTCCTTACACACAAACAGACATCTGATTTACTTTTTCATATACCATTCCTTTCAGACAACTATCAGTATAAAATAGTTTAAAATTATCTATCAGGATAAAATTTAACTAGTGGCTGTTTTCAAGAAGTTTTATTTTTAAGTTATACCATGGCTTACTAAGCCTTTTATACATTTGGCTTGGTATTTTTAGATTACTGCATTTATGAAAATTCCATTTTTTGTTATATTTGTCACAAACAGATGGGGCAGAAATGATTTAGCAATTCAAGCAGAGTATTTGCTAAGCAGCTAGATGTTAAGCAGGCGAAGCCTTCAGTGAGGAATGATTCTCCCTCTTTATTTGGTTGCCCCTAGTCTGCATACAGCACATTCTAAAGCTGTTGGTGCAAAAGTGTTTCTGAATTTGGTGCCTCGGTCAAATGGAAGAAAATGCTTATGAAATGTAGAAACATTTTTCTGCAAAGTTATGCTAATTTTCTAACTCAGCTAATTGTATTCTTTTATTCCTAAATGTACTTGGTAGCTCTTATAATGAATAGATGAGATAATTTGCATTAGTTTATCAATTTTGTCTAAAAAGATGCTTATGGAATGCTTGAGTTTATTTGCAGGCAGCTGTATTACTTCCAAATCAAAACATTTCCCTACATAAATCTCCATGTACTCACGTTATAATAACATTAACTTCTGACAGGAGCAGAAGAGGGGGTTACAGACGTTGAGCAACTGGGTCTTTCTGGGTCAGTGAGGCCCATTGCATTTAAACAGAATCTGTCTCTCACTCTCTCTCCCTCTTCAGTCATCTTGTAATCCCTGGCTTCTTTGAGCACAATTTACTTTTGAGATAATTTACTGTTCTGATAAAATATTACTCGCTTTATTGCAAATATAAGTTGAACTCAGTTGAACAAATCCACCCCTGGTATGTGCTGAATAACTTTCTAGACATTAAAAATGCAGTGATGCAGGAGAAGCAACCGTATTTATAAATATTTCTAGTATCGCAGTGCCCCCTTATCCGTGGTTCCAGGTACCCAAGGTCAATCACTGTTAGAAGATGGTAAATAGAAAATTCCAAAAGTAAGCAATTCATAAGTTTTTAATTGTGCATCATCTGAGCGTCGTGATGAAATCTTGCTCCGTCGCACCTGGGACGTGGATCATCTCCATAGCAGCATGTCCCACCCCCGTCGGTCACTTAGTAGCCGCTCGATGATCAGACAGACTGTCCTGGTATCACAGCTTGTGCTCAAGTGACCCTTCTTTTACCTAATAATGGCCCCAAAGTGCTAGAGGAGTGATGCTGGGAATTCGGATATTCTCTTGCTGTGCGTAATTTATAAATTAAACTTTATCACAGGGATGTTTGGACAGGAACAGGACATAGTGTATATAGGCTTCTATACCACCCGTGCTTTCAGGCATCCACTGGGGGTCTTGGAACAAACGTAACCCCCGAGGATAAGGGGGTTCAACTCTACGCAATCAGTGTTGATGCAGGTAAATAGCGTTACTCCAGAATCTGGGCAAAGGGCTAGCAGCAGGAGGGAAGAGTTAGAAATCCGGGTATGTCCTGCAACTTAATTCCTGGAATCAGTTCTTTGTTATAAATAAAATGCAAAGGCCTGTGGAAGGAATAGGTAACCACGCTATTTCTTTGCCAGCCTGAGATACCTCTTCCCGTCCCAGGTATCCTTATCTGTGGGATGCGGACGGAGCTTTTTGCAGTCACACAACATTTAATTCATTAGCTATTTTGTTTAGTGTTTGTTATTAATGACTGCTTACCATTTTAAAAATATTTTAATGACAAAATCATGCCACAAAACACAATATTTACATAATAATAGTCTTGATAATATGGAAGTTTTCTTTAAAAAAATATGTTTCTCCAAGTGATAGTTCATTCCTCTGTGTGTCTTTATTTCAGATGTCATGAAGTGTGAAAAATTTGAACCTCTAAGCACTCATTAGTGGTCACTTGTAAAACTACTGTTATGATAATAATGTAATATCAAGAGTAACAAAAAGAAGCTTCTCATGGTGGGGAAATTGCAGCATGGAAGAGAGGAATGTTTTATCTCCTTCGGGCATTTTTAATCAGCATTTGCTAGTATCAGTGACCCTGTTGGAGCTCAGGCCATCTGAGGTGAAAGTGTCTCAGCTCCTCACACATAATTGTCCCAACAGATAAAATAAACAGGGACGGTTGCGGGGAGGAGGGGAGACGGAAGGTGTCATGACATGTTTAGTTCCTTACTGCCAGGCTGGAGGACCGGCTTCCCAGGGATCGGAGGGTGTGTTTGTCTGCATGTCAGACCTGAAGAAAGATGCCGCCATAGCCACTGGCTCTGAAGGTAGCTCTTAAAGATCAGTTGTTGGCCCCAATTACAGAACGAGTATTACAGTGGTGGCAGGATGCCCAGGTATGTGGACGTGTGCCGTGTATGGCGACTGAAGACTAGGTACCTTCATCACCCGAGCAGAACCAAGGAGATGGGCATTCAAGTCCCCGTAGCAAGGGGCTTAGGATCCAGACCCCGTCGGTTTCACTTGAAAGCCTGAAATCCTACTAGCTGTGCTGGCCGGCCTTTGGTTAAATATAAGCAAATAGAAAGTGGAGTCTTTCGAATGAGACCCAAGAATCACAAAAGATAATCCAAGTCTTGGCCGGCTTATTGCCGACTACCTCCAAAACTTGGCTCTAGGAAGTAGTTTTATTTCTAAGTAAAATGAGTTCACATCCTGAGATTACAAATGAAATGCAATCTCTTTTATATCTGCCTATTTATATGTGTTACTTGCGTCTTTGCTTATATTTTGAGGTCCACAAAATATCTCAATTACAATTCAGGAAAGTTTATTATTCTGCAGTAATATATTCAACTGGGGAAAATCGATTTCTGCATATGTAAAACCCGAGCCGGTCTTTCTCATAAAGATGTAAGAATTATAACATCTGTGGTGTAGACAGTTTTTCCCAGTAACATTATTAGGTATGCTACAAGTGAAGCTGGCAGCAGTTTTCTGCCATTGAAGCATACCGTAATTAACTGCATAACGCTTCTTCACATCTCCTAAATTACCGTTCCGTGCGCTTCCCACGCTGCCGCCCTGGAAAACCTCGTCACTGGAATCGGTGAGAACGAGAGGGGCATTGCTTGGCCTAATTCTACCTGCCGGGAGGCAGGAAATCACCGCTGGGCAAAATAAAGCCCTTGCAACCATCAGATGCCCCAGGCGATCTGGGAGTTTCCGTTAACCCTTCACAATTTCTCAGGCGATGAAAACCAGGCACAGTGGTCACTTTCTGAGTACTGCCCCCGTGGCTGACATGTGCAGCTCGATAGACTTTACCCGGCACCCTTATAGAACGAAGTGTTTCTTTTTGTGCGAAGCTCTTTGAGGCCGACTCCGCCTTGGGCTTTTAGCCGACCGCTACTGCCCGGCTTTTTCAGCACAGAATGTGAGGCAGTGGCCGCTGAATCTCTCCAGGTGTGCAAGCCGTTTCTTGTGACGAATGTGTCCCTGCTCCGTGGGCGGTGCCGCCGCCGCGACGCCCCCCAGGAACAAGGAGCTCAAGGCCGAGCGAGTGCCCCGGCGCAGCCTCTGGCCACAAGGGGGCAGCCGAGGAGAGCCCGCGCCTTCCCGAGGACGGCGGCGGGAGAGCGAAGGGGCTGATGGGAAGCCGTTTCCTGGGCCCGCCCTGCCGCCTGAGGGGCCGCTGCGCAGTCCTGTGAGAGGCGGGAAGCCGGCGGCCCTGCCGTGTGAAGTAGCGTTCTCCGAGCCCGCCGCCGACGCCGTGTGAAGTAGCGCGCGATGGGCCTCGGAAGCTCTCAGCAGCACGCAGAAAAGCACCGTGCGCGCCAGTGAGGTCAGTGAAGAGATCAAGGGGCCTTTCGCGAGTATTTATTGCTTCTCTTCTATACTGCTACTGCAAGACGCCTTACAATTTTTCTCTTCCTTTATGGCTGGGTTGGTTTTTTTTTTTCTTTTTTTTTGCCTTTTTAAATTTAGAAATAATTGTAGATTCACAGGGCTTTGCAGAGAAATACACAGGGCTGTCCTGCGTGCGCTTCACCCACTGTCCTTCAGCATTAACACCTGGCGGACCGTAGAGCAGGATCCAGGGCAGGAAACGGACTCGCGCGGAGCCCAGGAGCTTCCTTAGGGCCGCCGGTTATGCACGCGCTCCGGTGTCTGTGTATCGGGGGAAGAGTGTGGGAGAGGACATTGAATTACGGAGGGAAGGTAGTCAGGCCGTCACGTTCAATGCCATGTTAGCTGTAGGTTTTTCGTTTTTCTCTTTATCAAGTCGGGAAGTCCTGTCTAACTATCTAGGGAGTTTTTGTCATGAATCAGTGTTGCTCTTTGTCAGAGACCTTTCTACCGCAGGTGCTGTGATCATGTGACCTTCTTTAAGATGGTTGATAGGGTGAATTACATAGATTGATTTTCAAATATGAAAGCAGCCTGCATACCTGGAACAAATCCCACACAATTCAATTTGGTAAGATTCAGTTGAGTTTATTGAGGATTATCCCAGCCAATGTTATGAGAGCTATTGGTCTGTAGTTTCTTTCTTTCTCTCTTTCGTTTTTTGAATTGTCTTTAGTTTTAGTTTCAGGGTGACGCTGGCTTCTTTTTGTTGTTGTTGTTTGTTGTTGATTTATTTGGCTGCGCCTGGTGTTAGTTGCGGCAGGCGGGCTCTAGCTCCCCCCGACCAGGGATCGAACCCAGGCCCCCTGCGCTGGGAGCGCGGAGGCTTAGCCACCAGACCGCCAGGGAAGGAAGTCCCCGTGCTGGCTTCTTAAGATGAGTTGAGAGTTATCCATCCATCCCTCTACCATTCTAGAAGAAATTGTGTAAAATTACTGTTAATTCTTGTTGGTGGAGTGTTTGATAATATTCTCCAGGGAAATCATCTGAGTTTGGACATTTCTACCAGGCTTTGTGCCTTCCTGGTGTGCTACACATTACTCACTCAGGTGTAGCTTTGAATACAAGTGCCGTAGAATGCTGGGATTTGTTTACAGAAAAACAGCCTTAAGAATATTTTTTTAAAAAGGTTGACATTGGATTTGGATTTGATCCCACATAATTAACATTTACGGAAAGCATGTGACATTCTGGTAAGAGAAAGTGAGACTGTTACATTGTTAGACTCCAGCGAACAAAAGTTTGCACGATAGGGGTGTCTATTAACAGATGTGAATGGAGAAATAAAACCCACGAAGGCTTACATTTTCAAACAATCGTGAATTTGGCAATAGCGTAAAAAATGCAACATAATAGAACTACTGTAAAGTAGTACTAATGACAGAAATTAGTGTTGTTAAGAAAGATTGATGAAGAACTACTTACTATTCTTCCTTCTGTGGAAATGTTTTTATTTTATCATTTTAATAGTAAGCATATCACTTAAATAGATAATAACTATGTTTTATCTATAAGGGCTTGATTCCTAAATTATGAACTTTTGAAATGTAGGAAAATGATTTATTTAGCCTAAAAAGTGCATTCTAATTAGAAATATATAATTATATAGAGATAATATATATGTAATTTTTATTTTTATAATTTATATTATTATATAGTATATATAGTATATATTTCTATATTATGTAAATAGACATTTATATATTATATATAACATACAATAATTTAAATATATTCTATATATTATATAGTTATGTAAAGAAGCATATAATCTATATATTACATAATACAATTATTTATGTATAATTTGTCTTTATTGAATATATATCATCTTCGCTGTATAAGCAAATGCACAAAGTCTTCTAACCCTTCTTCCCATCCGTCTAATTCTGATGAGATACAGCTGAGCATGAGTCTGGACAGTTCACAGAAAAGCATCAGTGACAGTAGGATTCACAAGAAGCTACTATTTTGGAGCTCTGAACAGCTTTTCATATTATGTTCCCTTATTTGTTGTTGGAAGGGGTTGAACAGAAGGGTTGCTGAGGGCATTTTTACCCATATATGTGAGTTACGCCTATTAATTATAATTAACAGTGACTGTCATGCAAGAAGTCTATGGGAGATTTAAACTCTATTTACCAGAACTTAAAACTGTAGAGTCATTTTCTCTCATCCCTTTCTGCATTTATATGTATTCCACAACCACTGTTTTTCTTACTTCAAATTTTATTTTTTTTCCTCTACATTTTTTTATTAATGGTATTTGCAAGAACAGAGGCACTCCTGTCCTCATGCCCGGTTGGCCTTTCTCTGTGTCCCAACCACACCCTCACAGGGCTTTCATGATGTTTTCATGCCAAGCTCCATTTCAGAAAATGTTGACCTCGTGGGATGAGATATTTGTTAGGGGATAACAAACGTAAAACCAGTTTGAAAAGTATCGATGATCTGTGCTCTGATTATATACAAAATCTAGTGTAATATGCGATTAACCAAAAAATGCAGTGTTAATGATAGACATCCTTATTTAATTAAATGAGTTATTATTAAATAGTGTATACTGTAAGCAACTCTCCTAGGGCAGTTCTAAGGTAATAAGCATATTACCCATATTTAATATTGTAGCACTCATATTCAGAGGAATATTCGTCATATTCAGAGGAATTTCATATTACATATCTTTAAAAATATTCATATATATCTACATATCTAGGTTTTCCTTTAACCAAATATTGACTTTTTAAAAATGAAACAAGTTATCTACAGTGCTTATCTGACCACTTCTGATTCTGGGTAAAAGCTCTATCAGCCTCAACTTTAATACTTGCACTCTGTCCCTCTTTTTTGGAGCCCCTACTTTTCACCTTCTCTTAACAATACCTTTGGTGCAAACACAAAATGATTCTAGTAAAATGTAAAACATCATAGCCATGGACTTGGCCCTTGTGTTTGTGAGAACTCAACGTGAGTGTCCAAAAGAACGTAAGTCTGGGGTAACAGGGACCAAAAGAAACTGTGGCTTCAGATTTTGTATCCTTAACATTTAACAATATTCAGTTTTGTTGGAAGAGAATCACAATAACCTTCTTGGAAGGGGACTCAGGGTTCTGCTGGGAAGGGGCCAGACTTCACGCACACACTGTGGCATCCTTCATTCCTGCAAATTGCCCTGAATTCTCTCAGGGAGCCAATGGCATTTTCCCACATTTCAGCACCATTGGGGATGCCTGATTCCTTGAAAAAAAAAGACATGCAACAAATGTAAATTAGGCGATTACGAGACAATTTCCTATTATTCATGTAGACTCCATGTAAACAGGAAAATCCATTTATATCCTATCTTACTAGGATGACCCCCTCTGCCTTCCCACCACTCCTACCGTACACTTCTTCCATGCTGATTAAATAAAACTTAAAATGAGCACACACAAGCAAATTCCTAATTCACCACCATTGATCTCATGGCTCAGGAAAATCACCTGGGGGTTAAACCTCAGCAGCTCGCACAGCCTGTGCTACACTGGGGTGTGTCTCTCCCGTCGCTGGTGTGTCTCTCCCATCGCTGGTGTGTCTCTCCCGTCGCTGGTGTGTCTCTCCCGTCACTGGTGTGCGTGTCTCTCCTGCATGCACGGCTCCGGGAGAGTCTGAGATCCCCATGGTTTATGCAGAGTTAGGGTGTCCCCTTCTCTGGCCCTCTCCATCATCCGCCCTACATGTTCTGCTACCCAGAGGCCCATTCTCTTGCCTCCCCTGGTTTTTCTTGCCCTTGCGATGTGTCTGTCGGGAGACCTGTCCTGACGGGTCCTGACAGAAGGAAAACCAACCAGACCATAGCTCACCTACCTCCTTGTGGGTCACTTCAGAAATGCCCCAGGAGAGTTGCTTATAGTATGCACCATTTAATAATCATTGATTTAATTAAATAGGAGGTCTATCATTAACATTGCATTTTTTGGTTAATAGCATATTACCCATATTAGATTTTTTATATAATCAGAGCACATAATATATTTTTATATAATCATTCCCACATATTCTACTTGCATTTTTCATGTTGGTTTTGTTTTTGTTTTTAACTTTTCAGCATCTAAAGGTGGTGGTATTTTGTATTTTGTCCACTTTTTAGCTGGACTCACCCACAGAGAGGCTGTGATGGGCTGATGGTGCCCTGACTTTGAAGACAACTTCTCAGCTCAGTTCCCAGCAGGCATTTCTGCTGATAAAAATATCAAAACAGACATGTGCAGGCAAGTGTTCAGACCCTTAATTCCTACCACTCATTCAGGTATTCCGGCCAAACCCTCCCAGCTGATCTTGCTTTCATTATTTTTTGCACAGACATCATTCAGTTCATCACCAACATTAGACAAGATCTTTTAAAATGCATCCCATCCATATAGGTATCAAACTAAACGAAGCAGCTATTATTTTTACCTCGTCTAATGCCTGCAAATGGTTCCCCACAAGCCCCAAGGGCATCCTCTTATCTAAGGAAAGCTACACCATTGTCCCCTTCACAACGCTCACACACACCTGGCTGAAGTCCCGACCCTTACCTGTGCATAGGATGCTTTCAGTCAGCACTGGTCCGTTTTCACGTGCATATAGGTTGGCACGTGTGGGCGCTGCCAGCTGCCTGTGATGCTGCTGATGATGATGAGGAGAGCAAACCCCCCCTTTGAGTTAAAAGCCCTGAATCATCTGGCTCCTCATGACCTTTGACCTCAGCACCTCTGTCTCTCAGGTGCTAGCTCAGCTCCAGCCGCACCTGCTCCCCCGCTGCTCCCAGGCCCACCACAGGCCTTCCGCCCGCCCCCCCTTCTGCCCGCTGTGCTCTCTTCCCGGGGTCTCTGCCCAAATGTCACATGATCTGGAATGTGGTCAATGGCCAACCTAAGAAATATTCATATTTGCTCTTGTCATCTGTAACTACACATCACTTTGCACATATGCTTATTTATCGTCCACGTTGCTACTGGAATATTTGCTCTATAAGGACTGGGCCCTGTTCTGCTTATTGCTCCACCTGCCTGTGGAAAACAGGCCAGAGCTGTGCTTGTACGTGAGCAGCACAAGGATGGTGTTCGATAGGTGCCGGTTAAGGATGAATGAAGAAGGAAAGAGTATCCGTGTGGCTTAGTTAGTAATTACAGTAATGAAAAGAGCATCTGTATACACAACTGACAAATATCTGTGTTCAGCACTTTGAGGTTCCACTGCAAGTCACTGAACATGAACATGTCGGACACGGACAGGAATTTTATTTTTAATTAGACTTTAATCCCTCCTTCACCCCATGGACACCTCCTTCCTTAACATTTATGCTGAAATCTTATCTGCTATATTCTCAGAAAACCAGACTGTGAAACACTGTGGCCTTTCCAGCCAAAACGCCATCCAAGACACACACACACACACACACACACACACACACACACGACTTCAGGTGGATTCAATACTTAAATGTGGGAAAGAATCACCTTTAGACTATCTGTATGATGAAGTTCTTAACTTTAAAGTAAATGAAATAGACAGAGACAAGCCACAAACAGGGGAAGATATAGCCTACATTGATTAATATCCACAACACAGAAACACTCCAAGTTATCATGTAGGCATGTAAACAGTCCATAAGGAGAAAAAAAAAGAAACAGGTGTGTCACTGAGGATTAATTATATTTGATCCATAAACCTGTGAAAAATGCTCAACCTGATAATATTAGAGATATGCAGATTGAAGCCAAAATGAGATACCATTTCAAACTATAGGCACAACTTTAAAGGTTGACCAATACCTAACACTGAGGAGGAGGTGGAGCAAATACAATTCTTATTCACTGCTAGAAAGCTGAAATTGGTACAGTCGCTTTGGAAAATGATTTGGCATTTCTTGGTAAATTTGAGCATATAACATATGTGTTATCTGCCACATAGCCATTCTACTTCAGAGTATCTTTCCTGCAGAAACTCTCTCAAATCCATGCCAGAAGACACGTCTAAGAATGCTTATAGGATCATTGTTCATAACGTCCCCCCATTGGAAACAACTGTAACTCTTGCAACAGAGTCAACTCTGGTCCAGCCACAGAATGGAAGCCCACAGGGAAAATGGATGTGCCGTGGGTCCAGGTGTCGGCGTGGATGTGCCTCCCAGCACTGAGACAGGTGAGCCACAGAAAAAAGCAGACAGGTGGAGTCCCTTTACATAACATCCAAAAATAAACAAAACTGAGCAAAATAAATTGTAAGGAGAAATAACTGTAAGTGGGTGTAGTAGGACAATTAACACAGAATTCACGATAAGGTGGTCTCTGGGGAAGGCAGAAGGAAAGCAGCTACAGTTGGGAAAGACTGCACCCCCAGTGTGTAATTCGCTAGCTATGCTTGTATACCTAAGTAATAGTATAGAGTATTTTGCAGATATTTATTTTTTATCTTTCATGAATATTTAAAATAAAACATACATTTTATTATTCTGTTCTGCATCGAATTTTCCATTTTGTGAAAGATATCACGTTAAGTATGGACATGCTCTCTGTATGTAATGCTAATTTTTTAGCAATTCCGTGATGTAAGGCAATAAAGAAGCATGATGTCCAAGGCAGAGCCCTAAATGAAGATGGCGTGGCTGAGATGAAGGCCCACCAGTCAGCACTGCCCTCCTTTCCCTGTGTTGCTGTGCTGAACTACTTGTTTATTTTAATTGCCTTCTTCCTGATGATCGCACGTTGAAACATTCTTGCTGGGGTATTAACGTCTCAGATGCCTTGGGATTGTGTAGCGGGAAGACCGCAAAGCGAGTGTTTGTTTTGGTGGAAAAACAGTTGGCTGTGAAGTCCTGGGTTAAAATCCTTTCTTTGACTTTGGACAGATCACTTTGCCTTGCTAACTTTAAAATAACTCATAGTTAAAAGTGGGATAGTGAGTGATATCTACCCTGAATAGTTGGAGGAAGAAGAGGGATACAATTATCTCTTGTTTATCCTGTCCTCCAAAGGGAGAGAAAAAATGTCCAATCAGTTACTAGATCCATGTCCTCCCCCTTTGTCACTTAGTAGCCGCTCAGTTACCAGACGGACTGTCACCCATGGGGCAGTGCTTGTGCTCAAGTGACCCTAACTTTACTGAATAATGGCCCCAGAGCACAAGAAGAGTGATGCTGGCGATTCCAGTACGCCGAGGAGAAGCCCTACAGCGCTTCCTTTAAGTGAAAAGGCGAAAGTTCTGGACTTAATAAGGAAAGAAAAAAATTGTATTCTGAAGCTGCTAAGATCTACAGTGAGAACAAATTGTCTATCTGTGAAATTGTGAAGAAGGAAAAAGAAATTCATGCTAGTTTTGCTGTCACACCTCAAACTGCAAAAGTTACAGCCACAATACATGATAAGTGCTTAGTTAAGATGGAAAATGCATTAAATTTGTATAATAAGCTATTTTGAGAGAGAGGCAACATTCACGTAGCTTTCATTACAATATATTGTTATAATTGTTTTATTTAACTATTATTGTTAATCTTTTAGTGTGCCTAACTTATACAGTAAGCTTTATCATAGATATGTGTGTGTAGAAAACAACACGGATATACTAGAGTTCAGTCTTATCTCTGGCTTCTGGCATCCACTGGGGGTCTTGGAACGTATCGCCCGTGGATAAGGAGAGGCGACTATAGGACCTTTTTTGCCTGTTGGTTTAGTGCACGAGAGGCAGGTGGTAATCTTAGCATAAAGTGCAATGGAAACCATCATTGTGCCTCCTTGTACATGTATTTCTCCTTTGAAAACCAAGACTTCTAAATAAACAGAACTGAAAATTGTGGGTATCTGAAAGACAAAATATGAAAATAGATTCTTAGGTTTCATAGTAGGAGAAGCCACTCTCGTTTTTGCTTCCTGATAATGACCTTCATATTTTGGCTGAGGGAGAAAGTGATGGTTTCTGATTCAGAGTATATGCCAAAGCCCATAGAACTGTATATCAGCTTTCCCATGTGTTATTAGTCAGCTGGTCCCACAACTGAATCTTCACAACCTCGCCCTCTTTCTATAAAGCCAGCCGCTCCTGGGTTATAAATACTGGAAAAGATAAACAAATTCCATGGGTGTAAGATCATTGTCCAACTCCTCTGTCTCCAAAATGAGCTCCAGGGTGGGGAGTATTGTGTGTGTATACCATGACAGTGAAAAGGGCATTCTATAAGGGAGCAGCATTGCAAACAGAAAATCGTAGCTATATCTAGAAAAGCTGTCTATTCCAGTGATGAAAAAGTGTTATGCCTCCTTCACAAAATGCGTCCAATGGGATCAGCCTGCCACCAGGTGGGTAGGTGATCTCCCCAAGCCATGATGCCACACCATTGGCCTCTGCTGTTGGCCACGTCTCTGTGCCTGTTGACCGTGGCAGTGATCTGCTCAGTCTTGCTGGGGAGTCTGTGCTGTTGAACCAGTGTAGACTCCACTTCTCCACAGGTACGAGCAGTTTGCACCTAAACACCGTGAGCAAACACTGTTGTGGCTGGGGAAACGGAGAACTGACCTCAGTGGAATGGGCAGGATGAGCCCCCTGATTACTTAATATCTCATTGAAGTTAGTGTCCTTCCTGAGCATTTAAATGGCATACCCCACCTACTTTAATACATCCCATATGCCTCTTGGCCATATTTTTTTCCACCAGTTCTCCAATTTTGTCTTCCTAAATCATTGACTATTTGGCTAAACCATAATTCAAACAAGATTTCTACCTCTGGGCATCTCTGTATCTGGAAAAAGGGGAAAACAAGATTGATTGATTGATTGATTGTTTAATGATAAGCATTTATGGCTTATATGTCTTTTATTTATTGTTTTTTTATTGGAGTATAGTTGCTTTCCAATGTTGTGTTAGTTTCTGCTGTACAGTGAAGTGAATCAATTATATGTATACACACATCCCTTCCCTCTTGGACCTCCTTCCCTCCCCCCATCCCACCCATCTAGGTCATCACAGAGCACTGAGCTGAGCTCCCTGTGCTATACAGCAGGTTCCCACTAGCTATCTGTTTTGCACACGGTAGTGTATATATGACAATCCTAATCTCCCAATTCGTCCCACCCTCCCTTCCCTACTGTGTCCACATATCCGTTCTCTACTTCTGCATCTCTATTCCTGCCCTGCAAATAGTTTCATCTGTACCATTTTTCTAGACTCCACACATATGCGTTAATATATATTTGTTTTTCTCTTTTTGACTTATTTCACTCTGTATGACAGACTCTAGGTCTGTCCACCTCACTACAAGTGACCCAATTTTGTTTCTTTTTATGGCTGAGTAATATTCCATTGTATATATGCACCACATCTTCTTTATCCATTCGTCTGTCGATGGGCATTTAGGTTGCTTCAATGACCTGGCTATTGTAAATAGTGCTGCAATGAGCATTGGGGTGCATGTGCTTTTTTGAATTATGGTTTTCTCTGGGTATATGCCCAGTAGTGGGATTGCTGGGTCGTATGGTAGTTCTATTTTTAGTTTTTTAAGAAACCTCCATACTGTTCTGCATAGTGGCTGTATCAATTTACATTCCCACTGACAGTGCAAGAGGGTTCCCTTTTCTCCACACCCTCTCCAGCATTTATTTTTTGTAGATTTTGTGATGATGGCCATTCTGACTAGTGTGAGGTGATACCTCATTGTGGTTTTGATTTGCATTTCTCTAAGAATTGGTGATATTGAGCATCTTTTCTTGTGCCTCTTGGCCATCTGTACGTCTTCTTTGGAGAAATGTCTATTTAGGTCTTTCACCCATTTTTTGATTGGGTTGTTTGTTTTTTTGATATTGAGCTGCATGAGCTGTTTGTATATTTTGGAGATTAATCCTTTGTCAGTTGCTTCATTTGCAAATATTTGCTCACATTCTGAGGGTTGTCTTTTTGTCTTGTTTATGGTTTCCTTTGCTGTGCAAAAGCTTTTAAGTTTCATTAGGTCCCATTTGTTTATTTTTGTTTTTATTTTCAAAATTTTGTGTAATAGGTAGATTTCTACTCACCACACCCCTTCTTCTTGTTAGTGGAATGCTAGTCTTACAGCATTCCGTTTCTTGCTGGTGGCTGCTACCAGGACAGTGTGAATAATCATCAGTAAAGCAAGCCTGGATATTTCCCCACACACACAATCAACTGTTCACAGCGAAGTACTCATAAATCATTGGTGCCCGTTGAGAAAAAACAGCAATGTAACAGAAATCAATGCCATGAGACTCTGAGCCACCTGTTAATTCAACTTATTTAGGACTTCAAGAACTGCTCAAGCATAACGTGTATATATATATATTATATCTCAGCTATCGGGGTATCTCTCAGCACAGTCAGGTTGACACGTACAAGTAACCATCACACATGGAATGGAGAAATGGGCAGTGAACCAGAGCACAGATCGGCAGCTTGCTCCATGATTAATACTACCTGACTAATGATTGTTAGCCTGAGAATTGGGCATTTTAATTTTCGTGTCTTTTTTTAAATTTTGTGTTTATGAGGTTTCTTTAATCTCATCCTTGATAATTTTTTTTTAAAGGCAATTTGACTAATTTTTTTTTTTAATTTATTTATTTTTATGGCTGTGTTGGGTCTTCATTTCTGTGCAAGGGCTTTCTCTAGTTGTGGCAAGCGGGGGCCACTCCTCATCGCGGTGCGCGGGCCTCTCACTATCACCGCCTCTCCTGTTGCGGAGCACAGGCTCCAGACGCGCAGGCTCAGTAATTGTGGCTCATGGGCGTAGTTGCTCCGCGGCATGTGGGATCTTCCCAGACCAGGGCTCGAACCCGTGTCCCCTGCATTGGCAGGCAGACTCTCAACCACTGCGCCACCAGGGAAGCCCCATCCTTGATAATTTTTTAAGTCCATTTAAAACCTTGAAAGATGGGCCTGTGTTCACCATTGAAATTGCCCGTGCTACTTTTTATTTTTAGCATCTGTTTCTCATTCGTTTTTGATGTGAGTTTTAGTCACAGCATTTCACAGTTTTTTAATGGCATTATTTTAACAATATGGGACATATTGTCATACATTAGTGTTCCTTTCCTCCGTTTTGAAAATGCAGAGAAATAAACAGAAACTAGGCATTTACAAATTTTTCATTCTATTTATCCACCCATCCATTCAACAAACAGCTATCATGTCATCCTGCAGACACTAAGATAAATAAAACATAATTACTGTACTCAGGCAGCCAAAACATCTACTACAGAGGGAAAAACAATGCTGACGACATCAGTAATACGAGTTCCTGACCCATATGTAGAAATACACAGGTGCTTGATTCTGCACAAATAGCAGCTGATTTTATTCCTTCGTGCCCACAAATTTTTGTGCTATGGAATAAAAATAGAAACCGATCTCTAGGGTCACTTCTAAATATTAACCTCCAGATTAACTGTGCCTCTTTGAATCCTGTGCCCCAGCCAAGCCCTTTTAATATCTCATTTACAAGATGTAAATACACCCAGATTCATGACAACATTGGGGTGTCTTACACTAGCCATCCTGGTGTTTGGCTGAACCCGTATGTTTTGACGCAGTTCAGCAACATTCAAGGGAGACTTGTGAGCCCCTATTATATTCCAACCACTGTAAGATTCCTAAGATAGTAAAGCGCTATCTACTCTGGACATTTGCGTTTGTTTACGTGCAGCAGTGATAACACTGCAGGATGGGAACCGTGGAGCCGAAAGAGCAGCGTGAGAGGTCCCGGGGTCAGGACACCTGAAACTCAGCCCCACCTGTGCTTTTCAAGTACGTGAAGAAATATGGCAGATGCTTTTAGAGGGGCCTGGCATAGAGCAAGTGCTCGATTAATGGTAGCTCACATTATATCATATTATATCGTGACCGCAGTTAGAATTCTTACAGCAAATTCATGCATGACACAAAAGCACAGCACAGTGATGTACAGTATATCTGCAGTAAAATATAACCTGACACGAGCATTAGGCCTTTTGTTGCAGTCTACAGGTCCTTTGTTTGGTCTCTGGCGCTCACGCTGGAGACTTCCTGTTGGTCCAGACCCAAGCTCACTGGCCGCCTCCTCTGTCCCTCGCTCCTTCTAAGGAGCCCGCCACTGAACTTTTTTATTTTTTGGTTGTTGATTTTTTTTAGTTCTAAACTTTTCCTTTGGTTCTTTTTTCATATCTGAGACGTTTTATTTTTTTCATTTGTTTCCAGTTTGTGTCACCCACTGAAGCATTTTGAGGGCGGTTGCCTTAAAGTATCATATAATTCGAACACTGGTCACCTCACTCTTGACACATCTGACTCTTGATTGATTGTCCTATTCATTCAGTTTGAGACTTTCTCTTTCTTGTATGACATGTGACTTTCACTTGAAATCTGGACATTTTTGTGTTGTTTTATGCGAGTTTGGATCCTATTGAAACCTTCTGCTTCAGCTGGCTTTCTCCAACGCCATCTAGCTAGAGACTAGGAAGGCGCTGCCTCGTGACTGACCAGTGGGGATAGAAGTCTGGCTTCCCCCCCAGCCTGCCTTTACACCAATGGTGTGTGCGTGGGGTACTCCTTCCTACAGGTAGCAGGGGCACTCTGGCTGGCAGGTGTGCCTCAGAACTGCACCCGTGTGCCCTACGGGGACCCACAAGGGTTTGGGGTGCCTCAAGAGGGTGGAAATTCAGAGGGTGACTTGGCTTTTTCTGCCCTGGGTGGTAGCAGGGCACCATTTTTCCTGTGGTGTTTGGCTGGAGTATAGAAGTTATGATCTAAAAGCTTTTTGTCCAGCTGGGCTTTCCCATTTCTAAGGCCAGAGAGAACAGCTTTTTGTTGGGGTTGCTTTTCTTCATTCCCATCGGAATTTCTCCAACTCTGATTCAGGATTAAATAAGGTAAAAGAAGGCCCAGGAAACTTACCACCATGTCATTCCTTGGGTCCTAAGGCCCCAGACCAGTGTGACTTTTCTTCTTTCTACCCTGCAGAGTCTTCTGATATTTGCTTCTTATTTCAAAACCATGGTTGTACTTGGAGGGAGAAATAGGAAAAGGTGTTTCTACTAAACACTCCTCCAAGTAGAAGTCAAGAGAGAGAAATTTAAAGCATGAAAAATTAAAATCAACTTAATGTAGTAGCATTGGTGTTTGCATCGCTATCCGACAGTTTTAAATTGCTGATCAAATTCACATAACTCAACCCAGAATTAATTAGCATGTGCCTAGGGAATGCAAACTAATGTAAATATTAGCTTTGATAAAAAGTAATTAGTAAGGCAGAGTTAGCAGTACAACAAAATGGATTTATTTCAAATTCAAATAGTGATGCTTTAAAGATTATCAACTCTTTGGGATTAGATGAATAATCAAAAACTGAAAATTCCCTCTCACATTCACAGTTGTCATTATTTTTCAAGACTCACCCTACTACATATGGTTAAAGGGGAAAATTAAGATAAAGCTAGTGTCCTAAAAAGGTAAGAAATTCTAATAAACACATAAAAATGTTTGATCTAGAGAGGGAGCCAAACTCTGAGGCTAGAGTGGTCCTGGGATGGTGGGCTGTGCAGAAAGGACCTGGTGGAGGGAAGGGTTTTCAGACCAGGGTGGAAATAGCTTCCCTCCCAGACCTTCGCTGCAAACAAGCGGTGGGGTCTGCATAGCGTACTGTGTTGATATGCTATACCAGGAGAATTTCGGGACTCAGTAAGAAATCAAAGTCTCTCCTGTTAGCTGGCCTTCCAAGGAGGTGAGAAGGAAATGGAGCCAAACACAACCAACCGTTTTCTATTCCAGTAAAAAGAAAGTACAGGAAAGGGAATGAACATAATATTCACTGGAAAAGTAAAGAATCTGCCCAAATTATGAGTCACCCATATTCAAAATATCATTTTAGTGTGAGGTAAAGTTGTATATGCCTTTATTTCATTATGATCTGGATTTTTTGGCAAATTATATAGTTCCAGTGTAGAAGCCATATTTTATAATTTGGGGTTATGTATAAACGTTGTAATTGTAGTTTCTTCCCGTGCTTTCACAAGACTCTCCTGGATACCAAATCTCGTGGTCCTGGATTTGTCTGATGCCCTTTTGACAGTCCAGAGTGCTTAAGCCAGGACTGCACATGGTTGCCTTTACTTAGCAGTTGTGTTCCAATGAAATAAAACTCGTGACTTGGCCATCCTCAAAACCACAAATGAAATTAACATTTTTAATAGCTGCAGTTTACCTTTCAAATTCTGCCAAGAACATGAAAAGGAAAATTAGTGAAATTTTATTTTGATAGATAATGTAGAAGGCATTTGGTAAAATCCTGTAACTAATTCATAGATTGCCAATGAAATGTCCCAGACAAACATATTTGTTCTCAAAATATGACAAAAATTGCTCACTTCCAGATGGATAGGCAGACTACCAGTCTGCACCCAAAGCTTGCTGCTTCTTTCCATTCAAGACCGTCAATCATTCTTTGCCTCTATGGAGCAGTTTAGAGCGTGTCTTAGAACTATTCAATTTTATAACTAGGAAGAAATTAAATAATTTTGTTCAAACCTGTTTTTTAAAGAGGATGAAGTCTGCGGACAGAGCCCAAGAACTTGCCCTTTCTGGGACAGCAGGTGGAAGAGCCATAACTGTGACCTGGACTCTCCGAGTCCCAGAAGCTGTGACCTGGACTCTCCGAGTCCCAGAAGCTGTGACCTGGACTCTCCGAGTCCCAGAAGCTGTGACCTGTAGCGAAGATGCAGCCCTGTCCTCATCCCCACCTGCCAGGGCCACAGCCGCTAGGCGGTCCTGCATTTAAACCTGCCTTTTTCACTAGCTGACCGTGTAGCCTTGGTCCAGTCATGTAACTTTCCGAGGACTCACATTCTTTCTCTGTTTCGAGAGAGAAATGGATGACATAACTTCTAATGTTCCCTCCAATGTGAAAATTTTATAATTCGATAAGCAATTCTACACTCAAATATTGTACTGTCTAAACTAAATGGCTAAATGCAAATAAATACAATAAATCCTGACATACGGTGAATACTCAGTCTTGTCTGTTACGTATTTCAGCTTGTGTACTGCTGAAAGTGTGGGGACCAAATGTGTCCTGCCTGGTGTTAAAATAAACAGAAGAAGGTAACTTTCCTGGTGTATATATTGTGGTTATTGAAGATTCCCATTTTAGCAAGTTCAGAAGATTTTACCCTTGCTTTTCTACCCATCACTGCAGAGGTAAGACTTGACAAACCACATTGTAAAAGCGGAAACATCTGCATTACACTCTGGAGAATGGCCATACAGGAAGCAGCGTTTGCCTGCCCATCCCTGGTCAGGGAACTAAGATCCCACATGCTGCCAGATGCAGTCAAAAATAAAATAAAACACTGCCATTAAAAAAAAAAAAAGAACAATCTACCTTGTCTTCTCCATCTTACTGAGCTGTGAGGTTGTACACCACTGGGCCTTGGAATTTAGGGAATTAAAGCTCTGAATGGCGGGTGTACTATCCCAACAGAGTAGGACTAGGAGTGGGTGCTGAGGGACGGGTTGCTGTGTCCACCTCCATCATTTCTCCTCTGGTTCTGGGTACAGAGAGGACGACTCTCCCTGCAGGACCTGGAGGTGGGCGTGACCACGTGGTGAGTCTGGACTGATCGTGTGTGCACAGAAGTCACTACCAAGCTATAATTGCTGCTGTTGGATCCTCTCGCCCTTCTGGGGGGACCCGAATGACAGTGTGTATCTGATGGTGCAGGTAAAAACTGCCGGAGCCCAGATCAGAGGGGCTGCTGGCCACGTCCTGAAAGTCAGGTCTCGGTAGACCACCTGGCACCGCGTCGAGTTCAGACATCTGAGGACTAAACCGTGGGGCTGTGACGTCGGTGAGGTTCGGGGCCCACTTCTTCTCCAAGGTACCCTTGCTGTCCTCAGTGGTTCACTCGTCACCCACGCTTGTCTCCTGTTCCAGTCCTGAGACAGCCACTCAAGAGCCTCCTCCCTCTGGATTCCCGAGAGCGTGGCCAGAAAGTCCTGACTGTGCCAAGGATCTGAGCTCCACGTACAGGTCCGTGCTCTGCATCGCAGAGCAATTCCCACCAAACCGCCATCCTGACTCTGGGAGAAGTTATTCTTTCTTTAGTTTTGGGCACTGCTTTCCAAATCTGTGTGAATTCTGTAAAAATACTTAAGACATTTCCTCCAACTTCAACTCAATCATCTGATCCTAAAGAGGGAAAATCAACATCAACCAGTTAGAATACAAAATAAAATGAATACGAAGCTAACTGCAGGGTGTCTGAAACTCAGGTTTGCATTTACAGACCCAGACTGTGCAGGACCAATGCCGTCATACCTTTGTCTAAAGGATATGTGACCGTGGAACCAAAGAGGCAGGCAAGACAAGGTTTCATACTTCAGTCTCAAGACACATCAGCAGAATTCCCTGACAGGCAGAAGCTTTCTGAATACCGAGGAGCCTTTTATCATCGTGCCAGACGCTTCTCTGGCTTCCGCGTTTCAGGGCTGCTCTGGATAATTTAGAATGCCATTTATAGAATTGCATAGATGTTTTGCTAGGGGATATCAGCTGAAAATAAACAAAAGAAAAACTTTGCTGGTACGTGAAGTGCACTTAAAGTATAAAAATCTCAAATATAAAATACAAAATGGTAATGTTCAAACCGATTTGGAAATGCACATTTTACTAAAGGATTTCTTCAGGCATGCTGGGCATAGGCCTGAGATTTTTTTTATTCCAAGTTTGAGAATCTTTGCTTTAAACTTTCCTATACATCAGAATCAACACAAAACTTTCCCTGAAGTTAAGTGTGAATTAGCAAGAAGAGATCTTTGGGGCAACGTGGAAGTTTTTCCAGCTGAGAGAGGCAGATGTACAAGGCGAAGAAGTTTTCCTTTGATTTCTTTCATTTTTCTTTTGCCTTTCTACCATCATTCGTTCACATTGGGGTTCCTCTTTTACATATGTTATGTAGTGAAATATTAGGGTCGGAAGTAAGTACTCTTTGTTTGAGCTGTAAATGCTGGAATGTTATGGAATGAAGTTTATTTCACAGACTGTATTTTGGAAGTTCTAGGTTGTGCAAATTAAATTAGAATGCATGTCAATATCTCCCTTATCGTAGCTGTTGTTCATAATTTATTATCCTATTCATATTGGTTTGCATCTGTTGTTTCCTGTTTGTATTCTGCTCCATTTATTTCATACTTTCAGTGATCAATTTTACAGAATATACTATTTGACAACAGATCTTCAAGCTGATCTAAATTGTATTATATAATATGCATGAAATGCTATTGAATTGGGATTGTTTTAAACAGGTATCTCTACGTCAATATGCACATATTAAAAAGTAAAAAAAAGTATGAAAATATGAATGTGAACTATCCTATAAAATGGGGCTGTGAGTGACATAAATGTACCTCTTTATTTTTTATATTACCCAATTTTCCTAAAATGTTCAATGCAAATAAGAATGTTTATACTCGGAATTATTTTTCCGTATGTGTGTAATGTGTATAGACACAGCCTGTGATCCTCTGTTCCCAAACAATAATTTCTTGAAGGCTGACCAGTGTTCAGCTCAGGATCCCTCAGTTCTTTGGAATGGACGTGACGGCCCTACAATGGCCAGTAACCCTCGCAGCCACCAGCCTGACCGCCCGTGTAACAGGTGGTCTCCTCCACGCGGTGGCCGCACGGCTAGACCCCTCCTCTGTCCTCACCTACATCAGAGCGGATAGGAAACATGCTGCATCTTTATCTCTGCTCCTCTGGTCTTTTTTTCTCACCACAATTAAAATTTTCTCTAAATTACTGGTTTTAACCAGTTAGCTTATGATAGGCCTTAGGTATGTGATTTATTTTATATTCTTGTGCTTGGAGGTTGTTGATCTTCTTGAGTTTGTATATTTTACAGAATTTATCAAATCTGAAAAAAAACGGCCATTATTTCTTCAGATACTTTCCCATTCTTTCCTCTCCTCTCCTCCTTCAGGGACACCAGTAACATATCTGTTCAGTCATTGGTATTTATTCCACAGCTCTCTGATGAACTAATTATTTTGTTTTATTCTCTTTATATTTTTTCAGATAATTTTATTGCTGTGTCTTGAATTTTTCACAGTGCCTAATATGGCAGTAATCTCATCCAAAGTTTGTTTTGTTTTGGTTTTTTACAGCCTTATTGAGACAGATTTCATGTACACAAAACATTTGCCCATTAAAAGAGTACAGGTCAGTGGTACCCTCAAAACAAGCTAATTTTAGAATATTTTCATATCCTCAGGAGCAAACATAATACCCATTAGCAGTAATTCCCATTTCCTTTCCTCTGCCCCCCCTCTCCCAACCCCAGGCAAACACTAAGACACGGGGTGTCCATGTGGATATGTCTACGCTGGCTATTGCACATAAGCACGGTAATAGAACACCTGGTATTTGGGGACCAGCTTCTTTCACATGGCATGATGTCTGCAAAGTTTATCCATGTTGGAGCATGGAGCCCTGCTTCATTCTTTTTTACTGCTGAGTCATATTTCATTGTATGGATGGGCACATTCTGTTTATTCATTCATCATGTGATGGTGGATGAATATTTACGTTGCTTTCACCTTTTGGCTATTAGGAATAATGATGCTGGGAATATCTGTTTCCAAGTTTTTGTGTGGATGCATCTTTTCATTCCCTTGAGTGTATACCTAGCAGTGGGGTTGCTGGGCCTATGGCAGCTCTATGTTTATCATTTGGAGAAAATATCATACTGGTTCCCAATCAGATGCAGTATATGTATTTATACATTCTCCACGTTCTCTCCAACATTTATTATTGCCTGTCTTTTTTATTTTAGTCATCCTTGTGCATGTAAAGTGGTCACGAAGATTTATTCCTGTGTCTTCATCTATGAATTTTGCAGTTGTAGCTCTTACACTTAGGTCTGTCATCCAACTAACATGTACCATAGTGCATCTAGAGGGAAACATAAGAGAGTATCTGTGGGACCGTGGGATAGGCAGATCTTGGGGAAATGTAAACTAAAACCACTGTTCACTCACCAATATGGTAAAACAAAGCAACGACAGACACCACCCACATGGACCCACGTGGCAGCCTCAGCATCGAGTTTGAGGAGCAAAGTGCAGGGCACGTGGCGGTTTCTCATTGACTTAAACACGCCCGTGCCTTTGGGCAGAGCATCATCACTCCCAGGTGTTTACCCAAGAGAAACGGGGCGAAAAGTATGTCCACAAAGTACTTACACAAGAATCTTTGCAGCAGCCTTGTTGATAAAAACCCCAAAGGTGAAACGACCCAAGCTCCATTAACAGCAGATTGATTGATAAGCACAGTGTGACACATTCATTTAACAGAATGTTACTTTGTGGTAGAAATGAGCATCTCATGACACACCCATCCACATGAGTCACAAAATAATACTGTGAGTCCCACTGACATGAAGTCCAGCACAGCCGAAGCTTATTTATGGTGAGAGACATGGAGACTTGGTGGCCCGATGTGAGGAGGGGTTTGATCTTAAAGGGGCATGAGGGGACTTTCCGGAGGGATGCAAATACGCCATAGTCCTGTTTGACCGGGGGTGGGGGTGGGGGTGCTTTTTCATAGGCAATGCCATTGTCAAAAAACATATCAATATGAACACTTAAAATCCTTTTATTTGATTATATTTTAATTATATCTCGACTGAAAAAATATATATAATCCAATGTGGAGCCAGGACATGGGTAGAGATGGAGGGCGTAAAAGAAGCAAGATTGATAATTTTCAAGTTGGGGGATGCTTAGTTGGATATCCATCATATCATCCTCTTTCCTTTGTTTGGGTTTAAAGTATTTCATAGTTAAAATTTATTCTTAAAGTACTAGACACAGATTGAAGAAAGGGAAAGTGGTGACACACTGGGACACTATGAGAAAATTGGGGAATGTTTAACGAGTGGAGTCACATTAGAATTGACAGATATACTGCAAAGTCAACTTTCAGTTTCACTTGTACTCTGGAAAATTAAGAATGGAGAGGTAAGAACAAAGATTGGTTCTCTTATTCTGGTTACAATCAACAAAGTTCATCAGATGAACCCTAAATCCAGCCCATGAAGAAACCCATCTGCAGGGGATTTTTACACTAAAAGAGCCAGAAATATTAATATCTACTAATAACAAGAAGCCTGAGGATAATATGAAATTAAAGATTAATAAATAGTATCTTGCTGTATTTGCCAAGTGAGTTGTTTATTAATATAATTTTTTGAAATTTGACTTTATTTAACATCATTACAGAAACAGCGGTATTGCTTTTCTCTCATGCACACTAAACATAAGGCTTTAACCAAAACTTTATATATTACTGCAAATACTGTGGCCTATCTAGAGCCTGCTATAATTGCAGACTTAGTGTGTGGGTCAGAGAAGTGTTTTCATTTTCTGTTTTGCAAAGTCAGTCACCTTTAAGGTTGAATCTGCAAATCAAATCTGTATTTATAGCAGTGAAAGAAAACAATACTAAAACTAATAAGAGTTTTGGGAATATTGTGCCAGAAAATATGTCATGACACGCTCATGAATCGATCAGAAATATGATATAAAGAGATAATCTATAAACATCCTCATTATAAATGAACAATGATTGATTTTTGAAGAATATAAATCATTTGCATTTGCTTAATCCATTGTTTTCTTTACAATCAAGTGTTCTTTCTTCTGCCATGAAGAACAGAGACTTTAGAAAATTATATTTACATAAAATAATTAAAATTATTTTATATTTATTTTATAATACATCCTCTGATCACTTCTTTCAAAATTCCCTTCAGAAATTCTGATTTTTGAGTATTTCCTCAGAAATTTCTTAGGAAATAAAACAATGAATTGAAGAAAAGTGCACATATGTCACGAAATTCACATTTCCTGAAGTTGAAATCAGAGACTACAGATTTCGATGTTTGCCTCATAAATCTGTGTTTTTTGAGAAATCTAGTGAGACATCCAAGATAAACATGGGGACAGGCTTGGCAACTGCGGCTGAATGGACATCAGTTGGATAGAAAGGACATTAATCTCTGCTCAGGATGCATTTGGCTGGCTGAGCTGGAGCTCTGGGCAGTGACTAAGCACTCCTTTCCTACAATTACTCCCATTCTCTCTCCTGAAGAATATTTATGTCCACTAGTACCTCTGGTGCTTTTGTGTAATAGTAAGAGGAGAGAGCAGTTGCTGTTGAGGAGGAGAGCCTAACAGAGAGGGGAGTGGGTTAGGGTGTGTGGCTCCGGGAGGGGGATTTTGCCCCTCAGCTGGGAGGCGTGGAGTGGGGCAGAGGACCAGACATCACAGCAAACCCAGGGTCTGCGGCTCTGGGATCTTTGCTGTTGATGCTGGGAGATTTGCTGTGGACCCCAGCATAAACAGGGGGGCTCCCCTCCCCTCATGCTCCAGCATCCCGAGGGAGGGAAAATCTGGGGTACCAGGAACTGGAGACCCCATTTTATGCCTCCATGGCTCTCTGAGGCCTTGACATGCTGGTTTGGGGGTTAATGTGAAACAAGCTTTCATAGGAAAGCGGAGGGAGTCTATGTGTCGGTCTGATTTCCAGTAATTAGGCTTTGGGAAGATGCTCCTATAATAATTTGGGTAGAAATAATAGAAGTCTTTCCTGAATTTGTAGTAACTGTGAGGAAAGAATTGGACCACATACGTGTGATTCTCAGCATTGCTTTCTTTGCTAATACAACAGAGTCTCTCTGTTAACGCTTCTCTAACTGACCTTGGCTCACTTGGTCCGTGACTCTGCGCAGGAAACTGTGTCCACTGAAGCGGCAAGGAGGTGGGAGGTGGCAGGAGCCCACCCACCGAGGGCCCAGGTGTCCTTGTAAAAGTCACACAGGTGATTCCGAGGCACCTGGAGGAGAGTGCTTTAACTCCATTCAAAATCTCCACTTTACAGGCATCACATACGGAGTTTTTAAAAAAAATCTGAAACTCATAGAAACAGAGTACAAAAGTGATTGCCTGGGGTTGCAGTGGGGGCGGGGTGGGAGGAAGGCGGGCGTGGATGGAGACCTTGGTCCAAGGGAACAGACTTTCAGCTGTAAGATGAATAAGATCTGAGGATCTAACGTGTACCATGGTGACTAGTTGTTAACACTATACTGTATAATTGAAATTTGCTAAGAGAGTACAACTTAAATGGTCTCACCAAAAAGAACAAAAATGATAAATATGTGAGGTGATGATGTGTTAATCAACTAGATGGGGGATTCCGTCCACAATGTATATAGATGTCACATCACCACGGTGCACACTCTGAGTATCTCACAATTTTATATTATTACACCTCCCTAAAGTTGAAATAAAACAAAATCACTGCTTTACAGATTAACTTACAGTTAATATAAATGTTCCCAGGCGTCTGTGTTTTAAGCACTATCTGTACACGTGGACAATAGGTCCTAAACCAATGAATGTATTTCATGCACCTGAATCCAGTCAGGATCATATAATCAGAAGTTCTCTCATTGTCACCTGTACATAAATGCAGTGCATCACCCTGGAGCACCTGGTTCTCTGTTGTTGATTTTCATCATCTATAAAATGAGGAGCATAATTATCTCACTAAGTTCTTGGTTTCTATGAGTCTCACCTTTGGTAAGAGATACAACCATTCCCTGTGCATGTCATAATTATTACTTAAAGAAAATTCACATTTCTTTCCTTTACACTAATCACACCTTCTACGAATTCATCTATTTAATTTACTAGATGAGTTTAACACTCCCCTGTTCTGAGTTGTGTGCTATTTTGAAATTAAGTTTTAAAACTTATTTTTGCTTACTTAATAAATTGCTCCTATCATTAGTTTGTCCAGCTTTTAAGGATGAAAAGACCATCTGAAGAAATAGAATCACCATCACACTCTCTTATTGTGTCTTCCTTTGTCTTCTTCAGATGGTGAGCTGAGCGCCAGAGGTGGAGCGAGCTCCCAAATCCATGCCGGGCATGTAACTGGATGGGAGACTTAAGCCCCAAACACATCGATTTGTGAATAGAAATGATACCGAGAGAACAGCAGGCACCCGGCTGTGACAAGAATTCCCCTGTTTCATTTTGTCAAGCCGGTGAGTGGATTGCGCTTTGCACTTAGAGCTCAGAATGCTAAAGTCTCACTCCAATACCTGAAATTCAAGGAAAAGTCAGGAAGATGCTTTGTTGTAACTGAAGTTGTAATCAGTTTCCTCTGCTTTTTGGAGATGTTTTTCTTAGCCTAGTCTTTTAGAGAAAAACATTTTGTGAAATAGTTACTTAACCTTGTCACACATAGCCTGGTATTTATTTCTAGCAAGCTTGAAACACGAACGAGTTTTAAAGTTTTTCAATCAGTGATATTACAGTCAACACGCACAGCAATTATGAAATGATTTGCAGTCGCTCTCCTCAGTCTAATAACTTTCTGAGTTGTGGGGGAAATGTGTTTCTATAGTGTTCCAGAACCTAAGAAACACAGAAAAGAGATTTACAAAAACAGGAAATTCTAAAATAGATGAAGAAAGTAAGTTTTGTCACAGGATTATCCATAGAGGAAATGTATCAAGAATGCATTTTTCCTCAACTGTTTTGCCTTATTAATCATGGAACTCAACCTTTGCTTTTGAGATCAAATATTTAATCCACTTACCTGTTTTAGAAAAACACTAAAGCACTTCATGTATTTATTGCGCACAAGATGAGTGTTCTAAGAGAATCATCATAAGGTGGCATGGAAACAGGCAAAGAACAATGCTAATGTTGCCTTAATCAGGGAGATGTGACAGTCACACTGAGACTTCGTAAATGATGAATCCCGTTAGCTACACAGGGAAAAAAGGCTATTTTCAGGAGAAGGGTCAGGAGAAGGGTGAGCGTACTGCACCTAATTGTCAACGTGTAAAAAGCGCAGTGTGTTTGAAGTATGACAGTGAATTTGATAAAATGTGACTGTTGCCAATTGAGTTTGAAGGTGCGAATTTGTAAATGCAAGTCAGGGTCACGGCATGTGCCTGAGGGTGGAAAAGGAGTTTGGTCTTCTTCCCGAAGGCTCTGCGGGGCCGGGGGTGGGTGGCTTACTGACGCGTGAACTTGACTCGACCTGGAGACCGTGGAGTCGCCGTGACCCCCAGGCGCTGCCTGGGGAATGTGGGTTTCATGAGTAAGCTTTAGACACACTGAGAAAGAGTAAGCGATTCCCACTGCCAGCCACACGACCGGCTTCCCGTGATGGAAGGCCATCCCACTACAGAGGGTGAGGCCAGCACAGCGATGGGAGCACATCAGCAGGAAAGGACAAACAGGGCCAAACTATAGTGAGGGGTTGACTCCTTTCCCCCTGGAATATCTCAACAAGGGATTATTCCCAGGCTATGGCTCAATTATCGTTTTACTTCTCCCTTACAACCATCCTTTTAGAAGTATCTTCAATACCTGTCTGGTACTTGATTTGTACTCATTAGCTGAAAAGAAAATCAATGACAATTGTAAAGCATCAGTGATGATGGTACAGAGTCTCGCTGCTGTGCACGCTCCCCTCTGAAAGTCGGTCCTCGGGTACCATTCCCTTCAGTGAGTGCTTAGAATCCATCCTTTTCAAGCCTTTATTGTTTCTCTGTGAGCCCCAGATGTGGGGAGAGTAAGGGATGCCTTCCTCCAGAGGGTGCTCAAACAATCAGGTGTATCGGGTATTTATGAAGGAGTAATTCAATGAGACTCGGGTGTCACGGTGCGAATTCCCAAAACTCGTTTGCCCCAGCAGAGCTCCTCAATCTAAACCTCAACTGTTTTTATTTGCTTTAATGAAAATTTTAAGTGAATAATTTACAAATTAGTATCATTTGCCTATGCAGATCTTTTACAGAGTAACAGAATATCAAATCCCATGTCAGTCTACAGATTATAAAAAATGAAAAACGCTATTTGCTACAAAATCTTCCGCCTTTATTCGTGAATGGGTTTAAAACACCCTTTGGGAAGCAGAGCACATAAAAACATAGCTTCCATATAGTGAGTTCTCGCCATGTGCCACATAATAGTAAAAGTTAACACTTGAAGTTTGCTGAGCTAAGTCCTTTATATTTTGTTATCTGATTCAAAACTAGTACCAAAACCATGAGGAAAGTATTATTTTTATTCCCATTTTACAGAGGAGTAAACTGGTTGTTAGATAAACTTTGCCTGGCACTAGTGCATGGATACAGACTTTCTGATTCCAAATCTTAACTGCTCTTGACCTCCCCCACTTACTTCCCTTGTATCTTCTAGACTTTATCTTTAATTATGCCAGGTAACCCCAAAGCCGCCTATTTGGACCATGATAGTTGAGTCTCATCTAAAATTAGCTGTGCTTTGACATTTCAAAAATTTAAAGTGATGAGCAGTTAAAAATACCACAATGAGGGACTTCCTTGGTGGTCCAGCGGTTAAGGCCTTGCCTTCCAATGCTGGGGTGCGGGTTTGATCCCAGGTCAGGGAGCTAAGATCTCACATGCCTCATGGCCAAAATACCAAAACATAAGCAATATTGTAACAAATTCAATAAATACTTTAAAAATGGTCCACATCAAAAAAAAAAAATCTTAAAAAAAATACAATGGAACATTTTATTGTACCTCATGTGGGGGTGTGATTGCAGATAATATAGAGATATTTAAAAAGCCATTTTTTTTAATGAGATAGTAAAATGGAAATGATTGGTTTGTTGGCTTTTAGTTTCAGTTAAAGAGATAAATTGAATCTTAACACAGTCACAAATGCGATTTGTTGTGAAGACACTGTGAATTACTTAGGTAGGCATGCTTTCTCTTTTCTCCTGGTAATTAGGAAGCTTAGGAAGTGCTAAGCCAAATCCACAGTCCATTATTAGTAAATGTGAAAGCTGATAGAATGAATTGTGATGCTAACTTGCTTTGGCTTTTCCGATGTTTTCTTCATTTATTTTCTGCTTTGCTCAGATTACCTCTCCTTAGTTTTATTTGTGCTGCACGTATTTTTTGAAAGCCATCTTGAATAATTTTTGGAATGAAATTAGATGTAATTAATTTAATAATTGATTCAATAGTTGGGAAATGATATAATTTAGTTAGTCCTCAACAAATATATATTTGTTTATGTATGCACTAATTTAACTCACGTGTATTTTTTACTTACCATATACCAGGTAAAAGCTTATTTTAAAAACTTTTAAAAAAATAAACTCAGGGTTTAAGTTGATATGCAAATGATTTCTGAAGAAATTGAGCTGCCACTCATTAAAATTGTCAAAAATTGGGGAGAATCATTATATATCATTATTTTGCACATCTATGAATATAGTCTACAAAAGAAACAAGCAATATATTCCATTGTCTACACTCTATCTTGCATGAATTTACTTAAAGCTTAACCACTCAAAGTCACATGTGAAATTTTTGGTTGGTAACCTGGGGAAAAAAGATATATAAAATTAGTTCACACAAAATGGCAGAATGAAGCTAACGGTAAGTAGAGTTGCATGCTAAATGATTCTCACATTGCTGGCGACATCAAATAATGGAGTGATCTAGAGTTATGGACAAAGCACCACTGCAGTGCCTTCTTCCTGAGACAAGGTAAGTGGTGAGTCAGTGTGGGTTCTTAGGATGCCATCATATAAAAACCTCAGCTTCCACCAGGAATGGTGCTTCTGTCCTGATCCTGACCTGGCTCCGTCCGCTTCCTCCACAACACTGGCCTGACCTTGACCCCATAAATCCGTGCTGCCTCTTCTGGCACATTATGTGATTGTAATTACATAAGGTGCGCACGCCTCGCCTCATTTCCCCAGAGCACTATGTTGGTGGATTGCTTCCATGATTCATATGTGGATTTATACACACATTCCCTTGTTACAGGACACTTGGGTGGCTTATATGTGGGGATGTTATAAACAGTGAAGTGCTGGACATCCCAGCACCTGTCGTTTGGTAAACACCTCTTGGAATTCTGTTCCAGAAGTGGAACCCCTGTGCCATAGGGTTTTGCCAGACAGTCACCCAAAGCGGATGCATAGATGTACACTCCACGAGCAGTCTGTGAGACTTCTAGTGGCTCAAATCCTTGCTAACTCTTGGAAGTTGGCATCTTTTAAAAATTTAGTTGTTCTGTTGGGTGTCTAAAAATTTATGGCTTTAATTTTCATGTTCCTGGTGATAAATGAATTTCAGTGTATTTTCATCTTTAGTCATTTTAATATCACTTTTCCATTTGTTGTAAGGGGTCTGTTTGAGTGTTCATTTTTCTATTAAGTTAATTTTTATTTTTTATTAACTTATAAATATATACATTATATATATATATACACATATATAAATATAGAGAGATTGATTCCAAAATTCCAAATATAATATATATCTAAAAGTGAAAGGGAAAATAAATAAAAATTAAAATACACAACGAAAAGCATTAAATATTAAGGAAATTACTGATAGATATTTTAAAACACACCATAAGGAGAAACAGCAATGTATATGCATATTATTTGGTGGACTTTGATGGGGATTTCATATGTATATGTTAATTTAGGGAATGGAAATCTTTATAATACTGAGCCTACCAGCCACAGTACTGTGTATTACTCCATATACTTACGTCATCTTTAATTTTTCTCGGTAGGGTTTTGCTGTTTTCAGTATAGAATATTCTGATTTTATGAAGAGTTGTATAGCCTCCTCTCTCTTTCTATGTTCTTTGGAAGACTTTGTATAAGATTGCTGTATTCTGTTTCCTAAAAGATGAAAGAATTCACCAGTGAAGAAATCTATGTCTGGAATTTACTTTGAAAAGGTTTAATTATGGACTCAATTTTTAAAATATGTATTGGATTATTTAGATTTTTGTTTACTTCTTCTGTCAGATTTGACAGGTCGCATTGTTGAGAATGTATTTATTATACCAAAATGCCAACTCTGTTGGTGTAAAATTGTGCCTAATTTCCTTTCATTACCTTTCTGAGGAGGGCATGATCAGTTCTACTGCTTTCCATCACTCCTCATACTTGCAATTTGTCTTCTCTCTCTTCTGCACTTGATCATTCTTGTTAGTTACTCACAATTCTATTAATCTTGTCAAAGTACCAGCTGGTGGCTTTGTAGATGTTATTTATTATATATTTCCTTCTATTTCTTTGATTTCTGCTTTTATCTTGATTATTTCCATCTTACCAATTTCCTTAGATTTGATTTGCTGGCCGTCTTCTAGCTGCTGGAGACAGCAATTTAAATTATTGCTATTTCAGCCATTCTTCTTTTCTAAAATTTGCATTTGTGGCTACACATTCTCTCAAACAATAGCCTTCAGCTGCATTTCACGATGTTTGTATGCTGTCTTTTTATTATCATTTAGTTCAAAATATTTGAAATTTTAAAAACACTGTGATATCTTCTTTAACACATTATTTGAGTCTGAATTAATTTACATGTAACTCGAGATTTTCTAGTCATTTCTTTAGTAATTGAATTCTAGCTTAACCCAGTTGTGGAAAGAATACATATTCTGAATGATTTCCATTTTTTGATGTGTTGAGCCTTACTTTAGGACCAAGCCTATTGTCAACTTTGGTACATGTTCTATGTGCACATGAAAAAGGAATGTGAGTTTGGTTTTGTTGATTTCCGTGTTGCATACATTACAATCATGTTTTTCAGACTTGTATTCTCCCAATTTTTATTTTGTTTTCCTCTATCAGCAATTGAGAGACCTTTGTTAAAGTGTCCCACCATGATTGCAGATTTATTTACATATAAATCTTGTTAGTTCTTTCAGTTTTTAGTTCTTCTTAGTTTTAGTTCTTTCATTTTTTGCTTCAGATATTTAGAAACTGGATTATTGGAAGTATATGGCTTTAGGATTCTATCTTTCTGTTGGACTGACCCCATTTTAATTAGCAAATAGCCTTCTTTATTTCTAGTAAGTCTTAAAGTCTAATTTGCCTGATATTGTCATAGATACTGTATCATTTTTGTTTAATGTTTGTATGGTATGTATTTTTTCATGCTATTACTTTCAACCTGTGTGATTATACTTAAGATGCCAATTCTGATGAGCATGTAATTGGGATATGTTTCTTATAAAGTCTGACAACCTTTGCCTTCTATTCGAGCTGTTCAGGCAGCTTATATTTAATGTAATTACTGACAAAATTGATTTAAATCTGGTATCCTTGTATCCATGTTCTGTTTTTCCTACCTACTTTATGCTTTATTCATTTTCTTTATTTTTTAGATGTACTACCTTTTTTATTTTTCCATTTTTCCTGTATTCATTAATTACACAGTCCTCTAATATTCCTTCGATGATTACAACATTCAAACTTGCATATTACAGTCTGATCCATACTTTATCACTTTGCCAATACCTTAGAACCTTAAATCAATGTTGTATTTCCTTCTCTGACTTTTACATAGTCTTTGTCATGCATATTTGTTTTATACGTATGTCATTTTCCACAAGAAATTGGAATTATTTTACCCAGTCAATAATTCATATTTGTCCCACATATATGACCTTTTGTGTATTTAAGTCCTCTTGCATTTTGTATATCTCTCTTTTCTGTAAGAACTTGCTTTTTTTTTTTTTAAACATCTTTATTGAAGTATAATTGCTTTACAATGGTGTGTTAGTTTCTGCTTTATAACAAAGTGAATCAGTTATACATATACATATGTTCCCATATCTCTTCCCTCTTAGAACTTGCTTTAATACTTTTACTAGAGCAGGTCTGTTGGCAAAAAAAAAAAAAAAAAAAAAAAAAAAAAAAATCCTGTTTTTTAAACTAAATCCTCCCTTCGTTTTGGAAGAATATTTTTATTTGGAGAAGAATTCTGAATTGGTAGTTATTTACATTCATTCTTTAAATAAACATATACTTCTAAGTTGTCTGGCCTCTATTATTTCTGCTGAGATATTAGCTGATAAAATACCCTTTAATTTCATATGTGTCCCTCTTTTATTTTCTAAAAAAAATTAATCACATTAATTTTAGAGTACTGCTATCTGTGGGCTTGTCACTTGCATTTCTTCTTATCATCTGTCATATTGTCCTGACAATTAGCATGTCTATTAATTCTTAGTATATGCTGGACATTGGTGTAAGGGTAACGGAGGTTATAAATGATGTTAGCTTCCACTATAGAGGATTTCCCCATTCCTTTGTAAGGATCAAAAATGGGATGGGACTGATCACCACAATGCACTTGTGATTTGAACTTAGTAGCATGTTTCCGTTTTGGTAATATCCAGTCTTTTGGTGCACCCTTTATACTAGGGCATAGCTCTCCAGAATTTCCAGATGAGAGCTTGGTAACCTCAAAACTGAGGTGGGTGTAATTCCTTCTCTTACCAGTTGTAAGTGTCGCTCTTCAGTTTTTTCACTTCCCATGTTTTTAGAATTTGGTAAATGTCTTGAGAGGGAGAAGAGTCATGTGCTTGATGCCACTCAAGTCTCCCACCTGTAAGCAGCCCCACGTGAGCGTCACATCACTGCTGTTGGGGTTTTTTGTGGTTTGAGGGTTTTGCTTTTGTTTTTCTCAGCCAACAGCTGTTGGTTAGTTGGTTTAGGTGTTTATTTTGTTTTGTTTTTCTTGCCTGAGGTCAACTTCTCAGTTACCGGATGTTTGCCGAGTGAAGGGACATTAAGTCCTCTGTGTCTCGGGCTCGGATCTCTGGCTGGCTGGAGTCCAGGTGCCTCTCACAGTAGGTCTTTACCCTTTGAGCATTTTTGCTACGGCACCGAGCACAGGTTTTGCCCAGCTTGTTAGCCTCCTGCACAATTGTCAGAATTCAAATATCTTGTGGGAAAAATGAGCCAGTGCCTTGGAGACCCTCCACATCTCGTACTACATCCTTCTGGCCCCTCAGGACCACAAAGGAGCTTCTCAGCTCTCCACTTTTGCCATGTCAGCCTCACACGTCTACAAAATGTGATGCTGGTTTATTCTCCTCCTAGCTGGGGTCCTTGGGAAGGTACTGGCAGCCCACGTGCAGAACTGAAAAGACTACCAGAAAAAGCTGGCTGCTAACCACACACTTACCTTCACTGAAGATTTGTCAGAAATACTGCCTGAGGATGTAGGTCACTGAGACTACCTAACAGGTGATACAGCTGAAGGACAATGTATTTTCAGGTCTCTAATAAACAAAGTGAAAAATTTAGCTCTTGAATTAATTACAATAATATGTTATTGATTCTTTATGCATATGAACACACACATATACACATGCAGATATACATGTGTACTGCATACGTATTTAGATTTTATATAGATACAATCACTTTTTGAGCTCTTGTCTTGATAGTATATATCATTTTAACCAGTGCTACAAATCTCTGATTTATACACTGTTTTCTCAGTTTATATATCAGGCAGGTATAGCTTGATGAAGCTTAAATATCTTGCCCTAGTCACCTGCTAGGAGGGATGTGCTATTTATCCACAATCATCATGGAAATATAGAGAGTGTTCTCTGGTTCTGGGATTATTCATGTATTTTTTAACAGAAAAAGGGAGGGACGGCATTAAAGACCCCACTAAATGATGAAGCAGTTGGATGATCACTGCACAACAGTGCATTCTGTCTTCAGTAGTGAAATGATCTCAGACCTTCATGTACCCAAAGATTATACAAATTAATGAAATAAATGACTTTAATTAGGTATTCTGAGGTATTTTATATATTCTACTTCACATATTTCCCATTTCTTTCTCTGACATGAAAATGAGATAGTTTTTGTAGGAAAATTAACTAATGATGAAAGGTAATCACACACAGCTTTCCAAGAAAAAGAGGATAACACATTCATATTTAAGAAGGTTTAGAAGTGAAAGTTTCCTATTACTGCTCTTCAAGTGACGCTTGAGAGTGTTCACAACCAAGCACCTGACCCGAATTTATTTTCTGGAAAATTTTAAGATATTGGTTATTTTTATATTATAGAAAATTGTGACCTAAACTTGGGGTTATAGCAAAGATGTGGGTCGTATCCTAGTGGTTCCTAAGAATCTATTCCCATCTCCATTCAACAAAGTCACAGGGGCTGTTAAAACACACTTTCTCCTCAGTGTGTTACTGCAGTTGAAATTAAGGGGTTAAAGTAAGTGTAATCACATAGTGCATTCTCACCCTCTGTTCTTCCCACCTGAAGGAAGGAGGGGAGGGGAGGGAAGGGGCGGGAGGCTACATTATACTCCTAAATTTTGTCCCAATTTTGATATCAGATGACCTTCACCTTATAAGAGCATACAATGAAAGATTTCTACAGTGCAGTTAAGTATGGGTTTAAAATTGTTTCTTCTAGAAAAACAATGGACAACAAATTTTCATTACATTTGTATTTTTTTTAGAACAAAGAGGCAGAATTAAGTCTAACTGTGCACATTGTCTCAACAACCTGGTTTCTTATCCTTCAGTAAAAGCATCCTGATATTCCTCAGGAGAGATAAATCCTTTATGGCAACACCCAAAAGAATAAAAAACAAGAAAGAAAGAAACCAAACATGACAGAATCCCAAATATGAAAATCTATGTGTTTGTAGGGTTTGGGGGCAGAGTCATTTCCAAAGTGGGATCATTTCTGAAAGGTGTGTGTCCTTTCCTCTCCTCCCCGATACGGGCCAGAAACAGGATGCCAGGCCCTCCTGCAGAGCACCCAGTCCCACCAGCACTTGTCGTTCATGCACCTTCCCCCTCTTGCCATGTGGACTCGTGCAGACGTGGGCTCTGCTCCGTGATACAAGCAGTCAGTTTCCTCAGAAAAAGTCACCCATGCGTGCATTACAAATACACAAATAAGCATCTGTTGTCACGTGTATATTCATTATAAAATAGGTAATTATGAGGCAGGCATATCAATATATAAACCAATTCTCAGGGACTGTGAAAGCATTCATTCCGTCAAAGGTCAGAGTGCACAGCACACACACTCTTAGTTTTATAGCACTATTATTTTATGTATCCCTTAAATTTGTACCTTAAGTGGCTACCGCTTCCCAGGAGCGCTGCTGGGTAGTGGGATATAGGGGTGATACAGGAGGTAAAGGCACTGTCTCCCAGATAAAACAGTTTTATGAGGACGGGGACGACTTCTAAGGTGAAACAATCTTTCCAAAATGTGAGATGAAGGCAAAAGTCCTCGGAGCTGAGATGGGGAAGTAAACCATTTTAGGAAACATGGGCTCACCCACGGTGGCTCTGGACACATGTCCACAGCATGTCCACACGTACACTGGCCCCTAGGTCTCTTCCCCGGCCTCAGGCTGTCACAGCCGCCCAGGGACAGAAGGGATGGAGCAGGGATAACGCACAGTGGATGCCTAAGGGGAAATACAAAGTAAATGAGCTTAATTCACCCCCTCCCTTTCCTTAGAGCATTTACTTTAGAAAACTTGTAATTACTTTCTCTGTCTTTTGAAGGGTGTGTAAATCTTTTTAAAGTCTAAATAAGTCTGCCAGCCTCAGACCCAGGAATACACTTCTCAAGGACAAGGGAGCCACCAGGTTGAAATGCCACCATCAGGGACATGGTACCCTGTCTCCCAGGCTCTGTGGGAGACGAGAGGCCTCCTTCAGGGACACCTGCTCCAAGTTGCAAAATCGCCACCTGCGGTAAACACCTAAGGAAGTTGATTTTTCCTTTGGATGAAGCCCATGAGCTAACGCAGATGGTCACCCAACTACCAGGTGAATTTAGGATGAACCACATGGGACAGAGAGTGCTGCCATGTCCTCTCACCTGAGGACCGGTTAGTGTCACCTTGAGAACATGCACGTAGTGGGTCCTACCTGCCTGGTTACATAAAAGGGTGAGATTTCCCTCTGTCTCTGCACCTCTTAGTGGATTGTCTGTGATACGCAGCGCAATTCTGGTGCAATGCTTATTTGATAGTAAAACTGTTTTCTTTGTCTTCTTCCTTTGTGGAGTGTCTTTCTGGGTGAGAAGGAGATTTTGTTTTTCATTGTATCTCCCAACAACATCCATGGCTTCAAGTCTGTTCTCATATAATGTGATGAAAAGGGGAATTGGGTTTTTATTACACAAACCAGTCATGTGGCCTTGGGGATGCCCTTCAACCTCTGTGTGACGGAAAACCTTAATTTGGAAAGTGAAGTTGATACAATATGCCTCTAAACTTGTTGGAAATGTTCATGTTCAGCCTGGTACAGATTCCAAATAGCACTGAAAACAAAAATACATCTTTTAAGAAACAGTCTTGAAGTGTACATACTTTATGAGTAGGTGAAGATACTCATGAATTATAGGGAGATTAGATTATGTTTTCAAAAGCCTATGCAATTAAAATATGAAATATTTTATATAACATAATAAACTTTATTGCGGTATAATAGTTAACATATTGATAAAATATTTGAAGGTTTTTTTTTTTTTAAATTTTTAACAGGTAACTATTTACTAGGAAATTAAATGTTCCCCAAGCATGCCTCTTAGTAGTTTCCATATGTAATTCTATGTAGTAAGTAGTTAATCTTTCTTATTACAGTTTTCTCTTTTTTCTTTGAAACTCTTGTCCCTAAAACAATTCCTGACCCTGGGAGAAGACTCAGTAAATATTTGTTAAATAATTGAATGAGAATTTACTGTGTGCCTCTTCAGGTTTTTGTAACTGTACACACACAAAAATGTGATTTTTTTTGGTTATTCAGGAGGGTTTTTTCTCTCTAATAAAGGATCATTGCATGAATTTTTCCATTTCACTTTTACTATAGCTACCAAAAAAATGTTTTTAAAGTAATTTAAAAATAACTTGGTTTGGCTGTACAGCTTTCAGCTAAAAATATGCATACATAACCCTCCTTTCACTTTCCCGCTAAACCTCCCCTCAATACAAGGGAAGCACACCTTCCAGCTGCCTTTTTGTAACTCTCTGTGTTTTCCAAAGAAAAAGATGTTTCTTTTTTTTTTTTTTTAATTTATTTATTTATGGCTGTGTTGGGTCTTCGTTTCTGTGCGAGGGCTTTCTCTAGTTGCGGCAAGCGGGGGCCACTCTTCATCGCGGTGCACGGGCCTCTCACTATTGTGGCCTCTCTTGTTGCGGAGCACAGGCTCCAGACGTGCAGGCTCAGTAGTTGTGGCACACGGGCCCAGTTGCTCCGCGGCATGTGGGATCTTCCCAGGCCAGGGCTCGAACCCATGTCCCCTGAATTGGCAGGCAGATTCTCAACCACTGTGCCACCAGGGAAGCCCAAGATATTTCTTTCATTGTATATATTTTCTATAGGTCGTCTGTCCTACAGTGTTGTCCAAATGAGACGTAATGAGAATTGTGTTCATTTTTCTTATTGCTGCTCTTGTGAGGCTGTCAGTTGAGGGGAGAGATTCACTCGCTTGTTTGTTTACGAGCTTGTTTTCCACTTAATATGACTGAGAAGCAACCTTAAATGTGAGATTCCTCCTCCGGCTGGCTGGAGTGACTCCCCTTTGCCAACAGGCAAGATCTATTCCTCGGAATCTCAGCTCTATTCTGCGTCGTAAGAACAACAGTAAGATAATAGGTGGGACAGTGTCCACATTGTTTGAAACGATCATGAAGAGGCTGTGTACAGACCCTCTGATAAACATTCCCGCTGAGCCCGGCCCTCCCGCTTCCCCACCAAACAGCTAGACGCATACTTGGAGCTGACTAGGGCCTCCAGGGAGCAGACTTTGGAAATTAGTCAATCTTGAGCTTCAGGTAGGTGGCTGTGGAAATCAGAAGCAACACATATGTAAGTGGAATTTGAGATGCACTCTCTGTGGGTAGGGCATGCGGGGAGGGAGGGAGCTGGTTTTATCAGGAAGCCTTCGTGCAGTTTGATTGGATGGCCAGGCTGATCTTGGGGGGCTGACACTATGGGGGTTGCCTTGTGAACGAGAGCCCACGGCTGAGTTGTGCCCGTCACACGTAACACGTGTGGTCTGGTAGAGAAGAGGCCACAGAGGGCCTGGCTGGGTCTGGAAAGGGGAGGGTTTGTCACGGATGGCTGTCTGTGTATTTAAAGACTGGCACTCTCTTCTAAGAGCAAAATGGACCCACCATTCTCCTGTTGAGCTGTTTGTTTTAGTGTCTTTATGTTTGAAAGGAAGTATAGCATTGGCTCATTCAACAGCAACTGTAAATATGAATAATCAAAAGTGGTTTAAAACAATGGCGTAGGTGTATCATATGTAGCACATATTTAAGAAACAATACTAGTATCTGATTTCTATCCAAACCTTTTTTCAGGTCTCAAATTTTGTAACTGCCAGTACATTTTGCAGTTGGTGTGTGTATTTAATTAGTGTCTCTTGTCTCCCTCTTCACAAAAGCTGGTGTGAACCTAATTATGTGCCTTATAACAGATTCTATTTTAGTATTATGGTAATATTGTACCTTAACGTTGACCATGGAGAATCTTGTTAAAAGAGCCACAAGTAAAAAACAGCATCATCACACTATTAAATACAAAGTATTTTAACCACAACACAAAGTGAACCATATAACAAAGCTCAGACTGGAAAACATAGTATGAAAAGAAAGATACTTCCAACCTGCAACATAAAGTATATTTTTTAAAAAAAAGAAAAAAAGAAAGAAAACACCAGATATACATTTATTTAACCCAACCTTGCTCAGATTTGGTTAGATCTTTAAAGCCCATACAACTCTGGCACATACTGGAGTCCCTAAGTTTCTCTTTTATGACTTGCCCACTATTGTTATATAGGAAAATGAGCCTGAGCTTTGTTTGCAATTAGCATCTCTGGTGCTGGCCCAGGATTGTGAGTTCATTGAGATGCCGCATGAGAAAAACTGTGGTCTGCCAGCCTTGGAAGAGTAGGCCCATGTAGACGCTGCAGTGGGAATCGCCTGCATAGCCCAGGCCTGCAATCTGCTGATCACTAATTGTTGTTTCCAGCAGCTTTTCCTTTTTGAAATTCATAGTTGCACTAGGCTTTCCGTAGTCTGGCATGGATTTTGCAAACATTTTCACTTAAACTTTTGCAAATGTTAGGAGAATTATATCCTGGAGGTTTTAGAGTAAATGATTGTTTTATGAGTACTCAGGAAATACTATTTTTTTAAAATACCAAATGATGGTCTTTTTTTTTTTGAGCAGCTCAAAGTTCCAAAGCCATATTATAGAATTAGAATGAAATTTAACTAGAATTAACAGTTGTGTAATTGTTTTGGCCATTTTCTGTTTATGTTTAGAGTGTGGTTTGGTCTCTGTAGCAAATTAATAATAAGGATTTTATTCCTAGAGTATGTAATTTGACTGGATCAACTCAATTTTTTCACTCCCTTTCTCATTTTAATTCATAGCAAAGTAAGTGAATAATAAAAATTGCTCTAGTGAGATAATCACTATTTCATTTTTTATTCATAATCCTTTTAATTCAACAATATATGATTTTTGTCTACTAACTTACTTATTAAAATTACATGGAATTTCTGGACATAAAGTGTACATATATTTGCATAGCTAAATTGGTTCTTAGAAAAATATTACCCTGGAAATAAAATAACAGTAGATCTAGTTGATTGATTACATTTTTGATTTTTTAAATTCTTCAAAATAAATAGCAGTTGAATTATTCAAATGTAAGGAGTTGCATGTAAATGAGAGCACTAAAATATTAAAATGGCAAAATGTACTTTATTAAATGTATATATGGAATGCATGCTGTTAGAATAAAATTAAAACAAGGATACACAAACATGCACATATATACACTATCTCTCTTGAATATCTATATATTCAAGAAATATAAAGTAAAAAGGATTAGAGTAGCAACATGTAATTTATGAATTTTTAACTTCCTTTTGATAGGACTGGTAGTTGTAGAATTTCCCTAGTATTTTTCAAGATGAAATCAATCTGGCAGCCTCAACACCGTGTTCCTATTGGCTGTGAATTCTGTCACTCCCAGGACCAGGACAAGCCCCGCCTCTCTGAAAGGACTAGGAACTGAGCCACACTGTACCTGCCCCTTCTCCAGCGGCTCTAAGTGAGCTGAATCCCTGACATATTTCTGAGACTCTACATCCTGGGGAAGAAGGAAGCTATGGGAAGGGGCAATTGGGTCAATGCTCCTCCAAGACAGCCTGGGTGGCCACCAGGTTCATAGGGGTTCTCCCAGGTCCTCTCCAAGGATGGTACTGGCTTCCTCAGCGTGGACGGGAGATGTGGCCCTGTCCCCACGTCGTGGCCCACGCAGCTGTGCCAGGGCAGGGGCAGAGTCACTGGTAAAGGGTTCTGAAAATGGAAACGTAAACCCTTATGGCCCTAGGCTCAGCCATGAGCAAGAAGGAAATCCTGCCACTTGGGACAACATGGATGGACCTTGGCACGTCAGGCTGAGTGAGATAAGTCAGACAAAGAAGGACACGTGCTGCATGATGTCACTTATCTGTGGAATCTAAAACAGTCAAACCAGTAAAAACAAACAAACAAACAAAACAGAGAATGAAATGGTGGTCACCAGGGGATGGCAGTGGGGGGATAGGATTGATGGTGTTTAGGGTACAAACTTGTAGCAAGGGATTTAATGTTCAGTATATTGAACATGGACAGTAACACTGTCCTATAAGCATGTAACGTGATAAATATCATTACATCGACTGTATTAATGTATACAAAGACATCAAAGTAACGTGCTGTACACCTTAAATTTACGCAATGTTGCGTGTCAGATTTTTCCAATAAAAATTGGTAATTTTGGGAGGTGATGGAGGAGGTGCTAACTAACTTTGTTATGCTAATCATTTCATAGTATACAAGTGTATCAAAATGTTACTTTGTACACTTTAACAAAACGTTCTCTGTCAATTATAGCACAGTAAAGGGGGGGGATGAAGAAACCCCGGGGCCTCCATTTCCTATGTGAAATGGGCACACTGAGGTGACACCCTCGTGGAGCTGGTTGAATGACTGAGCCAGTGCAGATAGAAGATCTGGCATGACGTCAGCCTAACTCACATTCAATGTTATTGCAAAGTGTGAGGTGTAGTTACAGGTGATATGCTCTCAATGACCTACATGAAAACTGTGATGCCGAGCATCAGAGGGGGGTTCCTAGAAGACACAGGGCAGGTCAGGAGCAGAGAGCGCCCAGGACCCAGACCACCAACCTCCCTGCCCACGCGCATTCCCTGAACTGCTCCCTCCGCCGGCTCTCGTGCCTCAATACCTCCTGAGTAGCAGCTATGCATCTGGGGCGGGGAGGGTTTCTGCAGGCAGCTCCTTGGCTTTCACAACAAAAGGATGCCCTCAGGTGAACCGATCAATTGCTGGGACTGTGCCTTGTCTGCCCAAGCTCCCTGGCAGACAGGCACTACCTGGCTGCAGAAACTCATTTATAACTTAGCAGGGGTCTCTTCTGCAAACAGCAGGGGGGTTGTTCGTAACATGTTTAAAGATGCTTAAGAAGTGTTTGGAAAGTGCAGGCATGGCCTTAAGAATTTTGTCACCGACAGAGAACCCCTGATGCCTGGCAGCAGAGACAGAGTTGGCAGGAGAGGGAACAGGAGAAAAAAGGGAAATGTTTGCTTTCCCTGCCCTGGAATGGGGCTCCCTCTCTCCAGACCCACCCCTTCAAGGAGGACTGCGATGGCTAGTTTTATGTCAACTGGGCTGTGCTGAGAGATGCCCAGAGAGCTGGTAAAATACTGTTTCTGGACGTATCTGTGAGGGAGTCTTTGGAAGGGATCAGTATTTCAATCTGTAGACCGAGTAAAGCAGATCCTTACCATGACGGCAGCATCATCCAATCCTGAGGGCTGACGAGAACAAAAAGGCAGAGGGTGGGCAGTTTGCTCTCTTCGCCTGAGCTACACAGACCCCAGGACCGGGGAACAGCAATACAAAGTCAAATATGACAGAAAAGGGAGAAATCCCCATTCATTGCACCATATTCAGGGAGAGTACTTTAAACCTGTTATCCATATTTTTAAAATTTAATATCTTATTTTTATATTTACCCTGACAGCTACAAAATAGGATGGTTTCGTTACTTTCCATGCTACCCTTAATCTGTGCCAAGGGCACCGTTCAAATACTGTAACGAGGTGAGAAAGGAGGCGACTTAAACTGACTTCGCAGGAGAACTTGAGAATTAGCGGGAGAATTTTCACATCGAAGTCAGCCTTAGCAATAAGCTCCATCTTTGTAGCGAGGGACTGTGGACTCGCCATCAGCAGCCAGGGCAAAGGAGGTGCAGTTCTGGGTTCATTTCATGAGGGAAAGGGTGGCCGAGTCTTAGAAATCGTCAGTTAGCACTTCCCAGGCCCCCCTCAGCTGACACGCTCCGAAGCCGCGTGTCCAGCAGAGGAAACTCATTTCCAGACAGCCGACCCCAGGGACCCGGCGGATGCTATAAAAATGGCCCCTTGTTATAAGGCATTTTTCTGCCAACAACATAAAGTAGCTGCCAGCAGGTGATTCTGTTAAATGACCAGTACATCTCTGTGAAGCCTGTACCAGCAAAGGGACCGCTTGTAAGAGATGCAGCTTATGCCTTGAGCATGCTCGTGCTAAGTGCCTCCCTGGGCAGCAGGAATGCCGCAGCCCTGCCCCTTACACAGCTGCACCTTCTCCTTGCCTCGAGCCACCCCTCCCACCCTGACATAGCTGCTTCCTCCCTGGAGCAGGGGCTGATGAATTTAAAATACAAAGAAGGCCTAATCAGAGCCAAAAGACAGTAAGAGTGTGGCAGATTAGTGCCAGGGCTCCTTAGTCAGCAGGAAATGATGTGCATCTAGGTATTCATTATTTCTCTAAAGCAGGTCAGGTAGGTTTGAGCATCTCTTTTGTGCCCAGCATTATGTTAAACACTGAGAAATGTTTGTCAGAAATGACAAAAATATGGAGATTGTCAACACACTAGAAGGTGGGCAGAAAGAGCAGGGGTGAGGCACACAGAGAACTGATGACACAACATGGAAGTCCTGTCACTAAACACGCCTGCAGAGAGGGCTTCGGGAACGTCAGATGACAAGGAGCCGTGGAAGGCATTTCATAAGTGAGTTTTGAGCTGCATTCTGCACATTCCGTGGGTTGAAAGAGAGACACATAAAAGGAATTTAGAGTGAAGTATGAACAAAGAAGTACCTCCATAAATATCTCCAATACGGTAGTAAGGGAAAGGAAAGTATTCACAGGATTTCAAAGACTGTCTGTGGGCTGGTGTAAGAGCCCTGAAAGGTGCTTCTGTATAACTATACAGGAACATATTTTAGAAGACATGATGACATAACGCTTTTCAGGATCAGTGTTAATGTCTGTGTTAAACAGTGATGTGCCTTTAGTTTTCTAGCCGAAAGTAGAATTTGGTTGACCCCAGAGATTACTCTTAAATTTTAGTTACAGGTAAATTTAACTTATTTTAATACATCCATTTTTCAGACATTCTTAAAGCAGGCATAGATATTAAATTTGCTGAACTCCATTATCAAATATAAGTGTTGCATGTAGTCACTCGTGCAACCATTGGAAGAACTTATCATTGCTTGTATTTATGTACATGAATATGTGGGAATGAATATATGAGTAGAAAGGATAGTTTGGGAATTCGTAAGGAAACATAGGAAAATTCCACCCAGGGTCTGATATTAAAATGATTGAAATACCTTGCAAATTTTCCTTTCAATTCAAAAGTCCTTCTGAGAGGACTGGTTTAAGTAATTAATCTTCCGCAGTCTTAACCTCGACCGTCACCTATTGGACTGTTCCGTGATAACCCACTGCCCCATCTCTCTGGGAGCCTCACACCCTGCGCCACAGTGCACCCCTGGAGAAGGTGTGTTGGCACCAAGTGGGAGGGGTTAGGAGTCTGGCCGGAAGCAGTTTGAGCGCAAGTCCACCTTTGGAGAACACACAGCGTTGACTGAGTGCGTGAGTGCAGGGCATTGCCTTTCAGAAAGCTGCTCACCAAAGCCATCCTGTTAAATGTGCAGGGCATAAAAAAGAGAAATCTGAAGAGGATAACTTATCGTTCAAGCTCTCCTGAGTGCAGCCCTCACAGGGCATGACAGTCCTGTGGACAGCCTGCTCCTGTGCCTCAACATGCTCGTTTAATTGATCGGGCTTGGGCCTCGGGCATCAGTATCTTTCCCAAGCTTTCTCGATTATTCCAGTGAGCATTCGGGGTTGAAAACCACCTCTGCAGAATGAGAGAGGGAACAGCACATGGCCCCATGCTCCCAAGTTTGGAATCGTCATGGAGGGCAGTTCAGTGACAAGTAACTATGGCAAGAGGAGCAGAGGGATTGGATTGGACAAACTGGAATTAAAGGCCCTGAATCATCTCGTTTTACGGGAAGGACAAAGGTCCTCGTAAGCAGGGTGGATGATTCCTACAAATCCCACTGTGAAGTGCCACGTATTACCCAGCCCCACACTCCTCTGTGTCTGATTCACTTTCCCGTGAGACCTTTAGGCCCCCTCAATCACCCAGCCATGCACTAAACAGTTTATATGTGCTAAATATTCGGTCAGGCACTAGCGATACACAGACGTATGAAAGAATTCAGGAGTGAATGTGCAATTATAATGCAAGGCAGTGAATGTAATGACACCTCCAAGGCGGTGGGGATTAAGCATGGAAAATATGTTCTGACTGTAACGGTGTCAATTCATTACAATTTGGTAAGCATCCCCTGTGTTCACTTTGGGAAAGTCAGTCTCTAGCAGTTAACAGCCAAGTAACCTTCGACAAGGTCTGCATCTCCTGAAGCATCACTCCCCTCTTTAGTACATCCACATGAGGCTCTTTCGTGCCCCAGGTTTTGCTTGTGAGGACCAAGGACGGCCGTGGAGAATGAGAACTTACCATGTGCTCTTAATATTATCACTTTATGAAACAAAGAGAGCCATTAGGTGTTGACATCATCTTCATGATCTTACTGACTACTAAATTATCTGTATTTAGACATGAAAGATGTGTATTTTATTCACGACTGCAAAAAAAAATGAAAAAAGTCCTCATGGAGGGAAGTGCTCCTGAGGTGCCCTTTCCCGGTGCCATTTATTACCCAGCATCGCTAGTCTGACTTTCCTGCATCATCTGCCACTGTCATCAACGTAATGAGTATAATCTCCTAGCGGCACAATTTTTGGTTTAAACTCCAAGTGTCCCTTAGATAGTATTACTTTCTGTGATTGCTTCATAACTTAGGCTATTGAAATTTATGATTGAAATATTAGGTAATTTGCTTGCAAACGTGAAGTCACCCAAACATCTTTCTGAGGGAATGTTTATAGGAAACCATGGCTTCAGTTGCTTCTGGCCTGTCTTGATTTAGGAACTCTCCTAAATGAAAGCAATTTTAACCAGTCAGGTACTTTCAAAGGTCCTCATGACCTAGTGTAAGAAAGTGCCTCTTCCACGAGACTACCTGATACCTGAAACACTGGGGTCAGTACTCAAATCAAGGAGGTTTAGAGATGGAAGAAGACACCTATATTGCTTAAGCACCCGAAGCGTATTACTCTCTGTTCCCTTACCCAGCTTCCTTCTTCGTCATAGGACTGCCTACTTCACTGAGAGCATATTCCACGCTTACTGTGGCCTGGTACTCATCCTGCCCCTCCACGTAGGCTCCGCGAGGACAGGGACATCATTTTGATCACATGGCATCCCCCAGTATCTAGGTCAATGCCTGTACCCTGAAAACTCACTAGACATCTATTGACTAAAGGAATAAATGGAACCAACATTCTAAATGAGAATTTAAGTTTGGATTAAGAGTTCAAGGCTCTGGGTATGATTGTGCCATTTCTTGGCTCTCCCCAATTGAACGGAAAAGGACTTAGAGCAAACTGCCAAATTTGGGGCAGTCTCACAGATCACGTCAGCCCTTACGTTTCTCCTGTAGTGTTTCTGTTCTTCCTTCATCCACAAAGCCCAGGTTTTTCTACATTTTCTGCCATCACTCATAGAATTCTGTCTTTCCTGGCCTTGAGCAAAGAAACTGGTATGGATTCTTTCACCTTTCTCTTAGGTTCTTTGTGTGAGGGATAGAAGCAGGACGGGGAAGAAATGGAAATCCTTCCCCTTTGTTCTCTGCTAATGAATTCAGTTAAGAAATACTGATTCTGCACCGCTACTTTTCAGACAGTTATAAGTTCTCAGTTGTTAATTCCACCCAGACATTAAGAACAATTTCACTACTAGGGAGAAACGTTCAAGAATTTTAGCCATTGGATTCAATCTTAGGGCTGTAAAAAAATAAATTTAATATACCTCTGGTTTAATCGAAGGTTTCCTTGGATTATTCTGATGAAACTCCTCTCTTCCCGCCTCCTGTGGTCCTGATCTAGACTAACTGACATAGAGATGTGGACATCTATCTGGGAATGTGCCCCAGCATAGCATGATGGGAAAAGAGCAATGAACACCGCAGCGAGATAAACTCTAGTAGATAGAGAATTGTAAATTCTAACTTCAAATTTTTCAGAATTTAGCATGTTTATAGGTGTTGAATAATTTCTGAAAAACTTCAGCAATCCCAAAACACTCATTTGTAAATTCAATAAATAGTTGCTATGTTCGTATCACATGCTGAGCAAAAAGTGAATAAATATTCTGAAGAGCTAAGAGAGGGGAAAAAAGACAGGAACAAGTAACATCCTTGAAAACAGAAAGGTAAACAAAACTTCCTGTCAAAATACACCACTGTTTGCAGTCACTAGTCCTCAGTGTTAATAGCTCTATTTCCATTTCCAATTCTGTTCAGTGTTTGTGGGATCAAATGTGTTTCCATTTTTATGCACATATTTTATATTTTATCATAATGACTGAATACTAAATGTTTCACTTACTTTGCAAAAATTATCATACTCTTGAAGAAGTGCATTTAAAGATAAATACCACCCACAGTTATTCTAGGTCTTATTCAGGCCCTGAGAATTTCTCCATAAAAATCTCGTCAAAAACAGTGATTTGCTTTGCATTTGTTGGCGTTTTGCTGAAAGCGACTGCAGATGGTGCCACCTTTTGATGGCAGGAGATGAATGTGAGGTTTAGAAAATGAAATGAACATTTTTCATAAGGGACCATTCAGGAACAGATCTATATTTGAATAGGTACTGAACACCTTCACCGTACTTCGTAGCCTGTAATATCTTCAGAGCCTTGGGTAGCTTGAGAGAGAGCTTCTGTGGAGCTCATCGATCTCCAAGGAGACATATTTAAAATTGATTTAAAGTTAGAAAATGCTTTAACTCTTTTCCTGATCCCATTCTTATTTTACAATTTTGTAAGGTATTTAAAAGTTTTAAATATTGAAAAGGATCTTGGTGTTGGAAATACAGAAATTTTATTCAAATATTTTTGATGCCTTAGAAGAGATCTAAACATTGGATAATAAACTTTTTTTTTTAATTTCTAAAGTCACTCTCAAAACCTGAACGCTTCCATCGTAACCTCAAAAAACTTCAGAATGGTTCATGTTTAACTGCTTTACTGGTCTGAACACTGTTAAACTATTCAAAATTCCTTAATTTTTTTTGTGCCTTGAAGCTATTGATGCAAGGTTAAATCACAATAGCTCCTTAAAGTCATCAAATATGACTTTGAATAGCCCCCAAGCTGTATATAACAGTAAAAGATTAAATAGGGACATTATTTTTTTTTACCCTCCAGGAGTTTAAAAATTCAATTTGATGTCAATAGTTAAGATGGCAAAGAGCACTAGAGCAGCATGTTTTTTCTACAAGGATGAGAGCCAGTCTGTTCTAAGTTGGAAAATGAGTTCATACGAGATAGGAATAAGTAGGAAATGTAAAATGTAGACATGTATGTACACAAAGAGAGTCACTTCAGTATTTCAAACATATCTGTCAATATGGAGATTTCTGATAAGGGAATAGTCATAGTTAACAAAAAGATTCGGAATCTTGGATAATGAGAATTCAGTGCTTTCTTTTCCACTTCATTGTACACTCAAAAATGTCCTGTGACATTCATGACAATGAGCATTCTCCTGCTGTCCCTGTATCAGGATACCATCTAAGTGCCTCAGAAAACTGTAAAAATGACACCAGGAGCCCTGGCCAGGGAACATGTGGACAGCTCCTGTAGGACGGGAGGTCTTTAATGGGAAGGTGACTAGTACAACCAGCTCACGCTGAGCCCCAGAGCAGGCGTTTTCTTCTTTGATGGTGGAGGTATACCCAGCCCAGCCCACAAGCTGTTTCATAACAGAGAGTAATGCCCAGCCACTTTTAAAAGTAAATAGTGGGCTTCCCTGGTGGCGCAGTGGTTGAGAATCTGCCTGCTAATGCAGGGGACACGGGTTCGAGCCCTGGTCTGGGAAGATCCCACATGCCGTGGAGCAACTAGGCCCATGAGCCACAACTACTGAGCCTGCACGTCTGGAGCCTGTGCTCCGCAACAAGAGAGGCCATGATAGTGAGAGGCCCGCGCACCGCGATGAGGAGTGGCCCCCGCTTGCCGCAACTAGAGAGAGCCCTAGCACAGAAACGAAGACCCAACACAGCCAAAAATAATAATAAATAAATAAATAAATAATAATTAAAGGTGCTAATAATTTTTTTAAAATAAATAAATAAATAAATAAATAAAAGTAAATAGTAATTTTGACAGAGGAACTGTAAGTTTATTTTTTCATTTAGACATTGAGAAGAAATGACTATAATCTTCTAAAAGGAAGCTCTAAAAACATTGAAAATTAATACATATATATTCTAATATTATATATATTATTCTATAAATATGTATACATATTCTATAAATATGTATGAATACATGTATTTTTACGTATACATCCTACAGTTATCCAAGTAAGTGTTTAAATAGGGAGACATTCAAGGATCTTCAATCAAAATAATTGTAATGATTAAATTTTATTGAAAAGATTAGTTAAAATACATATTATGTCTTAGATATAAAAAATTAAAATGGAGAGTATCAATTTTTTTTAAAAGGCAACAAAGATTTATTTTTAATTTCTCAAGCAGGATTTCCTCTGTCTCTTGGGGACATTTTGGGTCAACTGTCTTGTTATCTTCTCCCCCACTGTCAGATCCGTGACGGTGATCTTTATTCACATTCTCAGATCATTTTTTATTAAACCCAAAGGCCTTTCCCCTCACAGTGGTAAGAGTCAAGCCCTTCTCTTGTGCCTCCAATACCTAAGCAATGTCCCAGATATACTGCAGGCTGGGGTTTTTCTCCAGAGTGAGCAAGGCTAGTTTAAAAGAAGTCTGCTTGATCTTCCTTGGTGGTGCAGTGGTTAAGAATCTGTCTGCCAATGCAGGGGATACAGGTTCAATCCCTGGTCTGGGGAGATCCCACATGCCGCGGAGCAACTAAGCCCGTGTGCCGCAACTACTGAAGCCCATGCACCTAGAGCCCATGCTCTGCAACAAGAGAAGGCACCGCAATGAGAAGCCCACGCACTGCAACGAAGAGTAGCCCCCGCTCGCCGCAACTAGAGAAAGCCCGCGCGCAGCAACGAAGACCCAACGCAGCCAAAAATTAATTAATTAATTAATTATTTTTAAAAAGCCTGCTTGCTGCATGCAAATACAGTGCAGACAAGTGGCTTCCTCATTCTTCTATACGGAATCAAAATGTCGAGGGCTCTCTGAAGCTGTGAGTGGTGCCCTTTCTTCCCACCCTACCTTAAACAGTTGAGAATCAGTACTGAGGATGGCCGTGGAAATCACTAGCATGGCTAAAGCTCCCGGGAGTTCCCCTTCTCGCCCCTGGATTAAGTGACCGATCACCTCGTCACCGGCAGAGGGTGACAGTTTGCAGTGCCCCCACCTGAAAGCTGGGAGGGGAGTGGGCTGCCTTTTGAGGGGAGAGAAGGGAGATCCCATGAGGCTGGTGGAGCCCCGTCTCCCCTCCTCCTGCGGGAACATGGGGGGCGGGGGGAAGGGTGCAGAGTAAACACAGGATGAGAACCCAAACCACAGCGCACTCAGGAACACCCTGAAAGGAACTGGCATTTTTAGGGATTACTTCCTTTCTTTCAAGTAGTATTCGATACACGCACAAGATGTGTATTATCCATTTTCACCCCAAAATCCTACCCCACCTCCAAGAACCTAAATGCCAAATTTTAGAAAAGACTGGTGAATAAAATAAATTCTCTGAAAATATCAAAGAATGATATTCATTTACTCATATTAAGCTTCACGAGGTGTTAGGCCGTGTACACACATCGCCTCATTCGTGTCTGTGGGAGAGGCAGGTAAAGGGTCAGGGTTGGTTCACAGGTGAGGAAAATACGGCCAGGGCACTGGGAGCCCTGCTGACATTTCACAGCCACTGAGCGCCGGCGTTGCTAGTACCCCATCAAGACGTCGTATCTTTGCTTCCCAGCTCTCTTATTGCAGTTTGGCGTGTGGACAATTACCCCATAAACACGAATTTACCCCAAAGCACAATTAAACAACTGAGGAGGTACAGAATTTAACCCCAGGGTTATAAACATTTTTTGTGTAGTTAATGTGCCTTTCAACTTAGGAATCAAAATTATAAAATGATTTTTAGTTAGGACTGATGGTTATCATTCCAGTTGAACCAAAAGGAGACCAACTCAGCTGCTTTTCCATCACACGATTTCTGCCTGGGTTATATCTCCATTTGATGCAAATATAGCAGAGTAAAAATCTATAGGTGAGTGTTAATTAGCACGGACTGTGTACCAGTTACCCGACGATGGGCCACTTCGTGTGCAAGTAGCGTGTGTTGACTGACGTAATCTCACAGCAACTCCGGGACATAAGGATCATCCCTATTCCTATTTTAGATAATTTCTATTTTCGGCACAGAGCCTTAGACAGGACCTGTTAATTGCCCACATCATGCAGCTGAAGATACCAAGCCAAGATTTTAGACAGAGCGGCTCCAGACTTTGGACATTTAATGGAGATCTGTCAAGGGGTGATGCCAGCCCTCTACTTCTTGAATTGCCGGATGGACAGACAGCTGAAATAATCCCAAGGTAACAGCATTTCAAAGTGAGTGAAGACAGTAGAAAGACAAGACTGGCTGATTACTTCTCAGGTATTTTTCATGGTAAACCGCACCCCCCATTAGGCAGAAAAGTTGCCGCATTTCTCTCTCCCCTTTACCTGGAGGTTCAGGCTACCCTTTCCACGTAGCCCACCCGTCTCCCCAGATTGCCACCAACACCTCCCCCTGCACACCGAGTGGTCAGAAGGGACTTGCTCTTCACAATGTCATCACCTGGCAGAGAGTGGCGAGCCAGGTGCCCAGAGCCCACGACCTCTCGGGAGAGGAGGTGGCGGTGGGCACCGGGAGCCTGCAGTCCCACACACCCTGTTCACCCACCTTCCTGCACAGCCCGTGCACCTCCTCGTGGCACCACAGTGCACCAGAGCGTGGCATTTAATTTTCTGCAGTCCTTCTCATAACATCTAGTGAAAATATAAAGAAAATACAAACTTCAGGTTGCTTTTTGTTTGGTTTCGTGTGCTCTGTTTGTTGCTAAAGCCATTAACAGAACTCTTGGAGACTGATGGGTACACGTGTCAGTTTAGAGGGAGTCACGAGACGGAGACGGAAGAGGCTGGCCTTGGAGCTCTTGGTGACGGGGAAGCAGCAGTGGGAAAGTTTCCATTATTTCTCCTCTTTTAATTCACTGACTTCATTCAGAGAGGCTGGGGTACACTTTCCCGCGGTCCTTCCTGCCTCACAGCAGCCCCACAGGCATCTACGGGATCTGTGATATCTTCTCTCTGTTCATTTCGCACCAGCAAATCCTACGTAGAAAAAATCTTACGGTAAAACTCAGTAACTGAAAATTTGCTCATAAATTTCAGCATAGAACTATCTGAGATGTGTTTCCAAAGGACCACAAAAACCTTAAGCTGAAATGAACATGTCACTGGAATCCTGTGTATTAAGCAGGGAAAGGTATAAGGCAAAGTGGTGAACAACAGATAAAGTGATTCATTTGCTACGTGTACAGTGATCATCTTCACATTGTCCTTCCCGGTCAAGGCAGAATCAAACCTTAGAAATATTGCCCTCTTCTTCATACCACACGGGCTGTTGTACGTGATACGTGCAAACCCATATTAGAGTCTGGAATCAAGGAAGGGACCATGTCACAGGGTTTATGGAATCTTCAGGGGCTTCTTATTTTTGCTTTCATCTCTGTGTCTCCGTTTGAAATATTCAGGCTGCGTATTAATAAGGAGGATGTCTCAAAACTCTCTTGAGCATTCCCTTCCCCCAACAAAGAGTCGTCTGCTCACTTTTCTGGCTCTCTCCCCACCCTGTCACCGTGACCTGCTCCTGGACCACCTGCAGGCGTGCAGTGTCTGTGATGTCCACAGAGCCCTGAGCCCCCGCCGACAGGAAGCTTTTCTTCCTCCGCATCCCACCGCTGGGCACGTTCTAACCATCCAATAAGCATCCGTGGAATTAATGGCTTTCTTTGTTTGCTCATCAATTAGTTCTTAAGTGACCACATGGAGGTCAACGTGGGCGTCACAGCATCTTCTTTCCTTGAATGTCTCTTCTCTCCCAAGATGTCCATGGCCCGTCCTGACTTATCTTCTCTTTGCTGCTTCCCTGCAAGTCCCTCTGCAGTGTTTTCCTTCCTCTCATCTTAGGACCTCAAGCAAGTGAAAAGGTGCAGAGAACCTGCTTCCAAAAATGCCTGTCCAAAATTCAAGGATGGGTCTCTTGTCAGCATAACTTTCCACATACAATGAAAATTCATCTCCTAGATCATCCCTTCATAATTCCATTCAGAGTAGACTAAACTTGTTAAATATTCTCAATCAATATGACCCAAGTATGTAAGTTCTTCACAGATATTTAGGAGTTTCAAGAGCGCCGTAATTATTGATGGAAAGAGACAACGTGATTAGAGAAAAGTAATTTTGACTTACTTCCTAAACCGGAAATTTTCTAGCCATGTGACCCAGGTTTCAGTTTCATGCTCTGTACCATGAAAATGTTGGACTACATGATTTTCTGGGTTCTCCTGGTACTCAAGTCCCACAATTGATTAGAACATATTTCTAAAAGATAACCAAAGGAATTATTTTTCAAACATATATAAATCATATGTAATATAACAATTAAATCAGATCAATACACTTAAAAATTTGATCTAAGTGATTTGTCAATGAAGCATTATTTACATATTTTACAAAAGTATAATAAGGTATGCTGGTGTTGCTTATTTATATTATTTAAGAAATCACTGTTGTGAATAAAAGTCACTATTCTGCCACAACTTAAATATCCATTATAAAAAGACTCAATATTTTTATCCCTTAAGCAGCTAATCACGAGGAGCAGCTCACGTACAAGCATCTCTGCTTTGCTACTTTCACAAATAACAGCAGATCCTATGTTTCCCCCTCGTCCATGGGGGGGCACCTCCCTGTAGCTAGAAATCAGCCCCAAAACTCCTCATCTGTAAATCTTATTTTCCAAGCACAATGTCTGGGGGATTCTTCCGCATTGTCTGTGCTTTCCAGAGAAAATTATTTTCCTCTTGGAAAGCAAAACTTCCCATTAAGAAGAAAATCAATTTTTGAAAATATAATAAGCAATGCATGAATGGTTAGCTCACCCATCAACTCTGAATGTCTGACTGTTAACAAAATTGCAGCGCAGTACTAATTTACAAGGCAAAAAGAGAACTCACTCTCAAAGAGGCAAAAATTGGGAAAAGCTAATAGCCATAGTGTTGTGAGAGGCCTGAGAAAGCTTTTGTGATTCCAAAAGTCCTGCCTACAGCTTAAAAGATCCCCTAAGTGCATGGTAGTGGGTGGGTTCCTCCTTCCAGCCCAGGAGTTTTCTCCAGATGTTGTGTCCTCTGCAGACAAACAGCCTCCCGGGCTAGAGGGCCCCAGTACAGGGAGAAGCCTGAAAGCTTCAGCTCTGTATCTGCCCTTGAATGCCCCTCCCATCAGGATGGGAATACGGAGTGTGTACAACATCCTGGTACCCAACGGGGCACAGCTGAGGCCCACAGAGGTCAGGTCTCCTAGGTCAGGCGGTAAGGACAGGCTTGTGATGGGGAGGTGGGGCCCCGGCTCCCGGGGCAGGTACCATCACATCCCACCACATCGCCCATCGACACACAGCCCGCCACCTCAAGATGACAAGCTGACTGGCCTAGGCCAGGTCAACATTTTTTCAAAGCTAGAAGATTTCTTTCAAAAACACATCCATTAATGAGCCCTTCTTAAGTAGACCTGATCGATATTTTAAAACCTATAGTAGGACTTAGCAGCCAAAGACAAAACATTCTTTAGCGATAATTTACATTTTATAACATAATTGCTGCCTCTATTAAACTTGAAATATTGTATGCATACATATTTATTGATATGCCTTTATAGAATTTGTATTTTCATTATACTCTTACGATGGTAGGGTATGTAGAAATGCCAACTTATTTCACATAAATGTGTGGTGAAAATAAAAAAGGGCGAAATCCCAGAAAAGCCAATTTATTCAATTATTTTATCAAAGCTACAGGCATTGTGAGTTCCTCAATAAGGTTCTAAGAAAATGTGTGCTTTCGAAGTCTTTATTCTTTTGGGAAGTGATTTCTAACTGGGTAGGCCCGTCTTAGGCAGTTCCAGAGAAATTCCAGTTTAAAACGTTGAAGGAAGTCTTTCCAGATCCAACACCTGACCAAAATAAATAATATCAGAGTATATTTGTCTTGAAAATGTGAGCAAAGAGCAAATAAAAATGTTAGTTTTAAAACATCAGAAATCTGAGTGTCATTCTGAGGTCACGTCTATAAATATGGACCTCATCAGCTAAGTGACATGAGATGAGCTAAAGCTTGAGCAGCTTGGGGGAAAAAACTTGAAACTGGCTAATTTTCTGCTAAAGGATCGATCACCTTGCAAAGTCCAAATATCATCCAATTTGTTTGCTGAATGCAGAGATATACTCAAATATTTTGTATGCAACTAAAAATGTGTTCCAACTATGAGACTGTATCATGATTTAAATTTGCTAAAGGAACAAGGTAGATAATTTGATATTTTAGGGACACTTGCCAAGCTCTCGCTATGTGACTAGAGATGTGATTTTTCCCCAGTCCTTTCCCCACGGCTCACTTCGTCTTAGAAAGCTTCCTAATTTCCTGAGCGCTTGTTAAGCCCCAGCCTCTGTGCTCAGCGCTGCCCACCGCTGCCGGGCGGGCTAGGCAAGCATCCCCAGGGCCAGGCCCCCTCTGCTTCCCGAGTTCACAGCGTCTGACCCTTTGCGTCCAGGCCTCACCCACGCTAGACACCTGAACACGCTGCCCTGTTCCCCGTGAGGCCCTTGAAGATGCTGTTTCCTCTGACGAGAAAGCTGCCCTCCTCCCCTCCACGCCAAATTGATTCCGTCTGGTCCTTCAGAGCTCATGGGTAAGGTCATATCATTTCCAGAGGGGATGCTGTGATCGTTCAGACTAGGTCAGCGCCCAACCCCCATCCCCGCAGGACTTGCTCTTATAGCAACATCTCTCATGTCTGTACTGGAGCAGGAAATAACACAGCAATTCCAGAGTAGATGCCCAGCAACAATGTGGAAGCTTCACAACAACTCCAAGAGCAGAATCCTTGCCTATGCTGTGCAGGTAAGGAACCCACTGCACCGGCGCCAATGCCACACAGCTGGTAGCTCACCAGGGTCTCAGCCCAGGCCTCTCTGCCCCGTGCCCCTTACGCTCCATGTGCGTTCATGCTTCCTCCACCGAGAACCCAGGGCCCTCACTCTCTCTGGCTACAAATTAATGGCCAAATGCTGTGAATTCCCAGCACTGTGACAAGTTGATTTTGAGATTGTCCCAGAGAGTGGGGTCCTTCACATGCGGGATCAGTCCAGGTGATGAGGTTCTCAGCCTGGAACAGCATGAAACAGTCTGGAACAGCCTTTTGCTTCTCCGGGAGAGCCAAACAGACTTCAGGGCGTTGTTACAGTAAACGCCACATGTCCTTCTTGCATGCTCGTGGGCCCCTCGAGAAGCTGAAGAAAACGATTCAGAGATTGTTTCCGTTCTTCTGAAGCCAGTATGAGCAGGGAAAGCTAGCTGGATAAAATCTGAAAAGATATGGCTGAAATTATGTGTGTATGGAGAATAGATGTTATAGATAGATACAGATATAAAATAGATATAGAATGAATATAGACATAGATATGAATGATAGAGATGATACTGATAGAGACAGAGATGGGAGAGATAGATGTAGATGTAGGTAGATACAGGTGTAGGTGTAGGTATGGACAAGGATATAGATAAAGATAGAATAGGTATAAATGATGTAGGTGATATTGATGAGGACAGAGATGATCGAGATGGAGATGGAGATCTGCATGATCTCACGAGCACCTGACCGGCCGCCAGGCCAGCCCAGCCTCTATGAATCCCTCCATTGAACACTCCCTCGAAGGGAGGTATCTTGTTTGAGTTGTTAAGACCTGTTGGGTCTCATCTTACCTGAGGCAAATTCATGCAGGAATTATGGCAAATTATCCTGGAAGGAACTCTCGTTCTTGGGTTTCACAGATTGTGCCGTGGGAGAAAGTTCAAATTTCATGAGGTCTCTGTTTCCTCATTTTCCGATTGTCATCCTGCTGATATTCTCAGGTGAAGCCTCCATATCACTTAACCCAGTGGCCAGGCGTAGCCTGGGTGGTCACTCAAATGCCCACTGATCCACAGACCCGACTAGTACTCAGAGAACTCCTGACATAAACCCACGTTGCTTCATGCACCTCGACCAGCGCAGCTGATCAACCCCCCATGGCTCACCTGTCACTGGGCATTTATTCCAGGCACGCGGGGCACAGGCCTCCTTGGACTGACTGATGAGATGTAAAATCTTGCTCAGTGCGTGGTGATCAGTGTTGCTGTTATTTAGGGAACTAATTCCTTCGCATATAGCTATGTATATATTTTTCTAACTTCACTGAAATTCAGTCTGGCTTCCTCTGAAAATCACTACGTATTTCTTTTATTTCTATAATTCATTTTTTAACATTTCTTGGTATCCTTTTTTTTCTCAAATGAACTCCTCAAATTTATAGTCCCACAACAGACTTAACCCATTTTCACTTAAAATATGCATTACAGTCATGTGTCTCAAAAGAGTTTTTGCAATATTCCCATATTAGAACATATATAAGATATTCATTAGATCTAGTCCACATTAACGAGAGAAGTTCAGTGATTTGAAATCCACACTGGTATTTTCCTTTGAATTATGAATGACTTTATCAAAAAAGTATCTTATTATGTGACTTTGAACATAATTTAGGTCAAGAAAGTAAAAAGGGAAGCTAATGTGTTTTGACTGCCTACTAAATCCGTGCATCATCTAATTTAATCCTCCCCATGGTTCTCTGGGTCCCTTAAGAACCATTAACCTCACTTTACAGTTTTTACAGATGAAGAAACAGGTTCTGAAATGGGACCCAGCTGGGCTGGGTTTCAGGGGATGTTAGTAACTAGCAGGTGCTGATTACAGTCCAGTGGTATTTTTCACTTCAGTGTATCCTGCATCCCATCCTATTTATGAAACATAAAAATTCACTCAGGAAAGAAATGGTCGGAAGTTGGGTTTCAGTCCTGTTTCCATTCAGCAGCATATTAAGGATATTTCATTATATACTTGAATTCAACAGTTTAGTCATAGACACTGATGGGCATTTGTAAGAGAAATTTATAAATATCATAGAAAGTGTGAAGCCAGGAGGCAAAGAAATGATCTGATTGACAGACTAGAAATACGGGTTATATATATGAACTATGATCTATACATATATTTAATACAAATAGCTTATATATGACTTCAAAATACTAATAATAACAGCCCAAGATCAGAGAGACCAAATTAGATGCAGAATGTAGGCAAAATACCTAATTGACAAATAAGGACTTGCTATGATCAAGAGTGGGTTAATAGTGGCCTAATGTAGCTTAGACAGCATTCATAAAAGTAAACAATGTTAATTTTCACCTGAACAAAATGAGATAGGAAGAAACTGCAAACTGTTTAGAGGAAAATAATCGGAAGCAAAGAGTATTTGGCAGAAGGCTGTAGCTACAAGGAATCTACAGCTAGGACACATGTCGAATGATCCACCCATAGAAACCAGAAATGGAGGAGGAGAAGAAACTAGGGAATGGTGGGGGAACAAGAGAAATGGAAAAAATCCAGAAGCTTGAAGCCTTTATGAAAGGAAAGAGCAGATTCCATGTGCGTGACGTGGAAGTAGAGATGGAAATACAGACGCTGTGGTCAAGGGATGGGGCTTAGGCTTGGTGGGTTCAGGGGTGGTGGTCCCAGGGAGTGGCTCTGTGGATGAGCCCTCCTCGTTGAATGCAGGACTGGAAATGCTAGAACGTGGAAACGCTTTTACTGTCACGCCTGCTCTCGTGCAGTTGTTCTCGGTTCTCCAGAATTACGGAGAAAGCTGGTGTGGAGAAAAATACCTACGATTATTCATCACTGTCTACTAATTATGTTATAACCACAACCTGCATCCATAACCTATTCGATATTATTAGGGGCTTATATATGCACTTTCCACCTAACATTTCTTTTATGGATTCATTAATTCATTTATTTTCGGACCCTTACTGAGAACCTGCTCTGTGTCACATGCCATTTCATGTGCTGGGAACACAAGGGAGAAAAGATAGACAAAGCTGGTGCCTCCATGAACCCATATATTCTCCTGTGAAAACACAAACAAGCTGTAAATAAATAAGTAAATATGTATTTTCATATATTGGAAAAGTATCATAAAATAAAGCAGTGATAGAGTAGTGTTTTTCAGACTACTAATAGTGACCCATTTTGTTTCATGAAGTTGACTTATTGGGTTGCAACCAACAGTTTTTTAGATAAAATTCTACAGTGGATTAGAACGTGATAGGATAAATACATTGTGTACAGAAATATCAAAGTATAGCACGTACTGGTACATAAACTCTTCTTTCCCATGTACACACGCATGTACACATTTCATCTGCACCCGCCACTCAGCGGTGGTGTGTGTGTGTGTGCGTGCACACACGCGCGCTGCTCTGTGTTAGACATTTGTTGCCTGACACTGGAGTGAAGTGACAAGATCAAGGCGGCCGGGCTGGTGAAGGTGCTAAGGAAGCACTTCATCCAGGTCAGGAATGATCTCTTGGAAGAGATAATCTTGGAGCAAAGACCTAAATTATGGGAAAGACTTAGATTTGTAGATATTTGGGGCATGGATTCCAGGAAAAGGGACCAATGTGTGCAGGGCCTGAAGCGAGCTGGATGCGTGTAAGGAAGGAACGACGGCAGGACGCCTGGGGCCATGAAGCACGGGAAGAGGAGCAGAGGTGGGACCTCCGCCCTGGCTTCGTCCTCCCTGACGACTCGCGTGGTCTCCTCACCTGCGCCGGCCTCCCTCCTGCTCGGTGGGTGCTCAGGTCTCCAAGGAACGAAGAAGAGCTCTGTGCTGGGAGGTGGATTGTGAGGAAATCAGCTCACAGGATCCTGGAGGCTGAGAGGCCGCACGATCTGCCGGCTGCCAGCCGGAGACCCAGCAGAGCTGCGGTGTATTTCAATCCAAGTCCAAAGGCCTCAGAACCAGGGGACTGACGGTGTGAACCCAGTCCGAGGGCAGGAGAAGGTGAGGTGTGACGTCCCGGCTCAGCAGTGAGACAGGAAGAAGGGACGTTCCTCCTGCCTGCACCTTTTCTTTCGTTCAGATCTTCAGTCGCTTGGACGCAGCCTCCACATCGGGGAGGGTGACCTCCTCTAGTGGGTCCACAGAGTCAGGTGCTGATCTCCTCCAGACACACCCTGACACAACCTTTAAACGGGTCAGCCTGACACATAAAATTGCCCATCACATGCTCCCCTCCACTAAATGGCCGGGCAACTCCATGCCCTCCCCTGAGAATAAGGGGAGCCTAATCTATATGTACACACACACAGTTTCTTATTTGGATCAGAAAAAGCAACATGAGTTAGATTCTCTCATTTTAATTACATTTAAATACACATTTAACATTCTGGTGCCCTAAACTGAGAGGCTGTTCCATCATCCGCTCACGGGGCTGAGGTAGCGCCTCTCCGTGGCTGAACAAGCTTGTTCTTAGCGAGCTGACTCACCAGGAAGCACATCAAGCATATATTTTTAAATGTTTGACTAAGTATCAACAAATGTCAATGAGTGGATGAAACCACCAGGATGATCATCGTGGTTTTTCCAGGATTCTGTCACGTATCCCCAGAGGTGCTACTTCCCTTCAGTGGCTGTGGGTTTGTCCAGCCCAGACACCCTTCCTTGCACCTCTGCACCCACCCGCAGCCCGGGCACCCTTCTGCAGCCCCCATCGTTCCACTCACCCCACTGCCCTGGGCCTGCCCCACACGCTAGATGACAAGGTAAGGTCAAGAACAACTTATTCATCTTTGAACTTTCCCACCAACACAGGTTGAAAACAGTAGAAACTCCATAAATGTTTATTGAACAGAGGTAAACTAAAAATTTAAGTCACGGGCTCAAGAAACAAATTATTTGACGTGTCATATTAAAATCTTTCCAATATCTGATACTTTATTAACATTTTATAGTGAAAATGCTGACGATAAACCTAACTAAACCATTCCTAGGAAACCAGGCTATTAAAAAATTAGCTTTTTTCCCCTGCTTTCCCAATTTTATGTGCCCATAATTTAATTGTCCATGCCTGTTTCTTAACCATCGTAATTTCAATATTGGCCTACCCATAACAATTTTCAAATTTCCCTGTCCTTCTTATTAGGCACAAACTATATTTCAAAATCTGTTTTAAGAAAATAATAATCTCTTAATAAATTACAAATGAGTCTAAATTGTCATGTTCAAATATTAGAGACAGTCCTTTAATATTTGGTCAAGTTTTGACAATTGCAGATCTCGCAACCCAATCATAAAACTTGGTCATAGATGATAACCGCTTCTCAAATATATCACCATTCTCTGGTTTCACTAAAATATTAATCTGTTTTTCCATTGTGAATATTTTCAATGTTCTGGTTAGAAGGCTTTTCCTTATTCACAGTGACATTGGCCATGACTTCTGCATTTCTGTGATGTTGCGATTTCCGTGCAGGTGCTAACATTCATGTAAATATACTTAAGGACACATCAGCATAAGGCAGCAGTTTCAAGTACAAAATCGTAAAACACAAGTCTTCTGTGTTTGGGGATGAAAGCTTGCCCTAAAGTATGTATGTATCAGTAATAATATCACTTGTATTTTACCTTAACTGAGCTCGTTTTAGCACTCCCAGGTACGCAGTGATGGTTTCTCTCCTGATTTACTGGTGCTTTGGTATGAAAATCACCTCCTAGTGGTACCAACATGGTAAATAGAAAATGTCATCCACTATGAATGCAAACACATTTTTAGAAGCCCTGAGGTCAGTGGAATTCTGGGGGAGAGTACTCCCATCAAGGCTGGTCCCGCACAACAAGCCTCACCCTAAGCCAGGGCGAGAGCTGGTAACCATGACCCGGACACACATGGTGGTTGCATCCCTTATGACGTGGAGCCTGCTGCATTGTCTGGACAGTTTAAGGCTCCTTTTCCTGACATTGTCGCAGTAATTACAGCCTTATTTTCAAACTCTCACCAAGTGACATTTTAAAAAATTACCTCAGATGGCACCGTGAAACCCCTTTGCTGTTTATTACCCGACGACTGGAATCAATTTATTTGTCTCCCATCTCATAGGGCAGAGCTATTTCTGGGATTGCTGCAATTATCAGGTGGATATGTAGAAAACGGAAATTCTGTTGCAGCTGGATTGCTTTTCTCTTTTAAAATTAAGTCTGATAGCTTGATCTTGAGTGAGAAAATCAAGACCCATTTTTAAATAATGAAGATTATGTAAACGGTAACTGAAATGGTTGCTTCTCATTTGATAAAAAATGAATAACGGAAAATCAGCAGACCTATGTCTTTTATCATATTACTTTAAATATGAATTACTATGAACTGGTGTCATGTTTGTTTAATTAAATGAGATACTATAAAGGAAACTTTGAGAAAACATTGAGATGCTGGCACTTAGTGAGAGCTCAAAAGATTGTATATAGTGTACATACAATTGTCTATGTAACACTATGTGAACTTTATATTTACCTGGACTTTATGGAAAACTTGAGCAGCACCTTTTTTCTTTTTTTTTTAATAGTTAATTTATAATATTGTGTTAGTTTCAGGTGTATAGCAAAGTGATTTGGTTATACATATATATGTATATATCTATTTTTTATTATTTTCCATTATAATTTATTAACAGATATTGAATATAGTTCTCTGTGCTGTACAGTAAATTCTTTTTGTTTATTTTATATATGGTAGTGTGCATCTGTTCATCCCATAGTCCCAATTTATGCCTTCCCCCTTCCCCTTTGGTAACCATAAGTCTGTTTCTCTGTGAGCAGCACGTTTATGCAGCATAACAATAAACTTGTTTCTGAAATATAATGAAATAGTACTATTTGAAATAAAAACTTATAAATTTGAAGTCTTAAATGTTATGATTTCTGTACCGAAAGTGTTTTCCTTGGTTGCAGTGATTTCATAAAATGCCGTAAGGAAAATAAGGTGCTCTTTGATCAGCTTCCTTCCGATTGGTTTTACAAGAATGTGTGTGTGCAGCAGCACAACTGAGCATTTAATCTGGAAATCTCTATATTCAGGTGGGGTAGGGGGCTTTTACAGGGTCACAGGGACCTTCACTATCCCTCACATTTTATCACCTCTTCCTCCATCCCAGACACTCTTGTGGCATCTGTTCATTTAGATGGTTTAAAAGCTCCTGTTAAACATGCCGTCCCAAGACTATGCAGCGACATGACATGCTTATGATAGAAGCATGAGCTTAAAAAAGCAGGAAGCTAAGTGGTGTTTGAACAGTGATCATAACTGTCTAACGCTGTCTGAATAGAAACAGGCAAAAACGTTTGGTATTTACAAAATTCCTGTAAGGTTGTGTTCATCTCGAAAGTTAACCAGTTGGCTGAGAAGCTCACCAAAGGGTCCGAGGTCCCGGCCACAGGCACTCTCAGACCTGACCTTGAGGGTAAGCAGCACCCCTGCAACGCTGAATCCCACGCTCAAGGTCCAGCCCAAGCTTTGCTAGAAAGAGCCTCTGCCCATAAGTTCACTTACCTGGCATCAGGGATCCTTAAAATGTGAAAAGGTGTCGTCGGGCTTCCTGGAGCTCAGAGTCCTTAGAACAGCCAGTCTTCGGAAGGAAATTTGCGGTATATTCCCAGGAGGAGCCTGTGACGTGTGGCACTGGATTAAAGTGTTCCATTAACAGCAACAAAAACATGCCCTTCTACCTAGGAATGCACGTTTTTAAAATTGGCTAATTGCTTTCACTAGATCATTTGAAAATATAATTATAGAGATAAGGCGGCTGGCCGGTGAGCATAGTAGACAAAATGGGAGCAGAGGGGATACGGATGGACTGCCGATGCCCAAGGTCACATCTGAAACAGACTTAAGGATAATACAGTCCATCCTCTGAGTTTACAAGTGCGGATGTTGAGACCATATGTTTGAACTAATTTGCCAAAATCACCTGGCTTATTAAGAGCAGTGTGGGAGCTGGAACCCAGATCTTGTGATTTAGAAGCCATGAATCTTTCCTTGAAACCACCCATCAAAACTAGTTAAATAAACAAAGGAATAAATAAACAAAGGAATGAATTCATTCAGGCTAGGAATGCAAATTATGTTCTATGCAGGTAATTTCTTTTCGGTATTCTTGCAACTGTTTTCTGATTTTTAAAGTACTTGCAAAAACAGCTCACAGACACAATTACTGTTTTTGTTTGTTTGCATTGCCCTGACCTGGATCCAGTGGATCTTAGAGTAGAATTCTAACGAGGCTCCACGGACAGGCATTTCCATCGCCTGTCAGGCTGCATTTTACAAGAAACTCACTTCCTCTTTGCCTTTAGATGCCAGCCTGGGGCCGCAGGCGGGGACGCCTCTTTCCTCTCTGCCCCACGGAATCCAGCGCAGACACTCCTAGCTGGGCTGAAGTCGGGTCATCCCCTCCCCTTGAAACGGAGCAGGACCCTATGGGCCTTCCCCCATGTCCTCAGCCTGCCTTTTGTCTGCAGAAAAACTTTAGCCAAAGAATAAGTTTAGTCAGAGAAGTGAGAAAATGCAGAAACAAAGGAAAACAGTCAAAGGAGACCAAATAATAATAGTTTAGTCATTAAGCAAAGTCAAGGACCTTTAGTTCCTCCTCAAGGGCTACAGATAATATTCTGAGCCATATCCTGTGAGCTGTCTTGTAGCTACAGAAACCCACACCAGGTGGAAGAAGTTAACTACATGATGACCAGGCTGTAGCCATGACGTAAGCTGCCACAATTCCGAGAACTGGCCTCAAAGAAATGGGAAGAAACCGACCCTGGAACTAAAGGCTAACTGTACCTAAAACAGTCAAGATGACGCTGATCATGACCAATTTCAAGATGGCCGTCAGAGCTGACTGCGCTGTTTCTGCATTAGCCTCTTCCCTCCGCCTGTAAAAGCTCTTGCCCGCTGCTTGCCAGTGGGGGGGGGGGGGCACTCGGCCTTTGGACAGGAGCCCGCCCTCCTTCCCCATTGATTGCTGGCCTCCAAAATAAAGCCAACTTTCCTTTCCACCAACCTGGCCTCTTTATTGGCTTTTGAGCGGTGAGTGGCCGGACCCCACTTCCGGTGATACCCTGAGGGACTTGGTATAAAGATTGGACTTGACCCACTGCAAATCTACAAAAACACCTTCCTGCAAGCAACAATTAGGTTAAAAAGATAAGCACAGGAAAGAAGATAAAATAGAACAATGAGGCAATAATAACCTCTTTTTAAAATTAATGTAAGGGGCTTAAAAAAGTGTTAGATATTTTGATGGATATATGACAAGGAAATTTCACCATCAAAAATCTTTTTTTTTTTATTTCTCCCTCTTTTTTTACTTCTAATTATAAAAGAAATCTAAGATAAAACTGTGGTGCTGTGAGATTTTTTTTTAATTATTAGATTAATTAAATTACTAATCATTATATTAATTAAATTCCTGTTTGTATCATAGGATCCTCATTAAGCTGTGCCACTAATAGCTCCTTAAAAGACTTTGCCCACAAACAGTTGTGAGCTTAGTCAAAATGCTATAAAGATTAGGTCAGGTATTTGCAATAAGTATGTCATTCACTGTGTTTGAAATTACCTAAGGGCTCCACGCTGAGTTAATATACAATTTAATGTGTTTCTATCAGCATGTTTGAAGAAGTGATCAAGAGAATTCATTCTGGTACACAAAACTTGGAAATACTAGATTTAAAACAAAAGAAAAAAGAAAAACATCCAGTCTTTCAAAAGCATGTCGGAGGTGGCAGTAAAAGGATCAGAAACAACTGGAGGCCAAGAACAAAGAGAAAACTTGAATTCCAGGCCTAAGCAACCCTGGAGGCGATGTTTACCTGGAGGGCATCATCCGAGCAGCTGAGGGTTAGGACTTGTGTTCTGATGAAGTTATCCTGCACTGGAGACAGGAGACTCAGCTCACTCAAAACTCTGGGGAAGGTTGATAGATTAGATTAGAGCCCCCCACATAAAGCCAGCTTTCCAGAACAGGGACAACATAGGTGGATAACCTAAAAGAATTAAATAAACTCTGTCACAGATGGAGGCAAGGAATGCTTTACAAGGAAGGCTTGCCTTGGGTTGAAGCAACAGAATAAAAGAAAACACTGCTGTATATTTTCCTGATCATAATCCTGTACTCTTAGGAGTTTTGTAATAAATTTAGAGTACCAAAATTATAGCCCCAAGTCTACCCACTATTTTTTTTTTTTACCCACTATTTTTTAATTTTAGACTTTACTATTTTTTTAGTGCAGTTTTAAGTTCACAGCAATTTTGAGTGGGATTTGCATTTCCCTGATGACATGTGATGTGGAGCGTCTCCTCATATGCTTATTTGCCATCTGTATAACTCTTCGATGAGTTGTCTGCAAAGGTCTTTGTCCCATTTTTTAATCAGGTTATTCATTTTCTTATTATTGAGTTTTAAGAGTTCTTAGACTGGTGGTGGCCATTGACACCTAACAGAATTAAATGTAGATTATCTCCAGAGGAATTGTCACGTAGACTTTTCAAGAAATCCAAGCATGCATGGGTACACGCATGCATAAATTCACAAAGACAGGCTCAACTATACAAATGCACAGCATTACCAAAACGAGGAGAAAAGCCATCATGTACCAAAGGCAGCGCAGCAATAAACTGTAGAATCTGCCTGCTGGAATTTATAGATTCCTGAGTTATCAGCCATAGAATATAAAAAGAGCATGTTTATGGTACTTAAATAATTAGAAGGGGGAATTTAAAGTATGATGAAGGAAAGTATCAAAATTGACCCAGCAGTTTTGAGAAAAAATAAAATAGAGCTTCTAGAAATGAAAAGCTTGCTCACTAAAAGAAGTTCAAGACACAGGATCAACCACAGTTTAGACCCAGCTGAAGAGAACGTTAGTAAGCTGTAGTCTAGCCGCAGCTTGACCTGATAACACCAGTATTGATTTACTTACGCTCTGTGAAACAATGATGCCAGATGCTGTGTGGTTCTGAGATTGCATCAGCAGGGCTCCCTCTGTTTTCTTTCAACCATCTGTCTTTTCAGAGTTGAATGATTAATGCCCCGTGAATTAAAGCTTGTCAAAGATGACCAGTTACATAAAAACTAAACTTCATTTGGATTCAAAACTCCTAAAGTCCTCAAGGAACTCAATCTAAAAAATACTAAGAGTTTAAACAGAAATTTAAGATTGTTTCTCACAGATCAATCATTAGGCAAAAAAATTACAAAACAATTACAAAACAATGATAATACGATTACTTTCTCACATGGATACTTCTGGAAAGATGTTTTGCTTGTCTAATGATGCATCACAGTAAACAATGATGAGATTTATTTTAACAGGTCTTAACCATGATACCTTACTTATAGGCACCTTTTTTTTCTTCTTTTTTTTATTGAGATATAGTTGATTTAAAATGTTACATTAGTTTTAGGTGTACAACAGAGGGATTCACATTTTTAAAGGTTATACTCCATTTATAGTTATTATAAAATCGGCTATATTCCCTGTGATGTACAATATGTCCTTGTAGCTTATTTTATACATAATAGTTAGTACCTCTTAATCCCCTACACCTATCTTGCCTCTTCCCCCTTCCCTCACCCACTGGTAGCCACTAGTTGGTTTTCTATGTATGTGAGTCTGTTTCTTTTTTGTTACAGTCCCTAGTTTATTTTTTAGATTCCACATATAAGTGTTATCGTACAGTATTTGTCTTTCTCTGTCTGACTTATTTAACTAAGCATAATACCCCCCAGGTATCCCATGTTGTTGCAGATAGCAAAATTTTATTCTTTTTAATGGCCGAGTAATATTTCATTGTGTGTGTGTGTGTGTGTGTGTGTGTGTGTGTGTGTGTGTGTGTTTACATATATACCACATCTTCTTTATCCAATCATCTATTGATGGACATTTAGGTTGCTTTCATACTTTGGCTATTGTAAATAATGCTGCTCTGAATATATGAACATTGGGGTGCTTGTATCTTTTTGAATTAGTGTTTTAATTGTTTTCAGATGTATACCCAGGAGTGGAATTACTGGATGGTGTGCTAGTTCTAATTTTAGATTTCTGAAAGACCTCCGTACTGTTCTTCATAGTGGCTGTACCAATTTACATTCCCAACAACAGTGTAGGAGAGTTCCCTTTTCTCCACACCCTCTGCAGCATTTGTTCTTTGTAGACTTTTTGATGATGGCCATTCTGACCAGTGTGAGGTGACACCTCGTTGTGGTTTTTTGATTTGTGTGTCTCTGATAATTAGCGATGTTGAGCATCCTGTCATGTGGCGTGGCTGTCTTCATTTGTCCTGAGGCCCCAGCTCTACTTGGCATCATTGGAACAGCTGCCAGCACAGTGAAAAATACAAATGACATGCTAATACGGCTTTTAAAATAATTTTCACCACGTAAGCATCTCGGATACAAACAGGGATCTATGGGCCATTCTTTAGAACCTCTAAAATATGCTATTGTCTAAATATCACCACCAAAATTTATTATAAAGATAATGGGATTATGAAAACTCTCCCATACAGAGTGCAAGCATATCTGTTGAATCATTACTGTAATTTACTGCAAAATACTCAAATCTTCTGAAAAGTCTTTTGCAATCTGATTCCATCTTCTATATTTATTCTCTGTTGTTTTATATTCTGGTTGAGAGAGCTGGTATGTACCAAGTGATAACCAATTATACATCCACATCAAGTGAACTAATACTTATCTCATTTAATTCCTGGACTAAAATGGGCCCATCATAAAACACTGCCATTTATTCTGAATTTTAAAACCAAACATTGATATTTTGGTAATGTGTTTCATTTTCTTGTTGGACTGTTGACTGCATTTGATTAGCCACACGTTCATTGTTAAGAGAAACCTTCAGGTCTGGCTCACTGTCAACGCCTCGTGAACCCCAACCCAACAGAAACAAAACCTCACTTCCATTCAAGGTGTGCATGTGATTATTTGCCACTGAATTTGTTGATTATCTCCGTCATTACATGATAGGGAGGAGAAGAGACCTCTGGCTGAATAGTTAGTAACTAGATCCCCAAGGTAGTGTGTACCATGATTTTGCTAAATAGGAGCTGTAAGGTAAATTTTGTATCTTTACTTTTTAACTCCATGACGGTTGTGCTTCTTCTGTTACTGAATTCAGTTAAGGAAGGTTATTACTGCAACAGCACAGATAATGAGTTAGGCACAATTTTAATAATCCTTAGGCAGCATTTCAATAATAATAAAATCTGCCATCAGGTGAACGATAATGTAAGCATCGTCCATCAGCTTACTTGGAAATAAAAAACAAAAGAGATAAATCTAAGGGTGAGATACAGTATATTCCACATATATATCATATTTATGACCATATATAAAGTCAACAGATAATTTTAAATATGGTCTTCACCCCCTGATCTGAATAATTCATGCATTTAAAGGTTTATGTTAGCTTCCCTGGATCTTAGAATTCATATTTCGAACTATTTTAGTTCTCCCTTAGAGAAAACAAAATAGAACATGCAGAAAAGTAAGTTTTATGTTAATCCCTGCCCAAATAGGTCAAATTAACCCCTCACTTCCATTACCAGAAATTCTCCATTTGTTTGCAGTTGCGCTCACTTTTGGCCCTTTCTCCTTAGAATTTCTGGGCTGCCTTGTCCAGCTCAGCCTCCTCCTGCCCCACAAGCTCTGAAGTAAGATTTCTAAACTCATCCCAGACCCACTGCTGCCACAATTCTCCATAAATTTACTAGGTAACCACTTTTTTACCTACAAACAGATGACTCTCTAATCCAAACCCAAAATGACCTTGTGAAATTTTTAAAGGAGGCCTTTTCCCCAGCACCATTAGTCACTATTCAAAGATTTGTCTTCCTGAAATCAATCAGTAGTTTGCAGAGGGCATAGCTGCTTATATTGCATAACTGGGCCATCTGTCCAAAAACAGTGATGTGAGAAATTTCTTAAATGCCATGTTTCAGGACTGCTTTGCATGCAGAGTGTACAACAAAGTCCTTCAAACGTGGCTAACCCAAATCTCACAGTGATTAAATAAACTCGTAAAAAACTATTGGCCATTAAGAACGCATCCCTCTATGTCGCACACCAAAATCGCGCTATAACACATACATTCTGGTGCTAGGCATATCTTGTGAATGGTAGGTCTCTCTGACAATAAATTTGGGTTCATTTCAGCTTTTTCTGGAGCCAGGTCACAAATATGGCTCCTTTTGATCTCGGGGTGGCACAAAACCCCTGTGTGATTTTTCCCTTTGCCTTCCTTCTTTTCACTGATAAACGTATTTTATTTTGTTTTTGTAGAAGTAAAAAGTTCATGCATATCCCTATGTAATAACATCACTGCATTCTGAATCACTTATTCTGGGACTCTGGAATGTACATTACAGCTCCCTCTTTGAACATATTCCCTCGTATCATCATGTAATTCATTGCCCATGAATTATTTGAAACTACAGAAATGAGAGAACATTACTTACATTTGTGTCCACTGGGAGGTGATTGAAAACCTTCACCTTCACATAGTTTTATACGTGCTTACCTGCTTAGTCAGTGCGAACCATTAGCACACATTGTTCCATAAATAAATTTGACAGGAGCGTCTGCCAGACTCCTGTCAACTTTGTGATGTGAAGAACATGAGGGTTAGGGGAAACGGACAGGAAAATCAGTGCACATTTTCTAATTTCCTTTCCATTCAGCTGATAGTCCTTTGAGAGTTACCTGCTGCCAGTCACGCTTGGATCATCTTTGAGCATCTTTCTGTGCAATGGCCAATTCACAAAGTACCATCGGAGGCTAATTCCAGGGTCGTGACATGGCTTCTAGGTCCGATGATGCAGAGGTGCCCTCGAGTCCCCAAAATGAAGGCAGCTGCTGTGAACCCCGAGGACCCTGGTCATCGCTTGTCAAATGAAGCCAACACCTGGGAAATTTGGCCATGAGCTCATTGCAGACAACAAATGTCCTCTCAGAAATGCTTCACTGCTACTCGATGCCAGAGTTACATGAATACTAATACTCACATCTGCAGTTTAAATTTGGCTTTCCAAATGTTCATTCTGTTAGATTGTGCTTGTCATGCCCCAGTATCTCCTGTCACTCTCACTGAGGTTATGTGGAAACTCGCTCCGGGTGGTCATAAATAGACATTCATTTTATCTGACTGTGGTGGACCCAGTTCCCAACCCCCAAAGATACAGCCCATGGAACCATTAAACAAGGCACTTCTGCTGAATCACAAAATGTTCTGTTTGCTTCTAGTTTTTCTTTTTTAATTTCATCACATTAAAATTTTATTTTCTCCTTTATGATTGGACATTAAGCACTTCCCAAAGCCTAATAAATGGTTTTACCTTGTTATTGATGCACGATTTACTACAGAATATTTTATGAGAATTTTTCAAAAATCAATTCTTGTCTTTTGTCTGCTTTATAACTATCTGAATTTAATGTGAGATAATTTAAAAACCATGAAGTGAAACTAAGGTGAACGCTGTAACTCCTTGAATTACATGTTTCTCTTGGATTCTTCTAAACGGTGCAAGGTTTTATTCAGTTCAATAAATATGTAATGAAGTTCTCTTTTGTGAAGTCCTACTCTGGGCTGTGGATGCAAGGATGGATACGATGGATTCTTGCCTCCAGAGGAAAAGTCAGTATGACTCAGGAATCCCAGTTCTCATAATTGGAAGCCAGTTAATTCAAGCTCGTCTCCCTGCTGAGGTGCTGAGTGAGCAGAAAAAACTTTTTTTAGACTCCGCTTGAAGGCCTCAGAGCTAACAGCACAGGGAGCAATCACAACTCCAGAGCCCAGTGGAGGCTGGGGCCCAGCGTTCAGGGCCACTTCTCACTGAGCTCACACGCCAGTTCCGGACAGGAAAACGCGACGGCTGAGCTCCACTTCTGAAGGTCAGGGAGAGGGGGATACAGGCCTCCAGGACTGGGGTCAGAGGTGAATTCCACCCTACTCAGATTGGGCACCAGAAATGTTGCACTCTGAAAACAAAAATGAACTGAAAAAGACATGTACTTGCAGGGCTTAAAGTTCAGCATTATAATATCTCAGATTTTGAAATTAGATTGGTTAGATCCCAGATAACTAGTGCTGCTAGGAGTCTGGCAGGATCAATCGTAAAGACCCTTTGATGGGAAAAAGCAGCTTAGTCCTTCATTTGTTTATTCAAACAATTCTGTCTGTAAAATGTGAATAGTGTTGCAATGAACATAGGGGCTAATATCGCCTCAGGATCCTGATTTCAGTTCTTTTGCATAAATACCCAGAAATGGAATTGCTGGACCATATGGTAGTTCCACTGTTAATATTTTGAAAAATCTCCATACTGTTTCCCACAGTGGCTGCACCAATTTATATTCCTACCAGTAAGGTTCAAGGGTCCCAGTTTCTCCACGTCCTCCCCACCACTTGCTGTCTTTTATTTTTTCCTGATAATAGTCATTCTCACAAGTGTGTGTGTGTGTGTTTTTTAATTTGAATTTCTTTCTTTTTAAATTTATGTATTTATTTATATTTTATTTTTGGCTGCGTTGGGTCTTTGTTGCTGCATGCGAGCTTTCTCTAGTTGCGGCGAGCGGGGGCTACTCTTCCTTGCGGTGCACGGGCTTCTCATTGCGGTGGCTTCTCTTGTTGTGGAGCACAGGCTCTAGGCACGAGGGCTACAGTAGTTGTGGCACGGAGGCTCAGTAGTTGTGGCTCGCGGGCTCTAGAGCGCAGGCTCAGTAGTGGTGGCGCATGGGCTTAGTTGCTCCGTGGCATGTGGGATCTTCCCGGACCAGGGCTCAAACCTGTGTCCCCTGCATTGGCAGGCGGATTCTTAACCACTGAGCCACCAGGGAAGTCCCATAGGTGTGGTTTTGATTTACATTTCCCTTATGATTAGTGATGATAAGCATTTTTTTTTTAATCTATCTGTTGGCCATTTGTATGTCTTCTTTGGAGAAACGTCTACTCACGTTTAAAGGAGGATTTTCAATAAAATATTTGAGAGCCAGAATATTTCTACACTGCCTTTCTTTTTCTTTTCTTTTATTAAATAAATGTATGGCAACACCATCTGCTATATCTTGTATGTTGAGCTTTTAAACCCCATGGCATCCCCCTGCGAGAAGATTGAGGTTTCTGTCAGCTGGTTTTGTGTTACTTTCAGGGAGTTGGTGCTGCCGCAGTTGGTAGTCACAAAAAGGGTGTTCTGTACCCCAAACACTGACATCCATCGAGGATGCTTACCCAAGCATCAAAATGAAGGAAAAAGAAAATAATCTGTTTCTAAAATCAGAGGCTGCATCATAACTTAAACATAAAATTTGCTATAACAATGTGTGTAAAAGTACATCAGAGTTCTTAAACCCACGCACACATGGTCACCTTATTTTTGTTAAAGGAGGCAAGAATATACAATAGAGAGAAGACAGCCTCTTCAATAAGTGGTGCTGGGAAAACTGGACAGCTACATGTAAAAGAATGAAATTAAAACACTCTCTAACACCATACACAAAAATAAACTCAAAATGGATTAAAGACCTAAATGTAAGGCCAGACACTATAAAACTCTTAGAGGAAAACATAGGCAGAACACTCTATGACATAAATCACAGCAAGATCCTTTTTGACCCACCTCCTAGAGAAATGGAAATAAAAACAAAAATCAACAAATGGGACCTAATGAAACTTAAAAGCTTTTGCACAGCAAAGGAAACCATAAGCAAGACGAAAAGACAACCCTCAGAATGGGAGAAAATATTTGCAAATGAAGCAACTGACAAAGGATTCATCTCCAAAATTTACAAGCAACTCATGCAGCTCAATATCAAAAAAACAAACAACCCAATCCAAAAATGGGCAGAAGACCTAAATAGACATTTCTCCAAAGAAGATATACAGATTGCCAACAAACACATGAAGGATGCTCAACATCACTAATCATTAGAGAAATGCAAATCAAAACTACAATGAGGTATCACCTCACACCAGTCAGAATGGCCATCATCAAAAAATCTACAAACAGTAAATGCTGGAGAGAGTGTGGAGAAAAGGGAACCCTCTTGCACTGTTGGTGGGAATGTAAATTGATACAGCCACTATGGAGAACAGTATGCAGGTTCCTTAAAAAACTAAAAATAGAACTACCATATGACCCAGCAATCCCACTACTGGGCATATACCCTGAGAAAACCATAATTCAAAAAGAGTCATGTACCGCAATGTTCATTGCAGCTCTATTTACAATAGCCAGGACCTGGAAGCAACCTAAATGCCCATCGACATATGAATGGATAAAGAAGATGTGACACATATATACAATGGAATATTACTCAGCCATAAAAAGAAATGAAATTGAGTTATTCGTAGTGAGGTAGATGGACCTAGAGTCTGTCATACAGAGTGAAGTAAGTCAGAAAGAGAAAAACAAATACCATATGCCAACACATATGTATGGAATCTAAAAAAAAAAAAAAAAAAAAATGGTTCTGAAGAGCCTAGGGGAAGGACAGAAATAAAGACACAGACGGAGAGAATGGATTTGAGGACACGGGGAGGGGGAAGGGTAAGCTGGGACGAAGTGAGAGAGTGGCATGGACATATATACACTACCAAATGTAAAATAGATAGCTAGTGGGAAGCAGCCACATAGCACAGGGAGATCAGCTCGGTGCTTTGTGACCACCTAGAGGGGTGGGATAGGGAGGGTGGGAGGGAGACGCAAGAGGGAGGGGATATGGGGATATATGTATATGTATAGCTGATTCACTTTGTTATATAGCAGAAACTAACACACCATTTTAAAGCAATTATACTCCAGTAAAGATGTTTTTTTAAAAAGTACGTCAGAGTTCTTGGAAAGAAGCTCAGAAGTGAAGGGATTAATTAATAATCTCCTATATTAAGGCAGGTGTGTAAAAGGAATATTAAATTAGAAACATCAAACACATATGATCTCAAGACATTTAAAAAACATAAAATAAAGCAAAACCAAGCAAAACCAAAAGAGAACAATGCCTGGAACCATCTCAGATAAGAGGCTGCATCCCGAGGTGATCAGAATCCGAACCTCTGTCCCCCAGATTCTACCCTTTAATCCGTTTCTCTACTGAGAGAGACCAATGAGTGCCTGCTTCTATGTTTTCAGGCGGAAAATAAGGATAGTCAGGAATCTTCTGTTGCTGTTAGGAAGAAATGAAGACAATGCTAATGATACCTAGGCTCATGCTAAACATGGACAGAGCCCAGTCTGAGGGACAGACTGCCAGGCAGCACGCAGACCACTGAAGCAATGGAGGAAGAAGTGTTGCCTCTGGAATGTAGCATGTGGCCATTGGGCGGGGCCTCAAGGGGCTGCAGCAGGCGGTGGGTGGCTGAAGACAGCAGAGGCAGAAGGGGGTCTGCAAACGTGGTTCCGCAAGAATTCCCTCACCTGGCGACACCAAGGACACCTGGGTCCCCCCCTTGGTTTAAAGCCAAGGAGTCTACAGTTGCACCTGCCGGCCTGCAGACCCCTGCCCCACCCACTGGAGAACTGGGGAGGGGGCAGGATGTCACACCTACTCACTACGCCCTTTATCTCAGGCACAAGCTCTGTCCTCGTGGTCCATCAATGTGGCCTTGGTCCCCAGAGGCCATTCTGACAGCCATTGGTCCTGGACCTCTGCTCTGCGATCCTGTCTACCTCAGAAAAAATGAAGTCTGGTGGGAGAATCATGAGCTCTTGATGATGTTGGTGTGGGTAAAGTAAAACGGTGTGGCCACAAGTAGGTACAATTCGCACATGAATTTCCAATAGTATCCACCAAAATGACACAGGCTGATCAACTGACTTTATGGAAGCTCTGTATTGAAGTTTTGTGCAACCACTGAGTTTTCACTCATAAATTGTCTACAACACTATAAAGCACATGCTTAAGAGTGAATTATATGCTGTAGCTTTTTAGTTTTAATGGAGGAAATCAGGAAGAAATCAGCGTGAGAAAATGCAGAGGTGTCCTTTCTAGAGGGAGACACTTATTTTAGAAAAACATATGTAGAGGATCAGGGGAGAAGCTCTCTCACTGTGGAACAGGAGGTAACAGGTGTATTTATACAGGAAATGATCACGTTAATGAACCTAAGGCAACGTACAGGGTGGCAGGACCTCGCAGGCGTGCAGACAGAGTAGGAAGGCGGCAGCCAGCTGTCGCAGATCATGTGCATGTTGTGTCCACGGCATGGGGTCAGCTGGGAGGCACTGGAGGTCTGCCGCAGATCTGGGCTCTCGGTGACGCTGAGGTCTGCATCTTTGGTAACGGGCGTCTGTTGTGTCAATTACGCCATAACGAGGAAATTACATGCAAATGAAGATGATGATCATTTGAGGCAGAAAAACTCACCTTGGGGGAAATTTCACACAGAGTTTGAGGGCCAACTAAGCCTGACTACGTGAGTGGGAGAAAATGGAAAGGGCACAGAGCTTGTCAAGATGCTCTTGGGCACCGCGGAGCTGTGTGAGCCTGCTGACTGCGGCCCTAACCACCGAAAATAAAATAAATCCACAACCTCTCACTCACCAGCTTCACGGCTGGAAGGCACTTGGGCTGGGAGAAAGGCTGCGTTTCCCCAGCAGCCAGTGCGTGCTGATCTGGGGTTGGAGGAAGTGCAGTCTCCTGAGCAGACTGCTCTGCAGGCCCTGAGGTGGTCCAGGCTTCTGGGGACCAGGAGCCAGTGACAGGGAGGAGGGCAGAGGAACAGGAAGAGCGACAACACGGTACGTGTCTGTGATGCACCAAACTGCACGACAAGCTCTTCTCAGCCATCAGCCCCTTTGTCACAGGGCCATAAAGAGGGGGCCCAGTTGGAGAGATGGAAACTGGGGATCAGAGAGGCTGAGTTTAAGTTCCCAGGTTCACACAGCTATTAAGCCATGGAAATTACAGTCAAGTCCAGGTGGTTTGCTCTCAGAACCCGTGTTCTTGGGCACTGCAAGAGTCTGCCCCTGAGAGCGAGTGGAAAAGGATGTACCAGAGGGATTAATAGGATCAGCAAGACAGAGACGGGGAGAGGGAACTCCAGCCGAGAGAAACAAGGAAGGGGCTCCCAGCACAGGAGAGGATGGGCCAGGCTGGACAGAGACTTGCTTTCTGACAAGTGGAGGTGAGCTTACAGGGAGAGGGCGGGGTCAGATGAGGGAGGGAGTGGAAAGTCATTCTCAGGTATTCGGACTTTATCCTGAGAGAAGTGTCATGCAAATGCTGTTTGGGTCAGGCTGACTTTGGGGAAGGGGATTTGGCTTTGGGAAGCCAGTTGGAAGAATTCTGAGATAAATAAGGTGCAGGACTGTGAAGGTTTGGACTAAGTGGGTCCTAAGCAATTATCTGACATCCCCTGGTGCTGTTGACAACACCATCAAATAATCCAGGGCACAAGGTGGGTTTCAGGTTTTCAACCGTGTAGTCATTGATGGTGAAACAGAGAAACGTAGGTTTCAGAAAGAAGGGGGAGATCAACAGGCTGAGAATTAATTCTGTCTCCTGGACTCACCTTCAGAGATGAGACCTCACTTCATGTGAGCACATTGTTCCCAGGGGAGAGGTTGCACAGGAGGGACCCTTGACTACGGCGACTGGAGACGTGGGTTACGGTATACCCTTGTATTTCTCTTCCTGGTGCAAAGTAGTTCCTGTTGAGATGGGCTAACACATAGTTATGGATGGAAGCAGAAGAAGGAAACATAAAAATGAGGTAGAAAAATGAGGAGAGATTCCTAAGAGCCTGTTTCCTGAGCCCTCAGCCCTATGACCAGGCAGAGACCACCAGCTCATGGGACGATGCTTGTTAAGGGCTGGACCAAGGGCCAAGAATGCAATAATCATGTGGATTTCCACGGCCCCTGTATTGCTGCTACTGCGCCATCTCAAAGGATCCAGGATTTACTCAGAGCAGCCTGTCTGTGGAGCTGGACGCTGTCCCAAGCACCCCGCCAGGCATGTCCCCCCCGATGTCAGCTGTGTCCACCTGGCCTGTCTTCATATCCCCTGGGCAGGTGCCAACGTGTTTCTGAAAACTACACGCAGACTCCTGTCTTAACCGGTGACAGTGATTCAAAATGTAGATGTGAGGCCCCTTCCTCATTTCCACCCCGTGCTGCCTGACGACCTCTGGGTTCACTGTCTTCCCTCTTGCTGTCCCCACGCTCGGGCCCTGCCTCAGGCCCCTTGCTTCACCCTGACCACACACCAGTCACTTGGGCACGTTTTCAAAGCACATGTTCTCAGCACTCACCCCCAGAGGAGCCAACACAGTGGTCCAGAGTGTGGGATTTTAATACATGCTTTCACAACGGCTGAAGATGATTCTGGTAGACGTGCAAGGTTCAGACATTGCTGTGAACCACAGCCTCTGGACGTGAAGCCCTGAAGTGAGGTGGGGGCCAGATGCGGAGGACGGGGCCAGTGGCCAATAAAAAGGAGTCACCTGGGGTCGAGGAAGGGGACAAACATCTCTAACGACCTTGCAGAGTCATGCTCTTGGTCTGTGGCCACTGATTTTTCCCCCATTGAGGGTCCTGCGTGTTTGCTCAGTGGTACTGTGATCTCATTCTTTAGCAGTCACTAGCCTGGAGTGGAGGTAAGACCACGTCTCTCCCTAAGCTGATGGCCGCAGTCTTGCCTCACCATGAGACTAACTCCATTCCTCCCACAAAGTGTTTCCTACTCGGGATAAACCAGAGAACCTCTGGGGTTTGTTCAATTCACAGCCTCCGTGCTGCTGATAATCACTTCATGGAGACGGAAACTCGGGCCCCGTCCCCCATCCACTGGTGATCCTGTCCTTCTCTGCCGAGGTCACCGCCATAAGGTGGCCTCGTGGAAACACAGACCTTGGGCCCTTTGGTGTACACCTCGTTTCTGGAGAGTGTCCCCATCTCTCCTCGTCAGCGATGGTGGGGACAGGGCGTTTCACTGTGACACCGTGGCTGCCCCCTCCGAGGGGAAGGGGAGGCTGGAGGCTCAGGGAGCAGTTGGCCCGCCTGCATCCGAAGGGCAGGGGCGTTTTCATCCGCCCTCTTACCTCGTCCCTCGGCTCCTCATCTCTGCCTTTTCTGAGGCAGCAGATTTCCCTCTTCCCCAGTGAAATCCTACTGTTACCCCGTCTGCATCACAGCCGGCCGCAGTCGCCGACACAGCTGCTCCTGACTCCCTGGGTCTGCCCAGTCCACAGCCCCTGCCTGGTGCTGAGCCCCACCCGCTGCCCGTGAAGAACAGCAGGTGTGGCTTGCACTGACGACTCAACGAGAGCACGTAAGATGCTCCTCCCAAGGCACGCTCCTGGCACCGTATGCGGAGTCCACAAATCGTCCAGCCTCAGCCACGAATATTCTTGGAAACATCCCTCCTCTCCGCCATTTATTCTCGACCCCAAATCCTCTGTACGACCATCACTGCCTTGTCATGAACTTGATCGCATTTGTCTAATGCAGAGTACATCTTATTTCATTCAGTGAAATGATGTCATCTGCTTGCTGTTTCATCTAGAAGTAAGTTGGCTGCTTGGGTCCATCTTCTTCCTCTTTAGAAACAGGCAGGGCTTTGTTTTAATAGGGCAGCTGCATACGATATCAACCCAGTTAACAGAGCCATTGAGAGGGCAGGGAGGGATACTAACATCTGAGCCTGTACCTCCTCCCAGAATATCTGGTCACCAACTTGAGTGGAAAGTGGAAACTTCTGAGGTGGCTTTGGTTGTGTCTGAATATTGTATGAGGTAGAGCGAGCCCTGCATTAATTCTTTCTGTCATCAGTTATCCCTGGAGATTTTATGTAACCTAGACTCAATCTCCTGCCACGTGTAATGATTTATGAAGTGTCTCAGCTCTAAAATTCTGTGCTTCATTTCTACTGTTAAAGATGTAAGAAAATCTGACGTTGGCTTAGATGAACATCTGATATTCTGGGGTCTCAGAACCTGCACAGAAATGGTACCGTTATTGTTACTATGCTGCAAAACTCACTTAAGTTTCAAAACTTCTGTCTTCTAACTTATAAAGATTGAGCTACCAATATTTACTTCCTTAGGTTGTTTAGAGGATTTAAAAAATCTAGTGTATTTTGTAGCTGGCACATCTCTGGAAATCAGTCATTTTTTTCCACAAAAATTTAAAGTCAATCAATGCTTATAATGATTCATGTTGTATCACATTTCTGGGTTTAAATCTTGATTCTCGGTCCCCAGTGACCTGGACAGTAGTCATTAAAATAAACCTTGTCAGGCCTCCACTGAGGAACCATGCAAAGTGTGAGACGCCTACGTGCCTTCCTGACCACCTGCCAGAAGGAGGAAGCATAAAATGTCGTAAACACAGGAATAGAAATGATGAGCATGAAAGTAAAAATAGATAATTTAGGGTAAAGAAATGAAGTTTTCCATCATTGGATGAGAAAGAAATGTTACCTTTAGTTTTTGTAAATCATCTCAAATAGCTTCAAGGCCAACACACCAAGGGCAGCAGTAAATCGTTATCAGTCAAACTTCATTATTCTCTACTTTTATCCATTAATTCCTCTGGTCCTGCCACTCTGCCATCCGGCAGAAATGGAGATGGTGCGATAGGCCCTGCATCCCAGATCTTCCCTGTGCTGCCCTGTGCCGCTGGGGCGTGTCCCTGGGAAGTATCTGCAGGATGAGTGCTCCAGGCAGGAGTGGCCGTGCCTCCACGGGTCCTAACGAGGCCTTAACCCCAGGTCGTGTGCTAAGTGCTCTACCCACCCCCGGTTCCATTCTCACAAAAGTAATCCCATGAGCCAAGAAGACAGAAGTACAGGGAGATCAAGCCAATTGACCAGCTGATCCTAGTAAATCAGTAAGTTACAAGGCTGGGCTTCCAGCCTAGGTGTCCAGCTCCTCAACCCTGTGTGTTAAGTGGGGCGCACCTCTAACCATCTCGGGATCCCCATGGACGCCTCACCACATCTGGGGATGCAGTGATGCCCAGACCCAGCCCCTGCTCACTTCAACGGTCACCTGCTATTTAGAGCATCTCCTAGAACACAAAACACCCCTTCCTGATGCGCCTACACTCTCCAAAGAAAGGCCTGAGGATAATCAGCCCTAGGACTGCCCTGACTTGAAGAGGGCAATTATACCAACTTAGTCTGTTGGGGATGTTATAACAAACTACCATTGATTGGGGAGCTTATAAACAACAGCCATTTATTTCTCACAGTTCTGAAGGCTGGAAGTCCAAGGTCAAGGCACCAGCAGGTGTGGTGTTTGGTGAGGCCCCCCTTCCTGGTTCATAGGTGGTGTCTTCTCTCTGTGTGCTCGCTTGGAGGAAGGGCTGGCGGCCCTGTGGAGTCTCTGCTATAAGGACACTAATCCCATCGTGGGGGCTCCACCCTCATGACGTCATCAGCTCCCAAACTTCCCACCTCCTGACACCATCACCTTGGGGGTTAGGAATACAACATATGGATTTTTGGGGGTGGGTGGGAGGTGTGGAAACAACCTTTCAGACCATAGCACCAACCCAGTGGTCTTAGCAAGGAAAACACAGCCTAAGTCTTTTTTTTAATTTTTTTAGTTTTTGAATTTTATTTTATTTATATTTTTATACAGCAGATTCTTATTAGTCAACCCAGCCTAAGTCTTTGGTCCTTCCAGAAATGGAGAAGGCAAAGGATTCCTTTCATGCCATCTCTCCCTAAGAATCCATTCTGGCACAAATAGACTATAGCAATGTTATAGGTAATTTCGATATTAAATTGATAATCACTGTTCTGCCTTAGAACTACTCACTGGTTCTGAATGTCAGCTTCTCTCCAGAATTCCCCTGTTGGCAGGTATGTTGGCCTCTTGGTATTCTTTTTTATTTCTTCGCAAACACTAGAAAAACAATGGCTCGGATTTATTACTTTGAATAAATTAAATAGACGTAAACTAGGAAGGAGTCAGGTATAACAGGTAAAACTGCACAGCGGAATCCCTACGTCCTGAGACAAATGTGGTTTCCCTGTGCCCTTAGGTTTGGTCCCCAGTCTAAGTTTCTTGCTGGAATGTCAGGGTCAAGGCTATCTTCTGTATTCAGTCTACCCTCCAAGCAGTATGAAGGGGCAGGGAGGTGGAAACACACACAGCAACTTGCTTCATAGATTAATTATGTGACATTAAAGAAATGCGTTCCAGGCTTTTTGGAAATTCTTTGATGAATATCTGTCAGAAGGGTTGATTATCTTTTAAAAAATCCTTGTCGAGTTATCTCAAGAATTCATCAACATTTTGATTTAATTAGCATATCAGAGGAGGAAAGCAATTTGAGCACATTTATGGGTGAATACCTCTTTTGAAAAGGAATTGTGAAGAAATGCAGGAAAAAATGCAATTTTAAAACTTCAGAGCCTTGACATAATTGTATTAAATAAATAACTGATAAAATTCAATATTTCCGAATATAAGCATTTATGTCCTTATGAATATGGCAATGGCAAGGGGGGTGAGAATCAGAGTTATATTTGGAATCAGTAATTGATAGTAACCTGGCGCCCGCTTCTGCCACTTTTAAAGATGTTGCAGATAAATGGAGGGTTGGGGTACGGGGATGAAAAGCAGAGCATTTGCTCCAAAGCTCACGCACCCCATTGTCAGGGGTGATCCGGAAGCACAGCTCTCCGAACCTGCAGTGGCACGGAGGTGCCTGAGCAGAATGGTGCTCACAAGACAAGGCTCTTGAGTTGCCTCCAGAAGCGCTGTGGTCCCACAGGTTGCACGCCTGCCCCACCGATCACTCACTTCCCGAGACCCTGCTTTGGGCCCCGGGATCAGCTGCGCCCAGCCCTGCCCTTGATGCTGTGCATGCAGACCTCCTCACACGGCGGTCCTTTCTGTCTCCTTGTGTCTTCCCTTTGTTCCCTTGTGCTCAACACTAACATCTCTCTTATTATTTTTGTGATTAAAATGTATCTTTTCATGTCTTTTGTTCACTGTGTCCATTATCTTTACTGTCAGGTTTTTGTGTTACTAGTTTTTTTTCCCCCTCTTTCCTTTTCACCGGTTTGCATTTCTCAAGGTGTCATTTCTGTCCCCAGATCTCTTCCCTGTTTGTCCTTTGTTTGTAACGGCTGAGCAAGCCAAATCTTTATGGAAATCAACCAGGAGGGAATGAATGACGTGACGCATGCAGGGAGCTCTGAGTGCCAAATCGGAGTCGGGCTCAGGAAGTCTGGCAGCAGAGAACCTTATTTCAGCAAACAGAGTGTGTCGGGTGATGGATTATGACATGAAATGATTCCAGACACGATTGGGGGTACCACATAACCACAGAAAGGCTTTTATTTTATTTATATAAATTCATACTTTACATGATATACTCTGAACATGATACTTAAAGACTTTCTGATTTTCCCCAAAGTGGTCCATCATTTTATTTTATTTTATTACTGAAGTATAGTTGATTTACAATATTGTTAGTTTCAGGTATACAACATAATGATTCAGTGTTTTTGCAGATTATACTCCATTATAGGTTATTACAAGATGTTGGTTATAATTCCTGGTGCTATACAGTATACCCTTGTTGCTTGTCTATTTTATACATAGTAGTTTGTATCTTTTAATCCTATACCCCTAATTTGTCCCTCCCTCTTTCCTTTTCCCCTTTGGTAATGGCAAGTGTGTTTTCTGTATCCGTGAGTCTGTTTCTGTTTTGTATATACAGTTGTCAGTCATTTTAGAATGTGTTTTTCTCCCATGAAACATACTCAAAAGAAAGCAGATATTTTAATACACTCTTCAGGTGTTTTCCTTTCAATCCTTGTGTTTGAAAGAATAACTGAGATACTTTTAGCATTTTAAAGATTCAAATGCAATAGTTCGTCTGATCTAGGAATTCTTATTTGTTTGTTTTACTTAAACGTTTTACAGAGAAATGGCTTTCTTCATCTCATTTTAATTTTTTCATTACTATTTGGTTTCTTTCTTATTGTTACAGTCATTATAAGACATTTACATGAAACTCGTCTTCAAAGGAACTCAATCATATTACGAGTTTAAGTTATCAGATAGACATTGGTCTTCACGACGCCCATGGGAGGCGGTTAGCGCCTCAGTAATTAAAATTCTGACTGGGTGCCATGCAGTGTCTCACGTGGAAGGCACAGCACAGGGAAAGCAGGGGACACGAATCAGGAGTTCACTATTTTGACTGCAAAGAGAAATTGTGAGATGTTACAGCCAATTCTCTGAGATAGTTGTCTCAAAACAAGCATGAACTTAATCCCATCTCTTACAAAATCTACAGCTCTGGATGGAAACTATTTCCAGAGAAAGGAACTACGTCATGATTCTCAAAAGGAATTGCAATGAATCCAGCCTATATGTGTGGAGGACTTAGTACTTTTATCTCTGCATTTACAGTCCCGCTGGATCTTTAGGCGGCGTTTGGGGACTGGCAGGCAGGAATTATTGTCCTAGTTTGACAGATGAAGAAATCAAGGATGGAGAGGTGAACGCTACACAGTGGGCATCACGGCTGGAAGCGTGTGTTTTCTTTCTTAAATCCAGTGCTCTTCTCGCCACAAGAGATTATGCCAGTTCCATGGGCACCAGTAACTCCCAAAGCCTTTTGCTCTAGCTGCCTCCCGTGTACTTTTTGAGTTTTTTAAATACTGTGGTTAAAAAAAAAAACACCCATAAAATTTACCATCTTAAGTGTACAGTCCAGTCATGTTAAGTATATTCACTTTGTTGTGAAGCAGATCTCCAGAACTTTGTCATCTTGCAAAACTGAAGCACTGTCCCCATTAAATACTAACTCCCCCTCCATCCCTCCTTCGGCCCTGGGCACCCACCATCTACTCCCTGTCTCTGTGAGTTTGACTGCTCTAGGGGCCTCAGTTACGTGGAATCATACGCCTGTGCCTTTGTGCCTGGCTTGTTTCACCGAGCGTGTTCACTGCCCTCAGCACCCAGCCGCGTCACGGCGCGTGGCAGGATTTCCGTCCTTGCTAAGGCTGGATGTCATTCCACTGTGTGGCTACATCGCATCCTCATGACCCATTCATCTGCCAGTGGACTCTTGGACTGCTTCTGCCCCTTGGCTGTTCTGAGGAATGCTGCAGTGAACACAGGGGTGCAGATGTCTCTTAGAGACGCTGATTTACATTCTCTTGGAGATATGCTTATAAGTGGGATTGCTGGATCAGACGCAAATTCCATTTTTAATTTTTGGAGGAGCTGTCACACTGTTCCCAGAGAGGCGCACACTTCGACCGCCCACCCGCGGTGCGCAAGGACTCCACGCCTCACCTCTCTCATGAGGGCTGTGAAGGAAAACATTTCAGAAAAAATAATAGTGAGAAGAACGACATTCGATAAGAATAGTCATACAAATCGAATAACACTGACGAGGGGAAGTAATATAAGGAAAGGGGAATCTAATTTACAAAGACACTGAAAAGATAAAGAGAATAAGAGGGTAAAGCATCCTTCAGATTTGCTTTAGTATCAGGAACGATGTGAGGCCTGCCTTGACCCTACCTGTACTTCAGTCTCACCGCTGGATCCCTCCCCCTTCTCTAGGCCAAGGATTCTTGACGCAGGACGTGCGTCTTTCACGTCTCTTTCTCTGTGTCCCGCTCAGTGTTGCCGCGGAGCAGCATGAGGGCAGTTGGTTAATAAGTGGCTCAGATACAGCCATTGAGCCGCATGGACTGAACGTCCCGTCCCAGCGCGGTTTCTGTTTGGGAACCGTCTGCCCACCGTCCTGACCGCATCCCAGGCTGACTGTCATCCCTGCCGGAATCCCTCTCCCCCTCTCCTGTTACCCCCAGCCCAACACGGCTCGGTTCTTTACTTTTGGAAACGGTTTACAAACTTTTCAATTGCAATTTCTTTTTTAAATAAATAAAGATAAACAGAACATCACACTTCATCAGGCATTTGGCCCCCCTGTCTCCTCACCACCAAGTCCAGCCAGAGCCTCACCTCCTGGTGGACCCGTGGCCCCAGCTCAGGCATTAAACAGGATCCCCGGTTCAGCCGCTGCTGACAGTTTCCTAAACGCACTGCACCAGGTCGCTCACAGCAGACGCCCGGGTAAAGGATAGGGGCCTCCAGGCCTGGAGTCTGTCCTAGAGCCATCAGAAGAATGCGATATTGTTCAGGAAATGAGAGGGCGACAAACGCAGCTGAAAGAGCCCTGCAGAGACACACTTCTGAGGACCCTCGGTGGACGGAGGAGCGGGCCGGGCGTCGGTAGGGGCCGTGTGGTGGAGCGGGGACCCGGGGGAGCAGCCCACCCAGGAGGACTTGGGTTGAACAGGGACAAACTGGCTCCACTGAACTTCATGGAGTGGTAGGATGTTGCCCATTCAGATTGATTTCTGCTGATTTCCTACAGCTGGAAGTCAGGACACCAAGTGTAACTCTTTGGTGGTGAGATCCTTTGTCCTCTGCCCTGTCCCACCCAGAATGACCAAACACAAGCAGGGGAGAAAACCTCAGGCGAGGAAGACCTTGTGATGTGGTAAAAATCCGCGATACCCCGAATCAGGGGGAAGAACACAGTCATCACAGCCTATGAAACCCCTGATTCACAACCTCCCCGTGGAGACCAGTCCTCTGAAGTTACAAACACAGTGTTAGCAGCACTAAGTAAAAATCTGAACAGGTCCACCTCTTCCTCTGAGGATACAGTTGACCTCCTCAACAAAGAACAGGAAAGCAAGCCCCCAGACTGTTGTTTCTAGGAGCGATGATGGCTCACCTTTGAAGGACGGACTCGGCCACTCAAAGATGCAGCAATACCCCTCCAGTCCCAAGTGACTAACACTGAAAATGTGTCGAAAGCAGCTCAGAAAAATGCACAGCCTCAGAGGGAAATAACAGGTCGTTTTCATGAAAGCATTTGTCCTCCGGAAAGCCTAAAACTCCTCCTCAAGAGATTGTGGGATAGAAAGAAAGATGAAGGAACTAATGGAAGAGAGAAAAGTCTTGGGAAACTGAACTCACAAATGAAACTTCTGAAGGACGCCATGTTGCAGATGCGAAGTCTGTCGGCCCTCCTTTAGAGATGACACGGACAATGACAGCTGGAAATGAGACAAAAGGAGTGACTCAGAAAATGGAGACGACCTAGACTGCTAGTAGTGCAGGCCAGTAACTAGAGAAACGCACTGATGCTCTGGCCCAGACAAAGGAACAGACACACAGATCAAGGGAACAGAATCGAGCCCAGAAGAGGACACACACAGACGTGGTCAACTGACGTCTGACAGAGGAACAGAGGCAATACAGTGGAGGAAAGATGATGTTTTCAATAAATGATGCTGGACTGGCTGAATATCCACGTGCAAAAAGAAAACGCGAACCTACACGCAGATCCTACACCTTTCACAAGAAAAATGGCACAAAATGGATTATAGACCTAAAATGCAAAATAAGAAGAAGATAACATAAGAGAAAATCTAGGTGACCTTGGGTTTGGCAGTGAGTTTTTAACTACAGCACCAAAAAAAGCACAATCCATCAAAAAACATGCGACGTCAGACTTCATTAAAATTAAGAACTTCTGCTCTGTGAAAGACACTGCAAAGGGGATGTAAAGATGTGAGCAGATTGGGAGAAAATATTTGCAAAACGTATCTGATAAAGGACGGTTATCCAAAATATACAAAGAACGCTTAAAACTGAACACTAAGAAGACAAACCACTCAGTGAGAATGTAAACAAAAGACCTGAACAGGCACCTCCCCAAAGAAGATATGCAGACGACAGATAAGCACATGAAGACATGTTCCACAGGACGCATTATTAGGAGACTGCAAATTTAAAGCATGAGATGCCACTACACACCTACTAGATTTGGCTAAAATCCAAAATACTAACAAAGATGTGGACTTCCTATTCATTGGAAATTCAAAATGGTACAGCCACTATGGAAGACGTTTTGCACTTCCTTACCTAGCTGAGCACAGACTTGCCATACCAGCCAGCAACCGTGCTCTTTGGTATTTACCCAAATGAGTTGAAAACTTATGTCCACACAAAAACCTGCGCAAGGATGTTTATAGCAGTTTTATTCTTGATTGCCAAGACTTAGCAACAACCAAGATGCCCTTCAGTAGGTGAAAGGGTAAGCAAACTGTGGTCCATCCAGACACTGGAATATTAGTTATATTCCAGTGAAAGGAAATGAGCTCTCAAGACACGAAAAGACACAGAGGAATCCTGGATGCATATTACAAAGTGAAAGAAGCCAATTTGAAAAGGCTACACACTGTACAGTTCCAACTACTGGAAAAGGCAAAACTATAGAGCCAGTAAAAAGATCAGCAGGTGCCCAGAGTTGGATGAAGGGAGGAGGGATGAGTAGGTGGAGCACAGAGGAGTTTTAGGGCAGTGAGTCTGTCGTGTGTGATGCTGCTGTGGTGGACACATGACATTGTGCTTGGGACAAAACCCACAGAACGTACAACATAAATGTAAATGTAGATGATGTGAACTAGGCACTTTAGTTAACAGTAATGCATGTGATAACGATGTATCAATATTGGTTCATCAGTCATAACAAATGCACCTCATCAATGCGAGATGCTAATAAGAGGGGGGGAACGGGTTGGGGTGGGGTGAGGGGGTTAGTATATGGGAACTTGCTGTGCTTTCAGCTCAGTTTTTCTGTAAACCTAAAACTGCTCTAAGAAGTAAAGTTTATTCATTAAAAATAAAAAGGCTTTAAGGAGAAAAGCAAGGCATATTCTTAAAATATTCTACACGTGTAAAGAAAACCAAATGAACAAAGAGCTCGCAGGTCAAATGAAACATCTCCAAACTGAGCAGGCATCTCTGCAGTCTGCAGATTCACAGCTTGAAAGTCAGATTCAAAAGCTTCAGCCGAAACTTCAGATACGGCCTGAACTACATGAGGAATGCATATTGCAACACTGCAGAACATCCACCGGGAAGGGAATTTTCCACTTGGGAACAGAGGAGAAACTTCCCGCAGTGTGTGGGAATGTCAGCCACACGCGTCCTTGGGAAGATGCTCGAGACCTGGGGCACAAGCTGGGGGACCGCTGCCTTTCGTCGGAGCTGCTGTCTCCCAGGAGAAAAAGGCTCCAGCAGGTTGCTTGGCAGCCGTGGGAACTGAGAGGAACCCTAGCAAACTGAGAAAACAGTCACAACGCGGGGAACTTGAGCTCTAGCCGCGGTGACACTTCAGCCTCCCCAGGGCCCCCTCTGGTCTGGCTACTGAAGGAGCAGAGCCCCCAGGGTGCGGGTCAGCTGGAGCCTCGGGTCCTGGGCAGGAGACTCACCCACAGCTGCCCAGGGTGGCACAGGGTGCCTGCCTGGGCTTTCTCTCCCTCAAAGTCTTCTTGATTGAGCTCTTTTTAGTTTAACTGCTGCTATTTCATGGATGCTACATTGGCTCTTAGGAAGTTAATACATCATAATTCCTAAGAGAGTGATTTTTGAATACAGATGATATTTATAAAATTCTTACAAATACCTCATTTCCACTTTCTTGGACTCTCCGGAATGAGACACTGTAAGTAGCAGATAACAGGTCCACTCTTACTGAACCATGACTGAGGTTGAACCTGACCAGGTGGACACATTTGAAACAACGAAGAACATTTCTATGTGCTACAGGCCATTTTAGAAATCTGTAACTTGATATTTACCTCACTAAATGTTGATGGGTTAAAAACAAATCTAAGCAACAGCACTCCCAGCTAAGCTTAGTAATATTTTATTAGTCTCATACTGAATTCATAGATTAATTTGGTGGAATTACAGTTTGCAAACATTTGTTTCCTGTTTGGTAATTTTGTTTTAATCTTTGTTATTTCGTTTTGGATAGACTTTGCTGCTTGAAAGTTTCAAAATTTTATGTAGTCAAAACAAGAGTGTTCTCTTTATGGGGAAAATGGAAGAAAAAAAGGAAGGGGAAGAGGAGGAGGAATTCATGGCATGTCTATAACTTTCCAGAAGTCGTATTTGTGGGCATGGGTTGAGGATCTAGAAGGATTTATAACCAAAGGTGATCTGTGCTCAGCTCTGAATCAGTATTCAATGGAAAATGATTATTTTTATTCTTATTGCTTATCTTTATCTCCTCACCCTTTTACAGTTAAACAATGAAAAAATAAATATATGAATATATGTAGCCATTTTATTCAAACTTCTCCTTGTCTATTTTCCTTAATTTCCTATATTTTCTATACTGTTAACTGAGTTTTCAAATCATAAATGTAACATGTGAAAAAAGAATAAGAAAGTGTACAAAAAAGTTTGAGTATTTTGGAGTGTGTGAGAGGCAAAGCAAAGCTGTTTTCAAGCTTATCTCTCAGGGTATCTAAATCCCTCTCAGCTACATCAGCATAAGGCTATGAACACAGGGGACCACCAGCTGAGCCATGCCCCCCAGAAATGTGCCTTTTTTTTACTTGTTCATTGTTTTTAGAAGAATCAAGAGGAAGAAAACAATTTTTTGTGTTGAATCTATATTTATAAAAAAAAAAAAAAAAAAGCTTCAGTCATTATCTCTGAGAAGTGTGTTAGTCAAATGGAATACCAGGCTCATAGGATAATCAACAAGGACTTAAATTAGTCACATTATTTATTTATTTTTTAGATTTTTTTTTTTTTTGATGTGGACCATTTTTTTTAAAGTCTTGATTGAATTTGTTACAATATTGCTTCTGTTTTGTTTTGGTTTTTTGGCCATGAGGCATGTGGGATCTTAGCTCCCCGACCAGGGATCAAACCGGCACCCCCTGCATTGGAAGGTGAAGTCTTACCCACTGGACTGCCAGGGAAGTCTCAGTCACATAATTTAGATCATTGTTATTGTTTTTTTTAATGAAAATAATGTAATTCCCACACATAACAATACTTCATTTAACTGATTTTGGTAACTGAGAGAGTTCCACAAAAGTGAAATCTCTAGACAACTGAAATGTATACTTTTTAACAGCAAAATCTTTATTACTTTAACCATTTTGAAACTGCTTCCTGATATGTTACAAGCTTCCCTGCTGCATCGTTCAAATCAATAAGTGTAAACGTCATTTCAGTGTTTCAGGATGACCAAGAACCATCAATATCAGTATAAAAATGTATAATGTACATTAAACAACTCTGACATCCAGAGTTAGAATGTCGAGGACCTTGCTCAAAACGGCTGTGCTGCTTTATAAGTTCTTACCACCCTGTGTTGATGTTTTCTCTCTTTACCCTTCTCCTCCCCAGGGTTCTGTCCCTAGCAGCCATGTCTTAATTCGCTACTTCTGCTTTACTACGTTAGATTGTTTAACATCTAAAAATTGTAACTCCCTGGAAAGCACATTTGCGTACATGAGGTGGACCGCACACCTGCCCCCGATGAAGGACAAGGGGGTCTTCTGTCCTAACAGCCTGATCCCAGGTTCCTTGTTCCAGAGCCGCACTTAGTGCGGGCATCACCTTTTCTGAGTTACAACCAATTCTAAAGTTACAAGAAGGTATGTTACTAAAACTTGAGGACACGTCTCCTGAGTGCAGGCAGCCACTCGTCAGCTGCTCAGCCCCGTCAACAGCACTGAGAGAGGGCCCGTCACGGGCTTGTCCAAAGGAGCATTTGCTTTGTGCGACGTAGGGGTCGGCTGATCTCAGCAGGGCTCAGACGGGGGCCTAAGTGACAGGCTACCTGTGACCGGGTCCACATGTCATTCATCCTCCCAGGCCAGCAGGAAGTGACAAGGGGGCATGTCAGCAAGCAGACACAGGTGACCCCTTTAAAACCCAAGGTCTGGCCTGCACACTGTCACCTGAGTCCACCACGTATTGACTGAATCAAGTCGGCTGGCCAAGGCTCAAGTGAAGGAGTGCAGGAGGGACCTGCCTCCCGTGATGGGACCTGCACACTCGCAGGCAATGGACACGGGCATAGCACGGGAGCCCTGCAGAACTGGGGTCACTAATTCCATCGGCCACAGACCATTATAGCAACTCAGACAGACAGTACCTCACGTGGACGGAACCCGAGGCCCACAAGAGGCCACTGGACGCCTGCAGAGGGGTCCTCAGCCCTCAGGGCTCACACTGCCCCACAGAGCTCGGCGACCTCACTTCCTCTTCCCACCTGGAGCAGCAGGTGTGGTTTGGACTAGTCAGGTGGCCCTGAGCCTGCTCAGCAACAGTTACACAAAGTCACTAAGTTCTTCCAACATCCACCGCTTTTCGCTGTATCCACATATCCTATCTTGGCATTTCACTAGGAGAATTAGAATGATTTTAACAAGTGTCATAGCACTTTTTCGTCCTGGCACTACCCTAAATATGCTACTTTACTCGGTCATCACCTCCCCTGTGAGGGGGCTGTGCCATTATCTCCCTTTTGCTGATGAGGACATCGGGGCACAGGAGACCTACCTGTCCCACTACAGAGATGTGCGTAATCCTGAGCTACGGTAACGTGAATTGTCATTCACGTACATCACGCCTGGGTTGAGTTTACCTTTTGTGTAATCGTGCACATGTGCAAATGAGCCAAATCACGTCCGCCCGTGCTTCTCGCCCGGGCAGCCCGACGCTGCTTCTCATCCGCAGAGGCGTGGTCATGCTGCCTTCAGCACCACCTCCTTCCCCGTCAGTCTCTTGGTGTATTTCAGGGACACACAGATCCTTGGTTGACCAGTTGACTGACCTGGCTGCACGCACTAGAAGATATGTTTTGTCTTTCTCGGGATTGTGTTAATCTTTTTATAACTTCACCACATACTGCATATCCGTCCTGTGCTACCTTCCTGAGCCGCTCATCCTGGGAGAGTCCCTTCGATCTTTCCATTGGTGATTCTCATCCCTGAGTAAAAATCTCCTTGATTATTCATCAGCATTTCAAAGTCGCAACTCACTTGCCTTCCCAGCCAGTGTTGATCTCTTGGGATTTTAAAGCGCAGACTCAGAGACTGACATTTGTAGATCCCAAAAACACACTGGAATCACTGTTACCAGGAATTGCCCCTCAGCTCTTTGATCTTGAAAATAAGCAAGAAAAGTCACCCCAGCCTAGAAGGCCAGGCCATGAGGACCCCACTGGCTGGGCCCAAAGTATCCCTCCCTCCCTCCCTTTTTTTTGCGGCTGCGTTGGGTCTTCGTTGTTGCCCGAGGGCTTTCTCTAGTTGCGGCGAGTGGGGGCTACTCTTCGTTGTGGTGCGCGGGCTTCTCATTGCGGTGGCTTCTCTTGTTGCAGAGCACCGGCTCGAGACATGCAGGCTCAGTAGTTGTGGCAAGTGGGCTCAGTAGTTGTGGCTCGCGGGCTCTAGAGCGCAGGCTCAGTAGTTGTGGCGCACGGGCTTAGCTGCTCCACGGCATGTGGGATCCTCCCAGACCAGGGATGGAGCCCGCGTCCCCTGCATTGGCAGGTGGATTCTTAATCACTGCGCCACCAGGGAAGTCCCCCTCCCTTCCTTCCTTCCTTTTTTCCTTCCTTGTTTCCTTTCTTCCTTCCTCCCTCTCACTACCACCGGGGAACACAGGACAACTGCACATACTATTTTGTGGTCCCCTGTTCTCTTTCTTCCGTCCATCAAATGGATGCGTGTCATTGTTTGCTAGTCCCTCAGCTCCCGAAGACTTGGCCCACTTAGGCTGCAGCAACAGTGCTGCCTTGTTTAGGGGACAGAAAGGGATGAGAATCAACTCATCTAAACTACATTAAACCCGAAGCCTAGAGCCCTGAGGGGTGTGCTGACTGCCGGGAGCGGGACGTAGGGTTGGGTCTTAGGGACGCCATACAAATTCGATTCATGGTGATCAACTGTGACATTCTGGAACTTATGACTATTTACTATATTAGCAGCTAACAGTCCCCTTGCCACACCACAGAAAAGTATTTCCCCAAGAGGACTAATTACGAGAAGTTGTAACCATAACTCTACAAGCACAAAAAAATTAGAATATGGATTTAAAACTTCAGCACAGGTCACCTTTACATTGTGTCATCATTAAAATTGAAACAGCCAGCTACATTTTTTTTAAGCACAATGAGCCATTCAGTTATGCAAGATAAGTAAATTCTGGAAATCTGCTATAGAATAGAGCACCTATATTTAACAGTACTGTACTGTACACTTACACATTTGTTAAAAGGCAGATCTCATGTTAAATGTTCTTACTACAAAAAACAAAGCAAAACCAAAAGCGCAAAAACCCACTAACTCAGCTGGTTTCAGTGTTGCTCATGGAAGCGCCTTCATTCAATCAACCAACAAGTATTTGTTGAGAACCTCTGTTTAACATAATTCCCTAAGCTTTTGTGCTTTTACTTGCTTTTCATTCTTATTTCAAACTGTCAGAAAATATTTACTTCTTTATTCACCCAGCAAATATTTATTAAAATATTTCCTTGCTGCAGGCAGCTAAACAAGTTGGTCATACATTCTTGTATTTTCTCATTTCCAGTGTATCCATTCAGCAAATATTTTTTGAGTGCATACTCTGTGATATATTGTGTTATGGGATACAAAAGCAAAGATAAATCAAACACTTCCTCTGTTCTAAAGGCATTCACTGACTAGCGCGGAAAGAAGACATTTAGGTGAAGACCTATAAACAGTGTTCGGCTATGCACGGTTCTGCCGAAGCACAGAAGCTAGGAAGAGCCCGTTCCTAGCATGACTGGGGATTTGATCTGCTTGCATACAAAGCTGGAGGCCAGTCGGAGGCTGTTGGTGCAGCCCTGGTGAGAGGGGATCAAGCCTAACTGGGGAGGAGAAAGTGTGTGTCGGGGTGTGGGTGGTGCCCACCTGCAGGTGGGAAAGCAGGTGACCTGACCGCGCTCACTCATATGCCTGGGGGGTGCTGATACGCAGATTGGGTAGAAAATCTGGGCGAGTAATCTGGGGAGGAGGAGGATGAACCTAGTTTTGAACATGCTAAGACTGCAGCGGATTAACATAGACACACTACTATGCATAAAATAGATAACCAACAAGGACCTACTGCATAGCATAGGGAACTACACTCAGTATTTTGTAATAACCTATAAGGGAAAAGAATCTGAAAAAGTATGTGTGTGTGTGTGTGTGTGTTTATATGTACAACTGAATCACTTTGCTGTACACCTGAAACTAACACAACATTGTAAATCAACTATACTTCAATATATATGTATATAAAATATATATATGTATGTAAAGACTGCGGCAGTTGTGAGTCAGCTAGGCAGATACATCTCACCATTTCTTGCTGTGTGCAGAAAATAGATGTCTATCTGATGCAACGGAAAGGATGGAAAGTAACATAGTTGGGGTGCACTGAAACTCAGAATTCTTAACAGAAGTTTTAAAAGGTAACTTTATTGTAGCTCACAGCACAACACACACGATTAAATGGTGCTTTTTTGAAGCTAAAGATTACAGTAAATGTCAATTCTATCTGTTCATATTAAGTGTCTGTAAACAGTTAATTAGGACAATCTGTTCATTCTTAGTCTCCAATATCTTTTCTACTTTTTGGCTCCAAAGCAAACCATTTATTCCTATTAGAATACAATCTGAAAGAGGTGAATTAGCATCCAGGATTGGAAATCATACATTTTAATGGGAATGATGCAAAGAATTTTTGTCCTAGTTAATCACTGCAGGAAAACGGCTTTATTGTTCGGCTAACCCTCGGCACCTTGTCAATTACCCTGGCTGAGATTTGATTCCTCGATTAAAATCTTCAGACTGTACTAATGGTTCCTCTTTCTCTGCTAAAATAACAACTTGTACTGGATCCATGTTCAGATTTTAAAAAGAATAAATAGAGGCTCAAGTGATAAAGAATTACAAATATTTCAATATACTTGCAGTACAAGGAAGGGCAGGAGTTGGGGGAGAGGAGATTCTGAGGGAGAAAATGGAGCACGAGTGTCCAGCAGGGCAGCTGTATCCAACGCCGGCGGGGCTGGCACTGGGCCGGCGGCCCAAACACAGTTGTCAGGTGCAGACAGTCATCGTGTCCTGGGACTGAAGGAACCCCACCAAGGAAGGTGTAAACAGTGACCCAAACACCAGAAACCTCCTTTTCTGATAGACCTCTGGACCCTCAACAGGAACGGGGCCACTTTTGGATGGCTGAGATTTCATCCCCCACCATTTTGTCTACCTGGGCTGGGAGCAGAGTCATAAAAGAACAAAAATTTTCGAGGAACACAAGTAACGTAACGTTTGTTACATGGGGTAAAACTCTGGGGTAAAATGCACACCTCCATCTGTTTCCAGCGCCCTGATTCTCCATTCCCTGTTGTCCTTTTGAATGAAACAAGGATGTGAACGGCCCACACTATGAGGACAGACCCAGGCACCCATCACCGACCGTGCGTTTCTGGCGGATGTCCACGTGGAGGTGGCTCTGCGAGAGCGTGACCCTGATGTGTGTCTTCTCTAAGGTCTTGGGACATAGCTTCTCAAACATGAAGAGTCCAACAGGCATCAAATAATTGAAACAAACCTAAATATGAGAAAAATGTTCTTAAGATAAAGTAAGAATCCAGATAAGACCAAAAATCACTGTCACAAATAAATGTCCTTTTATTAAGAAACAGTGGACAAAAGCTGTTTGAAAATACCAAGTCTCTGCAGAGACAGAGCTGGGTCACCTCTCAAGGCAGAATTCCCAGAGGTTACCACGTGTGATGCCTCAGGAAGAGAAGGGCAGCAGGTATCAGGCAGGACCAGTTGTCTCCCTGCAAACCTGGAAGGGACACCAAACTAACCACGGTCCTGCTTTGGACAAGTTGAAGAGTAAAGACCCTAGAACAGCAGACTGTGGACAGTTTGCAAGGACAATTAATTGTGATAACAAGGCAAAGTGTATCATTAGAGGAACAAGTGTAATTCTCTGACATAATCGAAAACTAGATTGAGTTCAAGTCAATTTATGTAAAAACAAAATGCTATAAAAGGAGGCCAAATTAGAGAGTTAGACTACAAGTAGCAAAAGTTGTTTTTTCCTACCTAAAAGCCTTATTTACAAAGCCTTCCTTTAGCCTTTATTAGATTAATCAAAGCCACTCTGAGAATACAAAAGGCTTTAACCTAACACTGATCCAAATGATACTATCAGTGAGTTCATGGTCATCACCTTGATTGTCTTACAGTTGGTCAGTCACCTGAGACTCAGAAAGAACATACATTTCTTTTTCATTTTTAGCATTTCTTTAAGTAGTGGCTTCAGAAAATGCTTATTTTATAATAATATATTATAATAATAACCAATAATAATAATATTGGAGGGGGCATATGTTGCTAAGAACATGAGATTGAAACCACACGGAGGTGGAGTCAGATCTCAGCTTTGTGGGGTAATGATTACAAAGCGTTGGATAATTTATCTAACGTAAATTTCAACGTCACAGTTTTTTGCACGTCATCTTTCCCCAGCTCTCCCTGCTTAGCACTATTCCTACAGGTAGAATTCTCCTTGTCACTCCTCCCATATCAGGGTTTAATCTCACTTCACTCTTCTCTGGACCCTCATTTGGCCTCCTTCTCAATTTTCCCTTCATCTCAACCTGCTCAGAATGTCCCTACAATATTAACCTTTCTTCCTGCCCCTCCGACCTTCTAAGCCCTTCGTTAGTGCCCGCAGAGCCCCCTAACATTCACAGCCTCTCATCTTCCCCCTCGAGCTCCGAGCTACCCCGCAATTTTCCCCTCCTTCCTGCAGCACCCAGGGCCACGTGCGCAACTCAAATATCTCTCTTTAAATACGACCTTTGTTTCCCTAATACTTACCTCTTTGCTCTGCGGAACGGCTCAGCGCAGTCAATTTTTTGTCATTTGTGAACTTCCTCCCTGCCTTTTTAAAGTTACGTCCTCTGGCTTAAACAGAGAGAGAGAGATAATATAGAGGTACTAGACAGACGGAGAGAGAAAGGAGTGATAAAGGAAAGAAAAAGCAACCCTAAATGACAATAACTCATTAAACTCTTAAAATGATAAACAGTGACTTTCCTTGGGATTTAACTACATCTCTATATCCTTTCCATTATTAAATAAATGACTGATTTGCTGCTCCTTAATTTGCCATTATGGTTTGATTTAGGGGCCTGCTTTTGAATAAAAGCAGTCTTCTTTCTAAGTCCTAGTTTTTCCGAAGGATGTTGACATACAGCCTGTATCTTAGAATACTTCACATTTCCCATTGTCCTGATTCTTGTTATGAATAGTTTTGAGGTATTGAATTTAATTTTTAAAGAAGTAATTAGATGAATCAGGCATGTATTAGCCAGATCAGATCCTATGTTTGTCTGAAAGCAGATAAACATCTCCATCTCAGTTTTAGAGTTCTCAGGACCAGCACACAGGTGTCATTACAGATTTATTCTTCATCCCAGATTTTCCACTTTATTTATGTTGGATCAGTTTTTAAATATGTCCTTCACATGGACCATAGCTAATGGACTCCTGTATGCTTTAGTGATATGGAAGGCATATTTTGACTTTTAAATACGATATGAAAAACATTCACCCTCATGGCTTTTTTGTACTCACATATAAGTAGTACAAAATATAAGATATAAGTAGATTTCATGCCTTGTGAATTTAATATATTATCTCGGGCTTCCCTGGAGGCACAGTGGTTAAGAGTCCTCCTGCCAATGCAGGGGACATGGGTTCGAGCCCTGGTCCAGGAAGATCCCACATGCCGCCGAGCAACTAAGCCCGTGAGCCACAACTACTGAGCCTGCGCTCTAGAGCCCGCAAGCCACAACTACTGAGCCTGCGCTCTAGAGCCTGCGAGCCACAACTGCTGAAACCCGCGTGCCACAACTACTGAAGCCCGGGCACCTAGAGCCCATGCTCTGCAACAAGAGAAGCCACTGCAATGAGAAGCCTGTGCACTGCAACCAAGAGTTGCCCCCGCTCGCCGCAACTAGAGAAAGCCCGCGCACAGCAACAAAGACCCAACGCAGCCAAAATAAATTAATTTTTTAAAAAATATATATATATATTATCTCTTAAAGTGGACCAATCTAGAGGTCTTTTGGTTTCCTTCATTCAAGAAAAACAGACAGAAAGTGTAATTCTCTGCAGAAATATATAAAAAATGGAAAACTGAGTTGAAAATTCAGATGAAAAGATATACCTACGGGGGAGGCAGCAGGAATGGACCCCCTCTCTGTCCAGTGGCTGAAGGTGGAGATGAACCCATCACCTTGGTGTTCCCTTACCTGGACACCAAGCCGACGGCCAAATTCACTCACCATTGCACTTGACATGCATTTCTTCACTGCACGTGTTTCCTGTTTGCCTTCTCTGTTAGAGAGAAAACCACCCCATGGACATGAGACAGTATAGGCTTTGCAGACACAATGGGTCTAATAGGTGCCTCAAAATCAATATGTCTGGATTCCCTGCCCCTGCTTGAAAGAAAAGAAAGAAGGAGGCAAAGAAGGAAAAAAAAAGAAAGGAAGGAAGGTTAAGAAGGAAGGAACGGAGGGAGGGAGGAAGGAAAGGAAAAGACCCTATTCTTACCTCTTTCTTCTTCATCTAAGTCAATGGCACACTGTACCAATCTGCTGGAACCAATACTCTAAGGAACCTTGATTTCTCTCCTTCCCATGGATTCCATATCCAACCCCCCAAAATAAGCCTTGGAGGCACAGCCCAACGGTGTATCCCCAGTCCAGCAGTCACCAGCACCTGCACCCCTCCAATCCTAGCCCAGTCCCCCAGGAACCCGCCTGGACCTGCACCCCCTTCCTGACTGAGGGCACCTGTCTTCCTTCCCCCGCGGCTGCCGAGCCTTTTCCATAAAGCAGCTCAACTATTTTTAGAAAGTCTACGTCGTTATTATATCATGCTGGACTGAAGCCATACTAAAGGTGTACGGTTTTTGTTAAGAGACAGTATTTTATTTGTGTCCCTCTCCTGCGGCCCCTCCTGGAGCATAATTCCACGAGGAGAGAGCCCCGGGGCTCTGCGGGCTCAGAGGCAGCGCCCGAGAAAGGCCGGCTCTGTCCGCGGCGGGCTGGACGCACGAGGGCTGCCCCTCTCGGGCCCTGCTGCGCTGTCGTCAGTGGCGCTCACACCATCTGAGCTGTCACTGTTCCGGCCCCGTGTCTTCCGTCCGTCCGTCCCTCCCACCCACGGGAGAACGCAAAGCCGAGTCTCTGGGCTCTCCCCAGAGAACAGCGGCGCCCTGGCTCGTGGCCACAGTCGCTCTGCCGGCTCTGGGGGGCCCCTTCGGTCCGCTCCCTCCGCCCGCGGGAGCGCACGGGCGGCGCGTCCCCGAAAGGCCACCTCCGCGCGGGCACCAGGGCGCGCTCGAGTCCAGCGAGGGAGAGAGGAGCGTCTGCCTGGGGCGCCACGAGGCAGCCCCGGCCGCAGGACAACACTGCTCCTCTGGCCTTAGTCAGAGTCCTAAGACCCCCGTCTCCGTCTGGCTGTCAGCGGAGCCCAGAGACCCCTGGAGCGAAGTCACAGCCCCGCCGGCGGCTCAGCCGCCAAGGAGGCCGGAGGCACCGCTGAAACTTTGCCTTTTGAGCGCACAGCGCCCTCTCCTCCCCCGTGTTCCTGGCGGAGCACAGACTCTGCACCCCTAGAAAAATAGATTAGCTCTAGCTTTCGCTTGAGTCCTTTCCTGTATACGTGTATTCACTGGGGATAGTCCCCTGAAGAAAGAGAAGTATATTTCATGCTATATTATGTATTATACTTTCACTAGAAATCAATCTAACAAGCAAATAAAACAGCAAACAGATAAACTGACAGCTGGATGTGAGTATTGAACGTTAAATAGCACTAAATAGTAAGTAGTGGATACATAAAAGTATATGAATATATATACACAAATGATCAATTTTAAATATATAAATACTAAACAAAAATTCTAACATCAGAGCTAGCTTGTACTCAGGAAAGCAGACTATCATCTCTGGGTCTGTACAGCATCAGTCTGGCATCTGGGCAGGTAATGGATAGAGGTGGTGTTTTGGAGCCGGACTTCCGCCTGACGTGGAATTCTGGGCACAGTGAGAGTTGCTCTGGGGTCACGTTCAACCCAGTATGCCTGATACCAGGAGGACCTCATTAGAGCCCTCTCCCAGCGTGGGCCCCAAGCACAGGGCTCGATCAAAGCTCTAGTCTGTCTTGATACCTTAGCCATTGTTGTTCTTTCTCCAGATAATTTAATAAGACTCTCCTTCATGTTATCAGCTTACCAATTTTAGATTGAAATATTTAAAACATTATGGTAGAAAAAGCACAAGTAAAGAAAGGTACAACATAGGAATTGAATTTTTGTTCTTCCTTACAGGCAGAGAAGAAACCACTCTTCATCTGGTGTGTTAGAGCTTTACTGCTAAACTTTATCCTGTGATTGTTTATTTTTTTTGCCTCATCATTGTATTTACTCCTAGCACAAAACAAATTTTATAATTCCAGTCTGTCCTGTTCCTAAATGTACAAGCTTAGTGGCTCATTAAGCATCTGTGTCAATATATCCCTTTGCAAAAGGAAAAGTATTTTAAAAACGAAATCTACCAATGTATATGATTATGTGTAATTTAGAGCTCCTGGTACTAAGAGCTGGAGGACACTTCCTCAGTCACTGACCTTCGCTTGCCTTACCGCCTTTACAAGTCAGGAGCCTGAGGCCCAGAAAGATTACATCAAAGGCCTATGTTTAACTGATCGCTGTAGGGTAACACAGGTGTCCTGAGCTGAAGTTTTTACTCACAGCATTTATGACACCACATACTTGGGGGGAGGGGCGGTTTATCCCACGCCAACCAGTTCTCCAGTTCCGGACACCAACTGGGTGTCCTGCAGTTCAGTTCAGTTCTGACAGTAACTCCCAGAGTTAGCGCAGACCCCCAGGTGAAGGCTCAGTCCCACAGGACTGCCCACTGCACACGCCAACCACAGGTCCAGGCCCCGCCCTGCTGACCAACCGGCTGGAAGTCAGGGGCTCCCAGGAGCCTCCTCAGGTTCAGTAGTCTGTGCTCAGTGTCAAATGGAAGGGACTGTTCCTTCTCCCTCCAGATGACTTGAAAACCCTGATCATACAGTCAGACTGAAACTTCTCACTTGCTATTTAGAGTAACTCAAACTGTTAGTCAAGTACGTAGTTCATTTTTATCATTAGGAAGCCGAGCCTGAGAGGTCTGTGACCCACAGCAAGTCCCGCAGCAGGAAACACAGCTCGAGTCTCGCCTGAGTACTTCTCGTTGGTGACCGTGCGTCTGCGTCGTTGGGGTTCTCCAGAGAAACAGACCCGATAGGATATGTACGCACACGCACACAGAGGTGTGTGCAGGGGGAGATTTATCCTAAGAAATCATGATAAGTCATCATAGATTTACCATGGTGTGGAGGCCAAGACGTCCCAGGACCTGCCGTCTACAAGCTGGAGACCCAGGAGAGCCAGGGGTGCCATTCAGTCCAAGGGACTAAGAATCAAGGGCCAATGATGTAGGTCATGGTCCGAGTCCAAAAGCCCCAGACCAGGAGCTCGGGTGCCTAAGGGCAGGAGACGGGTGGCCCAGCCCCAGCAGAGGAAGCAGATTCACCCTTCCTCCACCTGGTTCTGTGCGGGCCCTCAGTGGGCTGGGTGACACCCACCCACGTCGGGGAGGGTGACCGTCACTCAGTCTGCAGATGTACATGCGAAGCTAGTCTGCAAACATCCTCACAGACACCCCCCCAAAGTAACATTTTCCCAACGACCTGGGCCTCCCAGTCAGACTGACACATAAAAGTAACCATCACGCCATCAAAACACATAAACTTGACGATTCAGGAAGCTCCTGCCAGGAGCGTCACAGCACAGAGGGGACGCGAGATTAAGAGGGGGCCAGTCCTCCCTCGGGTGAGTCCCCACAATTAAGTACAGCCCTGGAGGCCTCTGGCGGGGAGAAGTAAGGAGTTAGCAGAACTTAAACCGCCTTAACCGAATCGACCTTATAACACAGGTGAAAGGCGTGGAAAGACTATCAGGGGCCATCAGAGACATATTCTGTTTCAGTTTTCCTTGCATATGATCTGTTTTCTAGTTGAGAAGCATCTGTTAGTAGCCAAGAGTTTTAGACATGGGATGAAACTTTAAAACTATCTACCCCTCTTCCTAGTTCGGAGGAGGAAACTGCAGCTCCCAGGCCTCATAGGCACCTGGGATGGTTGAGGCCGACTTGAACTTACCCTGGGCTCCAGGGTCCTAGATGCAACATTGCAAAGCTGCTCCGTCTCATGTGGGAGGGACCTTACTGCCTGTTGCCTCCAATATTCGTTTATATTTAGTTTCAAGGCAAGAATCCACGCCGGTCTTGTGCAAAGATTGATTTCTAGAAGAGCCAATGGGCAAAAGTTCCATTTAACAAAGTATAGGGGCTTCCCTGGTGGCACAGTGGTTAGGGATCCACCTGCCAACGCAGAGGACACGGGTTCGAGCCCTGGTCCAGGAAGATCCCACATGCCACGGAGCAACTAAGCCCGTGCGCCACAACTACTGAGCCTGCGCTCTAGAGCCCACGAGCCACAACTACTGAGCCTGTGCACCACAACTACTGAGCCCACGTGCCACAACTACTGAAGCCCATGCACCACAACTACTGAGCCTGCGCTCTAGAGCCCATGAGCCACAACTACGGAGCCCACATGCCACAACTACTGAAGCCCACTCGCCTAGAGCCCGTGCTCTGCAACAAGAGAAGCCACCGCAGTGAGAGGCCCGTGCACCTCAACGAAGCCCCAACGCAGCCAAAAATTAAAATAAATAAATAAATAAATAAACCAAGTATAGGATGTGAAGACATGGTCTGGGTGTGTTGATCCCATGAGCGGTCCTCCAGCCTCCAGCTCTGCCCGTGGACCAGGAGTGGGAGCGCCTGTTAGACTCCAGGAAATGGCAACTCTAATGGCTCTTGTGGTAGCTCTCAGGACAAGGCCAGACCTCAGAGGAGTGCACAAAACTCGGAACATGTATGTAAAAGTGAATGAACTGGAGAAACGGAACAAGTGTTCTAAGGGTTAAAGACTTCTCTCTGCTCCTGGAGCTCCAAGCCCTCGGGTTCAGAGCAAGGAAGATGCACATTTGTGTCAGAAAGATGTGGATTAATCCAATCACGCAGCAAAGACTTTCTACCAGCTGGCTGTCCTTTAAGTTTGTATCAGGTGTGTTAGCACACAGAAAGTCTCTGTTGTCAGTCATACTCTCATCTCTTTTGAGTTTTTCAATTTCTGCCATTGAACATTAAAATTATTTTCAATATTTTTCTGTAGAAATTCTTTATTCTATTCCAGTACCTATGTCTATGGATTTATTTGAAGAAGTCAGAGTACTCTTAGGTTCTGGCCTTTTGCATAAGATATACAAAATATACATTATAATATATAATTTGTACATTGAGGAGGGTAGATCTGCTGATCTCTTAGATCCTCTCACCTCTAAAATTCTGATTCTAATATTGAAATTATGGGGCGAAAGAATGGAATAAAAAGGAACTGGACATAGCAAATAGAGACATTCACAATGTTTTCCATTGTTTTCCATACCATATAGAAATTTATATGCTGTCAGAGTAGCTTTATTGGAAGAATTGTCTGAGTCTGTGCCATAAATCACCTTTTGGAGATATTTATACCCCCATCATAAATCTCTAAAAACTACCTTAATTGACAGCTATTAAAGATACATTATTCATGGAAGTTGTCAGACCACAAAGAAATGTTTTCTTTAACTCAATTATCGTTAAATTGACTTGACCAATTTCATTTAGAGCTACTAAAAGCCAGGAAAATTACCATTCCATCAAGTTTTAAGATGCAAAGTAAAATTGCTTGATTTTAACAAATGAAATGTATCACAACCATTAAATTTTGATATTCAAAAAACAAACAAAGATATAAAGGTTAACACAATGTGTTTTGCAATAGTGATTTTGTAGGAACAGAAGAAGTTCTGTTCCAGGTGATACCGGCACAACCTGTTTCGGCCCCTGCCCTCGCCTGTTGGCTGAGGCTCTGGTCTCCCACGTGGGGTGAAAGGGAGAAAGAGCATCACTTCAAGCTTTTTCATTTACGCAGCGTCTTCATTAGTTCTGAGTGTGGCCTGGAACCAGAAAGCAAATCACATTAGAATGTTCTGGAGCGGGACTTCCCTGGTGGCACAGTGGTTGAGAATCTGCCTGCCAATGCAGGAGACACGGGTTCGAGCCCTGGTCTGGGAAGATCCCACATGCCACGGAGCAACTGGGCCCATGAGCCACAATTACTGAGCCTGCGCGTCTGGAGCCCATGCTCCGCAACAAGAGAGGCCGCGATAGTGAGAGGCCCGCGCACCGCGATGAAGAGTGACCCCCGCCCGCCGCAACTAGAGAAAGCCCTTGCACAGAAACGAAGACCCAACACAGCCAAAAATAAATTAATTAATTAATTAACTTTTAAAAAAAGATGTTCTGGAGGGATTGCTTTGTTTTTTACATTTTTCCTGCAGTTCAGAAGAAACTTATGTACCTTCCACTGCCCACTCAATTTGACCCCTCAACGAAATTAAGCCCTCATAAATCCTATTGCAATTGCAGCGTACAAATGTTTCTCAATCTTGAGTAAAGTACAATCCCTACTGAAGGAAAAAATCCGAACCACTGAGAATCTTTCTGGAAGCCCTGGCTAGAGAAATATTGACTTCAGAAGCTAAGATTTTGTTCTCCAAATTGGAGTTGTTGCCACAGAAGAATTTTTTATTATTTTTGGTTATCGTGAGAATAAACATCACATCATTGCTGATGAAAGCTAGGAACCAAGGGTGAAAGAGTAGTTCACAGATTATTTCTCAAGTAACTAAAAGCAAAATTTATCTTTCGTGGATGCTAAGTTGCTTTTATCATGATTTCGTGAAGCCTACACTAGATGCTCAAATACTGTCTGAGGATGAAAGAGGCGAGAAAGGTGTCCTTTGTCCCCTTCTGCATCCTGCGCAGTCTTCGGTCCATGCTCGTCAGTACGGCTGGGCTGGCCATTTATTTTATCTGTGATGGTACGTGAGCCTGAACTTTTCATGCACTATTATTTGTGCATTGTAAGTCCAGTCTTTAAGATATTGTTCAGCTGAAAATTCTATTTGTGGTGGTTCCTCAAAGCTCCACTCCAAGTCGATTACAATTACCTGAGGACATTTGCAAAAGTAGAAATTCTCAGACCCACTATCAAAACTCTGACTCATGGTCTGGGGTGGAGCCATCTCAATAACCAGCTTAAGTCTCTAAGCAATAATCACATATTTGTTAATATTTGTCACTTCACATGCTCATGAAAATACTAAAATTAATAGAGGTTTGAATCAGTTGATACTGCATGTGGCTACATATGAGGGAAAACCTGAATAGCAGTGGCTTAAATGTGCACAGAATGGTTTATTTTTCTCACAGATGATGAAGTCGAGAGGGAGGGTGGTTAGGGCTGCAGCGGCTGTTGTGTAAAGTCATCTGTTTCTCAAACTTCCCTCTGTCCTGTCTGCAGTGCCTTCTTTAACATAAAGATTTTGTTCTCACGGTCCCAAAATGGCTGCTGCACTTCCAGGCATCAAGCCTGTGTTCCAGGCAGAAGAAAGAGTTGGGACTAAGGGCAAGGATAAGCAGGTCATCTACATTTGATATTTTTAAGTTTTTTTCCAGAAAACTCACACAGTGGTTTATACTTACATCTTATTGGTCAGGAATTTGTCAAATGTTTACCTCTTGATGAGAAAGAAGCTAGGAAATACGACGTTTTAAACTGGGAACATTGTAAACTTGAACAACAATTGAGTTTCTGTAGTTAAGATATAAAGGGAGAATGATTGTCAGGTGGACAAATTTCTTCCCAAAAGGATACAAGTTCTGAAAACGCCCAGGGCTAAATCCACATGGGACCAAAAAGTATTGCCTGCCCTGCAGTGGGAGGACTCAGTAGCCGTGAGTTCTGTGGAGCAAACAAGATGTCTTCTGGTCTGGACATTGCCGCCAGTTCTTTCCAAAATAAACAGAAGGCCTTTTCTTTGTAGTTATTACCTGTCTCCCACTATCAAATACTCCCTAAGGGAGGCATCTGGAGTTGTCTCATCCTAAGAGCCACACAGGGAGGGACCCCGCTGGGAATACTGACTTGCTCGGAGGGTGGAGATTTATCTGTGAAAAAGCAGCTGTTAATGAGCGTTCCTCTGCTCATCTGATATAAAATCGTAAGAGAAGATTGTGAAAAGTGAGCAGAACCCATGGTGCAGAGCAATAAATAGACTTGATTACACAAACTGTTACAAAAATTTTCCCATTCACCCTTCGTCATATTAATAGTAATTAAATTCCCATTGGGGTTAATAGGAATAGGAAATGTTGTTACAAAACTACATTGACAACTTGCCATATTTTGACTGGTGGTTATTTCTAAATAATAGGGTAACCCATTCTTGTAACTTTAACATCATAGCACCTTTAAATTGCTCCATAATTTGTGTTGGCACACCCTTTCTTTTCTAGGACTCTTTGAAATTGTAGGTGTGAAAATGTGACTTAAAATCATAGTCACATTATCAGGGGCTTGGCTACTTCTATAAGCATGTTGTACAGTAGAGAAAACTTCTTTTTCCTGCTTGTGGACATCTCAGGTAATCCTTTAACACGTAAGGGAAGACAAGGGGTTTGAAAAGTTAGTTTGAAAATCTTTCTTTACTCAAAAAAAAAAAAAAAACCCATGTTAAACAATAAAAAAGACTTCTCACCCTACTTCTCATGTAAAGTTATTTCTCAGAGGAACAAAGCTCACGCAGACAGAGCAGTTGTAATGATCAAAAGAGAGCACAACAAATTTGAAAAATAAATTCAGACAGGGAAATAGATAAGACCATTTATTTACCAATTTTCCTTCCTTTTGGCAAAAGTAAATCACATACGAAAGCTTCTCATTTGTCATTGTTTGCATTCCTCAGAAAACGCTTGCCAAACGAAGCTAAGTGATTAGCCGAGTAATAGATTCTGTTTTGATTCTAAACAACCCACCTGAATCTACAAGTACGATCCCGTGGAAACCAGAATAGAACTCCACGTTGGACAGTGCTCTTCGGGAGCTGCTGACGATCTAGGGCCCCTTCATTCTTGCAGCTGATTATTCTGCAGTGGTTTGTGTCTGAGGATGCCGAACCTTGCAGGTTTCTGCCTCAAAAAGAGTTAGCGGCCACAGTGCCTGGCGTGGCCTGAGGACACGGACGCCTGGAATTGCAGGCAGTGGATTTTAACACCTGGGTGGAGGGGTGGTGCTCATTTAAGAGACTAAGGAGCTGCTGTAGATCTCCCTGAGAAACCCAAAGCGTGAAATATGAACTCTTTGTTATGATTATAAATGGAATGCTCTACCATTTACAAGGGAAAATCTACATAGCTACAAACTTTGCACATAGCTTATCCAGTCTGGGGCTTTTATTTGCATTCTGATTTTCTTTTGTCACGAAAACCATTAAGTTTGAATATAGAAAATGCATCACTTTATCTTTCATCATTCTTCTCTTTTGCATCTGCACTGTTTTTTGATGCTGTCACCTGGGACTATGGTTTTAATACAACCTGGAAACCAGTGATCCCCCTCAAGGTTATGTCTCTAAGCCCCAACTGCCTATAACTTTCCTAGGCTTTCAAACTCACTTTCAAACTTCTTGTCCCTCATATTTTTACTCCAGAATCCTATGTCCAACTGCTTCCTTGGTATTTTGTTTGCATATCTGATAAGGACCAAAACTTAATACCTGGCAAGCTGATCTTTTCCTCCCAATCCTTGTTCTCCTATAGTTCATTCCCAGCACAGCGTTCAACAGGAATCTTTCTGCCCTGCAAAAGTGACATTTTTGTTCATTTTAAAGTATCTATAGTTATTTCTAACAAAGTTGCTTTGAAAAGTTAGAAATCTCACTTCAGATTAAAGATTATTGGAATCTCATGGCTATTGCTCCATTTATTTTGTAAATAATGCCGACTTAAAATTCAAGTGCTATGTTTTTCTTGGGCTTCACATCTGATGCAACAAATGATCTCCAGCATCCCTGAGCCTCATGGGATATTTATTTGAAACTCAGCAACAGAATAGACCAAGGAGAAGTTTAAGCACTTCATACAAAATGATGTATAAAGCAGAAATAAGACAATTGTTCTCTGAAAATAGGGAGTTAGCCACCTGGGTAAGTTTCCAAACTTTTCTAGTAAAGGCAACACAATTCCCTGTATCATTCTTCTTAAAAATAAAAAGAGAAACCAGGCAAAGCTTTGTTCTAATTCCCAGATTTCTTTCACTTATAACTCAGAAAATGTACAACAGGCTTCATATTTAGGCTTCATATTTAGGCTTCATTAGAAAATTCTTCCTTTGTTTGGTCCCAAGTGCGAGCTTTTAAAAAGAGTCTTGAGATGGAAGAAATGTTAAAGTTCTCCATTATACGATATTAGACAATTTTCAATGGGTAAGATACGTTTCCAAATTGCATTCAAAGTAGGAGTGTAATAATTTGTTCATACGTTAAGGGAATGGGGTTGTGATGGCATTTGATAAAGCTAAGCTAATTAGCTTCCTCAGAAAGGTAAAAATACAAGTACCTTTATCACGTTTCTCTGACCTTCCTGAGATCTGGCCTTTTTCAGCAATCAAATGATAACCATAGCAATTAAAACTTGTAATTAAGTCATAATTCCTTTTTAGTGGACAGACCTCATGTTTACTCATTTTATCTACGTGGTTTCCTTTAAAGCCATCATTTTAAGCCAAAGCCAGTGCAGATAAAGAATCACTTTGGGGAATTTATTTTCTCACAGTAGGGGGTATTATAAAAATCATGAGAGCGACATTACTGTTGATTTAATGTCTGAGCAGCAACCTGTGCATTTACTTGTACGGAATTAAGATATTCGAGAATAAACCAATGTGACCAAAACGTACTTGACAGCTTTGCGTGTATGTTTTAAGCATTTGATCAACCTCCTCGGAATGAACTCAGGTGTCAACTTGCGTGCTTCTTGAGGCTGTTATTGGTTTTTTTTGGGGGGGGGGGGCGGGGTTGTTTGTTTTTTTGTTTTGTTTTAATTTTTAGTTGATTTACAGTGTTGTGTTAGTTTCAGCTGTACAGCAAAGTGAATCAGTTATACATATACATAAATCCACTCTCTTTTTTTTTTTTAGGTTCTTTTCCCATATAGGCGATTACAGAGTATTGAGTAGAGGTCCCTGTGCTATACAGTAGGTCCTTATTAGTTATCTCTTTTATATATAGTAGTGTGTCTATGTCAATCCCAGTCTCCCAATTTATCCCTCCCCTCCCCCCGCCTCCCTAGAAAGAGAGTGTGCGTGTCGAGACTTTTTTCCGTGCTTCTAATTTCAGTATGACTGACATTGTTCAAGTTCACAAATCTTGAGTGTACAGCTTGATAAATTTTTACATTTATTTATGCCTATGGAACCACCACCAAGATCAAGATCCAGATCAAGAATGTTTGCACTGCCCCCACCCTCAGAAGACTCCCTTTGTTCAACACCAATAAAATCTTCTGTCTGCATCAAAGGTACTGCCATTCTCACCTCTGTCTCCATACATTAGTTTTGCCAGTTGTTGAACTCTAAGAAACAGAATCAAACAGCACCTACACCTTTGTGCTTGGCATCTGTCTGTCTCCATAATGCTTTTGCGATCCATCCATCCTGTTGCATGTAGCAGAAGTTGCCTTCTTTTCTTTGCAGTGAAGTATTTCATTATAAAAACACACCAAAATGCATTTATCCATTCTTCAGCTGATGGGCGTTTGGGTTTCCTCTAGTGTTGTGTTAATGCGAATAAAACTGCTATGGTCATTAAGTTGTAGAGTCTTTTGGTAACTATAAACATCCATTTCTGTTGGGTATCAGTCTGCAGTAGGGAATGCTGTGTGTTAGGACATCATCGACAAGTTTAGTTTAGTAAATACGACTGACTACCAGCTTTTCAAAGGCATGAATTAAATCACCGCCTTCGGCGATACAGGAGTGTTCCCGCCCGAGATGGTTCCTGGGGCTGAACATGGAAAGCAGAACAATATTAGAAAATATTGGAACAACCAGAATTTTAAAATGATGCAAACTATTAATCACAAAGGAAAAAAATGATATTATATGTGGAATCTAAAGAAAAAAAGGTTCTGAAGAACCTAGGGGCAGGACAGGAATAAAGACACAGACGTAGAGAATAGACTTGAGGACACAGGGAGAGGAAAGGGTAAGTTGGGACGAAGTGAGAGAGTGGCATGGACATATATACTACCAAATGTAAATAGATAGCTAGTGGGAGGCAGCCGCATAGCACAGGGAGATCAGCTCGGTGCTTTGTGACCACCTAGAGGGGTGGGACAGGGAGGGTGGGAGGGAGACGCAGAGGGAGGAGATATGGAGATATATGTATATGTATAGCTGATTCACTTTGTTATACAGCAGAAACTAACACACCATTGTAAAGCAATTATACTCTAATAAAGATGTTAAAAAAAATGATAATTGGGCTACACTGACGTTAAGAACTTCTGCTTATCAAAAAATACCACGAAGAATGAAAAAAAACAGCCAGAATGGGAGAAGAGTCTTGTAATCTATGCAACAAATGATGTGTACCCTGAATATAGGACCCACCCTGCAAATGGATGAGAGAAAGGGTAGGAGGCCCAATGGGAAAAGGGCACACAGCTCGGGACTTGGACAAGCACATCCCAGGGGACGTTACCCAGATGGCTCAGATGCAGGCGAGCTCCTCAGAGCTCTTAGGAGATAAACACCCCCACCCCCCAGAATGACAGAGCTCATGCGGCAGACATTTTCCTGCGATACCTAGACAAGGAGGTTCACTTTTTACTGTTTTCCCTTCCATTAGGGTGGATTTCAGTTCATCAGCCACACTTTTACTTCATCCCTTCTGACCCATAACACTCTCTAGCTGGAAAGCCAAGCGTGGAAATACTAAATGTACACTCCCTGGAATAACCAGCCCACATGAGAACTGACCCTATGCTATAAGCACAATTAAAGGATTTGTCAAGACTGAGTACATCAATAACTGTATGACAAAAACAACAAACACCAAAAAACTCTGCTGAGCGATGAACAGCCGAAGGAAAGGGAGGGTAACAAGTTCTAATATGGATGCAATTGACTAAAATACGATTGTTTAAGAGAAAAATGATCTGTATAAACCGCAAACACTATAAACATCATGTCATCAAAATGTCTGTCTGATACTTTAATCCATTTTACAACAATCCAACCAGGTGTTAATCCAGCCTGTGCTGGAACATTCCTGGGTAGGAAACGCATCACTTCTTGGGGTAGTTCAGACTCTTTCAAGGTTTTCTCAGAAAAACACATGCCTGCCAGTTGGTCTAGATTTCGCCTACCAGGACATCCAAGACAATCATGTCTGCCTTTGTAACAACATTTATTATCTTTGGGAAAACAGCTATCAAATGCAAATTGGTCTATCTGTATTTTAAAACTTAATTTAATAGTCATTTACTGTCCCAAAGGAAGTAGAATCACCTGAAAGAATGTTAATATTTTGAACAAAACATATAAGACATGAGGTCCAATTCTCCCTACAAATCTGGGAAGGTGCTAGAATTTTTTCTCCCAGATGTGTGATCTTTCTTCACACCCAGGTCTTCCTCTGTTGAAAGGTTAGGCCTGGAATCATCGTTCTGAATAGCAGAAGAGGCCACAGGGCAATGGTAGGTCAGCGGCAGTATAATTCCTGGGAAACCCAGAGCCTTCCTCTCTAAGTGTCTCCGTATGGTGCCGGCCCTTCCTACCAAGGAGCTATTTCGTAGCAGAAAGGTCTCCTGTAAGCTTGAGCTGGTTACAAACACCCAGCAGAACTGACCTGGGGATGTTGGCTGTGCTGACCCCCGCATGAATGTATAAGAAGTACAGGATAGTGGGAATGGGCCACAGAGGCCTGCAAGCCCAGGTGAGCATTGCCTGGAACGGAGAGGCCAGGAACGACACGCTGTGGCTGCACGACTTTCCAGTGAGGGACCCCAGTGATGACCACACACCGGTCATTTTGGGGAGAAGCAGGCAGTGCATTGCATTCTCAACCCAACCACAGTTCTGTGGCTGTAGAGTCATTTGTAGACAATGACTCCCCTCTTCCCTGGCCACCTGTGCTTGTTGCCACACAGGGTGACTGTCACCTGGCTCTGCCTTTGAAGATGACCCTGCTCAAGGTGCCAGCCTCACCAGGTGTCTGGCAGCAAGGGCCAGTGAGTGTCCAGCACCTCCATTCAGGACTGGATGTTCTGACAGGGAGAAAAAATATTGGACAAATTCCAACACTATTGATGATTAAAAACTCTCAGCAAGTTAAAAAACAGGGAAAAATACTTCAACTTGATAAAGAGCATCTATGAAAAAAAGAAACAAAAAAACCAACTACGGTTAACATACATCATGATGAAAGACTGAATATTTTCTCCCTTATATTGGGAACAAGGCAAGGATGTCTGCTCTTACCGTTCATATTCAACATAGTACTAACAGACCTAGTCATTTCAATAAAGCAAGAAAAGAAAATGAAAGTCCTTAGATTAAAAAGAAATAAAGCTATCTTTATTTGTAGATGCCATGATTATCTACATAGAAAATTATATGGAATCGAAAAAAAATCGTAGCACTAATAAGTGAAGTCAGTAAGGTTGCAGGATACAAGATCAACACTCAAAAGTAAATTGCATTTTTACATACTAACAAGAAATATGTAGAAGCCAAAACTTTTTAAAAATACAATTTATAATTACCCCAAAGTAAATAAATTATTAGGTAAAAACTTAGAGCATCTTACACTTGAAACCAAAAGCAAAATCCATACTGGAAAAATTAATAAATTGGACCCCATCAAAATTAAAAGCTTTTGCTCACAAAAGACCATAGGAAAAAAAAAAAAAAAAAAAAAAAAGACCATAGGAAAGGAACGAAATGACAAACTACAGAAAATATTCGCAAACCACATCTCCAACAAAGAGCTTGACTACACATGGCAAACAAGCACAAGAAAAGATGTTCAGCATCAACTCACATGGATTTAATTCTCTTTATTCATAGGCAGATCTCATCAATGTATTTCTCGTAAATGCATTTTCAATATGTGTCTTTATGTAGTAAAATATCTGAAACCGTCAGTGCAAAAATATTTATTGCATTCCCACACTTTTGTAACCATCTGTTGGATAAAATTTAAACTCCAAGGAGTTCTTCTTAATAGTTAGAAATATTCTCTAATGACCTCTTCCGCCCAGTGTTTCTGTGAAGAACGCTGTTGTCAATCTGTTTACTGTTCCTTTATGTCTGCCCGCACCTGTTTTCACAAAGCCTCCACCTGAAGAGGGCTTTGGGGCTGCCCTGGCATCAAGCCCGGCTCCACAGACTCTGCGACCAGCTCTGGGGCTGCTCTTTCCTTCCACAAAGGAGCAGACAGTAGCTTGTCTCAGAGCAGCTCAGAAGAGGGAAAAAAGCAGAGCATAAACAAATATTCCTCCTCCATACTCTCCCACAGTTCAACCAGAGCTAAACAGGCTCCAATATACCCAGAGGTTTCTCACTTTAATTTTTTGGTGACTTCCCGGTATCCCCAAGCTTTCCTTTCTCATCTGTTACTGCTTTTAACTTGATTTTGAGGGGGAAAGGAGCCGGCACCTTGAGCTAGTTTGCCATTTTTACAGGATCCGGCAGCTCCTGATTTTCTTTATTTTGTGTTAAAATATTACGAATGGAGAGAGTTTGTTTCAATTCTGACTAGCTGAGAGCAATCTTTGCATTTCACAGATGTAGTCTGGTAGGAGACTTACATGTTTTGTTTTATTTTGTTTTCAGTTATTACCAATCTAGGCAGCTCTTTTGATTAAAAAGTGGTCAGTAACTCCTTATAAGCCTTGTACTTTGTGTGGGGAGTACATTGACTAGAATGTAGAAGGCCCAGAATTAACACCTCTGGGTTGTTTGTTTCCCACATCTTTGGGATATGGTAGCTTTCACACTTAAATTAATAAATTTTATTTATAATAATGAAATGTAATCTCTCTGAAAATGAAGACGTTTGTGTATAATACACTCCACCTTTACTCTGAAATCCCCACCAACGTTATTGACAAAGGGAAATATATTTTTTCCTAGTTAATATTCGCATTTACAAAAAATGAAGTTGATAGAAAATTAAGCAAATTACTTTCTATGTGTTGATGTCAGTAGGTGACATGATATAGTGATTTATTCAAGATTCCCCCCAAATTATGGAAATTTTAGACATTTCCTCAGAAGAGCAGAAGTAAATAAATGCCATTCAGCACAAGTGTCATTTTGTGGAATTCAAGGGGTAATAACCACATTATAGTAGAAATCAATCTGGAATATTGACCAAGTTTTTTTTAATGTTTTGAGGGTTTTGGGATGGATGAATGGGGACTAGAGTCTGGCTCCTGAACCGCTGGGACCTGGGAACACCTGCCTGCTTTTCTGGGCTCAGCCTTGACACAGGCTGGGACACTGGGCAAATGGATTGACCTTTCCATGCTCCAGATTCCCCACTTTTATAATCAAATTGCATGCTCATTCTCACACAGCCTGACACCACTGGTATGAGTAGGAATTTCAAAACCATCTAAGACTTTGTGTTCCTAGAGGTGGCACGCTTATGCCTCCTCGATTTGATATGCCTTCTTGTCAAGAAACATTGTGAAGTTAGAGCCCACATAGAAAATCTGCTCCAGCTGTCAATCAAGTATATACAGATACACTTTTCAAATTATCAGGAAAAGTGTTTATTAAGAGAAATATTTCTTAAACAGATTGGGTTCAGCCAACAGGATATCAAATATCCAAATTTTTTTTTTTTTTTTTGGTACAGAAATCAGCAATTTCATCCGATGTTTCATAATGATTTAGCTTAGATATCTTCAAAACTCAGGTTCTTTCTAACTTTCTATCTCTAAAGAGATAATGCCAGCTTTCATACAAGGGACATTCTTAACGAGCAAACTAATTTAAAAATTCACTCTGTTCCTGGGTCTGTCTTCCTAGATAAAAGTAATTACAGGGTCCTTTTGTACCTGTCTGTCAGAGGCTGCTTGTGTTTTTTTAATTTACAATTTATTTTCCATATAATTTAATATCAAACATTGCTTTGTCTGGCAGGAATATTTTTAAAGAATTTGTATTGATTACCTTGCTTCTCTGATAAGCAAACCTTAATTTGATTACAGAATAATAAGAGGAAAAAAATCCCCATGTTAAAATTGCTTTTTTTTGTTGTTTGTAATTTTTGGCTTATGGGACCCAGATAAGATTCTCTGATGGGGCAGAAGGCAGGGCTGGGTCCCACTAAGGCTGCCCTTCAGGGTGACCCAAAGTCCAGAGGGTCAGCTGCCTAATTCTTATCTCCTCTTGCAGCAACAGAGACTACTTCCTAAGAAAGGCCACTTGGACTCATTAGACTGGGATGTAAACAAGAATTTCTAAGAGGAGCCTTTATTAAAAGCCTTGACTTCCAGACAGTGGGCAGAGAGGAGGGGAAGCCTGCAGGTGTGGAATGCCTGAGTCAGGTCCTGAGCTGGTAAATGGAGCAGTAAAAATGAGAACTAGAATTCACTTATAAAAAATACATATATAAGTGTGTGTATATATATATATATATATATAAAACATACATACTATATATTATATATAATCATGTAGTGTATATATATAGTATATATATAATCACACATATAATATTAAGGACTATCCTTCTACAGATGTAAAGTTTGGAAAAAAGAAAATTTACTTATTAAAGAACATAAAACCCTATAATATAAAATCAACACATATTTTCCATTATCTTTTGCACATTCTAGCATGCTTTGGAAATTTGCACCTTCCCCCCAAAAAAGAAATCAAATAGTTTTGCATTCTTGAGTCAGGATTTTGCTGATTTCAGTTGCAGTAGCCACAAGAATGGATATAAAAATATATATTTCCTCTGCTTATTTAACAAATCAGTCAGTCTAGTATTTATTAACTAAGCCACCATTATGAGCCATGAGTGATAGTTCACGGTGGGAATAACAAAGAAACGCAAAGCACAGTCGATGCCCTCTGGATGGCTTGTCAGAGGAAAATAAACCCTTCAACCAAAGGACTGCACCACCAGGCAGACACACTGGCACAGCTCACGCGCCAGCATCAGGGCTGATCCAGAAAAACGGAAAGCCCACGAATCTGAGAGTGAGTATAAGGCCAGAAACCATGATGGATGAAACATGGTGGGTGTCATCAGGGCTTTGGTCATCGTTTCACAACAGAAGGGAGTCAGATTAGCACGCTGTCCGACTTAGGCTTGAGCAGTGACGTTTGTCAACTAAGTAAGAAGGAAACTCGGGAGAGAGCTGCAAGCAGGAAGCTGAGAGATAGTTGCTACGAACCAGGCAGGAGTGGCCACAGCTTTTTAAAAACTGATTTTTAATTGGCCAGAGGTCATGTGCTAAATGAGTTGGGTCAGGTACAGTTTAAAGACAAAAGGCTGAAGCCAAAATTATACATATTGGCTTACAAAAAAGAGAGAAAGACAAAGGCAGGAAGAAAGAAGGAAGGGTGGCAGGGCGGGAGGAAAGGAGGGAATCTCACTGTGGATTCCGGGAGAAATGATTGGGAAACTCACTGCATACTTTCAGATGTGATTACTGGCCATATCTGTTGACATGGACCAAAGATGTCTAATGCAATTTCCATCAGTGCCAAGGAACTACGAGTTTATGCATTAGGACTTTGGATTTTACACTTACGGCCAAAGATTTTTGAGACAACAGTTTATATTTTGTATTGCCTTTATTTCCTGACTTTAATCAGAACATCTTAGTTCTTTGCCCCTGAGATTTCTACAGTGTTTCTGGAGATTCTCCCCATCTTGTATGAAAGCCAGACATAATCTCACCACTCCGTTTAGGGCTTTCAGAGCAGAGCCTTTGAGAGCAGCGGGAGGAAAGAGGCAAGATCCTCTATCTTCTGGAACATTGTCACCTTCAGGGCACATGGCTTCTTGCCCTTGGGAACAGCGGACCCTGAGCTGACCCCCTGCAGAGGCAGCAGCAGAAGCCAGACATCGCGGCGATCAAAGAACAGAGGGGTCCCCATCTCTGCCCTGTTCCTTGCTCTGGGATTTCGTCAGAGCAAAGTCTGCTAATCACTGAGGTGATGTAAGTGGATTAGGGATAATAAATAATTAAATGCAGTACTTCTTGCACCCTTCAATTTGCAGACTAGAATTGCATCTCCCTACCTATTTTCAATAACGCAGACAGTGTCTGTCCAGATTAACAATGACCCAAAAAGTTTCATCTACAACTCAAGTTCTGTCTTTACCTCCTTCAAATATAAACAATCCAGGATCAACCGAAGGCTTTTCAAGTGGAAATGTACAATGTGACCAAGGCACTAAGACGTGATTTAAAGTGGCAGGAAGAAAATAGGCTGAATTAAAGAGGTCTCATGTCCATCAGGACAAATTCTCTGACATTGACTTGCTTGAGGACAGAATATTTTTTTTAATTACACAAGAAGGTATAGTTTGATATTTTGTTGCTGATTCGAGACCCTCAGCTCTTCTTCCCCATCCCCGCCTTCACTCAACAGCCGTGTATTATTTGGCTCAACAGAGAGTAGAGAGGTGATAGGGATGGACAGATGACAGAGAGATGATAGATGATAGAGAGATGATAGATGATGAACAGAGAGGTGATAGATAGATAGTAGAGATAAATAGATGATATAGATAGATAAGTACATAGAAAGAAAGAAGGAGAGAGAGAGAGATACATAGATCCTCTACTATCTCAAGAGACCCTTGAAGTCAGAGGTAATGTCAGATTTATCTTTGTGGCCCCAACACTCTGCATGATGCCTAACATACCCAATTACTTAGTATTTCTTGAGCAGAGGCAAAATCAAGTAATCTTGGTCATCTTAGGAAAATCATTTAGTCTTTAACCACCCCAATTTCCTTAACTGTCTAATGAGGATTTTAAACATTCTGAGCTCTCTGCATTCTAAGATCCCTTTCAAGTCTGAAACAAATTAGGGTACTGTAAACTATTCTTTTTGGAGTATATCCCAAGCCAGAAAGACCCCTTTTCTGCCCTCGCCCACCAAGCAGGGATGCTCTTGTAGCCACTTCGTGTACAGTGTCCTGAGTGGTCAGACCAGGGTGGTCGTCTTGACTAAGCTGGGCCACTTGGCATCTGCCTCCTGCAAACCCAGGGTTGAGAGGGAGAGAGAAGGAGAAACAGAGGGAACCAGGAGGCAGACCCCGTCCTCACCCTCAAATGCGGCGCTCAGGGTAGGCTTGGGTGCCGGGAGGTGGTCATCCTTCCCCACAATGTGGCCTGAAAACTCAGAGGCCCCATCTGCCAGCCAAGGCCAGAATGGGGCAGACACACCTGCCGGGAGAGCAAGGGCGGCGCGAGGGGAGCCCGCGCCCTCCCTTCCCTGCTGCCCGAGCCAACTGCATGCAGCCCAAAGGCATCCCTAGCTCCTGATTAAAGAGTTCTTTCAGGTTTGGTCATTTCCAGCCTAAAATGTCTCAAACTGCTGTCAATCCCAATTGTACTATTTATTGTATCAGCATTTATTAAATTAATTCACGAAATAAGAAAGAGATATTAGATTGTTAAAGAGGTAATTAAATACTATGAATAGGATTTCCACATATTTTCAATTGCAAGCTTTGACATTTATTTGGAGCTCATAATTGCAATAGGATCTTTGTTTGCTGCCAGCACCTGCATGTGCCCTCTGCTGTCTCCGCCTGTTCAAGCTGTAAGACAGCGGGATAAACAGTACCTCCCCAGAGCTTTATAGAGATAATCCATTTCACTCACCAAACACCAAAGTACTGATAATTAGAGTGAATAAATACATTCAGTGGTTCTTTGGCATCCATAAATAGAAGAGGATCCAAAAAAAAATTATAAAGAAAGGCAATGCAGTAGAGACCTTGTTCTATATTATCAGTGTGCTGGTAACATTACAGGTACACAGTACAAGGACCTATGATTTGCAAAGAGGTAAACGTTACATGTAAAAATAAAACATGCCTCAGAAAAATAAGTAGGTAATTATTCCTTCTCTGCATTGCACCAATGACCTACCTGCTCATACGCCTCCCAAGGCAGGAATCTCTAATCCCAAATGACGTGCCCTAGTGATTCAAGGTAAAGATTTCCCCAGCGTACCGCCCATAAACCTAAAGATGTTCAGAATATATTTTTCTGCTCTTTTGCAAAATTATGTATTTCCCTGCTCTGGCATTATACAAGATGCACAGCACAAAGAGATAATTGTCAGAATATGAAAAACCACCCTCATTTCTGTTTACAACATGTAGACGATAGACCCTTAAAATCTGCAAAGAAAAAGAGTTAAAGCAAGTGTGCTTGAACTAGGGAAGGTCATGACTAAACGGCATAGCTTTAATGGTGGGACCGAAACTAGTTTGAAATTCGCTGCACTCAGATCAGGAGATTGTCCTGTTTCCTTGGCTTTGTGTGCAGTCACGTATACTCAGTATTGAAATGGAGTGTCCAGAGTAGAAGTGACTGCCTCAGTCATTAATTTATGTGTCCAATCAATGATCAGTCACTGACCTCCAAGTCTGTAACAGGCCCCGAGAGAGGGAGCAGGGACACGGGTGGGCAAGCTGATGACCTATGTCTTCACGGGGCTTGGTGACTGGAACAGGAAACAGGTAGTGTTCAAATCCCCATAAGTGCAAAGAGAGGTCTCGAAAGAAAAGGATAGTTAGAGAAGAGCGTGTTTCAAAATCTTTCTACATGGTAGGGAAAGGAGTATCCTGAAGTCCCTTGGGAGGAAATCATGCTTGAGTACGTCTATCAGTTATGCATAGAAATTAGCTGGTGGGAAAGGGGTGTGTGGAGAGAGAATACTCCAGGGAAATACCAGATAACCACAGGTGCAAAGGCCCTGGGGCAGGAGGAGAGCCTGGGTGCCAATGGCAGTAGGAGGTCATTGGTTTAAGCAGAATTTTTTTGATGATGTTCAAGGGCAGGGGTCCTGACAGCTTGGGGAAGTTGTGAGAAAGTGTTAGAAGTGGTACAGTGGCTGCCCTCCAGATTAAAGTATGAAAAGTATGGGAAATATTTTGTAAAATGTAAAGCTTCCTAGAAACGCTAAATGCTTCAACAAATACCTTCCATATACCTCCCAATCTGATGGATTCTCAGGACATTAACAGCGACACCTGCCAATGCCCCCAGCTTATCTGCTGCGATGGCCCCCTGCGCACAGCTCTGCGAAGACTGGGACCGAATTCCTCCTCACACTCCCAGAGTGAGCGTTCCCAAAAGGAAAATCTCCCACGTCACTCTTCCACTCAAAGTCCTTCAGTGGCCTGCCATCATGAGCAGAGTTACAAAGAATGAAACAGCTTTTAAGCTGACACACAAAGCCCAAGAGCAGTGTCACCCGATAACATAGAATGAGTCACACATTAAGGAACACCTAAATGTCTCCCACAAAACGCATTAACAACATAAACAGAAACAGGTGGAAATAATTTTAATAATATATTTTATTTAATATGTCCAAAATATAATTATTTCATTGTGTATTCAATCTAAAAATATTAATTAGATGTTTTACATTATATTTCCTTTTAAATCTTCTAAATCCAGTGTGCTTTTACACCTACATAAAAAAATAAAGAGCACCATCTTCACTGTAGCAGGCGAATTGTTGTTTAATTATGCATCAGCAATGTGGAAGGAAGTCAGGGGGTCATTTCTAGAAATAAAATGCTCCACCATTCGATATGATGAAAATGCTGGGGCTTTGCTGGTGGTGCAGTGGTTGAGAATCCGCCTGCCAATTCAGGGGACACGGGTTCGAGCCCTGGTCCAGGAAGATCCCACATGCCGCGGAGCAGCTAAGCCTGTGTGCCACAACTACTGAGCCTGCACTCTAGAGCCCGCAAGCCACAACTACTGAGCCAACGTGCTGCAACTACTGAAGCCCATGCGCCTAGAGCCCATGCTCTGCAACAAGAGAAGCCACCACAGTAAGAAGCTGCTCACCTCAACTAAGAGGAGCCCCCGTTCGCTGCAACTAGAGAAAGCCCGCGTGCAGCAATGAAGACCCAACACAGCCAACAATAAAGTTTAAAAAAAAAAAGAGTTGTTATTAAAAATAATTAATTAATTAATTAAAATAAAATAAAATGCGAAGGAAACGTGTGCGCTTTTACTACTTAAAGTACTGCTTTGACTTATTCAGGTCTTCGATTACAGAGGTAAAGAAAAAATAATAATAATAATGCCTAATTGTGTGTGACAGGGCTTGCGTATAACTCTCACCAAAATATAAAACAATAAAATAAAATAAAAATCAGAAATCATTACTTTTGAAAACGGTTATTCTACTTAAAAGGACAACTTTAAACTGGAAAAGACAGGAACAGGAGAGACACGTAAAACTTTAAATTTTAAATATAATAGGAAGATAGATGACAGATGATAGTTCAATCTAGATCTAGCTAGATATCTGTATCTGGAAATATTCTAGGTATAGCTAGGTCTAGATATAGGTCAATATACATAGATATAAAGCTAGGTAGATTTCTAGATCTTAGATACATATATACGTAGATGGATAGATCCCTGGATGCGTATATAGAAACAGAGATAGAAACTAAGTCTAAATACAGATCGATCTAATCTATGTCCACCATCTGTCTATCTGGATAGAGGAAGGAGAAGCTAGGTACGCAGATAGGTAGATAAATAGATGATAGATAGATGATAGATACATAGGAGTAACACCAAACTCCAGTAGAGCCATCAAGACAAAAGGCTCCCACCCCACTGAGGAATGACAGTCTGCCTCAAGCAAGCAGTGAAGGGGATGAGCACACACACCTCAACAGCAGGCGGGTCCACTGTAGTTTTAGGAGGGGCGCACTCGTGGAGCAGAACTTAGAGAGGCAGGGTGTGCGCTGTGTCCTCAGAACTCGGCGGGAAGCCCACCTCCTGGCCCTGGAGCCTCCAGGTTGGTGGTCAGGGATGATGAGACCCTGTGACCAATGAGGTCTCCCACTGCTGGGCAGGTGGAAGACAGGGTCCATCCCCCGGAGGGTATGGGCAGACACCCCCAATTGCTGGCCATGGGAATCTCTGCTGGGACCTTGTATGGTTTTGATTTTATTTGTCTCTGTTTTTAAAACAATGCGACAGAGGTGATTTCATCAGTATGTATATACGTGTTTATGTGGTATATATTGATATAATTCTAATTTCAGATGTGTAAATTCCAAAATATATAAACAAATACCAACCTCAGTGATTCTCCAATTTATCCTACACCATATTTCCTTTTTAGAGTAAATATTTTATCGTCTTCTCTTTCATCCTCTATTGAAATTCATTGACGATTTAACCTACCTGCACATGTAATAAAAAAAGGTAAAATCAATATAACTCCTTAATACAACATAATAAAAAATAAAATAAAAAAACAACAATTTACTGTAGAACTCATATGCATCTTCCTTGTAACTGATCACTGAGGTCTACAGTTAAAAAAAAAAAAAAGATGAAAATGTCAGATGTTTGCAGCTTAGGTGGGCTCATCAGGAATGGGGCTGACAGAGGTGCAGCCGACAGGGATAGGTTTTGACAAATAAAATCCTACAGTCTTGTTCAAATCAAAGGCATCGATTTCCAAAAACATGAGCAACATGCACTAAAGTTCTCAATGAAACCATGTGTCATGTTTTCTCAAATTACATGGTGGATTCATTGTATGTTAAAGCCAGGTAAAAATTATTCATCTTATATGAAAATAAAATGGAGCTAAGCTCTGGGCTCAGGTGGTTGTAAGAAGCCTTCCCGTGTACAAAGGACTCAGGCGTTCAGGCCAGGTGTCCACGTGCTGGAGACTACTGCATCCTGTTGGTTGTCCGGCTTACTTCCCCTTTCAATCTTGTAAAAAACACAACTTGCCATCAAGTACCAAACTGCCCTGAAGGGGACAGTATAGCCTCTGCTAAGAAGCACTAATTTAGGTAAAATCATATATTCCTTTAAGCTGATGTCCCTGTGGGTGCATGTGTAGGTAAGACACCTCACTAGGGTCAGTGGTGTTGCAGGGACCATCTTTCTCATGATCACGTTGTTCTCTGCCCAACCTGGGAAACCTCACAGAAAGCCCGTTCCTTCCTTATTCCCACTCAAATCCAGTCTGTCTGGGGGGGGCTGTTCAAGTCACATGCATTCCTAGAAGTCAGTCCTGGCTTTCTTTGGTCCAAAAGTTCCTTCTCCCCCTCTGCACTCTGGGAGTTCATGCTTTACATCCACTGTTTAACCTGTAACATCCATGTCTTCTTTCCCCAATCGTGTTAGTTTTGGCTCTTCAGATAAAGTGTGAGCTTCTTGAGGACGACGACTGACTTTTTTCTGTCACCCACAAAGCCCTGAAGTATGATGACATGAAGGGGGTTTTGATATTTGTGACCATTGAATGCTTTTCTCTCCCGCACAGGTCGTGTGAGATCTGTATTTCTGGTTATCATTTGATAGAACACACGCCTTGTCAATGTCCATGTCCAGCAGATTTGAAAAAAGGAAATAAATGGCATCAGTTAAGAGGTAAGAAAGTCATGGAAACGCCCTTTAATTTTCAAATCAATAATAGTGCAGCTCAGACATAGCAACAGATTTAAGAAGCAATTAGACTCAAATGCTTCAGGATGATTTATGTGCTTAATTAAAGGCTTATAAGAATTCATTAAGAAGTTATATAAATTGTCTTGTTCCTTACATCTGGATTATTTACACCTACAAACTCATATTTATGGAAGAAAATGAAGGCACTCTATCACATATTTAACTACAGTCAAAATAGATTCTTGGAAGCCTGCTGATGTGAAAATTATACTTTATTTCTAAGTTAACTTTAGGAAATCGGCCACTTGTTTTCCATTTATGCATTACATTTTTACCAGAAATTTATTATGATGTCATAGTTTGGTTCTCAAAGGATGGAACCTTTGCTCACCAAAGGTGGTTGCTATAGATTAAATGTTTGTGTCCCTCCAAAATTCATACTTTGAATCCTAACCCCCAAGGTGATGGTGTCAGCAGGTGGGGCCTTTGGGAGGTGATGAGGTCATGAGGTTGGAGACCCCCATAAATGGGATTAGTGCCCTTATGACAGAGACCCCAGAGAGCTCCCTTGCCCCTTTCTCCACGTGAGGGCACAGCAAGAAGATGCTATTTATGAACCAGGAAGGGGACCTCACCAGGCACTGCATCTTCTGGGCCTTGGTCTTGACTTCCAGACTCCAGAACTGGGAGAAATAAATGCCGTTGTTCATAAACTACACAGTCTCTGGTATTCTGTTAGAGAGGCCCAAAGTAAAACAGTGGTCATGTATCACATTTAGTTTATTTTGTGAAAAAATAAATTTGACATTTTTGGATTGAAGTATAGTTGCTTTACAATATTATATTTGTTTCAGGTGTACAACATAGTGAGTCAGAGTTTTTACAGGTTATACTCCATTTCAAGTAATCATAAAATATTGGTTATATTCTCTGTGCTGTACATATAGATCCTTATAGCTTATTTATTTTATACGTAGCAGTTTATGTCTCCTAATCCCCTTCCTCTCTCTTTCCCTTCCCCGCTTCCCTCTCCCCACTGGTAACCCCTAGTTTGTTCCCTGCATCCATGAGTCTGCTTCTGTTTTATTATGTACATTAATTTGTTTTACTTTTTAGATTCCACATATAAATGATAACATAAAATATTTGTCTTTCAAATAAAAGGACAGTCTTCTCTGGCACTTAATGACATAAAAAGCTCTCAACTGCCTCAAAAAGTCACTGTTTCTTTCTCAGTAAACAACCTGTTGTTCCATGGGTATGAAGTTACTGACACACTCGAAGAATGAAGTCTGGGTCTCTGCAGACCCCACAGCACTGATGGGGAACAGTACGGTGTCCTGCACTTGAAACCAAGAAGGTAGATCTCAAGGTTAAAAAAAATAAACCCCCAAACAAACAAAGCAACCAAAGGGGACACAAGAGATCTTTTGGAGGTGCTGGGCATGTGTACCATCTTGACTGTGGTGATGGGTAGTATCACAGGTGTTGGCATGTTTCCAGACTCATCAAAATGTATACATTGCATATGTGCAATTTTTTTGTATATCTCAATAAAACTGAGAGGAAAAAAATAAAAAGCAAATGAAATTTACAATTGGATTTCTTCCTTTTGACTCTAAAAATTATGGATCTCCTTTTCATTTTGAAATTAACAAAGAAGGGCATCCATTTAAATGGCATTTGTGTATTTCACACTGTATCTCTGTACTTTTTTGCTAGTTGTATTCTATGCCTCTCACAGGTACACACACATAATCACCCACATAATCACCGTTAATTATTAGATTTATTAAATTTATTTTTCCTCCAGAAACCAATTAATGTCCTTGTGTTGATGGGAAATCACATTAACACCAGCTTAATTTTGCACATGTTCTGCAGTCCCACCTGTGTCATCCTGAGCCCAGCACGAGAGTTCTGTACGGAAAGCTAGTGGAGGTGGGATTACTCCACTCGGGGTTTTGCACAAATGGATTTTGAACGCTCCTGACCTGCACGGAATGTTCTGTAATTCTAAACTCCCTATCCAAATGCATTTTCTATTTAATACAGGCAAGTGTACCAGCATCAAATGTAAGGATCTAAAGACTGAAAGAAATGTATGGCTAGCTTGAAGCAGAGAAGAAGAGAGCATAGAAGCAGATTCTGAAAAATGCAGATGTGGAAGGAAAAGGAGAAAGATTAAGAAAAAAATGAATCCAAAGATAATATACACATTGTGTGTGTGTGTGTGTGTGTGTCCAAAACCACAAAAGCAACGTTTGCATTTTCCTATTAGTAAACACGGATACACCTCCAGGTAATTTTAATTTCCACTGAAAAATAAAACAAAATGTGAAACAATGCATAATACAGCAAAGAAATGGAAAATCAGTTTACCTTTTACAAATCAAGAATTCTGTCTTCCTTCAGAAGCTGAGGCATGTGAGCAGGAGAGACAACGGGCACCAGCTTAGTCCTCCTGGACTGAACCTCTGACCTTGGAAGTATAGGTAGAAGATGTCTGGTCACTGAAATAATTGAATTATTCAAGCCTCATAGTAAAACCAGGCTGAGATTAAAAGAATTAATCTCCTTTTCGGTGCCGTGGATCTTACGCAATTACTAGGGTTTTAGGCATGTGAGGACCATAAGCCAGTAGGTTTCCACGTGGGCTTTCTGTTCACACTGTGAAAGCAGGTCAGGGTTGACCCCACCCACCCGTGAAGCCATGTTCAAATGTTCCTGGGCTGGGCTGTGGTCCCGGCTCACTTGTTAGTTACTGGTTTCATTTTAAACATGATTTCATGAGGGTGTGTTGATATCTAGACTAAGGCCTTTCCGGTCAAGTGGGAAGCAATGTAGCCGTGGCTTCAGATTCTATTTCCAGAAGAGGCATGTGGCCTTGACAAGAAGGGGCAGTGGCCCTTGAAGAGGGCCCTCAAGGGCAGCCCCATTCCAGACCTGCAGGGTCAGCAGCTGGGCTGGGGCCTGGAATTTGGGGTACAAGCATCCAGGTGACGTCATGCACCCTGAATCGGAGAGCCACCACTCGAAGGGGACTTTCCCAGCACCAGGACCCCCCAAACACCTGCTTTGGTCCTCAAGGCCCCTCCCAGGAGACCTGCCTCTCGAGCTGGTTCTGACTCACCCCTCCGTCCCTCCATCACAAGGGCTTTGCCGAGGAGAAAGCCCATCCACCTGGCTCACACAGAGGCCGAGCCTGCAGTCATGCGCTGAAGACTCAGAGCTGACGAGGAGAGTGCAGGGCTGGCGCAGTGAATAATCACACCTTCAGACACGCTGGGAAGCCACCCGCGCTCAGAGAGCAGTGTGATCGCGCACCCCTGCAGGAGGGGCAGATTTGTGCCTAGTACCTTAATACTGACCTCAAATACGTGAGGAATGCAAAATTCCACATGTATGCTAATGATTTCAAGTGTGATCCTTTTTAACCATCGGCGTTTACTGAGAAATTGCTCCTGTCTCACAAAGATGGCTCTTAACTCACGTGCTAGGATGTTTATTCTTTTATATTTTAACAATGGAACACATGCCTGGTATATCACTTTTTAAAATAGACGTCAACAGCCAAAGCTGTGTCCCGGTTTTACGATGATGAATTCACTGGTCCTCCACGATTGCTCCGTCAGCTCCCTGCTCCCCAGGGGGAGACGAGACCACAGGAGGGACGTGAATCCTCCTTCCCGAGGGGAGCACCATGCTTCTGGCTGTGGGATTTGAGCTCAGCTTGTCTGGGGTGTAGCAGTCCCAGAAAAGTTCTGAGTAAAACATCACTGACCTTTTAAGGATTTGCAAACGAAATGGCCGAAAGCAAGAATGCATTATAAAACAGATCTTTCAAAAACACTCTATTTTCTCCGTAGATAAGCTATATTCATTCTTGCTTACGGCTTTGCCGTTTGAGAGAACATGCAGTTCATCATTTCAATACATCATCCCCATACTTCTCCCAACCGCTTGCAGTTACGATGCTGCGTATGTGTTATTCCACATAACACCACTTCGTCACTTTGTGGGTAAAAGTCTACAGATTGGATGTTTAAAACGAGATTATTGTCGATGAGAAGGACAGCTGCGTGGGGAGAAGGGAAGAGCGTCCACCAGCTGGCAGCCGGGGCCCCAGCACAGACCTGCTCACACACAGCTGCAGAGGCCCCGCTTGTGTCACTCCTGAGTTTATCAAGGTCATCTTCTTTAGGGCTGCCTAGGGTTCCTCGGGGTGGTGTGGGCTTCATGACACGCAGCAAGGGACAACGGGATATCGGGAGTGGGGAGATGGGCCTGCTGTCACAGGGCTTCTGAGGAACTGTAGACATATTCAAGAAAAACTACAAAAATCTTTTCAAGGCCAAAACAGCACCAGATCTCATTAGCAAAATTAGACATTTTGGGTTTTCTTTTATTATTCAGAATCTGCAGTATACTCACAAATGCTGTGAATGTCCAAAAAAGAGATGCAAGCTGACCTGCTTTCCAAAGTAATTTTACTGCCAAAACCCAATTGTCGCAAATCTTCCTATGGAAGCATCTCCAAAACAAGCACGGGCAACAATCGCCCTTCACATTTGTATGAGCTTCCAGTGCATCGTGCTCTGTGTTTCCTGGTTTATTATTTTCACTGGATTCTCACAACCGTCATACAGATGCTCTTGTTCTCCGCATCACAGAGGGTAAACTGAGGTTTAGGTGGAAGTAACTAACTGCCACGGGACTGCCAGCAGCAGGGCCGGGTCCCAGCCAGGTCCCTTGATCTCTTTCCGGCCAACGACACTGTGTATCTGCACTTGGTCCTGAAGCCGGGGAGAGACAGGTGACGTGTATCTACCCCAGCCCCCCTGTGACCCTGTGTGGGGAGAAGCAGATGTGCACACAGAAGACGCTTCAGTCCTGAACTCAAGGGACGTCCAAGTTCAGGTTAGAAAGGAAACTTATGGCAAAAGATTTTACTTCAGTGTCTCGATCTTTGTCTTCCAGGACAAGGTTTAAGTCAAACAAATAGAATACACTCTGGGCTGAGCCCAGACTGTGCAGCTCTACCCAAGGCCAAGGGTGTTCTCCCAGTTACTTAGGAGAGTGGCGGGTCCAGCTGGGAGAACCCCAGCCCACCTTCGCAGCAGGTGCGTCTGGCGTAAGTGCCACATCTCTGGTTGTATGTTGTGTGAAGTTACACTGCATCCACGAACCCTCTTGTTGTCTCCAAACTAAGAGGAGCTAAAGACCCCTCACACCTGACTCTGTGGAGGCAACAGCCGCCACTCCATTCCAACAACAGGCAAACACTGGACAGACGGAAATCAGCAAGTCTTCTTAGATCCGCCACTCCATTCCAACAACAGGCAAACGCTGGACAGACGGAAATCAGCAAGTCTTCTTAGATCCGCCACTCCATTCCAACAACAGGCAAACGCTGGACAGATGGAAATCAGCAAGTCTTCTTAGATCCGCCAGAGAAGTGAGCTCACAGGGCAAACTACTGCCCTCACATCGGACAGTAGGGCAGGCGCTACAGGGAACCACAACTTAGCAGAGCAGAAACCCCCATGGGAACCAGGGCCGGGGAGCACAGTCATTGATGAAGGGCTGGAGCCTCGGGGGGGACCAGTCATCGGGCTCCCTTTTCTGAGATTTACCTCCAGGAGGGAGACCTGGTTCTCACAGGGAATGTTGGAGAAAAATCCCCATGTGCTCCCGGCAGGGGGAGGAAAAGGAACCATTGTGAAACACCCCAGACACTCTGCCCTCTCAACAAAGCTGCCCTCAGGGAACCTGGTTAACCTGTGGTTAACCGGAGCCTAACCTGCTGGGGGTTTATCAACACCTAGCTGACCCGGGGAAGGGAAAGAACCACCTCCAGCCCCTCCAGACATCCTGGCCCACCTGTGGGGTGAGGACTGAGACCTCGTCACAAGACTATGGCTGTGCCCCTCCTCCCAGCACATCTCAGGGCTCCTGTGTAGTAAGAGCAGACGCACCAGAAAGGACTGCACATCTCAACCTTATTATGTAAGAAGTCTCTAGACTTCTTACTTCCCCAAGCAAATCAGGGGAGGCAAAAACAGGAACACGAAGAAACGCTGGCCTTTGACAACTACAACTACGTAGACAGTGAACCCAGCCAACTCCTAGCCAGAGAACCTAAAACTCATACTGGAGGCCTGTTTACCTCAGTTCTTTTTACCCCACATATCATCTCCAGCTTAAAGATAAAAAAAATTACAAGGCATATTAGAAGAAAAAGCACAGTTTGAAGCCTGAGAAGCTGACTCAGATATTGTAGTGCTATTGGAACTGCCAGACTGGGAATTTGAAACAGCTGTGGTTAATACACTAAAGTTGCTAACAAAAAGGTGCACAACAGGCTAGAACAGAAGGGCATGGTAAGCAGAGAGCTGGGAAACCCAAGAAAGACTCAGAAGGAAGGCCAGAAATAAAAATCACTGTAACAAATTATAATGCCTTTTTTGGGAACATCAAGAACGGAGTGGACACAATCAAGGAAAGAGTCAGTGAGCTTGAAGAAATGTCAGTAGAAACTTCCAAAACTAATGTAAAGAGAAAAGAGAATGAAAAACACAGAATAGAATATCCAGGAATGTGAGCACAAGTAGAAAACGTATAACATGGGTGTAGTGGGAATATAAGCAGGAGAAGGAAGATAGGAAGTAGCAGTAGAAACATTTGAAGCAGTAGTGACTGAGATTTCCCAAGATTAATGTCACACTCTGACCACAGACCCAGGAACCTCAGACAACACCAACAGGATAAACACCCAAAAATCTACACATAGGCTTCTCATATTCAAGCTACAGAAACTCAAGGACAAAGACAAGAGCTTGAAAGAAGTCAGAAGAAAAAATATCTATCGAGAAACCAGGATAAAAATTAAATTGGACTTTTCTTTAGAAACCATACAAGCAACAGAGGTTACAGCAAAATAGTTACAGTGATGAAACAAAGAAATTGCCAACCAAGAAACCTATATCCTGCAAAATTACCCCTTAAACATGAAAGAAAAATTAAAACTTTCTCAAAGAAAAATTGAGGGAATTTGTCACCAGTAGACCTACCTTGCAAGAAATGTTAAAAGGAATTCTCTAGAAAGAAGGGAAATACAATTGGTTAGAAACTCAGATGGATATAAAGAAAAGACAAGGTTAGGTGTTAATGATAAGGGAAACAGGAAGGCAGTCAAGGGGTGTATGGGAATTCTCTGTACTTTCTGCTTGATTTTTCTGTAAACCTAAAACTATTCAAAAAATTAAGTCTATTAGTTTAAAAATATATATGAGACTTTCTTTTATCTCTTCAAAAGATTTTTTCTCAAATAACATATTCTTGGTAATATTTTATAAGCTTGAAGGCTGTTACATAAATGAATGGCTGAATTTTTTAAGTAGAAATAAAGATCTATTTTCTGATATTTTTTTTTTTGTGGAAACCATGATGGATCTTAAATATCTAAATTTCAACTCATCCATAAGTTTAAATTTATGAAACTGGGTAGAGAATCACCCCTAGAAAGAATAAGTGGAGTTTAAGGGTTAATGTCAAATCCTGCAAGTTATTACTCATCTGCATGACATATACAATAGATTCACCTATAATAAAGCAGATGAAAAAGGTTATTCTCTTATATCACATTATGCATCTTAAATATGTTACAGAAGATTGAATTATAGTTGAAAATTTAAAAATCATGGCATTATCACTCAACTTATAAATCCAATATCATATTTTAAATGACAAAAAATCTGTATTGGTACTAAATCCACAAAGGAGAGCACTTTCACATATAACATTTGCTGTTTCCTGTCTATATCACACACGTCATCCTAATATCCACATATGTACCAGGAGGGTGATAGTTTGAGACACTGAACCTCGGAGGGGATATTAGAGTTTTCGTGTGTGTGTGTGTTTGTGTGTGTGTATTCATGTCTAAATCTTACAGGATTCACAGAATGCAAGTGCAGGGTGGAAGGCAGATTTAAATTCTGCTTATGAAGGAATTCTTGATTTGAGGACCAGACCTTGGTTTTGCTCACTAGCTCCTTAGAAACATACCATGCACTTACTAAGGGGAAAAAATCTCCTTTTGCTTTGAAAATGATCAAGACTGCTATTTTTGGTACCATGGCAAGCTTGATCCCTGGACCACCCCTCCTGATGCAGTCAGCTGCAGACCTTAGAGGAGATCCAACACATGTTTTCTCAAATGCATGATCACTATCGATAACAGGGCCAGGATGGTGGGAGAGCAGGGCAGACATTACAGGGTAGGGGTGGGGGCAGAAAGAGGGTTACATAATAAGGGAAAAAAGAATAACTCAGCACGCTTGGGATACAGGAGGGAGAGACACACATTTATCCAAGCTTCCAGGCTTCCAGATCGAGTTTACCTCTTCGTCTGCAAGTCCTTAACAACAGAGAACAAAACCCAAGATCACACACACGGAAATGACTAGTGTGTGTAGAAAATGGGCTATGAAGTCACTGTAAAAGTTACGTACATATGGTAGGCCAAAGGGTGCAAAATTTCAGTTATAAGGTGAATAACTTCTGGGGATGTAATTACAGCATATGACTATCTTAATATTACTGATCGTGTACTTGAAATTTGCTAAGAGTAGATCTTGTGTTCTCATTGCCAAAAAAAATCATAACAATGTGAAGTGATGAGTGTGTTTATTGGCTTGACTGTAGCAATAATCTCACATTATGTATATCCAATCGTCATGCTGTACACCTTAAATATATACAATTTTTATTGATCAATTATATCTCAATAAAGTTCAAAAAAAGTTCTGTACAAAGAAATTATGAGACATGATTAAGAATAACTTCGTTAATTTTATGGTTAACTGCAACGAAGAGAAAAAATTCTGCCCTGATAAACCATATAATATTAATTTCTCAAATCATCATCCGTTTGGATTTTTTTTTTAACTTTCTGTGTCAGACACAGGCTTCAGAATTACAAATTTTGATAGAATACTTAACTCAGTGATTGAAAGGAATATTATGAACTGTCCTTAGAAAGTCAAGCTATCTAGGAAAATTGTAGCCAAGAATATGTATTCAGAAATTTATCTAATGGTGTGCTCAAAATTACTTTTAGTGCAAATATGAGTTAATATTTCTTTAGCAAAAATTGTACTTATTTTATATTACAGAAAGAAACATGCTCTATTGAAGTGTCATACCAATACAGCAATGGCAAGAAACATAAGCTGTGGACGCAGTGCTTGGGAGATGAACAGTGAGTAGTAAGGCCGACTACAAGGGAAGGCGGGTGGGGACCTTGACACACAGAGAGGAGCACCATGTGCTATCAGTGTGTGTCCCTCACAGCCCACAGATTGAAGCCCTAACCCCAGGGTGATGGTACTAGGAGGAGGGGCCTTTGGGAGGTGAACGAGGCCATGAGGGTGGAGCCCCCGGGATTGGGGTTAGTGCCCTAATAAGAAGGGGAATAGACTACTGGAGCATTCCATTCACTCCCCCCCTCCCTGCCCCCACCATGTAAGGACCCATGTAAGGAAGACCTCCATCTGCAAACCAGGGAGAGACCATCACCAGACAGCAGCCCTGCTGGCACTTCGATCTCGGACTTCCAGACTTCAGAACTGTGAGAAATGAATTCCTCTTGTTTACATCCCAGTCTAGGGCATTTCATTGTGGCCGCCTGAGCTGACTAATACATTGTGTTTAAGAGAGAAGGTGTGGGAGCAGGTTCCGATGGTCCCCAGAATGAGTTTGTGTCAGCAGTGTGCTATAAAAATGCTAAGAGCAGGTGGAGACACCTTTGACGAGACAGGTAGGTTGCTGGCTAGAGACAGGAGGCATTGGCCCTTGGCTACAGAACACCTGATCTCAATTTGCAGGCCTCGTTTGCACACAGGTGTGAGATGCCCCTCCCACCAGTGGCCTGCGTGGGGTAGGTATTGGCAAGTTACAGGTTTTCTAATATTCCCACTCACATTGTTTGAGTCCTTGCTCACCATAGATGTCTTTTCCAAAACTAGATGTCTGGAACAACTTGTGTAATAGCATTGGTCTCATCATCATCTGCTTTTGTTCTAGTTATTGCTCAATGAAAGTTGTTTGCCATTAAAACATATTTCCTCTCATGTGAGAAAAGCACAATAATTACATATTAAATGAGGTCTTTTAAATATCTGCAGCTTGGGAGAAGCTACTGACAATATAATAGTATTTTAGAAAATTACATTCTCAGTTTTTCTTTCTATAAATAGCACTGAGTGTTTATAAGTATTTTGGAAGCATATCTGAATTTATATATGATACATGGGCTAAATTTTTTAAAGAAAATCTAACTGTGCTGTCCTACCATATCCAGTCTAAGACTGAGTTGAGGTCATTGGTCACTGGTAGCCAATAAATTGAGGGATATTCCTGAGGTAGAAACTAGACCTATAGATCAAAAGTGAAGTTTTTGTCACTCCAACCGAAAAAGCATTTGAAATTAAATCAGAGCATGAAGTGATTTATTTACCGGGACCCATCATGTTACTACCAAGATTAAACACTACATAATGCAAGAGCAATATGCCTTCACCAACACAGCCAGAGGCTTAGTGGAGGCATCTATGATGTCAAAGTGAGTTATCAGGGGATAGAGGTCATGGCGTGAATGTCACGTTGAGAGATTTAATAATAAACCAAGGGCTTAGGAAAAGGAATGTGCAAACTAGTACTGACTGAGGGGAAGAGAACCATATTGGACTTTGGAGAAACCGATTATTTAAGGAGGCGCTGGGAACTGAGTCTGGAAAACAGACACTGAGTCCCACACGGTTAGACATGCGCTAGACGCGGGGTGAACGGAGACCTGGGAGACCCCCTTGCTGCGTTTAAGGGATGAAGTCTCGGTGTATCTCAGACCCATGGGCAGTCACAGGTGCCCTGAGCTAAATCACACCCTCAAAGACTCCATTTCATCGTGCATTCAGACTACAGTTTGCTTTAAAAATCTTTTTGAATGTAGATTCCCAAAGAAACATTTAATATAATACATTTAGTAAGATGACATTTCAATGTCTTCCTCTAAGTAAGTAATCGTGAGTTATTGCCAAACCCTCCCTATCCTATCAGTTTCACGGGAAATAACGTCAGTCTGCCTGGCATTGGGGCTGTAGAGGGTGAGGCATGTTGTGTGTACCAACCACTGCAATGGGACATTCTGTGACAGGGTCACAGGGAGGGACAGGCAGTGTCACGGCTGGACAAGGAAGTGAGATTTATGATGGCTCGTTCCCACTTTGCTTGCCCGGTGTCGCTAATGTTTCAGTTCTCCCAGGGAAACCATGCATTGGCGGTCTCTCAGCTGTAAACAGGAAACTAATAATAAACTGTGACTCCAATGGTCCATTAGCAGTGTTTGTATCCTAGGCTTCTTTCATAACGTCGTACTGTTATTTATTAAGTGTCAGAGCCAGAGCTAAACTTGACAATAAATGCAGTATCAGTAACCAGGTCACCAACCTAACACCTAACAGAATTCAGTGCTTGTGGTAAAAGAAGAACGATGGCCGATTCAAATAGAATCTGCTCTTGAAATAAATGAGCTTTAGTTAAAAAAAAAAAAAAAAAAAAAAATTGAATAGGTTTCTTGGCAAACAATGACTTAGAAAATGCAGTATTATAAAAAAAACCACTTGGATTGAATTGGATTTTTCTGCTTTATATGGAAATTTGCATTACTTTATATGAATATTTCAAGGCAGCTTCTTAAAATATTAAATTTTACTGCATAAACTAAGAAGAAAATAGGAAAGGACCACAAAGGCATTTCATTTAGTCCTCTCCTCTAGTTTAGAAATGAATCACATAAAACACGTTTTTTAGAAAAAAAATAAACCCAATGTATTCGAATCAGGCTGTAAGAGAACTAGATCAGCCAACTACTAAGATATTTCTAAAGATCCACTTTTACCCTCTATGGTCAGGATTTAGGGTCATGAGTAACTGAGTAAGCAAAGCATCCTTGGGAGGGAGGGGAGGCAGCCCAGGGGACTCGGGGCAGCCCCAGGAGAGAGGGGGCCCTGGTCTCCCCAGACAGCTCCAGGGGGAATGAGCAAAGGGCAAGCTTGTACATGCTGGCTCTTCAGATCAAGTGCACTTCAGCTGAAGATTCTAAATTTGTCAGAATAACTGGAAACCAGCTGAGATGGTTTCTATAGATGATATATAGAAAACAGAGAAACATGAAAATTGAAGATTGACATAAACAACTAGGACACACGTTCCCGTGTCCCAAGTTCCCTGTTATTTCTCAGCCCCTTTTCTGTTTGATGTTTACAGCAGCCCGAATCTTAACTGACAGTATTGTAGAATCTAGAATCCAGAATCATAATTTACAGTCTTCTAAATGACCTCAGGCCGGCTTTTAAACCGTCTCTACACTGAAACATGGAGTATCTGATGTCCCGATACTTCACATAGTTATGTTCAGTGTGGATCAAATCATCAGTTCTATTTGGGAAAGAAGTTATGTTCTGTCCCTTTACGAGGTACTCAGGGGCTCCTGTCCTGAGCACAGGGGGGGAAAAAAACAGATAAACGGTACTTAGGAGACAGTACAAAGGAGCAGGGAAGCTGGTGGGAACAGGGAATCAGGAAATCTTAAAGAGCAGTTGGGTTTTTTTCCCTAGACTTAATGAGGTATAATTGGCAAATAACAACTGTATATATTTAAATTGTACAACCTGATGTTTTGATATATGGATATATTATGAAATAATCACCACAATCAATTTAAAATAGTCAAACTCATGGAGAGCAGAATGGCGGTCCCTGTGGGAGTGGGGCGGGGGAGTGGGAATCCAGAGATGCCGGTCAAAGGGCACAAACCCTCAGTTACTCGAGATGGGAGGGGAGTGGGTTCCGGAGGTCTAACGCGCAGCAGTGTGACAAGGCTGATAAAACTGTATCCTATACAGGAAATTTGCTAAGGGGGAGATCTGAGTGTTCTTACCACTAAAACCAACCAAACCTCAGTTGGCATCTGGGCAGGTCCTCGAGGGATGGGCGGGGCCCGCATGAGTACGCGGCCTCTCCGGGTGGAGTCGCACGTGTGGTGTCCTGGGTGGAGGGTTACACAGCCCTCCGCTGGCTCTGGGTGGACACAGGCTCCTCGAGCTGCTGGGACCACCTCACATAGGTCTTTGTAAGCGTTTTAAAAAGCGTGGGCTTGACTTGGTTTCCATGGAAGGCACTTAGGCATGAAAGGACACCATCAGACTTGTGCTGGAAAAGAAGCGCCGTGCACTGTTGTAATGCAAGATGTTAGTAACAGGGGTGACTGTGAGGGGAGAGGGAGGGGCCGCGGGGGAACTCTGTTACTTTCCACTCAATATTTCTGTAAACGTAAAACTACTCTAAAAATTACTGTTTTTTAAAATGTGTATGAGGAGGGCGGATGATGGTATTTGGAAAACATCAGCAATTAAGGACTGGATGGAGAAGGAAGAGGTAATTTTTTTTTTTTTAAGAAAAAAGGAATAAATACTAAGCTGCAGAGCTGGCCGTCACGCCCGATGTGAGCTCATTGTTGCATCAGTAATTTCCTGGGTGATGCTCCCGGCATCCTCAGTCCTGTAAGATGAAGGCGTTTCTAGTATCTGTGAACGTATTTAGCTGAACCCTATGAAGTTGCCATTTCACAGCTGCACACCAGCAAATCCATATCTTTCTAACACACGCACACGCACATGGCATTTCCTGCCTCTCCATCTCCTCTCCAGTGAGTGAGTCTTCCCTCACAGTCACCACGGTGCCCACTCACTCCATCCTCCTGCCCCTTGAACCGGACGGCTTGCTGCTGCCTCGGGACTTTCCGGAAGCTTCCACGGCTGCCTACTGATCTCAAACAACCCCCGCCCTGCAGCCCCGCCGACCCACAGCTCTCTCTTACCTGCTGCAGTGCTTCATCCTTTCTCCGTAATAACCACTACTCTCTGAAGACTGTGCTCTCGTGGCTTGTTTATGGGCCATCTCCCTTGTGACTGCTTTTTCTTTTTTTTCATCGCTGTGACTGGTAAAATGTAGGTTCTCATTTTCCTGTTGAAAGAAGAAATGACAAATATCGTGTATGGCAACGTTCTGTGGTCTCACATTAGTTTTTTCATCGTTTTTCATTTTCAGAACAGTAGAGCTTTGGAGCTAGATGGAATCATAGTGATCGTTAGATTGACGTATGAGAAAACGGAGGCCCACAGATGTTACTCCTTGTTGAAGATCAGAGAACAGATGTGTGACCGGCAGCCCAAAACTTTCTCTACTGATCCCTTTAATTTTTTATAGCTGTTTGCCACAAGCATTTAAGGGGGCATTACACCACAGTAATGTTAACCTCATTTTTAACTGAGTTGACAAGTTCTTTTAGAAAATCACTCAGCGATCACTTGCCCAAAATGTAAATAGTTATCTCAGTTCTTATGATCTGAGTCCCAACATCTGTATGAAATTCCACGAGCTTTCTAAAACGTTATTTAAGAGGATTTCTATGTCATTTTTAAAACATCAGCAATGACCATGGAAGACCGTGTATATGTGTGTGTACATGTGTGTGTGTGTACGCGTGTGTATGTGTATGTACATGTGTACCTGTGTGTGTGCATGTGTACGTGTGTGTATGTGTACGTGTGTGTGTGTGCATGAATTTATAAAATCTCCTTCCCTTACAGCATAATTCCCTTCAGTGTATTAGAGCAGATGCCTGGAACAGCAAACAACTAAATAGATTTTATTAAATTAGAACATAAATCAATGAATGTGTGAACCCTTAACAAGAGAAGCTTTGATGTGTGAATCAGCTTTAACCATGAGAAGCAGCCTCAGCGTGGGCAATGCATGATTTTATAGCTTCCGTCATTTATGTTTAAGTTCTTCTGTGAAGAGTTACTAGCTGTGTGACCTTGGGCAAGTAACTAAACATCTCTGAATCTCAGAACAGATGTATGACTGGCAGCCCAAAACTTTGGGCTATTTTGGGATAAAACTATGTACCTATTTTGAAAGTTTGAAGTTAAGATTAGTGATAAAGTGAAAGGGATTTGGCCATACATACTGTCAATAAATAGTGTTATTTGTGACTGTTCTTGTTTATAACTTTCTTGGTTGTAGGTTCTTCCCTTTCATCACTTTAAGGATATCATGCCACTCCCTTCTGGCTTGTAGAGTTTCTGCTGAGAAATCAGCTGTTAACCTTATGGGGGTTCCCTTGTATGTTATTTGTCGTTTTTCCCTTGCTGCTTTCAATAATTTTCTTTGTCTTTAAGTTTTGCCAATTTGATTGCTATGTGTCTCGGTGTGTTTCTCCTTGGGTTTATCCTGTATGGGACTCGCTGAGCTTCCTGGACTTGAGTGGCTATTTCCTTTCCCACGTTAGGGAAGTTTTCGACTATAATCTCTTCAAATATTTTCTCTGGTCCTTTCTCTCTCTCTCTTCTCCTTCTGGGACCCCTATAATGCGAATGTTGTTCCATTTAATGTTGTCCCAGAGGTCTCTTAGGCTATCTTCATTTCTTTTCATTCTTTTTTCTTTATTCTGTTCCGCAGCAGTGAATTCCACCATTCTGTCTTCCAGGTCACTTATCCGTTCTTCTGCCTCAGTTATTCTGCTTTTGATTCCTTCTAGTGTAGTTTTCATTTCAGTTATTGTATTGGTCATCTCTGTTTGTTTGTTCTTTAATTCTTCTAGGTCTTTGTTAATCATTTCTTGCATCTTCTCAATCTTTGCCTCCATTTTTATTCCGAGGTCCTGGATCATCTTCACTATCATTATTCTGAATCCTTTTTCTGGAAGGTTGCCTATCTCCACTTCATTTAGTTGTTTTTCTGGGGGTTAATCTTGTGCCTTCATCTGGTACATAGTCCTCTGCCTTTTCATCTTGTCTGTCTTTCTGTGAATGTGGTTTTTGTTCCACAGGCTGCAGGATTGTAGTTCTTCTTGCTTCTGCTGTCTGCCCTCTGGTGGATGAGGCTATCTAAGAGGCTGCTAGTGTTGGAGGGTCTCCTGCAGAGGCGGGCAGTGGCTGTGGCTCACTGTGGGGACAAGGACATGGGCAGCAGAAGTTCTCAAAAAAATCTTAATTGTAAACTCTGATAAAAATTTTTACTTCATCTTGTTCTACTTTTTTTGCAGAAAGATAAGAGCACAATGTTAGTACACTGATTTCTAAGTATTTATTTCTCTATAAATTATTCCAGGTAAATGCATTATAATTGTGCTTCTACCAATGGAATCTTACTTGAATAAACATTTTTAAACAAATCATATATCAAGAATTCATTTGTCAAAATATTTGAACTGCAGGTATAATTTTAAAAAACAGAATATATATTTTGGATTTTATATTTCTATAAAATATAAAATATATTTTATATATATATATATTTTGCTGGTTGTAATATATATAATATATTTTATATTTCTATAAAATAGTTCAAAAATATTCATTAGAGTATGCTATATAAATAGGCTGGCTTATGTTAAGCAGTAATTTTAAAACTTTTTCCATTTATTTTTCCTCATCTTCAACCACGTTCATAATCTCTAATTTTAAAAATATTGATTCTAGTAAAACATCTTTCACAGGCAAATAATCACTGGGAAAAAATCATTGTAAAAAAACCAGTTTAATCAGTATAACAACAACAACAAAACAAAACAGAAGAACTCTAAATCTCCACTGGAGACCTCTGAGACAGTGTCCATGGAACCAGTTTGAAAATTCCTTCTCTAGAGGACTTAAGAACTTTTTGATAGCTATTTTCATGAGAAAAGGATGAAGAATTGAAAAACATAAAGTTGAGAGAGTCACACCCCTAGTTTATGGAAATAACAACTCTCTAGCATCAAAAATATAAATTTGTGAGGAAATAGAACGTGTCTCACAACCACCCTTTCAGGAACTGAGTACAGCCAGGTACAGGCTTTTAGGTCAGCTCTAGGTCTGGGAGCAGCTCTACCTGAGTCATCACAGGACAGAGTCAGAACCCCATGAGTCAAACCCACAGCCCCTGGACCACGGGAATTTTGCAGGAATTAAGTGCCAGATACCCACTCAAGTCCGTGCTCCTGGCCATCCCCGAAGGCCTCCCATGTCCATCAGGGTGAGCGTGCTGTATGGAAGGCAGGTACCCACACGCTCTGGGCCTTGTGCTGCCCCGTGCCCGCCGGGCAGAGCGGGGTCTTCCCTGCGCAGGGGATGGAAGGGGTTGGGGCCTGAGTCCACCTCACTGGGAGCTGAGCCCCAGGGCCGCTTCCTGCAGTGTCGTCAGGCCCTGAGTGCACGTGGCGGAGTGCCCACGGGGAGACCCCGGGAGCCCCCCTCCCTCAAAATCGAAACCCAGAAGCCACATGGCAGCTGGGGGACTGCAGAGCCCGTGCCCCCATCAAAGGTCTCCTCCACGCGGAGACCATACCTCCTGCCGCCTTAGAGCACGTCTGATGGGTCTGCGAAGAGAGCACGTCGGCGATTTCAGCGCGTTCTACGCTCGCTGACCATGTGGCTGCTGCATCTCCAGGTATCTTCCTCTTTACCAAAGCAATTCAGCACATCACGCGCACATTTTACAAAGCTCCTGGCTCAGCAAGTGCATTTCTCTACCCTACTGAGCAGAGAGAGAATTAAACACACACACACACACACACACAGTTTCCTCTCACTTAGCGGGGACAGCAGTGGCTTAGCTGCTACCTCCAGGGCACGGGTGATTTTTCAATATGAATTTCAGGGTCTTTGAAGTCTGAGCTACTGTGATTCTAGATTGAATATAACCCACTTATATCATGGTCGCTAAATGCTGGTTGTAATATATCTCATCGCAATTGACAGTGATGTTTCAAATAAAGGTCAATGCATACAAAGTGCCTAGAATTCATAGCAAAGCTGCAGTGTGAAGAGTTTCTGTAAGGCTGTGGCCTAATTATCTTTAAGTTTCTGCTCAGAGAGACGCACATACTGACTCCTTTTCACTAGTTTCTATCCAATATATAAATTGGGTGAGGAGTGGTTTCCATTACTTTCAAAAAAGAGGAAAACATCATTTGATTTTCTGGGTAAGTTTCTAACTATGTTTTTGATCAATAACTCCATCATCCCTGAGATGGAAATATTACAACCCAACTGTTTGTAATTTACCTAAGGGTCTATGAAAATCCTAGATTGACAACTTTTTTGGACCCAGGCATGTAGAAGTATGTTTTTCTCTCTAAAACAAAGCATTATTGTCACAGGCTTAATATTTTTTCTCAAACTAATCAGTTTTTGACGCTAAAAATTTTTGCGCCATTCAAGTCCCAATGCACCAATACTGCAGAAATTGCAAACAAAATACCTAGAAATTCCAGGTTCCATACTGAAAAAATCTAAGCACCATTTTCCTCCACTAAACATGGAAAAAGAGATCAGTGGTTCACAGAAGTGTTGAGTTCACATCAGGTAATAATCTCAGCACGTTTCGGTCATTTTCTTATTGAATATCAGTTTCCCAAAGGAAAAGGAAATGGATTATTTTGGACATAAGATCTGTTTTCTAAGGGAAGTACTAATTAATCCAGCAAAACCGCAAGTACTATAATGAAAATCAATGAAAGCTCTCTAAACGCTGGTGACTCAGGGATTGGATTTGTCCAGTATTTCTTTGTGACACTGAATGGCCTTTCCACTCATGGTCCATAATCAATAATAAACCCTATTACTTATTTATAAACTCACAGTGTGAGATTTCAACCTTCATATGTGTTTTATGGAAGCACTTTAGAAGTGGCCTATTTATTTGTAGATTATGAAAAGATTACCTTAATGTCTACACTTAAGTGTGAATATGGAATATTTGTTTGCTAAACTGAAGCTTTTTTTAAAAAATTCTGAATAGCGACAGTATCTTAATGTAGCTAAATCTGCTCTGAGGATAACACTGTTGATTCATTCAGGTAACAGTTACAGAATACCTACGATTTGCCAGGCACTGTATATTGGGTATCCAAAAAATTAATAAGCTGTGGTTTCTTAATTGTAGACTAATTAGAGAAGGAGAAAGTAAGCAATGATGACTGTATCATAAAGTTTTTGGAAAAATCTACGTAAAAGAGGTTGTGGGAACAATCACCAGACTTAGGGGTGATGAAGGAGGACTAGGAAGAAGGGGTGTAGCACGCGTTGTGTGTGTCTGCGGTTTTAAAGCACAAGTAAAACAAACATCTGTGAACCCACCACTCAACGCAAGAACCAGAAGCCACCAGCACAATTCTTTTTAAACTTTTGTTGGAGTATAGTTGATTTACAATATGTTATGTTACTTTCTGCCGTACAGCAAAGTGATTCAGTTATACATATACATATATCCACTCTTTTTTAGATTCTTTTTCCATATAGCTCATTACAGAGTATTGAGTAGTGTTCCCTGTGCTACACAGCACGTACTTATTAGATATCTATTTTATATATAGTAGTGTGTATATGTCAATCCCAATCTCCCATTTATCCATTCCCTCTCCCCCCTCTGCTAATCGTTAGATTGTTTTCTACATCTTTACTTCTGTTTCGTAAGTAAGTTCATTGGTATAAATTCCATTTTTTTATATTCCACATATAAGCAATATCATGTGACATTTGTCCTCTGTCCTCTGTCTGACTTACTTAGTAATCTCTAGGTCCATCTGTGTTACTGCAAATGGCATTATTTCATCCTTTTTTATGGCTGAGTAATATTCCATTGTACTATCTATCTATATATATATATATATATATATATATATATATATATATATATATATATATATACCACATCTCCTTTAACTCTGGGATCCTCAGTAATTTCACACCATATTTTTTTTCTCCTAATGCAAGTAGTCCAGTTTCTAGAAGTTCTCCAAATCATGGTTCAGGGACCCGGGCTTTCTCCATCATGTGACTTTGTCATTTTCAACCTGTGGTTCCTAATATCGTAATAATGGGGTTTGCCTTTACTCCAGAAAGTGGAGCAAGACTCTTGTGGAAAAAAAAGCCTCTCTTCCCGATTCTTGATCTCTTTCCATGCGTTGTTTCATTTGTTTTGCTAATATTTTCATTCAGATTTTTTTAAGGTTGGTGAATGGGCCAAGAATTTTATTTAGATTTTCCAATAATGTATATGTAAAGACGAAGGAACTGTAGTGACTAAAACAATTTTGAAAAAGGAGAATAAAATGGGAGGGGAATCTACCTATCTGATTTCAAGCCTTATTATACAGCTACAGTGATCACGACAGTGATATCTGTGAAGGAATAGACACACAGATCAACAGAACAGAATAGAGAGGTCAGAAATATATCCACGCAAATATGCCAAACTGATTTTCCACTGACACACAAAAGCAGTTTAATGGAGGCAAGACAACATTTTCAGTAAATGATGCTGGAGTAATTGGACATCTATAAAATATGTATGTGTATATTGACCTAAGTCTCACAGCTTATTCAAGAATTAACTCAAAATGGATATAAATGTAAAATGCCACACTATAAAACTTACAGGAAAAAGCACCTTCAGGATCTAGGATTAGGTTAAAAAGTCTTTAGACTTGACACCGAAAGCCCAATCCATAAAAGGAAAATGTGATAACCTGAACTTCATTAAAATTAAAAATGTTTTTCTCTGGGAAAGACCCTGTTAAGAGAATGAAAAGACAAGTTACAAAGTGGGAGAATGTATTTATAAGCCATGTATCTGACCCAAAACTAGTATACAGAATACAGAAAGAACTCTCAAACTTCAACAGTAAGAAAAACAACTACTGTTGATACACGCATATTTTAGGATACAGTCATTGATTTCATACCATACATGTTAAAAAAAAAAAAGCATTTTCATTAGGGAAAAAAAGCCATGGCTCCTAGAGATATAAATAATCAACCTGTAAGAAGATTATGTTTTTAAAAATCTCCTTTAGCTTTATGCTTTTTATTCTATATACATTACACTCCGATGAAGCACTGAACAAAAATCTACATCATTTTTAGTCTGGAAAAGCTGTCAAAACCTACCCTACCTGATCCCCTGCACTGTTCCGGATATCAACAACCCAGTGGGCTCTCTCTGTGGGCTCTGCCTACATGTGGTTGAATTCCCAAGGCGATGGCAGCTCTCTGAGTAGTTGATTCAGTGTACAGGGAAAATAACAAAAAATTCTTCTGATTCGATCTAAGGTTATATTTATTTTGTGGAAGGCGCATGAAAGAGCATGTCTTATCAACGCACAATATTCTTGCACAAGATTTTAGCCCAAGGGACCTGTGAAAATAAATGTCTTGAGGGGAACGTTTAATTCAGAACATAATACTCCAAGCGTATCATCCTTCATGCTAAAACAGAGGAAATAAACTAAGGAGAAACGCACGTCTGTGCAGGGTGCGAAGGGGGTGTTCCACCCGGCCCTCTGTGAAGACTTTTGCTCCAGCACAGGTGGAAACAGCCACAGTGTGAACCTGTGTCCCCCAGGTTCAAAAACCCACGTTCATCACTCTGAGAGGAAAATCGCACAGTGTGACTATTTGCCTAGGAGGTATGATTTGTCCACAGTCAACATCATTTCTGCTCTTCATTCATTTTCAGAAAATGCATGAGCTCTCCTGACAGCCGGGCTTCAGGACATCTGCACATCTGTAACTAGAGAAAGAAGTCACGGCAGCCCCAGCCCCGGTTCTTGTGCAGTACGGTGCTACTCACCCCCTGCCCCGTGCCGTCAGCAGAGTGGACCAGGGCGAGCTCATCCAATCCGTCCACGTTAGGCACATTCCAGCCCCACTGAACCCAAATGCGGCATCTCTCGTGTGCCAATGAGCCCATGAACGTGGCGCCCCCTCAGCTTGGAAGGCACCCCACACACACACCATCCATCTGCTTCATTATTCACTGACCAGCAAGATGATGGAGCCCCCAGGCATGTCCTGCATCACCGAACACCTCTCACTGCAGAGGAATTGATTTCCTGCCTCTTCCCTCCTCCTTAAATGAAAGCCTTCTGAGGACAGATATTAATGTCAAATTCATTAAACAAAAGATAAATATTGAAGCGTTCAACTATGATGTAGTGTGACTAGTGCTTTCTGAGCAGAAACTGCCAAAAGCATTAGATATACTTAACAAATTATTGTTGAAATAATTGCACCAAAGACTGATATAAAGACAATAAAGAAGAGCATATGTAAACAGAGAATTATATTTCGTCCAAACTTTCCTCATAATCCGGAGTGCAGTTTTTTTCATACAAAATTGCCTTCAACTTTCATTTTCTTGTCAAACTGAGAGCGAAATATTTTTAATTAAATTTGAATTTAAAATCGAAATACAGGCATGTTGTGTATTATTAATAATATAACTCCCCCAAAGAAAATATCACATATTTCCTATACATACACACACACTGAGCCATAAAATATTTCTCATTAGTATGTGTGAATATCCAGGCCATGTGTCTATATGAGCGTCACGAGTATGTGTATCTATCTCACAGGCTCACAGAGAGACCACAGAATGTAACAGTGGACCAACTGGTTCTGGAGGCATAAAGTCTGGAGTTGAATTGCAGTTTCATTATTTCTCAGTGATAAAACCTTTCTGAGCATGATTTACCACCTGAAAAAAATGGGCACAATCTTTACTGCCTATCTTACAGTATTGCAAAATTTTTTGAAAAGATAATGTATGTAAATGTTTTTTTGCAAATTATTCCACTGGAATCATATCATATTGTCACTGTAGTTATTGGTGAATGAAGCACCTTTTCAAACTTTATTCAATTTCTCTCTCCCTCATACTTAATTCTAACTTAGTTTAGTCCTTTTATGCTGTCATTGCGTAAGTGATCAAATCTTTCCTTGACTTTGAATAATACGGTGAGTCATTTATACAAACGCTTGTGAGATTCATCACCGACGTGGCTCATAAATAATTTTTGCCTTACAGTCCATCTGTCTAGTCATTATCTATTGACAAATTAAAACATCACAGGCCAATTTAGCACTTAGTAAATGACCCAAAGCCTCATCATTAACCTTGAATGAGAATGGTGTAACTTTTTCTATAGAAATGTTAGGAATATCTAGACCCATTGTTCTTATTTTATTAGCTCATTAATAAAGCTTGGGGAAACAGTTGCTTTAAAGCATCTTATAAGTGTATTTTACAGTAGCATTAAGAGGGCACTACAGGGACTTCCCTGGTGGTGCAGTGGTTAAGAATCCGCCTGCCAATGCAGGGGACACAGGTTTGATTACTGGTCCAGGAAGATCCCACATGCCACAGAACAACTAAGCCCGTGCGCCACAGCTACTGAGCCTGCGCTCTAGAACCCACGAGCCACAACTACTGAGCCCGCAAGTCACAACTACTGAAGCCCGTGCACCTAGAGCCCGTGCTCTGCAACAAGAGAAGCCACTGCAATGAGAAGCCTGCGCACCACAATGAAGAGTAGCCCCCGCTCTCCACAACTAGAGAAAGCCCGTGCGCAGCAACAAAGACCCAACGCAGCCAAAAAATAAAATAATTAAATAAATAAATTAAAAATCTCATTTCTACCTCTACCCTATTTAGTTCGCAATTCCAGTAAGATTTCAAAAATACCCTGTATCTTTTCTTTACTCTCCGTTCAACTCATGGACGTTGTCCTCAGCATCGCCTTCCAGGGCCTCTGATGACGTTTGCGTTATAGCTGCCGTGTGATTCATTCCCAAGAGTTCCCATGCGTTCCCCAACTGTTCACTTTTATGCCGTTGATTCTTGTCTCGTGGGTGCAATACTTTCCCTTATTTCTCTGACAATGTTAATTCTAGTTCTTGGAGTCGTCCTGTTTCCTTGGAGTTCCAGCTTTAGTTGTTTTGTGTTTCTGTTACTTAGTGTACCCTTTTGTGTCGTAAGTGTCTGGTAACCCTTAGTGCTCGGTTTATACTTAAGAATGAGACTTTAACCATGTCATTAAAAGCTTTGTGGGCCCCAGTAAGTCTTTTGACTGGGGGAACCTCACTTTTCAGGTAAACTGGATTTTTGTTAGGGAATCTCTGTATCAGTATTATAGGATTTTTTTCTCTATCTGCATCCACTTTCAGTACTTCTCCTGGGTGACAGTATCTCACTGGAGATTTGCTGGTGAAAGGGCTGCACGAGGGTGATTCCCATTGCAAGTTTACAGATGTTGAACCCATCCGCCTGGTCCCCATCTCTTGACCCCCTCTTCCCTCCACTGGCCTGGCCTGGAGAGCCTGTCTGTTTTCATTTCCTAAGAAGAGGAACCCACCATCTCTTGCGTGTGCTGCACATGAAATGGGACATCAGGGACGGAGCCTCCTGGCAGCATGAGGTGGGGGAGGGATCGGGTCCTCACTCCCTTTCAGTCACTCTCAACCGCTTCTGCAGGGCTGGACAGCCCCCAGGGACCCTTCTGACAGCATGATTAGGAGTCCAGGTTCAGCTAGGCCGGCTAACACTCCTCCATCCATTTCTAATCTTGCGGGAACATAGGCGCCTCTTTGGTCCACTGTTCTCCCTACCTAGTTGCTGTTGTCATCCTTTATACTATTATTTTATTTTTTGGCATTTTGGGAAGACAGATGATTAAATGTATAATTTAATTGGAATATCCTGAAATGTCAAATTTAGATTAAGAAATGGCATGATACCGAATTTGGGTGGTAAGCACACCACACACACCAAGACACACACACACGCACCCCACACACACGCACACAATGCCGTCCTTTATTTTCTACTTTTTCTGTTCTTAGATGTTCAGTTATTAATGGCAATATGTCAATTTTTTCTACCATATCTTTTTTTTAGTAACTCGTGTGAAAAGTGACGTATTGTAAGTAACACAGGGTAAAACAAAAGAAAAGTCTTATGCAATTATATAGATAGTTACCAAAGTGAGAAGTTAGATTGATTTTCGGATTGCATTTCTAGGCTAAGCCAATAGACAGACTCCCAAAATCATCAGGACAGCATTCTGGAGATGATGGATCAAAATTCTTAAACACTTAAGGCTTAACGGAGCTCAAGAGGAAATGACATGAGCAGCTGAGAGAAGCATCTTTACCATCAGAGGAGCAATAATTTTACAGTTCTGCAGTTTATGAGGGTGTCCTCATGAAGCAGTGATCTGATGGCAAAATACATGTCGTTGCCACCTTGCTTTACGAGAACAATGCTGAGGTACGAGAACAATGCTGAGGTACGAAAACTAAGGCTGTTTGGCTTAATTAGCGATGTTCAGCACCCATGGCCTCATTTCCCCAACAGCACACGAGGGCAGCTGCCTGCTCCCTTAGGTCGTGAGGTCACATCACGTGCTTAGTCCATTGTGTGGAATTCCGCTGCCCAGAGGACGCTGGAGAGAGAGCCCAGGAGCCAGAGAGGGTGGTGCTGCTGAGCCAACACCGACCTGGAAGGCCTTTGAGGAGCCAAAGAATAGACACTGCCACCAAGGATGCACGATCAAGTCAGCGCTCAACATTCACCAGGATAGAGAGAAAGAGGTAACAGAAGGGTTACCTGATACGCCTTAGTTCTTAGTTAGGATTCCCCTGAGAGGAACAGAACACACACACACACACACACACACACACACACACACACCCCTTATTTATGGAGAATGTGATGATTATTTTTAATTTTGTTTCTTGCATTTTTTTCTGTTTCCTACCATTTTTTTCCTTTTGATTGTAGTCTTTCCCCTTCATGTTAAAAAATTACTACTTTGCTGGAGATTATCTCAGACAATAAAACAAAAGTAAGAAATGTTCAATTTTATCCTTTGGTAGAACGTATAGAGTACTATCACAATTTTAGGGAATTGTTAAAAAATTGACATAATATATATTTTCATTGTTTTTAGATTATAACTCCATTTATCTATGCTCTTTATAGCTTTGTAAGTAATTACATTTCCATAAAAGTTTACACACTTACATTTTAAATCCAACAAATTAGTATTATGAATACAATTATTTTTTACACAACTGTGCATATCTTACCTTCTGTGTTAAATGTAATTGTACCAAGCAAAAGCTGGTTAGAGAAAACATTATGGATATTTCAGAGGGAGGGCATCTAAGGGTTAGAGTTTAAGGAATTGACTCATGTGACTGTGGGGCCTGGCATGTCTGTGAGGCCTGTGGGAGTCTGGAAATTTAGGCAAGAATTGATGTTGTCCTCTTGGGTCTGATCTTTGCAGGGTTGCAGACTGGAAACTCAGGCAAGGTTTCTATTTCATGGTCTGGAGGCAGAATCCCTTCCTCAGGAAATCTCAGTCCTTGCTCTTAAGGCCGAGTAGATGAGGCCCACCCATATCATGGAGGTTAATCTGATTAGACAAGGCCCACCCATATCATGGAGGCTAATCTGCTCTACTCAAAGTCTACTGATGTAAATGTTACCTTATTTAAAAAAATACCTTCACAATGATATCTGGACTAGTGTTTGAACAAACCACTGGACCCCATGGCCCAGCCAAACTGACACATAAAATTAGCCATCACACCTCTAAAAAGAGTTCTGTGTCTGCTCTCACATGAGGTGATTTTTCTGTTGGGTTGCCCCTTCCTTTGGAAGATGCAGAATTTATTTGTCATGACCACATGGACCTTTAAGTCAAATGAAGTCTGCAGTGTCTTCAAATCCAGCACTTGTTAAGTGAAATGTGCTCTAAATCATCTTGTAGCAAGGTAGAGTTCTTATTTTAATTGGATTCACGTGTCTACATTAAAGTAGATAAACTTACTATTAAATTATCCTCTCCCTCAGAGACAAAAAGAAAGGAAAATAGAAGGATAAACACATACCTAGGTAAGAAAAGAATGGGATGGGATCTGGTTTCAAGGAAACACTTCTGGCTTCGAATCCCTGCAAACAACCCAGCTTCTAGCAGAGATTTTGAAGCTCACTTTCTGCACAGTCAAATCACATAATTTGTTTGTATCTCAGATCCCTAAGCGTAGAAAATAGCTTGCTTTCTTTTCTTGCCAAATTCCCAAAAATACATAGAGAAATCCTCCAACAACTTCAAAGATCCTGGAGCAAGATGGGAAGGATAAACAATGAGATGGTAAGCCCCTTTGGAAATTCACATCCAAAGTGTTGATTGACCTTGTATGCACAGAGGAAAGAATTATGCCCTTATTACAAAGCAGCTTATTTTATGGTTCCTTGTCCAGTGTGAGGGAATTAGGTTCTGACTTGCCTTTATATTGCCTATCAGTGAAATACATAAGAAACTCCTTACTTAACCATATTGAGGAACGAATAGGATTTGGTTCCTTTGAAATTATATATTTGATTTTTTTAAATTTATGTATCTTCATTTGCACATTTTAGTAGATTGCTTTTTCAGTTATATTTTATAGGTTTGTTGTTTCATGGTGAGAAAAGGATTATTGCTATCAGCCTTAAAAGGAAAGTGTCCATTTGCCTTCCATTTGAAGGGAATGCTATAGACTTGGTATTTCTAGTTCATTCTATTAAAATAAATTGTTATTTATCATCTGAGGTTTCAATTTTACATCAACAGTTCATATTATTTATGATCTTTTGGGAGATCTGTCTGGAGTGTGATTCAGTGCCATATAAAGTCATGCTTTTCACTAATTTACTAGTAATTGCTACTCCCTCAAAAACGCATTTTTAAAAATTGATGTATAATTTTTCATTTAGAAAATAAGTAAAGACTTTAAAAAGAAAGAAAAAATAAGGGAAGAACATTTGTAGTTGCAAAGGTTTTTGCCTTCAATGTATCTCACCAGTATTCTGTTCTGAAAAGATAAATAAATCATTTAACCAAAGGTACAAAAAATACCTCAAACATGGTATTTCAGCAAAAAGACAGCCATTTTGCAATATATATTTATATAATCTTACAATTAAAAAGTTGCTTTCTTTTAAATTTCATGAGCATAAAATTTCACATTGAACATTTAAATGTAAAAAATATGAGTTATTCTAAACGTGTAGTTTTTAATCGCGAGGAAAGTCTACATTTTTCTCATGCGTAAAAGAACCAAAAAATGTTCCTCACTGTGTGATGGGTTCTTTAATTACTTGAAACCAGAGCTGCTTCAGGCCTCTTATAATTCGGTTGAAAGTCCTGTTGCTGAGCTCCTATGAGCCCCTCCACCACCACTGTCACTCAGACTAACGGAAGCGCCACCGTCTCAGGACACCAACATAGCTCCACATCTGGTGACAACTCCTGGGAAAAGGGGAGGGAGGGACAGAGAGTGAGGAAACGCCGCCAGATGCTTTAGCCGCATTAGCCGCGATGTGAGGTGCTTCGTACCCGCCCACATTTCACTGGCCATGCCTGCAGTCAGGGAAGTAGGACTTCCTGAGACAGAGGAGGACCAGATATTGTGAATCTCATTGCAACTGTCCCGGCCACACAGTGTAGACAGAGTTAAGGGCAGATACTCTGAGGCAGACGGTCTGGAATCCTGACACCGTCCTTTGCTGCCTGTGTGATCCTGGGGCAAGTTCCTCAGGCTCTCCACACCTCAGTTTCTTCATCTGTGGATCTAAGATACTATAACTACTCCTGGGGTGCTAGCGAGAATTGAGTTAACGGGTGTTAAGCACTTTGAACAGTGCCTGGGACCCACTGAATGCCCCGTAAACATCAGCTGATATCGTGACGGAAGTCAAGCAAAGGCCCAGTTACACCCTAGCAAGACCTTATTGCTTAATTCTAAGTGCGATAAATAGGAAAGTCCACACGAAGTTTAGAATTTCCTTCATCACACTGTAACTATACTATAGAGCTGAGGCCAAGCTTCGCTGGGCCTTGGCATCAAGTACAGGATGATAAAGGGCAGGCTGGTTGCAATCCTCTTGGCCTCCTCCCCCAGGGAATACTTAATGGAACACTTTGGCATGACGCTCACAGAAGGCTCCAGACATCTGCCTGAGTTGGAGACGCAGAGGCAGCTGACTTTGCAGGAGCAAGTGTATTCATAGAAGAGATAAAACTTTGCTGCAAATAATTCAGATTTTTGCATTGGAGAAATTCAGGAAAAAAAAAAAACATTATACAATTGTGGTACCAAATAAAAGAGCTTTTTTTCCCTTTTCTTGGGATTTTACCCCTGGTTCAATAAAGGAAAATTATTTTGCTACAATTCTATGCCTGTGAGCATATGGTGCAATTAGCAAATACATACATTGTTCAATAATCTGTGTTCACGGATACATGCATTCAAATATGATATTTATTTCCATGCAGCTAGTTGTTTTTGTTTTTTTGTTTGTTTGTTTGTTTTAATTTATGGCTGTGTTGGGCCTTCGTTTCTGTGCGAGGGCTTTCTCTAGTTGCGGCAAGTGGGGGCCACTCTTCATCGCGGTGCGCAGGCCTCTCACTATCGCGGCCTCTCTTGTTGCCGAGCACAGGCTCCAGACGCGCAGGCTCAGTAGTTGTGGCTCACGGGCCCAGTTGCTCGGCGGCATGTGCGATCTTCCCAGACCAGGGCTCGAACCCGTGTCCCCTGCATTGGCAGGCAGATTCTCAACCACTGTGCCACCAGGGAAGCCCCATGCAGCTAGTTTTAAAAATGACAGTACTCTTCCTCAGTACTGCAAAAGGGAACATTTTTCTCAACCCCTCTACATTTTGGTAGCAGAATTCATCTGGAAAAATGTATTAGTAGGTAATTTAAATGTAAAGGGATATAATCATGGAAAAATCATCAACTTCTGTCAAAAAAAAGAATGAATGCTTTCTAAAAGTATTATATCGATTATTATTTAAGTAATAGCATCAATAAATAATTGATATTCTGCTTTAAGTCATTTTAATAATACATGAAGACTACATTAAGAAATATCTGAACATAAACTGAATCCTATTTAAGGTCAGCAGCCATAGTTTCATAAATGAACAGTAGTGCTTCTGTAGAAAGTGATTTTTAATAGAAGGGCTGCCAGAAGAGCTTATTAGTACCTATATTTTTTCTGGAAAAAAAAGTCTTAATCTACCTTTAATACTATAACAAACTTTAATTTGTTTCTTCTTGACTAACTTGATAGTAATGAGTCCTTTCACTACTCTTTTGTTGTTTCCCTAGAAACTGCAGTATGCACCCCTCACTCATTACAGCCCAACACAAAGTGCACTGTTGCACAAAAACCTGGAAACTTCGAGCACCTTCACTCCCTTTACCTTCCTCTCTGCATTTCTGTAGTCATGCATTTTTATTCTACATATATTTTAAATAACATAGGAAATTATTATTACTGTTTTTACAGTTGATACTCATTTAAGCCATTTACCAACAAATTTATTTTTTAAATTGTCCTTGGGACTTCCCTGGCGGTCCAGTGATTAAGACTCCACACTTCCACTGCAGGGGGCACAGGTTCCATCCCTGGTTGGGGAACTAAGACCCCACATACCAAGCAGCACAGCCAAAAAAATTTTTTTTAATTTTAATTTTTTAATCCTCTATTTCTCCCGGTCCCACATTTATATAGAAGGTAAAGTGGTAAAAAGAATTGGAGGCCTTCCTTTTATTCTCTTGTATTTTATTGCTTACTGTGTAGCAAGCATTCAGTGTATCCTCACACAAACATGAAAGAAGATAAAAAGGAGAAATTGTGGTAAATCTTTAATAACTTGCTAACGTTTGCATAATTAATAATCAGCTAGTCTGTTAAATCAGCTGAACTCAGGAAGGTGAAAAGAGAACTTAACTTTATTCTTCCTCAATACTTTCACCTGTAGGTTAACTGTATAGATTTATTCTTCCCCCAGCCTGTGGAGGGAATCTTGAGGAGAATCCATGCTTTTTCATTTTACCCTCAAGTAGTAAAATGTCCAGTTCAAATTAGTATAAAAATTCCAATCTTGCATCCAATTGAAAACTTCTGACATCACTTGAATCAGCCCAACTTTAGATCTTTCCAACACGTTCTAGTTCTATGTCCCCAACTTACTCATAGAGAAAGGCACGTCAGGGAAAAAAGAGCATCAAGGCAGGAAGAAAAGTCCTGTTTAACCTGCACGTTTGCAGGGTGGCTTTGGAGTCGTCTCCTGTGGGGTGCTTGATGGATTCTTTGCAAAGCCCCCTGAGAAGGACGATCAAAAGGAGTGCCCGTGGTCACAGTTTTGTGGATCGCCTGGTCAGTTTTGCATGCTCACCTGCTGTACACAATGACACGCCTGCAGTCTTTTTCTGCTGACACCCCCTTCCCCCCGTAGGAAGCTCTGTGGGGAGGATATTTCAAGATGGCACACCCAACTGTTGGGAGGCTGGTGGGCACCCTGTCCCTCTGTTAACGGTGAGTGGAGTACAGCTCCCTCCCTCTCCAGCTGTCTCTCTTCGCTCAGCCTCAAGACCTAGTCAACTAGGGCCAAAACATCTCAAGTCACAAATCTGAAGCTGTCCCCAAATGTCAGAAGGAAATGGTCCTGAGACGTTCTCCTAAGGCCCCTCCATCTGATAAAGGTGACAGAGCTTCCTCACTGAAGAATGACAACCAGTGCTACTCTTAGCCCTTCAATCCCCAATGTCTCCCTTCCCCTCAATGTCTGTGACAGGAACACAAAAGCAATTTCAAGATATCTTAGCAAATCCTGCTTAGACTGTCTCATAATTAATTCATTAAACCCAGCTTTTGAAAAATCAGCCAAAACACAATCACTAGATTCTGTTTTCAACTTCATCTTACAGTTGGAGAAACCAGAGTTCAAACCAAGTTTGCCTAATTCTTGATTCTGGGCTTCTTCCTTTAAGAAGCTGTGCACACAATACATGTGGGTTAAGATCCAGGTAGAAGAGGAGAAACACCCCAGAGATGTGGGTTTCACTTCTGTTTCTACCACTAACTCCTTGTGTGATTTTAAATATGTTATCAATCCCTTTTGCACTGGAGTCATCCCCTTGCTCGGTAAGCAAGCTGGAATAAATCAACCCAGTGGATCCAAGAACAGACCATTTTTAGGTCCAACAATCTACGTCTCCATGAAATACCTTCCCGATTCAATTCCCAGAATTGTCAGCTGATGGACACCGTTGCTTATAAAGATCAAAAGATCCTGGGGACCTTTAAGACTGTGCCTGTGCTTCCCCGTTATATGCACTATACACAAAAAAAGAATTGTTATTGATTCACTTACACTCATATACACACAGAGTTATTTTTAGGAGAGTGAAAACTATCTAGTGGTCCAGCTCAATGAGCTGGTCATTGTACCAGAGAACAACTATTAGGGTTGGAAAGAAAATTAAAATCCATCTAGTTTCGTGAGTTCACTCCCTGTACCCTATTGCATATCTCAGGCTCACAACACAGCTCTTATTTCTTCTTCAAAGAATAGTGTTCTCAGTGTCCTGTGATGCTCTATAAAAAATGTTTTCAGGATAATGAGGTAATGAAAATTTGATGAACCACTAAGTATACCTAGAAGTTCCCACTGCACTTTTTACTTAACTGTTGTATGGAAAATCTGTTTTATAACCATTGGCCTACAGCTCTGTCTCTCACAACTGGGGTGTGAATTTCTTAAGGACAGAATTGTGTTTCTCAGAGATTTGCATTCACCGATTCTCATAGGTTTGGCTCCTACCAGGCCCTCAAGAAATGTTGGTGGAATCTGTAACAGGAGATGTGTTGGATAAACTTATTTCTCATGCAGAAGAAAAAGATGAATTTGTGTGGTTATGGTGGCACAGAGATACACTTAAATATTTAGAAATTTGGATTTCTTCATTTTGTTTAATTTAGAAAGCTATACTCATTGTAGCATCCACTAGGATGAACAAAAATTATACCAGATTTAAACTGAAACATCAGAGCAGTCCTTCGCACTGCAGAGTCAGAGCTCAGCACGTAGTGGTCAAGCCCCCATAATATCATCAAGAAGACCCAGGTGGGCCTCTCCCGGGGGTGTTGTGTGAATTAGCTCAATGGTGACTGTAAAGGGCCTTGGTGATGGAAAGATCTGTGTACCTGATAATTCCTGTTCTGATCACAGGGACCAAGACTTTCTTCATCGCTCTGTGAACAAAGGGCCAGTAGATGAACTTGCCGTAAGAGGTAGCTAACAAAAAGAGGTGTGAAAATGTAGAATCATACAGCCTCTAGAATAGCTGAATTTTATTAGAAGTTTGCTTCTATTGTGTGCTGCTGATAATGGCATCAAACCAGGCAAAATAATGGGCCCTTTTGAGATCCTGGAAGGCATCACAAAAGATTGCGCATTTTCTTTGTGTTAAAGATGTATGACTTTCCACACAGAGCAATGTTCTCAATACTGTCGGAGACTGAGAGCAAGTTGCTAGAAATTTAGATGATATAGGATAGGAAAAGACATGGGTGACAAGATGACAGAGAGAAGTATCCTGCTTTCAGAAGTACCATGTCCAATGTATTTGTTTTTCCTGGACCCAATTTTTACAAAAAGAGGCAAACAGATAGAGTATACCTTAAATTTGGGTCATCCTTTCTGTTATTCTGCCATAGAGATAGGTTTTGTTTTGGGGGGGTTTTTTTGTTTGTTTGATTCTAGGTTGTAGGATCAGAGGGAAAGCATATATGAGACTTAAGTCTGAATGAGTGAACTCCAATCCCTGCTGTGGGATTCTCCTTCCCAATTTGATTTATTTGAATTCATCTCAGTGATCGCCATCATCACTTATCTTTCATGATCCTTTCATGAACCTGCTGGGAAAAGGCAGCTTGACCATCTACTGGATGAGTTTCCAGTAAAATCAAATCATGCTCCTTTGTCTGATGCCACAGGGAAGGCTGCTGAAGAGGATGAGGATGGAGAGCAAAATGGGGAATCCAAGAAAGTACAACTAAAAAACAGTGGCCAAGAGGCCACCAACCCCGAGCTGTGGAATTGGTGGGCAGTGAAGCTGATTTCCATTGACCTTGTGTCAACAGAATGAGAAGTCTACCTGCCCCTGGGCCATGGTGACTTAGACAGCCAACATCGCAACCCTACTCGCTTTTCCCCTCCCAACTCGAACGTGTAACCTACAAGGTCTTCTCCTGCATCAGTTTTGAGCATCCTTTCTATCTTTTAAGCACTCTAATAGTAATGGGAGTGGGTAGAGGAAAAGAGAGAGGAACCAAAGGATCCATGACAAAGCCCCCACTTAAACTCTGAATAAAGAGGTTTTCAAGACTTCCAGAAATAGTACCATTTGGGGGGCAATGGCTGACTCTGAGAGCTCAGTCGAAAGCTCATTCTACAGTAGCATTCGCCACAAACGTGTTTGTCTGATTCATTGGAGAAGAAACAAATAAAGAACGAGACAGTTAACGATTCCAGCTGTTAAGGATGAGGTTAGGGTACTTTCCCCACAACCGGAAACTGCCCGGCTTCTCTCTCGCTGTGGAGCCAAGTAGCAACACGAAAGGAACAAGACTCAGATTAATCCCCGCACACTCTACCCACTAATGCCTGCCACCCAGTACGCTCAGCATTCTCCCCGTCAAGCAGCTTCCAAGCTTCCAAGGAAATCACAAGATGGATCAATCCAATGCTTCTCATCTCCTTCCTCCGTCTTATCCACCTTCTGATCAGATAGTTCAGGGGCAGCAAGTGGATAAAGGCCAGCAGCCAGCAGCAATCAAAGGAGGCTGGTGGGTCGCGGGCAAACGAGAGTCCGGTTCCACGTGGTTAGTAATGATGGTCTTATTATTTCTGATCAGTTATAAACGATACGACTTCTCCCTGCAACAACTGCCTTCAGTGGTCCCTTGGTTTTTTATCCTCAATAAGAGATAAACATAGTAAACTGAAACTTTGAAAGTGACATGCTACCCTTTCTTTTGCACTAACCATCTGCAGGCTGCAGTGTACTAGGCGCTTCTCAAACTGTGATGTGTGTGAGGATGGCCTGGAAATCTTACAAAAACGCAGGTTCTGATTCAATGTGTCTGCAGCTGGCTGCCAGGTTCTGCATTTCTGTGCTCTTTTAGCTGCTACATGAACCAGAATAAAAATTCCATGAGCTTCCAGGACGTCCGTATGCACTCCGTATGTCAAAAATATATATGTAGTAGATTAATGAGTCAACATATCCATGGGAAAGTGAACAGCTGGTAGAGCTGCACGTAATTTTCACCGTGTGTGCAGGACCCTGTGGCCCAACCCCAAGACCATGAGGAAAATGAGGGACCCTCTCTGCCTGGTGGCTGCAGAGGTTACAGTGTGGTGCCCACCATGTATTACAGGTATGTGATGAAACCTGTCCCCAGAGAGACCCCCGGATTCACTCATTCTACACCGGTGGAGAAAGTCACCACAGATTCCCCAACATGACTCTGGATCCAAGTGGGGATTGTTGATTTAACCCCTTCTGACTTGTTCCTATTGCTTCATTGTGTGTTCATAGAGATTTTGGGAGCCCTACCTCATGTCAGAGAGGCCCTGAAAAGAATGAACATACGAGGTGATCTGGGTGGCCTTTCCAAGCATCCTTGTAGTTCCATGGTCCCAGGAGACCAGGGGCTCTCCCAAGCGCACCCAGATGCGGTGTGTACGGTCCCTGAGCTTTCGAGGAACTATTTTTTAGGAGGAATGTGAGATTTTGCTTAGTACTTCTATGCACTACAAACTTCAACTATATTCCTTTTATGTTTTTTTCTAGACCTAAACACTATAATATACTATTTTAATGTTTCTCATTATAAAACATATGTTTAACCAAAGGACAGATTATTTAAATAAGTGCCAAAGAGACATCTAATCAAATCATTACATGCAAAAAATGGGAACCAGTATTAAAGATACATTTCAGCCATGTGAAGTTTTTGTAGGCAATATTTATAATGATCTGAAAGCCAAGTTCCTATCTCCGGTTTGGCTCTTTTTATAAATTTACACCTTTAAGCACAATAACATATTTTTCTGCACCTAAAATCACACATAATAGACTATATTAACCATGTCTTACCAGTATTCCAAAGGATAACAAGCCCAAGCAGATACTCCATTATCTTTAAAATTTTTTCCAGCTTTGTTGAGGAAAGTTTGGCAGGAATTGTGTATACTTACATTGCATATCATGATGTTGGTTTGTTTGTAACGGGTCCAACAGGTGAGATTTAGCGTACATGTTCATATGACAGGACAACCACAATCAAGTTAATTACTCGTGGTTACTCTTCATATGTGTGTGATCCCAGTGTCCTCAGCGCCTTCCATGTGCTGTTGTTACCCTCGTTCCCTCTGGACACTGGGGAGGGACGGGGGTCTCCCACCCTGCGTGATGCTCTTACACGACACCCAGGCTCAGGGCTTGTCCGTAGCTGGTCCTTCTGCAGAGGCACCATCCACGCTGCCCTGAGTTGTCCCATCTCAACTGGCGACAGCTGCTGCTCAGCTCCCTGCGAGGAGTCCCAGAGCGCTTGGCTCCCCCCAGGACTCACCGAAGCTGTTTCCACCGCAGGACAGCGGGCCCCCTTCTTCCTGGACCCCTCCTGGACCAGCTTCTCCAGATCAGAGCCCCATCGTCTGAGACTTTCAGGGCCCGCCCCGCAGTGTTTCCAGGACTCTTGGGCTTTGGACCAGGAGCCTAGGAGTTAAAACACGTCGAGCTGCATAATGACCGAACTACCTTAAATAACAAGGTTTTAAAGCTTAATAAAATAAAATCAGAATTACCAAAAAAAAAAAAAAAATTCGTGTTTGTTACAAAGGGATGGGTTTGCTCTGCCTGTCAATATTCTCACAGTGCCACCTAATGGAACCATGAAATAAATGGAAAATTAAGAAGATGGAGATTAAGAAGATTATGAAACAGTCTACCGCATTCCGAAGGCACTTTTTCGCCACGTTTGTGCTGTTTTTCGAGCAATTGATCATGCATGTTTTTCAAATAATTATAATTTCAATTGGATAAAAATAATACACACAGAAGTCATTCACAGAATCATTCTTTTGCATCAGCATGAAAATAAAGATACTCAGAACTTTTACTTTTTTGCTGTTTTGTAAAACATGTAAACACAGAATTTAATGTTTTTCTTCTTATTTTTAGAAAGACTAGAAGTGAGACAATGTAGTATTTTGAAAACTTTGCTTTGGGGGTTATCACAATTTAATTTAGTATAAAATATGTAATATAAAGTATAATTTAAAATAACATAGTCACATGCAGTTTTAAACTGAATTTTTTTAAGAAGTAAATCTTCAGAGACGTTGCGACAGATAAAGAGTGCGTTTAGGAGGGTCGTTCTATGTCAGCTGTTACGTGGGTGACTGTGTCAAGTTGAATGTTGTGAAGGTCATTGTCCACAGATTTTCACAAGCCCCACACAATACCTCTGTGTGATTCATGCCTTGTAAACCTCCAGGTGGCCTGTGTGACTTTGAATAAAATATATAACTTTCAGTTGTGTTCTTTGTAATTTTATGCCATTTCCTTTTCATCTCAATGGACATTTCCTGATTGCTTTTGACACTCAAGTAACGGTTAATATAATTATTTGTTCACTTGTCTCTCCTATGCTTCTGTCTCTCTTTCCGGACAAGAACTCTATGTCAACTCTCTATATGCCTAGATTTCTTGGGGGTATAAAACAGTGTATAAATCATCGTGAGGTGATACTGTGGCCAGGAGAGCTGTCACTCAGCCATTTCAGGTACATAAACAATGTACATTTATAATGCATGTTGGACACAAACTCTGGATACCGCTGAAGATGAAATTACACTTAGGCTGTTGCTGCATTCTAATTTTTTAAGGGACTTTATATTTACTCTTTCTATTGCTGTTTTGAGGAAAAAAAACCATGAGGGACTTCCCTGGTGGTCCAGTGGGTAAAACTCTGTGTTCTCGATGCAGGGGGCCTGGGTTCAATCCTTGGTTGGGGAACTTGCGTGCATGCCGCAACCAAGAGGTCCGCATGCCTCAAGGAAGACCCGGCACAGCCTAAATTAATTAATTAATTAATTTTTTAAAAACCATGAAAATCCCAAATCCTACTTTGGTGTCTAAACTCATGTTCATTAACTCACCCAACACATCCATTTATCATCACTATGTAGAGATGAGGCCAATAAGATAACGTGCCTTCAAGGAGTTCAAAATGGAAGGGTAGAAACATTGAAATTGCAAAAGAAAAAAAGGCTGATTATTTCAATTATATAATTTTGAAAAACCCAGTGTGACAACAAATGGAAAGGTTTCTGAGACCAAGATAATCTGCCCAAATCCTAGGAAGATGGTGGGGAACTGAAGCGCTTTGTCATCACTACTGAGATAGGCTGGAACTCGTCATGGTAGCTAAGGTCCCCAAGTCATGTCAAAACATAAAATTAAGATACTCAGAATCAGTGGGTTTTAGCAGTCTTGCTGCTTCTACCAATTTTCAAGACGATTGTTTAAGTTTATCTTGAATCCTCTTTGGATGTTAACTTCTTCCCATTTCATGAAAAATGACATTCCTTGACTAAAAGTGATGTAGATAAAATGTTAAGGAAAACTGTGAGGACAATAGGTAAAATGTACGTACATAATAAGATCACAAATAAGTAGTCACTGGTAGAACGTTTCTGTAAAATACACTGTTCGTGTTCTGAAAATTTATCCTTGAATCTCAGTTAAGTATGATCTTCTAGGAAATAAAGATCATCAAAATAATCTTGAAAAAAACCGAGGAATTTGAAAAACCAGATAAAAATATAAACATTAAGCCTGGGAAGAGTTTCATGTCTAGGAAAAATGCAGAAGATAGTTCTAGATGGTTTTCATTAATATAACAAAGTTTTAAAATACGCCTTGAGTTCAATGTCTTAAATTCATAATGAACATCATATTGAATAAACTGACAACAAAGAGATTCTAGGGTTTATTTCATAGAAATAAAATGTTAAATCACAAAATTCAAAATAAAAGCCTCAAAAAAGTGGTTAACCTTTGGGGGTGGGTGAGGAAAGGACACTTACCATTAACCTTCTAAGACTCCAGGACACTGGGCTTCAGAACCTTGTAAGGGCACTTGGTCAGGTTAAACCTTGCACCATTCATGAAACATTCTTCAAAGAGCGGGAGAGTCCAGCTCTAGTGAACTTGATGAGCGGGGTATCTACTGTGGACAAACCTGCTTGAAGGAGCCACTTGAAATTTTCCTAAAATGGGCCTGATTTTCCAGGTGAGGCTTTGGAGGAATAGGTAGTAACAGGCACCTCTAAGGTCGTGTAGGAAACACCTATAAAAGATGGGCTGGGCTTCCCTGGTGGCGCAGTGGTTGAGAATCCGCCTGCCAATACAGGGGACACGGGTTCGAGCCATGGTCTGGGAAGATCCCACATGCCGTGGAGCAACTAGGCCCGTGAGCCACAACTACTGAGCCTGTGCTCTGCAACAAGAGAGGCCGCGATAGTGAGAGGCCCGCGCACCGTGATGAAGAGTGGCCCCCGCTTGCCGCAACTAGAGAAAGCCCTCGCACAGAAACGAAGACCCAACACAGCCAAAAAAAAATTTTTTTAGTAAATTAATTAAAAAAAAAAAAAAGATGGGCTATGAGGACAGTCAGAACCACACAGCAGTGACCATGGCACTAACTACTAAAGCTATACATGCAGCAGGTTTATGGAAAATCTAGCAGTAGATGTTTTGATTTTTTTTTAGAAATATTTTTGATAATAATATCCCAATTCTATAACTTAATGTCATAAATATTCTTATTTTGTAGTAATTTCACATAATCAATGCTTTAAACATCATATAGTTCAATTCTGTGTTTCCTTTAAAATATTAATAAAATTCATGAAACATTTAGAATGAAATCTGCACTGTATCTGCTCGACACCTGCAGACCGGCTTCTCTAGTTGTTAACCTGCGCGAGGAATGTCTCTCTATTGATTTTTATCTTTCTTCTCAGCTCTCATTTTGCTCTTTTGTCAGATTCCTCACAAAATACAACTCAATTCCACTATAACCTCTTGAAACCAACGTCTGGTCCCATTACTCTTAGAATAAAAGGTGTGTCTTTCAACATACACAGTTACATTTTCATTAGCCACTTACTTGTGTTTTGAAAAATAATTGCTAACAACTGGTTTTTTAAAATATCAGCAGAATATATACTTCAAATTCAATTCTAGTGGTTATTTAGTTTTATATGGTCAAACTTTTCAGATTCCCCAGAATTACTGTTTGGTTTCAAAGTTTAGAGATAGGTCAGCAAAGAGAGAAACTCATGCAAAAATACTACAGGCTCAGGAAATCTGACAACATCTAAATTCTGAGTCAGCTGAGGGAGGGCGGTATATCCACTGTTCACATGGTCGAAGCCCTAGAGGCAAATGGGTTCAAAGAGATGTCAAGTTCCTCCATCTCCTGTTGTAAATAATCTCCAAGAAAACGGAATGCTAACCCTGTAGGAGCCTTTTTCAAAATTATCCAAAGGAGGTAAATTAAAGCAGAAAAAGCCTTCAAAGCCTTTATTTGAGATGGTTCACCCTCAAATAAAGAACCGGGTGTGTCGCCAAAGGCCTATGGGAACCAGGGCATTTTCACTTTTCTGAACGAAACTGGTCCTTGCCATCTCCAGTGCAAATGCTCCTTATGACAGACGTGACCACAAACAAATATGCCAGGCTGACCTGGGGGAGCCCAATCAGGGCTTGTTTGTTGTTTTTTCCTGCGGTAAATACCCGTAACATAAAATTTACCATCTTAACCATTTTTTTTAAACATCTTTATTGGAGTATAATTGCTTTACAATGTTGTGTTAGTCGCTGCTGTATAACAAAGTGAATCACCTATATGTGTACATATATCCCCATATCCCCTCCCTCTGGCGTCTCCCTGCCACCCTCCCCATCCCACCCTCTAGGGGGACACAACATCTTAACCATTTTAAGTGGACATTCGGTAGCATTAAGCACATCGCTGTGCGACAGTCCCCACCATCTTCTCCAGAACGTTTCATCTTCCCAACCTGACACTCTGCACCCACTGAACACTGACCCACCTTCACCCTCCCCCAGCCCCTGGCAACACACCCTTCTACTTTCTGTTTTTATGAATCTGACGACTCTAGGGATCTCATATGAGTATTTATCCTTTGATGACTGGCTTGTTTTACTCAACATAATGTCGCCAAGATTTCATCCTTGTTGTAGCGAGTATCAGAATTTCTTCTTTTTAGGGCTGAATGGTATTCCACTATACGCCCGTGCTACGTTTACTTATCCGTTCACCATCTGTTGATGGGCACTCGGGTTGCTTCTATGTTCTAGCTGTTGTGAATAACACAGCTGGAATAAGCTGGGGTTTTTAAAAGAGCTGATGTTTGGTCCATGTCTGCATACCAAGCAACCACTGTACGGAGGAAACCGGAAACATGAAATCATGCACATACATCCCAGAAACATTTCTAATCAAGCCCACCATGTCCTTGGGATCCCCAGAGGGAAACAGTAAAAGGAGAAGATACACTGCGTGAGCCAAAGGCTGGTGAGGGTGAAGAGACAGTGACAGAGCAGCTTCAGGGGCAGCTAACCTACGTTCAGTTGACCTCACTCAGGATCCTACAGCAGAAGCGCCTAGCCTCACGCTAGCGGCTGTGCAGAGGTGCAGACACGACTTTCCGTAACCTTGCCGGATGAGCCCCCAGCGCACTGAGGGTGCAAGGTGAGCACACATCTCTCACGTCAAGAATGAACGATCTGGATGAGACAGAAGTACGTGTGTGGGTCACGCCAGCCATGGTGGTGGGACGTGTGCTATGGCGAGGACACGGTCCCAGATAGGAAGGGCTTCCTGGAGGAAGTGCCGTTTTTAAGCTGAACTCTGAAGGATGAGTAGGCGTTGCCCAGAGGTCAAGAAGGACAAATCTTATTTCACGCAGAAATGGGATGTTCCGAGCCTTTACCATAAAGTAGAGCAAAGTAAATTGAAGAGACCACAAGTTAAACATGGCTAAGGCAGAAAGCACAGGGTGGGGAAGGATGGCGTTGAGAGAGAAAGCAGGGAAAAGCCTCCTGCAGGGCGTTGTACGCGTGCGGACGAGATCGGCCTCTGTCCTGGTGGCCGTGGGGTCGCGGGAGGGTTTTAAGCACAGAAGGGTTATAATGAGATTTAAAATTTAGAAAATACCATTCTGTCTACAGTAAAGAAAATTGCTTAAGGCTTGCAGAATTGTGAGCAGGACAGGGCTTATGACACTGGGGATGGAGTAGAGGTCAGTGATAATCGAGGCCAGACTGCCCATGGAGGGAAAAATGGGCATCTGGGAGCATTCACGAGGATCCAGGCACTGGTGGTCCAGTTTATGTAGAGGGGTAAAGAGGAGGGGCTTCGAGGCTTCTTTGGTTTCTGGATAGAGAAACTAGACCGCTGATGATGCCATGCATTCAGCAAGGAATACCAAGAGGGGTCAACCAGAAGGACAGAGATTATTAAGTCTGCACTTGAGGCCTTTCCCATCCTCATGTCCTGAGTGCTCTTAGATGGGCAAAAGGTGGTGCTGGGGCTGGGTTCACTAGGATGAAATATCCTCAAATGTACTGGCAATGATCAGTCGTCCACCAAGAAAATAGGGAATCCGTGTTTAAGAGGAAAGCTCTCACGTCTCAAACTACAGTTTCTTCCATTCCTGACCTTGTAGCTTGGTGCTTCAGCCCCGTTCCACCATCAGAGTTTGGTTCTTCCATCAGGAGATAGAGCAAAGGCACCATTCTAATAGCACCTAAACTCATTTAATCTGTGTTTTCTCCAAGTACATCACCCAGGAAAAAAAAAATGTGTTGGTCACATGTCTTCCAAAAAGAGGTGATATTTTAAATTATAGTTTTAAGTTATTATTTCTAAAATGTTGTCATTAAAAAGTCCATACTTGGGGATTAACCAAGATGGCGGAGTAGAAGGACGTGCTCTCACTCCCTCTTGCGAGAGCACCAGAATCAAAACTGGCTGCTGGACAATCATTGACAGGAGGACCCTGGACTTCACCAAGGAGGATACCCCACGTCCAAGGACAGAGAAGAAGCCACAGTGAGACGGTAGGAGGGGCGCAATCAGAGTAAAATCAAATCCCATAACTGCTGGGTGGGTGACTCACAGACTGGCGAACACTTATACCACAGAAGTCCACCCACTGGAGTGAAGGTTCTGAGCCCCACGTCAGGCTTCCCAACTTGGGGGTCCGGCTACGGGAGGAAGAATTCCTAGAGAATCAGACTTTGAAGCCTAGTGGGAATTGATTGCAGAACTTTGACAGGACTGGGGGAAACAGAGACGCCACTCTTGGAGGGCACACACAAAGTAATGTGTGCATCGGGACCCAGGGGAAGGAGCAGTGACCCTGGGGGAGACTGAACCAGACCTACCTGCTGGTGTTGGGGGGTCTCCTGCAGGGGCGAGTGGTGGCTCTGTTTCACCGGGGGGATAAGGACACTGGCAGCCGAGGTTCTGGGAAGTTCTCCTTGCCGTGAGCCCTCCCAGAGTCTGCCATTAACCCCACCAAAGAGCACGGGTAGGCTCCAGTGTTGGGTTGCCTCAGGCAAAACAACCAACAGGGAGGGAACCCAGCCCCACCCATCGACAGTCAAGTGGATTAAGGTTTTACTGAGCTCTGACCGCCACAGCAACAGGGAGGGAACCCAGCCCCACCCATCAACAGTCAAGGGGATTAAGGTTTTACTGAGCTCTGACCGCCACAGCAACAGTCAGCTCTACCCACCACCAGAGCCTACCATCAAGCCTCTTAGATAGCCTCAACCACCAGAGGGCAGAGAGCAGAAGCAAGAAAAACTACAATCCTGCAGCCTGCGGACCAAAAACCACAGTTACAGAAAGATAGACAAGATGAAAAGGCAGAGGGCTATATACCAGATGAAGGAACAAGAAAAAACCCCAGAAAAACAACTAAATGAAGTGGAGATAGGCAACCTCCCAGAGAAAGAATTCAGAATAATGATAGTGAAGATGATCCAGGACCTCGGAATAAGAATGGAGGCAAAGATTGAGAAGATGCAAGAAATGATTAACAAAGACCTAGAAGAATTAAAGAACAAACAAACAGAGATGACCAATACAATAACTGAAATGAAAACTACACTAGAAGGAATCAATAGCAGAATAACTGAGGCAGAAGAACGGATAAGTGACCTGGAAGACAGAATGGTGGAATTCACTGCTGCGGAACAGACTAAAGAAAAAAGAATGAAAAGAAATGAAGACAGCCTAAGAGACCTCTGGGACAACATTAAACGCAACAACATTCGCATTATAGGGGTCCCAGAAGGAGAAGAGAGAGAGAAAGGACCAGAGAAAATATTTGAAGAGGTTATAGTCGAAAACTTCCCTAACATGGGAAAGGAGATAGCCACCCAAGTCCAGGAAGCGCAGAGAGTCCCATACAGAATAAACCCAAGGAGAAACACGCCGAGACACATAGTAATCAAAGTGGCAAAAATTAAAGACAAAGAAAAATTATTGAAAGCAGCAAGGGAAAAACGACAAATAACATACAAGGGAACTCCCATAAGGTTAACAGCTGATTTCTCAGCAGAAACTCTGCAAGCCAGAAGGGAGTGGCATGATATACTTAAAGTGATGAAAGGGAAGAACCTACAACCAAGATTACTCTACCCGGCAAGGATCTCATTTAGATTTGATGGAGAAATCAAAAGCTTTACAGACAAGCAAAAGCTAAGAGAATTCAGCACCACCAAACCAGCTCTACAACAAATGCTAAAGGAACTTCTCTAAGTGGGAAACACAAGAGAAGAAAAGGACCTACAAAAACAAACCCAAAACAATTAAGAAAATGGTCATAGGAACATACATATCGATAATTACCTTAAACGTGAATGGATTAAACGCCCCAACCAAAAGACATAGACTGGCTGAATGGATACAAAAACAGGACCCATATATATGCTGTCTACAAGAGACCCACTTTAGACCTAGGGACACATACAGACTGAAAGTTAGGGGATGGAAAAAGATATTCCATGCAAATGGAAATCAAAAGAAAGCTGGAGTAGCTATACTCATATCAGATAAAATAGACTTTAAAATAAAGAATGTTACAAGAGACAAGGAAGGACACTACATAATGATCCAGGGATCAATCCAAGAAGAAGATATAACAATTATAAATATATATGCACCCAACATAGGAGCACCTCAATACATAAGGCAACTGCTAACAGCTATAAAAGAGGAAATCGACAGTAACACAATAATAGTGGGGGACTTTAACACCTCACTTACACCAATGGACAGATCATCCAAAATGAAAATAAATAAGGAAACAGAAGCTTTAAATGACACAATAGACCAGATAGATTTAATTGATATATATAGGACATTCCATCCAAAAACAGCAGATTACACATTCTTCTCAAGTGCGCACGGAACATTCTCCAGGATAGATCACATCTTGGGTCACAAATCAAGCCTCAGTAAATTTAAGAAAATTGAAATCATACCAAGCATCTTTTCTGACCACAACGCTATGAGATTAGAAATGAATTACAGGGAAAAAAACGTAAAAAAGACAAACACATGGAGGCTAAACAATACGTTACTAAATAACCAAAAGATCACTGAAGAAATCAAAGAGGAAATAAAAAAATACCTAGAGACAAATGACAATGAAAACACGACGACCCAAAACCTATGGGATGCAGCAAAAGCGGTTCTAAGAGGGAAGTTTATAGCTATACAAGCCTACCTAAAGAAACAAGAAAAATCTCAAGTAAACAATCTAACCTTACACCTAAAGAAACTAGAGAAAGAAGAACAAACAAAACCCAAAGTTAGCAGAAGGAAAGAAATCATAAAGATCAGAGCAGAAATAAATGAGATAGAAACAAAGAAAACAATAGCAAAGATCAATAAAACTAAAAGTTGGTTCTTTGAGAAGATAAACAAAATTGATAAGCCATTAGCCAGACTCATCAAGAAAAAGAGGGAGAGGACTCAAATCAATAAAATCAGAAATGAAAAAGGAGAAGTTACAACAGACACTGCAGAAATACAAAACATCCTAAGAGACTACTATAAGCAACTTTATGCCAATAAAATGGACAACCTGGAAGAAATGGACAAATTCTTAGAAAGGTATAACCTTCCAAGACTGAATCAGGAAGAAACAGAAAATATAAACAGACCAATCACAAGTAATGAAATTGAAACTGTGATTAAAAATCTTCCAACAAACAAAAGTCCAGGACCAGATGGCTTCACAGGTGAATTCTATCAAACATTTAGAGAAGAGCTAACACCCATCCTTCTCAAACTCTTCCAAAAAATTGCAGAGGAAGGAACACTCCCAAACTCATTCTATGAGGCCACCATCACCCTGATACCAAAACCAGACAAAGACACTACAAAAAAAGAAAATTACAGACCAATATCACTGATGAATATAGATGCAAAAATCCTCAACAAAATACTAGCAAACAGAATCCAACAACACATTAAAAGGATCATACACCACGATCAAGTGGGATTTATCCCAGGGATGCAAGGATTCTTCAATATACGCAAATCAATCAATGTGATACACCATATTAACAAATTGAAGAAGAAAAACCATATGATCATCTCAATAGATGCAGAAAAAGCTTTTGACAAAATTCAACACCCATTTCTGATAAAAACTCTCCAGAAAGTGGGCATAGAGGGAACCTACCTCAACATAATAAAGGCCATATATGACAAACCCACAGCAAACATCATTCTCAATGGTGAAAAACTGAAAGCATTTCCTCTAAGATCAGGAACGAGACAAGGATGTCCGCTCTCACCACTATTATTCAACATAGTTCTGGAAGTCCTAGCCACGGCAATCAGAGAAGAAAAAGAAATAAAAGGAATACAAATTGGAAAAGAGGAAGTAAAACTGTCACTGTTTGCGGATGACATGATACTATACATACAGAATCCTAAAACTGCCACCAGAAAACTGCTAGAGCTAATTAATGAATATGGTAAAGTTGCAGGATACAAAATTAATGCACAGAAATCTCTTGCATTCCTATACACTAATGATGAAAAATCTGAAAGAGAAATTATGGAAACACTCCCATTTACCATTGCAACAAAAAGAATAAAATACCTAGGAATAAACCTACCTAGGGAGACAAAAGACCTGTATGCAGAAAACTATAAGACACTGATGAAAGAAATTAAAGATGATACCAACAGATGGAGAGATATACCATGTTCTTGGATTGGAAGAATCAACATTGTGAAAATGAGTATACTACCCAAAGCAATCTACAGATTCAATGCAATCCCTATCAAATTACCAATGGCATTTTTTACGGAGCTAGAACAAATCATCTTAAAATTTGTATGGAGACACAAAAGACCCCGAATAGCCAAAGCAGTCTTGAGGCAAAAAAATGGAGCTGGAGGAATCAGACTCCCTGACTTCAGACTATACTACAAAGCTACAGTAATCAAGACAATATGGTACTGGCACAAAAACAGAAACATAGATCAATGGAACAAGATAGAAAGCCCAGAGATTAACGCACGCACTTATGGTCAACTAATCTATGACAAAGGAGGCAAAGATATACAATGGAGAAAAGACAGTCTCTTCAATAAGTGGTGCTGGGAAAACTGGACAGCTACATGTAAAAGAATGAAATTAGAATACTCCCTAACACCATACACAAAAATAAACTCAAAATGGATTAGAGACCTAAATATAAGACTGGACACTATAAAACTCTTAGAGGAAAACATAGGAAGAACACTCTTTGACATAAATCACAGCAAGATCTTTTTTGATCCACCTCCTAGAGTAATGGAAATAAAAACAAAAATAAACAAGTGGGACCTAATGAAACTTCAAAGCTTTTGCACAGCAAAGGAAACCATAAACAAGACGAAAAGACAACCCTCAGAATGGGAGAAAATATTTGCAAATGAATCAACGGACAAAGGATTAATCTCCAAAATATATAAACAGCTCATTCAGCTCAATATCAAAGAAACAAACACCCCAATCCAAAAATGGGCAGAAGACCTAAATAGACATTTCTCCAAAGAAGACATACAGACGGCCACGAAGCACATGAAAAGCTGCTCAACATCACTAATTATTAGAGAAATGCAAATCAAAACTACAATGAGGTATCACCTCACTCCTGTTAGAATGGGGATCATCAGAAAATCTACAAACAACAAATGCTGGAGAGGGTGTGGAGAAAAGGGAACCCTCTTGCACTGTTGGTGGGAATGTAAATTGATACAGCCACTCTGGAGAACAATATGGAGGTTCCTTAAAAAACTAAAAATAGAATTACCATATGACCCAGCAATCCCACTACTGGGCATATACCCAGAGAAAACCGTAATTCAAAAAGACACATGCACCCGAATGTTCATTGCAGCACTATTTACAATAGCCAGGTCATGGAAGCAACCTAAATGCCCATCAACAGACGAATGGATAAAGAAGATGTGGTACATATATACAATGGAATATTACTCAGCCATAAAAAGGAACGAAATTGAGTCATTTGTTGAGACGTGGATGGATCTAGAGACTGTCATACAGAGTGAAGTAAGTCAGAAAGAGAAAAACAAATATCATATATTAATGCATGTATGTGGAACCTAGAAAAATGATACAGATGAGCCAGTTTGCAGGGCAGAAGTTGAGACACAGATGTAGAGAATGGACATATGGACACCAAGGGGGGAAAACTGCGGTGAGGTGGGGATGGTGGTGTGCTGAATTGGGCGATTGGGATTGGCATGTATACACTGATATGTATAAAATTGATGCCTAATAAGTACCTGCAGTATAAAAAAACAAACAAAACAACTAATACTAAACTTTCATTGGGTTATTTGTATGGAAATATGTTAATATAAATGTTTCAGACATTACATGAAATTCCTAAAAATCTTATATTTGTATTTGTATGGAAATATGTATGGAAATATGTTAATATAAAAGTTTCAGACATTACATGAAATTTCTAAAAATCTTATATTTGTATTTGTATGGAAATATGTATGGAAATATGTTAATATAAATGTTTCAGACATTACATGAAATTTCTAAAAATCTTATATGTTCTGGTATAATGTTATAAGTCATAATCCTAGTTATTACTTTAAAAAAAAAAAAAAAAAAAAAAAAAAGTCCATACTTAAAAATTAAATATTTTTCCCTTTAGTAGTTTGTTGTTATTACTTTTCAATGCCACTTTTAATTATTCCAACTTTTGTTTTAAAAAATATTTCTCATTAAGTTAGGGTTATGTCCACTTTGATAAGCAAACCACAAAGGTACAGGTTTTTTTTTTCCAGAGAGGTTTTGGGTTTTGAGGAGACTAATCATGAAATATGCATGGCAGCCGAGGTTTCAAAGCAGTGCCCAATCTGTATGCAAAATCCCAGGCTGAAAATCATAACTGTCTAAATCAGATACAAAGTAATTCAGAAAAAAAAAAAAAAAAAAAAAGGACATTGCAACCACAGAGATCTCTTCCAGGTAGCCTTCTGGGGCCCATAAATTAACTCTGAAAATGTGCTCTCGGCCACAGCTTGGCACACTGGGTCAAAGAGTCTGAGCATTCCTTTTACCAAATGTGCAAAAATACAGCCCAGTTTTTTAAGTGAGAGAAGGGAAGAAAAAGAATGTATTGCTTTGAGATGCGTTTTGGTTCAGTTATAATTCAAAACCAGCCTCAATAGTTACTCTTTTGTTAGCATAGCTTGTAGCTCAATCTTCAAATCCTCATTTTTTTGGACAAAAGTCACAAAAATGGCCATCACTTACTGCAGACACTTACAGCAATTCATGTCCCTGTGGAGGGTGTCTGCCTAGCTTTAAACTCTGCAGCAAATTACCTTCCTTTAAGTTTAATGATTGCTAAGTTTCTTAGCTTGAAAATAGAAACGTCTTCTTGATGTCAGTAAAGCTTGCACTACATTTTGGCAGCATCAATCACAGAAGTTCCTTGGGAACCCTCTGGGGCGGGCCTTCTTAACCTCAAGAAACTTAACAACTACATCTGGCGGGTGGGTTCCACATCCAACCAACGGAATCCGAACTTCTATGTGATTGGCCGAGTCGTGTTTCAAAAACGCCTGTTTCTGTGATACTGTGAGGTTGGAAAATGGCTGCTCTGGCGAGTGATTTGTTAAATTAAGGTTGGAGACAGGCCACATTTTGCTGAGAAAGTTAAAGCAAATGAATAAAATTGCGAGAACATAGGCCAACTTTACGTTTATCGCTTGTTTAAATCCTTCAGATGTTCTCTTTTCTCTTCCTTTTGAAAGAGCCTTCTGGGGACTTTACGGCCCCCTGGGCCTTCGCTCCTGGAACCACGTACCGTGCACGCCGAGGGCTCCCCTTACCCCCGCATCCTCTGCCGACCCCCTCCAGTTCATCAGTCTGCCCGTCTGCCTGCACCCTCGCCCCTTCCCAGACGCGGCTGTTCTCACCTCACTCTCAGGTCAGATCCAGCCCTGCCACCCGCTCCAGGCCCTCTGCCCCTCCCTGAGGGCCGCGTCCCCCCTGCGCTGACTCTCGGGCAGTGTGTGCTCGCCTTACGTTGGCCGAATCCATGGCTCATTTTGCAAGGGAACTGTAAACTCTGCAAGAATAACCATCTCCTTCCTCTGAATTCCTAGCAAGACTGTGTCCTTTCTACCCATTTAACTGGTCAAGAGGCATCTGATCAATAAGGAGACAATGAGAAGATTATTCACAGCAGACCCTGATTAAGTCCCACGTCACTGCAAGTGCTGACTTGCTCCCCGACTAATTTCTAAGCTCCCTGAAAGCACGGAATACAGTTTGCGTTCTGGCGCAGTCCTTTACACTAAGTGCTTAATAAAAACATTTGGACTTAACAGAAACAAATCCTCTTCCCCACGTCTGAGTTCTTTGATTTATCTTCTAACGGAGCAAATGCTTTCATTCCTCTGTGAGTAAAGGCAGGTTGCACAGACCCACGGAGAGCATGCTTCCCCTTTCTGTGCCCTCAGGTCCTGGGAATTGTGTTAAGTGACCCTCCTTTATCAGGGGTTAGCGCCTCCCAAATCCCACCGGGAATCAGATTTCTCTTTAGAGACTGTTCAAATAAAGGCACAGATCCTAGGCCCCATGGCAGCCTGAGTCACAGTCTCCGTGTTGCAACCCTAAATGAGCATTTATTAAGATCCAGGCTTTGGGATCATCCCTGAAGATAGAAAATTGGGCAATTATGGACGGTCCTTCCTCTGAAGAGCTTAGAGGCAAATGGGGAACGAGGTGTTTTCATACAAATAAACAGGTCAGTACAATTCCCTGTGTTTCTTGAGGGGCACCCAACCCAGCTTGGGGAGATGGGGAAGCTGATGGTCTCGGAAGGCTCCCTGGAGGAGGTGAGGTCTAAGTTGAATCCAGCCTAGCCAGGGAACATCAAAGAGGAAAGACTGTTTGGGGAAGAAAGGGTGAAATATTCGCAGGTGCAGCAGTAAAGGAGAGCATGGAAGATCCTGAGAAAAGAAAAATAAAAACAACTTAAGATGAACAGAGCACAGATTACCAGGAGTGCCTGGGAGAGCGGAAGCTGAACAGGGAGGTAGATGTGGGTCCGAGGGGCCAGGTGAACCGTGCCCTATGATTTAGGTTTTACGCTGATAACAATATGAACCTTTACCAGGCTTCCAAGCCAAGAAGAGATGTGCTGGGATTAGAATTTTAGAAATATTGCTCTGGCTACCTAAGGGAGAGAAGGTTAAAATCTACGTGCCTACTTGTAGGCAGAGAAATCTCTGAGGAAAAATTCCAGGTGCTTAATGCAAGAGCTGATGGTGTCTTAGAAGGGCTTTTCGGCACAGAGGTCCGGTCAAGCACCAAGAGGGGATGGAGTTGCCCTGTGACGGTGAACATCGTTGTGGAGGGATGAGGACCTCGGGGAGGGCTGGCAGGGGCACAGCTGCTCTCAGGGAACGGGTAGAGGGAAAAAAAACTCGCGAGGGGACCTGAGAAAGTGACCCCAAAAAGGCAGATGGGAAATGAGCTGAAATCAGTGTCCCAGGACGGCAAATGGGCATTTGGACGATGCCATTAACGTGGGTGTAAACAATCAACAAATCCGGGCACATAGCTTTATTTTCTTTCAGTCACACGTGTTTACTATCATAAATAGAGTTTTTTTTCAATTATTTGCTTTATTTATTTATTTTTTCTTTTTAATTTTATTTATTTATTTATTTATCCATTTATGGCTGTGTTGGGTCTTCGTTTCTGTGCGAGGGCTTTCTCTAGTTGCGGCAAGCGGGGGCCACTCTTCATTGCGGTGCGCGGGCCTCTCACTATTGTGGCCTCTCTTGTTGTGGAGCACAGGCTCCAGACGCACAGGCTCAGTAGGTGTGGCTCACAGGCCTAGTTGCTCCGCGGCATGTGGGATCTTCCCAGACCAGGGCTCAAACCCGTGTCCCCTGAATTGACAGGCAGATTCTCAACCACTGCGCCACCAGGGAAGCCCATAAATAGAGTTTTGAAAATGTGATTTTCAGTTTTCAAAGAGGGAAGTTACTCTCCATCAGCGGGCGTGGACTGAGCGCCCCCCGCATCCTCGTGTGGGTGGTGCTGGTCTTTGCAGATGCTGAGGGTCTGTTCCCTGCCTTCAGGGAAACTTCAGTGAGTGGCTGGGAGCTTGCAGGGTCCCCAGGGCTCAAAAGAACACAGTCGACAAAGAGGAGGTGACATATTCTCAAAAGTCAGCTCCACGACTGTGTAGCTTAAATGAGGTGGAGTCGCACGGCTGGGAAGTGCCGGGGGGAGGCCGAGGGGAGAAGCCGGCACCAGGGGGAGTGAGGGCTCGTGCCTGTGCCTGACGGCTGCGTGGAGGAAGCGGACGCAGTGGCGCCGACCCTCTGAATTACAGGTGGGCGCCAGAATGGATCAGAAACATAACCCTCTCCCATGAGAAAACGTGGGCATAGGTTCTTTCCTGATGCTTGTTATTAACTTTGTACAAAGGCAAACTGAGGCACGGTGAACTTTGAAAAGTCTGAGCAGACAAGGATTCACCAGAACGAGCGCGGACGGGGCGCTGGTAGTGCGGAGAGGGCTGGGCAGAGGTTTGTGGAGCGAAAACACAGAAGCGAAGCAAAGCAAGGGAATTGTGGAAGTTTTCCATTGGCTCTAGACTAAGCTGGTGCTTCTCTGGGAAAGTCCAGCCGGCTTCTCTGCCTTGTGAACCCAGGAAAGAGCCCGAGGGCCATTCAGCAGGTGGTTTATTAAGTGACAGGTCGCATCTGAAAGACACCACGCGTTAGTGAGGCCAAGAAACCCAGACTCTGGCAGCCTGGGGAGAGATGTGGGTCCTCCAAGTCACAGCAATAAAATGCCAGCTGAAAAGTCAGTGAAAAATAACAGCGATGTTCCCAACAAACATGGGAACAAAAGGGGGGGAGAAATCTGGCCTCCCCCGACACACGGATCAAGTGTTTGTAAGAGACGCCGGCTTTTTTTCAGCATCATTACAGATGAGGTGATCTGGGAAGCAGGGGCAGGGAGGTGAGAAGTGATCACGGCCACAGAGCCTGAAGTTAGGCCGCGCTGGACCAGGCGGTGTGGGGCTGGGGATCAGACCGCAAGCCCGTCGACAAGTCAGCATGAGAGCCAGTGGCGCAGGATGAACAGGCCGACCTGGGAACGCAAACACTGCCTGAGCCCATTCATCCATCGGTGATTTAAATGCAGTTACAGGAGCTCTCATTAACGTAATACCAGCAACAAACCGGAGGAAACGAGAGGCCACCTCCAAAGGGCAGGAAGAAACAGACATCGCTTCTGCCTGAAGCAGCGAGCGCCCAAGACGGGAGGGGCCCAAACGCTGACCCTCCTGATTACGTCACCAGATAGTTCCCTTTCTCTGGGTGGTCTTATAAGACCGCTTGAAGGCAACAGGCACTCTCTGCTGCTGCTTAAAGAGAGCGAAGATACACAGATGGTGAGGGGACCACACGGGGCAGAGGGCAGGCTGGCGTCATCTTGCTGTCCCTCCTCCGCGGTCCTTGCTCCCGTGAGGGGCACCTGTCTGACTACCAGGCAACTGCCTTTTCAGATTTTAAAGTTCAAGAGTGGAAGATACATCCATCGGGTTTGATAAATAAAGGCAAAATTGGCCTCCTCCTTCACTGTGATAAACTTTTGCACGGTATGAAATGATGAAGTGTTTGCCAACACATATTTGCTGGAGAAAAGCACCCTTCTTATCTTCTCCAAAGCGCCCTGGCTAATGTCTTCCCATCCTAGAACGACGTCAGGACGGAAGCTTCGAGTAGGTGCTAATGATCTTCAGCATCTCCCTGCAGCTCCTGGTGACTCTCATTGGACAAAGAGGAGACACAGAGCTGGTGACAGCAGGTGAACGAAGGAACAAGGACACTTGGAGGAGTCGCCAGGGAGCTGCCCGCGGTCCTAGATCCGCGTTGAAGCCGAGGCTCCGGAGACGGATTGACCACTCTGCTGTTTCTGCTGCTGGGAAGGCCGCTGTGCGTCCTCGGGTTCTGGGTCTCGGCCCAGCTTAAAGCCAGGGGCCCACACTCCACGGAGCCTCCCCACTCCACCCAGTGGCTTAGAGGTGCACAGGCTGCGTAGGTTTGAGTGCCTGGTCTGCCCCGTGGCACCGTGGGTGAGAGCGTGCACTTTGCTTTTCAAGGTGATTCCCGTTCAAGCCCGGTCTCCATCGTGTGAGAAATACATAGTGGATGGGCAGGTCGGACTCACTCTCCTGTTCTGATGTTTCCACAGGTGGGCCGAGGCGGGTGCTGGTCCCATGTGACTTCCCTTTCCTGGGGGAGAGGGAGAGACGGACAGACAGAGGCAGAGAGACAAAGAAGGACAGAGAGAAGGAGGGAGAGAGAGACAGAGAGGGAATAGACAGAGACAAAGAGAGACAGACAGGAGGATGGGGAGCAGGAGAGACAGAAACAGAGAGAGACAGAGAGACAGTGAGAGGGAGGGAGGGAGCAGGAGGGGGCAGGACGGAGGGAGCCTGTAGCTGTGAAACCTCTGGGACGTGGAAACCTTGCTAAACATTGCATGTGAGCACAGGAGCAATTCCACCGGCAAGGAAACTAGACTAGATCACCCCAAAATATGCTTCTCTGACATAAAATGTATTTTGAGCTAAAGGCACTTAAACAGCAGATGCAAGAAAAACGCTCAACCCTCCCTTTTTCTTCCTGGAAGCAGAGATAAGCCCATAGGGAGGCTGTCTGCCCTCTTCCAGAAGGAAAGGCACATTCCCGGCGTCCAGGACAGGAGTTGAGACGGCGGGGACCCAGGGCACTGACCCTGTTGAAAGAGCCCACCTTCCTCTGCCCCCAGCCCCGCAGCCGCTCCCTGATGCCTCTCCTCGTCACCCCGACATAAAGCCCCAAACTGCTGCCCATTAGGGCTGCAGCTTTCAGCTTCTGTGAAACCAAGACAGGCTTCCGTGTGTCGTGAGATCCGGCAGCTCTCTTGACGGGCTCAGCTCACTCATGGTCATCCCCCCTTGCTTTCCTTGTCCTTCTGACCATGATGTTGTTTAAAGAAGCTGTTTCCCCCTTGGCTGCTCTCTTCCACTCACCCTGGAGTCCAGATTCTTCGTGCTCTGTGAGTGAGCAGTATTCTCAGCGTTGGTTTGATGGCATCTTACACCCCTTCTCTTTCCCCGAAGCGAGTTCCACCTGCTCTGCCCCGGGATGGAGGCCCGAGCACCTCACCATGATTCAGCCAGGCAGATGCCACCGTGGACCTCAGTTCTTTCAAAAATTCACAGCCTGTAGATGAAATTTTACAGCCATGCTGTAAAGAAATGCCTGGGGTTTGTGAAAAGCCAGCTGAGAACTCACTGCCTCAGAGAGCTTATGGAGGGGCCAGGTGTGGGAGGTTTTAGTGAACCTTATCTGGGTCCAAGGGCAGTGTGACCTCTGGTGAATTTTCCAGCTTCCCTAGGCCTCCGAAAAGGATAGCTCAGGTGATGTACATGAAACTGAGTATCAGGCAGCTCATAATTATTAAAAAGAGATTTTGCACCTATTTATTTTTACTTTGTTGTCCGCTCTCTGGCTAATGGCAAATACCTAGAGGTCCACGTTAATATGTAGGATCATCTGGATAAACCTAACGGGTTAATACATTTTCACATTCGACGATTTTCCTCCTGGAGTGGGAGTTGGGGGCAGGGGGATGCCAGGATCCTAAACGCAAACAGCTATTGTCATAATTTACAACTGACATTTTATCTGTATTAGAAGTTTTTACCCACCGTTCGGGGAAACTTTAGGGAAAAAATAAAGGGAATGAATTACGAAGGGCAGCTAACTAATACCAAGGATAATGGCTATCTTTGTGGAAATTAAATGCCTGTTTCTAAGTGCGATGCACACCCACAGTGCTTACTTATGTCCTGAAAACTGTGCACAGAAAGTGTCCTCGGCTGTGACGGCCCGTGTGCAGCCGTACTCCCAGGCTGCTGAGCCCAGAACCCTGGGCACATCTGTCTTCACTGCGCTGACACTCACACCGGGGCCTTGGAGTTCTTGAACCACTTTCACTGAGATTACAAACTCAATTATCTTGTGATTTTCATCCAAAATAACCTATTTGGTTAACAAGGGAGAAATTGATTTCACAACAGAGTTGGTCAGGACCATTTGAAAACCCAGCACAGTGAGGGAACTGTAGGGAAACATTACCCCGCTGGCACTGGGCCCAGGACGGGCTTAATAAACATTATTTGATGCGGGTGCTGATAAGAGAAAACTTCATAAGGCATAGAATACGGTATCAAGCCAGCGCCATGGTCTGACTTCCTGATGGATCTCCATTATCTTCTGTTTTCCTGGAAACTTTGAACTGAGCTGAGGGGTTTGGGGCAGAAACAGTAATAACAGATCCGGAGACGGAGCCTGTCACGTGGTATGCTGCAGAATTTGGCAAAAAAAGGTCATAAACGTGTATTTTATTCCTGAGCTTGTGTTTGGAATCCCCTGCGACCCTGGGAGCCCCGACAGACGATGCTCTGCCGCAGACAGTCCCTGAGGGCAGCTCCCGGCCACGTGGGTTCTCCGCAGCCAGACTCCAGGGCCCAGACCGTGCACGCTGCAGACGATGCAGCTGAACAAGGCACAGCCCGTTAATCCAGGCGAGTTCTGTGCAGCAAGCCTGGCTTCCTGCTGGACATTCGCAAATACAAAGGCCTGAGGTACGATCACGCCCCTTGAAAACGTTGCAGCAATAGAGTACGAAGTCAAGTCACTTGTTTAATTATGAAGCGCTTTTCCTGTGAAGGTCTATCTGAGAGAGAGAGAGAGTGTGTGTGCGTGGGTGTGTGTGTGGTGTGTGAATCCATTGAAACCCCCCCTTTGTATCCCGTGGTCACTGATAACCGTGCACGGCCACCCTGCTCTGTCCCTGTAGAAAGAGCAGCCGTCACAGGGGGATACACGCAGACCATCGGGGGTGGGGGAGGAGGGGATTCGCCAACAGGAGGGGCTGCAGGCCCATCTGCAGCCAGCTGACGTGCTGGTTGGTGTCATAAAAGGAAAAAGGAGGATCAGGAATCTCAGACTAACCAACATGCCTTTGGCCACAGGAGGAGAGGGGAGGAACTGCCTGAAGGCTGAACAATGGAAACACATGTGGCGGCGTTTTTTTCCGTAGGATTTAGTTTAGCGGAAAATACACTTAAAACAAACTTTCACTGAGTAGGTCTCAGGCTCTGTGTTAAGTGTTTCCCCCATCAAATTGCTCTGAATCCCCGTTAAGAGGCTCCGAGGGAGAATTCAGTGTGACCATTTCACGGTGGCCCAGAAAGGTCAGGTCCGAGGTCGCACAGCCAGTTCTAGACAGGCGTGCAGTTTCTTCCTGCTGTTTCACCTGGAACGTTTAGAAACACCAGTTATTTGCCAACAGCAATACTGAAAGCAGAAAAATATTTTAAGGCAACAGGTAAATATTTTATCATGGTTAAAAAAGGAGTCCGGGGGTCAGGGCGGCCTGGTTTGAATATTAGGAGCGGCTGATCCGTGGGCGCGGATCGTGGTGGCACCGGTATCTCTATGAGCCCAGAACAGGGGCAGCGAGGCCTGGGGCGATGCCTGCAGCAGTACTCACCAAAGAAAACGGCCTGCCCTTCACGCAAGGTTTCCAGTTCTAGGAACCATCCCAAGAAAGCCCCATGGCACAATCAAAGAGGGGGTATCCTCATCACTGCACTGCTTCTAACAGCAAAAAAACAAAAGACAAATACTACGTTGTTTTAAAAATAAACAAAACTCGTCTGGAGCACCATGAAGATTCTCAAACGAGACAAAAGGCTGTTTGGCAGATAAAACAAGGATCACGTGGTCGTAAAGCTGTGGGTGAAGCAGGCCCCTCGTCACGTGCGGCTGTGACCTGGGATCCTTCAGGGGACCCGGGAAGCTCAGCCCCTGGGCTTCAGCCTTGAGTTTGGCCTCCTGTGAAGGCCGTGCATGCACATCACAGAGAATTCGGACTCATTTCTCAGGTCGCATCCAGGCCGCCTGGATTATTGCAACGACACAAAACGCATCTCCTCTGTTCTCCCTGACAGAGCGTTCCTGCAGTGAAGCCAGCCAAGCAGCAGGTGTTACGACTGCAAAACGGCAAGAGCAGGTCTCCGGCCGCCAGTTTGCTCGCGGGAGTCCCGGACGGGCCAGTCCGGCTGCAGCAGGCCAGCTAGCTCGCTGTCTTCCCGGTGTGGGAAACGTGCAAAAGCGTTCTGCTAGTCATAAGAGGATCTGTGTCCCACCCATCTGTCTGTCTGTCTGTCTGTCATCTCTCTCCACGTCTAGATCTACATATAGAAGAATAGGCAGATTTTAAGTCCTAGAAATAGTATCTCTCTTCTTTTGGTGCGTAAGTGAAGGGTGCTTTTAGAAAAATGAATCACAGTATTTTGTTTCGCATCCCTAGTTTGATTGTAATTTTTTTATCCAGTCTGTTGAGTTTCAAAAGGGACAGAAGTGTCATGACTGATGAAAACCAGAGGAGCTACATTATTTCACAAGGAAAATACAGTAGCGGAGGTTTTACCCAAAGCAACTTTTAAAAAGTGATTGCTCATCTATAGTTTTGTTTATAATCAAAAAAGTGAGTGTTTAATCACGTCCTTTCCTTCAGTGGATAAACTGACATTCACATGTGCTTACAGAATGTGGACATAGAATGTTCAGGATGCCTAGTCTTGGAAAGCAGACTTTTATTCTTCTGATTATTTGCACTCGACAGACAAGATTTATCTTAGGATGGCACAGAAATCCTGGCCGATGTGAGAAAAAACTCACGGACTCTAAAGGTGGCGTAGAGCAGTAAACCCCGTGGGCACGGCGATGGGCGTCACACAAGCACTGGGGACACACCTGGTAACAAATGGTCCCTCATCCACCAGCTCAGAGTCTCAGGGCAGAGGCTCTCAGACTTCCAGATGCGGACACGAGAACTCAGCCTGCGCCTCTGACTCAGAGCTGCTCCTCTTGCCAAAACACCCTGCTTGTCCCAAAGGGATTCCCTTCTGCACCATCCTCGAAGCCTCAGTCTCCCCAGAGGCCCTGCCAGCACGGTCACGGCAGCACCTGTAGACTCAGCATGCGCCTTGTGGGTGACGTACACATGGGAGGGGACCCAGGGGCAGGCTGAGTGCTTCCTTGAGCAGCGTCTCCTCCCTGCGCCGGGTCCCCTAACCACAGAGATGGGCTTGTCTGTGAGGCCCGCAGCATCCCCTGGGAATCCACACTGCAGGGGAGACTCCAACCCCAGGAGGGCCTCCACCGCACACCTGGACAGCTGTGAGGGGCGGCTCCTCCCAGACGCTGGGCCTGTCCAGGACCCGTCATCCCTCACCCCCTTCCTTCCTCGGGCCACTCCCGGCCTCCGGTCCCCCCTTCTCTCTCCTCGTGCTCAGGCGTCCCCCATAGAATAGTTTGGGGCTGTTCAAGGCAGGCTGTGCCCCCAGAATATCGCAACCTTGGCCCTGATGGAGGACAGAAAAAGGTGGGAGGAGAGACAGGCTCCCGGAACCCAAGGAACAGACACCAGAGAGGATACGGCTGCACTGCCTACGACACACCAAGTAAACGTGGGTCTAAAGACACGCGCGACAGCCCAAGGAAACCACATGGGAAGCTTGGGATATGATTCGGGTCTTCAAGATGAACCAAGATGCAGCTGGATTGGGAAGGGGCGAGAGGTCCCCGGGGGCAAGGACAGAGGGGTGGGAATGAGCGTGGGGTCTGAGGGGCTGCCTTGCCAAGCTGAGAGGTTGCTCAGAGGAGGGTCCATGGCGAGCCCGGGGCAGGTGTGGACGGCGCCCTGCCACACGCGTTCCTCAGGAGGCCAGGCCCCCAGGGGACAGCGCAGGCTCACGGGTGGAACGTCTGCCCGTACCTCCTGGGAATCTCATTTTAACTCAATCGACAAGAGTGAGATTCGTTCCTGGGGAGGGAGGGACTCTGGGGTGTGCCCAGGAGTGAGCCAGAAGAGAAGCCACGCCACCCTGTTAGAGCTCAGAAATAAACAGCGGGATTTGGAAGATCAGGGCAGAGAGGAAGGAAGAGGGGTAGGGGGACAGGGAGCCGGTGGCACCGCCGAAGCCACGGACTCTCGCATCACACGGTCTGCAGAAGACACTGAGTCCCACCCTCACCTTCTCCCCACGGCGGCCCCGCCGAGCTGTCCGGAGACCCATCACTCCGTCCGCCCTGGTCTGAGCTCTGCGAGGTCGGCTCTGGCCGCGGACACAGCTTCCATCTCTGGGCCTCTGTCCCTGCCGCTTCTCACCTACCTTTCATGACCCAGCTGAGCACACAGACCTTGCCGGCCGCCCGGCCCCTCTCCCTGCTGAGCCCGCCTTCCCTCCGTCCCTCGGGGGCCCTCAGTCTCCCTGCTTCCTAGCCCCTTGGGCGTGCCCGTCTTTTACAGGCATCTCGGTGTGTTATGACCATGGGTCTGTCACACATTAAGCTCACGAGTTGGCTCGTAGAGGTTAATCCCGTGCACAGTTCCCCCGCGGCCCCTGTACTCCCTCCCTGACAGCACAATTCAGATCTCGCTCTGCTTGCCCAGGACAGATCTTTGGGTGTGAACAAGGCTACTGTGGCCCCGGTCCTACGCTAAAAACATCAAAGTCCTCCAAGAAGCCCTATTTGAGAGAATTCCAAGTTTTCTCATCACTTGTGCTGTCTTCCTGTGTAGGTGGTCCAGTTTTCCAGGGTCACAGGAACGGGCTGGTGACAGAGGCCTTGTGTGCTGCGTGCGGGTCTGTGGCGTCAGCCCAAGATTAACTCAATACAGTCTGCTCAGAAGTTCGTTCTGCCCAGAACTTCACTGCACTGTCTCCTGGTAGATCCTGTAGCACTTCTTGCATATTGAAAAACAGTTATGAAGAAAATCAGTCAGGATTTAAATTTGAGAGAAAAGAAATGGCATCCTTGATGCTAAGAAATGAGTCCTGACAATATGTTTCAACCCTCATCTCTTTTTTCGGAGTCCTCTGTCCTCGGCAGAGGACATCATCTTCATCATCTCAGCAGGTATATCTAGTGAATTCCAGCAAATATTGTGCACCTCACAAGATGCCAACTGTAGGACAGATCTATTTGGGAAATCACTTAGAGCTCCTTAGAGACACAGAAAGATGTTAAGGCATGAGTTAATCGAAACTGAAATCCTACAGTCTTCACTAAATAATATTAATCCCAAGTAAAAGAAGAAAAATCATAAAATATGTTTCCGTTGAATTGCAGACAAATAAAATTATGAGGATGTCTCATGAGAAAACAAAAACATGTTATACTTTGTTATTAATATATAAGAGTAACTTTGTTTTTAATATGTAAGAAATTAAAAACATGAGAATTAACAAGATACTAGGAGTAATTAAGAACTGTAATAGTTGAAAGACAACATTGTAAAGCAATTATACTCCAATAAAAAAATACAATTAAAAAAAGAATTGTAATAGTTGTAAGTAAGATACTGATGTATAAAAAGAAGAAAAATGCCTCACAAATATAATATTTAAAATGCGAAAGCATTTTAACACTTAAAAACACTGTCAACAGAAAGAAAATATTTTCATATAGATATAAGTAATATCAATAATAAGGTTTAAAAGCTGAAGTAGAGAACTTCCCTGGTGGCGCAATGGTTGAGAATCCGCCTGCCAATGCAGGGGACACGGGGTTCGAGCCCTGGTCCGGGAAGATCCCACATGCCGCGGAGCCACTAAGCCCGTGTGCCACAACTACTGAGCCTGTGCTCTAGAGCCTGTGGGCCACAACTACTGAAGCCCGCGTGCCTAGAGCCTGTGCTCTGCAACAAGAGAGGCCACTGCAATGAGAAGCCCGAGCACTGCAAAGAAGAGTAGCCCCCGCTCGCCGCAACTAGAGAAAGCCTGTGTACAGCAATGAAGACCCAGTGCAGCCAAAAATAAATAAATTATTTAAAAAAAAAAAAAAGTTGAAGCAGAGTGGAAAGTCCACTAAGAAATGAGAGGGTGTGGAATTAGCCCTAGGACACCAGGGTTGTGTGTATGGCCCCATCTAAACGCATGGGACGGCCCTGCCACATGTGAGCTGGTGGCCCCCGGCCCACCTTCCTCTGTCACAGCCCAGCAGCCAGCGGCCCTGAGTCCCTGGGCACCTGCGGAGAAAGTGAGCCCAGGTGCGCTGCCGTCCTGCAGCATCCACCCCATTTCTGAAGGAGTCTCTCAGACGGTCTGGACCTGGGCAGAGGCCAGCCGTTCCCCTGGGTGCCGGAGGTCAGCTGCTCTGTCCCCTGCCCTCTTCTGCAGAAGGAGAGGCTCAGGCAGCCGGTGGGCAGAGGGAATTATCCCTGCCCAGCGCCAGCGCCCAAGGGACCCATTTGCCCGGGTTCCTTCAGGAGCCCCCCGCCTGCCTACAGCTCCAATTCAATGCCTCTGGCTTCCTGGCCCCGGGGCTCCACAGTCGGCCATGAGGCCCTCGCACAGCACAGCTTACAGTTCTGGAACAGATCACAGCTGCCCTGCGTTTTCTTTCCTCCCCCTCCCATGAGCCCGGATGCAGGGCTGCACGCACGGGGCAGCAAAACCCCAGCATATCACACACTCCTGTTCGCGCCCTGACGACAAAATGGCCCACTTCTCTGAGCAGCCCAGAGATAGTTCTTAAAATATACTCGACCTTGCAGATTCCTGCTGGAGATGGAAAGTGCAAGAACTAAGTCTCCATGCCTTAGGAGACTTAGGAGGACCTTGGAACCAGCTGAGAAGGAAAACCACAGAGAGACTAAGAGGATGTGAGCGTCTCTGGTAGCGGAGTCCAAGGTCTCACCTTTGGGAAAAAACAGCGTCTGATTTTTCATTCCGAGAAAGGGCAACTGGGGTGAAAATGATTTTCTAAGTCCAGAGCACAAACACACATAATCAAGGGCTTGATTTTTGGAGATTTCTTCATCATGTTTAATTAAACTCTCCATAGCTTGATAGGAAATTTCCAATTAAGTCCTCATAATATACAAGGGCAGTTGACTTGGCCGACTCCGAGGTCAGTGGTGGGTCGGAGGCCACAGTGGCTGGGTGGGGAGCAGTCCCACAGGCACCCCCTCCTCGCTCCCTCCTGGTCCACACTTTCTGGCCCTGCTCCGTGTCCCACACTGAAAGGGGTTGGTGGTCATGGGCAGGGCGCCAGGCTGAAGTCAGGCCCTTATTCCTGGAAGAGCTGGCGTTTCTGGCAGAGACTCCAGTAGGTCCCTTCTTCCGCCCTCTGTTCCTCGGTCTCCCCATCTGTGAAACGGGTATAACAAGGCTTCGCTGCTCACCTACAGGTTTTATTTTTTTAAATCAATTGAGGCAAAGTAGGAAAAAGGGCTTTCAAGTCTCTACAAATTTAAGCCAATCCAAGATATGAATCAAGCAAGAAATTCCTGATTGTGTTCTTGAATCCCAGCTGCAAAAGATGAGACAGAAGATGACGCAGCCACTACATTTTCCTTCTATCTGGGGCTCTTTCAGGGCGTGATATAAGGCTTGATATTCAGGTCGTGTCTGCAGGGGCTTCTGGGCTGGCAATTTGGACTAAAGTGAGAATCCATCAGAACTCTTATCAAAAGATTGTTTTTTGTTGTTGTTGTTTTACTAGAAGAAAGAACTAGAATATTTAATGCCTGTGAAAAAGAAAGAAGAAACTGACAGCTCCGAGCTTTGTCTCCATGGGCAAGATGTAGGACTGGGATATCGTCATCTGAAATAAACTTCTAGTGTGTTTTGAGGTGTTAATCTGGAAAGTCAGGAGCAAGCCCATGGGGTGAGCCCAGGACGGAATCATCACCCAAGGGATAGGACAGGACAGGGCGACCACAACCCCTGATGCTTCAGGCCACACCCCAGGGCAGGACGGGGATTGGTGCCCGCCTGTGTCCACTGGACGGGCTGGGGACGCCCAGACGGCTGGGAAAGCAGCGTTCCCCAGGGAGTCTGGGAGGGAGTCTTTGGAAGAGACCAGCTTGCATCAGTATCTGGTAAGGTTCCTTCCCAGGGAGATTACTCAACAGAGAAACAGAAGAGTGTTGGCGTTTCTCACTCACACACGCAGTGATCCGGGACTCACGCAAGGACTTTTGGAGAAAGCCTGTTTTCTGAAAACACTTTGTTGACACCTTCTATAGAATTAGAATTCAAGGCAGTGCCCGCGTCAAAATGTTCAGAGCCTGAGTGAGGGGCTTGGAACTGAACGTTGAGACGCTAGTGAAGCCTTTTACAAAATGCTGCATTTTCAGAAAACCTGATGGCAGAAAACAATAGTTTGTGGAAAATTAGGGGCATTCGTGAGTCTGAGTTAAGATTCAGAACAGGCAGATTCTGTGAAGAAGTTTTAGGAGCGCCTTTATCAATGTATCATTATACACATGCACACGTATATGTGCCAAGAGCTACATGGGTTACAAACCTGTATCCAATTATGCCTTAAGTAGCTCTTCAGAACGTACAGATTAAAATTTTGAGTGATAAGGAAGTGTCAGGTCATAATTTCATTAGCAGCATTTTTTCTTGGTGGCCCATGAAGCAGTGGTGCGTCTCCCAGTTAATAGCATTTAGATTTAAAGAAAAGATGTATGGCTTTTGGGGTAGAATCATTCCCACATTGAGAAAGTGTTATAATCTTATTAATCGTAGCCTAAATTACCTCTGTAGAATTTTAAGGAGGTTTCAGACTGTTTCTTCATTTCAATTAAAAAAATTGTGTCTATCTTTCATTTTCAAAGACTTGCTGGTAAAATTAAATTTGCGTGTGGACAGATTCAGGGAATGCATATTTTAAATGCCTTAAAGACATTACATCTTTAAATGTACTTTTTCAATGTATCCCACAAATGTATAACATAAAGCTAAGAAGACAGTTTATGCTCGATTAGTGTTTGGTGATTGACTGAATCAGGAATTCATTACAGGTTTTTGATTAAATATTTAGATACTAAATAATAAATCTGGCAAACTTGGTATAGGTAACAAAACCAAAATTTTCTTTTGTCTGTTTTTTTTTTTTTTTTTTTGTACATGAATGTTCATTGCAACATGATTCAGAATAGCCAAAAAGTGGAAACAACCCAAAGGTCCATCAACTGATGAATGATAAACAAAATGTGGTCTATCCACACAACAGAATATTATTCAGCCACAGAAAGGTATGACGCATATACAATATGGATGAACTTTGAGAACACAGTGTTAAGTGAAAGACGCCAGTCACAAAAGACCACATATTGTATGGTTCCATTTATATGACATGTCCAGACTAGACAGAGCCATAGAGAAAGAAGGCAATGATTTTAAATGTTTTAAAATTATAGTGATAGTTACACAACTGTAGATAAAACCATTGATTGTATACTTTAAAGAGGTGAATGCTGTAGTATGTGAATTATATCTCAATAAAGCTTTTTTAAAAAATGTCAGGGATCAGGAGAGCCCAGAGGTCAGTTGTTTAAGGCCAGGTGTCCATCATGGGTTGATTCTGCAGTCTGTCTTTAATCCACACACAATACAAGGCTGTTACTACAAAATGTTGAAGTCTTTCCTTTCCCTGGTAGAGACTTCTCTGTGCACAATTGGGAGGCCTCAATTTCCCTAAATAGGCTGATATTAGGGTATGTGCACGCATGCGCGTATGGCTTGTGAATTAAAGTGACTTGAAATAGCACCACCTGTGTAGCAGGCCCTGGCTGGACTCAGGTGTATGTGAGCGGGGAGAGGATGGAGGGTGTCCCAGTTATCTATGCTACATCTCAAATCACCCCAAGCATTATCATCTCTCATGGCTCTGGGGGGCCTCTGGGCTCAGCTAGGGCAGTTCTTGTTCAGGATTTCTCAAACAGTTGCAGTCAGACCATGACAGGGCGTGGAGTTACCTAGAAGGCTTTCGCACACATTTGCCTGGCAATTGACGCTGGCTGTCAGCTGGGACCTCAGTTGGAACACCTACCGTGACCGTTCCATGTGGCCTGGGCTTCCTGGTAGCATGGTGGCTGGGTTCCAAGAGTGAGTATCCCAAGGGAACCAGGTGGAAGCCTTATTATCTTTTATTGGACTCGGCTTTGGAATTCATATAATGTCACTTCTGCTGTAGTCACTGGCTCTCTCCATAGACCCCGCCCCTAGGTGAGAGGAGTGTCATTGTCATTTGTAGGAAGAGCATGTGGGCGGGGAGAGATTATAGTGGCCATCTTTGGAAAATACCATCTGCCCACAAAGGGGGTTGATGTGGAGACACATCAGTGATGGAGACATCCCCTCAGGGATCTCACGGAGAGAGGTGGGTGTCACCTGCACTCCTCCATCTCAGGCGTAGAGTCATGGCCCCGGGTTTGAACCTCAGCCTGTCCAGTTACTGCCTGGGTGACATCACTCAATGCTCTGGGCCTCAGTTTCCTCCTGAGGGAGTGTAGAGATGAAGCATAAGGTCATCTTTGCAGCTGGAGAAAGTAGGTCCTTGTGCTCTGACTCATGTTGCTTGTGCCCTCACCATGCAGATGAGGAACCTGGGGCAGCACCTCACCTCTCTGAGGGGCCGCACACTCCAGACCGGTGGGTCTCCAACGCTGGCTGCACCTTTTGTCTGTTTTTTAAAAGTGCATTTGCATATGTAATGTTACATTTCTCTAAGTGGAAGGGGTTTTTTTCTTCCCACATAACCTTAGGTGGTCTGTGAGGCAGGTCATTCAACGCGCCCATCGGAAGGGGGCGTCACAGAGCATCGTGTGGCCATGGTCGGTGGGGGGATGCTTCGTCAGACATTTTGGTGAATCCAAAGTTTTACCCAAGTCGAAACATCCGCAGGGCCAAACCCAAGAGATGAAACAAACAACCACAACAATAAAACATGGGACAGTGATGACGGCACGGCCAGTCTCTAGAGGGACAGACACTTGTGACCTGGGCACCACACTGTCCCCAGGCGTCAGGATGAGCCTGAGGGCCGGCTGCCCACCTTCTCCCACCCCCGCTCTCCCCGCCCTCACCAGACGGTCCCTTGGAGGGTGTTTCGTGGCAGGAAAAAGAACTTAGAGTCTTAATTCATTTTAAGCTGAATGCAAAAGCCCTGACCTTCCGTGACTGGGCCACAGGGTCTGAACCGCACTATATCTGATGAGATCTCCTCAACGTGCCATTTGGGGCAAGTGAAGCACTAATTGGGGATGGAAATTGTGATATTTTCAAAAATAAATGAATGCTTGCTGGGTGGGTTTATTTTAGTCTCCGAAAAAATAAAGCCTAAACAAATCCAACTTCAGGCACAGTAGACAAAACCCTTGAATGGATTGAACCCGCCCACTTTTAAAGTCAATGCTTTAGGTCGGTGCTTATTCAAACAGCATAGAAATCAGCCTTTCTGCTGGGTACATATGCATCGTGTGTCTCCCACTTAACTCTGATAAAGTCCTCGCCATATCAGGATGACTTGTGGAGATAAGTCTTAAATGCTGTTTTAGGTATTAGAAGAGTTGACTTGGAATTTATGATAAGACAGAAATCAGCTTATAAAAAATATATGAGAACTGTCATATCCATGAATTAAATGAATCCACTGATAAATAAAAGTTATTGACATCCACCTGCTAAAAAGGAGTCACTCAGACCCTTTCTCATCGACACAGGTAACAGACAGGCACTAATAAAAACATTTGTTGTAGCCAAAATACTAGGCTTTGGGGAAAAGGGAAACCTCTTTTAGACCTAGTATGTCATGGTATACAGTTAAGAAGGTTGCTAAAGTTCTCTGCCCTATTTCTTTAGGTACCTGAGTTATGCTTTAAGGTTATAAGTATTTTAGTTCCTTCTTCAGGTTTTTCTGCATGTGGCATAATTCTTCAGTACTACTAATTAGTAATGCTTCACATAAAATTTCAATACTTGTGTCCGGCTCTAAACAAAACTGTGAATGGGGACAATTTCTCCCTGGCATCAGGACTCTATCCTTTCTTTGACAGAGTTTCCTGTCCTAAACAGCTACCACCAAGACCCCTGTCCCCTCCTGCACACCAGGATCTTACCTGGCCTGACATTGCACCCTGCCAGGTTAGCCCGCAATTGTGGCTGGATTTCTAACTAACGCACACATGTGTCTCTCCTCCCAAGACGTGCATGTATGTCTTTTCATGGGCCTTCTGAACCATCTGTCATAGGGACTCCAGATTTTGCGCAAATCTTCAAGTCAAACTACATAAGGCTCTGCCTACCCTAAACTTATTAAAAATGATTGAGAATTCTATTCAATTCTAATTTGCTCTGGTGTCAGGCCTCTGGAATTTCATTTACTCTCAAAAAGCAAGCAAACAAACAAACAAAAAACAACTACATTTCTAAGATCAAACAACCTTTTCCTGGAGCTGCATGTCCATGTATGTGAATGACAGATTTCTTTTGCCCTTGCAAATTGATCGATCAGAAATAGTTAGCATTCCAATCAATAACAAGCTTGTGCAGTGGAACAAAGTACAACAATTTATATGACTTGTCAAAAATGGGCTGGTATAACCAGGCTCGAATGTAAAGTTGTAGAGCCGTTGTGTAAAAGGGATGGAGCTTCCTCAAAAAATTTCAAATAGAATTACCACACGATCCAGCAATTTCATTTCTAGGTATTTATCTGAAAAGCAGGATCTACGGGAGATATGTGTACCCCCGTGTTCACAGTAGCTCTGCTTACAAAGCCGAGAGGTGGAAGCAACACAAATGCCCACTGACAGACCAACGGACCCAGAAAATGTGTCTGTCCATACAGTAGACTATCATGAAGTCTTAAAAAAGAGGGAAATCTTGTCACATGGTACAACATGGATGAACCTGGGGGACATTGCTAAGTGAAATTTGTCGCTAAAGGGCAAATCCTGTAGGATTCCACTTTTGTGAGGTCCCTGGAGTAGATAACGTCATAGAGACAGAAAGTAGAACGGTGGGTTCCAGGGGCTGGTGGAGGGGATTTAGAGAATTGGCATTTAGTGGGGACAGAGTGTCAATCTTGCAAGATGGAGAAGTTTTAGATGTCTGTTTCACAACAATGGGAATGTACTTAATTAACCCGACTAAATTGTACACTAAAGATGGTTACATTGGTAAGTTGAATGTTATGTGTTTTTCACCACAGTTTAAAAAAATGTGCTCCTGTAATCTTATCCACAAGAGTGAGCAATTAAAATTTAGAGATTAATGTAGGTATTTGGGGTCTGGTGGATTTAGGGTTAAAAAGTTGGAAGTTTGGAAGAGCTAGCAGTTTATCAGAGCCTCTTTTTTAAATAAGCCACACAAGCCATCATTCTTTGTGGGACCTTTTTTTCATTCCCCTCAAGTGTGGCCTTGAAATCTGGTGTGTGGGAGAACACATGAATATTGAATCAAAGACGCATTGCTGGCATATTTTATGAAGATTCCCTGCAATCTAACTATAAAGCACCCCAGGAAGAAAAAAAAAGATAACGTTTATTCTGCTTGACACAAAATGCTGCAGCAAGGCTTCCAATCAAAACAGACATTGTTAGAAAAAGTGATCATTTCAGTCCAACATTCCCTCCTGCTTTCAGAATTTTGACAAAGACGTTGCTTTAGAAGGTGAGATACTGGTGCAATTTCCAGACTGATCAGCTGAGCCGTCCGCAAGTTACAGTGACAGAGGATGGAATCACATGGAGACACCCCGGCCCCCAGGCTGGGTGGAATAGATGACGTCATAGTCCTCGAACGCTCGGGAGCACAGAGAAGTTATACACACGCAGGCGAGCAGAGGTGCCTTCCGGGTCCCTGTAGCCTCCAAAGCGCTGGGCGGAGAAGAGCTCAGGAGACCCACCTCGCGATACCTCCCGGCCGTTCACCGGACCCGCGTGCGGGGAGCTCTGTGGACCAGGGCCGGGCACCGAGCGGAAGGAGATGTGGCCCCTGCATCGCCCCGCTCGCTCACAGGCCGTAACGGCAACACTCAGCTGCTAGTTCAGCTGAAATGGGGGCGGATCTGGTGAAAAGAGCGTAGAGTGGGAGCCTGCCTCAGCCTGGCGGTCAGGCAAGGACCCTCGCGGTTGTTCAACCCGAGATGAGCAGAAGTAAGTCCCACTGAGATGGGGGCGGGGAGGGAAGAGGGGACCCCGTGTGCGGGAACCAGGGTCTGGGCGGCACGTGCTCCGGTCACTGAGAGAAGCTGATGGGGGCGGGAGGGGGGAAGCACAGTTGGCGAGGTGAGCGACCAGGGCTCTGCAGCGGGTTTTGTAGGCATATTAAGGGACTCGGACGTTTGCCCAAGGGCAGGGGAAAGACAAGAACCAATCTTCACGTAAAGCCATGATTAAAGGACCGTTCTCACAAGGCCTTCCGCTGGCAGTGTGACGACTCGGTGACAGGTGGTCGAGATGAGATGCACACACACAGGGGACTGTCGCCATCATCCAGGGGTGAGTCACTCGGGTGGGGATGTTACAGTAGAGGCGGGAGAAGTGAGAGAGCCTGGGAAACGCGTGGGTGATGAGGACCCCCTGCTGACACACGCCCTTGATGACCAGTCGGGGACCCTCTTCAAGGAGGGTATGTAGGGCAAAGGGTCTGACCCCGTGTCATTTGGGAAATGGCAAGCGAGGTCTGGTCCAGGGATCTGGAGAAGGTCACGTTGATTTGGGGGCAAAGATGCACAAACGTCACCTACAAAACTTGGAAAAGTCGTCCTATGAAGAATAATCTCCTTTGGGACGGCTTCAAAGGGCAGAACAGGGACCACACGGGGGAAGATGCAGGGAAGGAAATTTTGAATCGACCTGAGAGTTTTCTAACCACTGAGGCTGAGTGATTGGGCTTCCTCAAGAGATGTGAGTTTGGGGCCTAAAGGTAGGTGTCCAAGCAGAGAGTGAAAAACCACAGGAGTTAGGAAAGCTCACACATCCGTGACCTTTGAGCTTAAAAGTGAAATATTCAGCTCAGAAGGCAAAATCAGGGCCTGGGTGGCAAATACGAAAAAGTAGATGCTTAGTGGATTCAACATCAATCTTTCTAAAAGTTCATGTACCTGAAATAAAGGAGAAGGCGGTCCAGAAGACATCGATGCTTTGGGATTCCTGTCGCATCCAACATGAGGACCTTTCAATGCTAAGTGAAGTATGGACCTCGATAACTTTTGAAAATTACAAATAGGATGTGAACAAATGCAGGTCTAGAGAGAACGTGGGGATCCACCCTCAGGGTCCAGGTGGGGTCCCCTCTGCCTCGTGCTCTCATCCGCGGTTACACTGATCTCAGAACAGCCACCTTGGTCCCTCCTCCGCCTCCTCCTCCTCCCAGATCGACCCAAACTTTAGCCCTTAGTGAGCACGCCACTGTGAGGGTCTCGCCAACACTACCCCAGCCTCCTGCACCCACCTCACACCGTGGAGCAGTGCTTGAGGACTTTCCAGCAAGAACTGGAGCATCTGGGGGAAGAAAGCAGGCAGTCTGTCTGCAGAGAGCCTGGTCTTCACCACCAGGTGGCTCTCGCTCCTCCCCCGTGCCTGGTGGGCAGGTGGTGACCCCAGGGTCCCCAGTCAGGAGATGTGAGCAGAAGCAGCTTCCCTGCAGGGTTACCCATGGCCACCCACTGCCCAGTCTATGGAAGGGAGCACATCCCGGCCCCAGAGAAGGGCCGGCTCCTGGCATGGACACGGGCACCAGGGGCAGGACGCTCCAGAAGTGACCGCATCCTGCTCCAAAGGGCACATCTTAACCAGGCGATTCCATAACCAAGGCAGAAAGAGTCTAGCGTGCAAGTTCCTTAAAACTTACCCACAGGGCGTGGGGTTGTTTAATGAGCCCAACAACTTAGAGAAGCACGTTTATAGACGCAATGATGAAAGATGATCCCGTATAATGATTTTAGTCCAGTTAACAGTCCCCATTCCATTTTACCTGCTGACGTCCTGGGAAACCTCTTCCTCCAGGAAATACTGAGCTGGCGGCCTTTCCTTTCCTGGCTTGTCTCACAGAAGGGAAAGAATTCTGCGTTTAGAGCGTTGCCTGATTTGAGTGAGGACTTAAAGCAACAGAATGAAACCACACAGTTTCCCCCGAGGTTCTTAAGGTTGATTACACATAATACTGTTTATAAGACGCTGGATCCCTTTGGGATGGCAAGGAAATCTTTCTTAAGCTTCCATTTATGCACAATTCCTTGAAATTCTTATTTTTGCTTAAATTTCATCAAAGAAAGAGCTGTTTCTCAGGATTTCCCTGGTGGCACAGTGGTTAAGAATCCGCCTGCCGGTGCGGGGGACACTGGTTCGAGCCCTGGTCCGGGAAGATCTCACATGCCGCGGAGCAACTAAGCCCGTGTGCCACAACTACTGAGCCTGCACTCTAGAGCCCGCGAGCCACAACTACTGAGCCCGCGTGCCACAAGTACTGAAGCCTGTGCGCCTAGGGCCCGTGCTCCGCAACAAGAGAAGCCCCCACAATGAGAAGCCCACGCTCTGCAACAAAGAGTAGCCCCCACTCGCCGCAACTAGAGAAAGCCCGTGTGCAGCAACGAAGACCCAACACAGCCAAAAAAAGAGAAAGAGCTGTTTCTCAAAGACCCATTTAAATTAATGAAGAGGAGAAACAGCTTATTCCTTAATATTCAGAAAGCAAAAACTTATCACACACTTCCCCTTCCTAAACACCCAAGTACTTCAATGTACAGAGACACGTCTGAATGCCTGGGTGCCTGTAACCGAAGTCCATCGCGCTGCTAACCCGACAAAATAAGTTTCTCCCTCTGAGCCTCGCTGGCCAGAGTTGCCGGGGTTAAAAATAAGCTGCCTAATTCAAGCAGAATGTTCCTGGACAGTCTTTGAATCCTGCAGAGAAAGTCCCTGCCAGGAGCCGGGACCAGCACAGCCTCGAAACGCAGAGCAAGAGTGTCACCTGGTGGCTGGATCAGTTGTTGCCGGGGTTCTTGTCAAGGTTCCCATCCTTTCCCTTCTAGGGGCCGCGGTGCCCAAGTCACCGCAGGGGACACGGCCCCTAGACCACCCGGCACGTGGAGCCCCAGGATGGCACTGCGGCTCCGGCCTTACCCAGCCCTACCGAGTCACCGCCTTTTAAATTACCTTCCTGATTCTGATACTACAACATATTATTTTAACACCCTTACATAAGATGGTAAGAAACTATTTGCATGGTGGTAACTTCCTCTCATTTATGTAAAATTGAGTACCTTGCTGAAGAGCCTGGTGTTACTCAAAGAAAAACCCTATCAACGTGTCCTCCTGCCCTGGTTTCTACCACACTTACTTTTTTAGTCCTTAGGGAAAGTCACAGATAATGCAAACCCTACAGCCAGCAGGTCTAATTATAAGATTCCACAGAAATACCTAAATACACTGTCTGAGCATGCGAAGAAAGGTGTTTTGTCTTATCTTAAAAACAAAGTGGAAACATATCTAAAGTCGTTTTGTAAACTGGGGGTTAGAAAATTTATCTGATAATTACTTTTCCGTTTCGTCTCTGCTACAGTGGCATAGCCGGAACAAACAAAATGCACTCTCCCACTCTGTCATGTTTGCTGCAAATGAAAATATCTTGTTTCCCAGAATTACTACTCTGAGGGCAGAGCTGTGGAACCTCCCGACAAGGGTGAGACACACCTGTAAGCAGAGTCCGCGCTGCAGTGGGAGCCTCAACCTGTGTAGGGACCTCCCGGGGACAAGGACCCCTCCTCGAGCTGTTGGTGATGCCCGGAGACTTCCAGTGACACAGGGCTGGTCGAAACGCCACCTTCTTTCTCTCAGATGATTTTCAGGGAACAGGCAGTGCGGCTCCGCGTGTTGCCTTTGCTTCACCACTCAGGTTTCTACATAAAAATGTGGAAAATTTCTACCAAGAATTCATGCGCTTGTTTCAGTGGTTTCACTTCCACAACAGGTCTGGTCTTCCCACCCGGACATTTTTTAGGTAATTTAGGACCGAATTGTCCATTCAGTTGCATCCTTTATGTGTTTCAGCAAGTGGATGTGTGTGTGCATGTGTGTGTACACATTTGTGTGTGTGGCTATGCATGTGTGTATGTGTGTGAGCATGTAGTATGCGTGCACGCATGTGAGTTGTGTGCCTGCATGCACGTGCATGTCTGCTAATGAGCTTGTGTGTGGTCTGTATAACAAGACTCTTCTCACGACTGTATCAGATATATTCCAATAGCGCTCTGGGCATTGTATACATAATTTTATCTAATTCTTTTCTCCATTAAAATATGTATTTTAAAAAACAAGATCAGAGGATGACACAAACACGGAACACAGAAGCCCAGCCTATAGAGCACAGTGATTTCCCTACTTAGAGGCGTATCTTCTCCTTCCTAAATCGCCGTTTGCTCTCCCATAGGATGGAAAGAATTATGCTTATTCTATTTAACTCCCATGCGTTGAGAGGATTACGTTAGAAAACTACCCGAACTGTGGAATAATCCATCCACGCCAACCATCATCATAATCCTAGATGCCGATGCCCCCCTGCGCCTCGCTCCCTAACAGAGAGCCCGCCCAGGCCCTGCCTGCCCGGGCTTGCACGCAGGTTCCCCACTGGGCACTTGGTGGATGCACTTGCCCCAAAACTGCCTCTTCCCCGTCTCCTCCGACCAACCTGCAAACCCCGCGCCTCACATCTCCCTCAGCCCGTGCTCCTTTCTCCTTTTCTCCACCGATATCTGCTGCGTGCCTGCCCCCGTGGAACCAAGGCACATTGTGATGAACAAACGCGTGTGGTGTCTGCACTTCGGGAGTTGACGTGGCAGCCAGCAAATAACTAAGCTCATCCAGATATTCGGGGATACATTGTCTCCCTTCGTCTTGTCATCGCTTCCTGTTGGTGTGTTTTTCACACAGACTTGAAGCTCTTCAAGGAAAGACTCACATTTTGCATTTTTTGTATCCTTCACGGGCTGCAGTGCTAGCTCACTCTTTCAGTAAGTGTTGAATATCTAATAACGTGTTAGACATTGGGGATAAAACAGAGAACAAGACAGGATGACATTTTTCTCTCTGGGAACTAACCGTGTGGTGGGAAATTCGATGACTAAGCCATCAGTAAGGAGACAGAGGTGAGTCCTGGGACCCAGGGGCCGAGCTCCCAACCTGATGAATAAAAGAAATCCTTCTGGCCATTTCCCTCCTCAGATCAGCACAGACTCTGGTGGCTATTTCCTTTTTTTTTTTTTTTTTTTCTGCTGCTCAATGCCTGTACTTTTAATTTCAGTATTCTGTTAAAAGAGATGCATCTTTCAAACATGACTGATGCCGAGAAAATGATCTCACCCTCAACTGCTTAACCCTGAGTGAGATTTCAAGAGAATATCATTTTCAGGAAGGGACTGGAGAGAGAGACCAACCCAGTGAAGAATCTCACTCCTTGCTTGATTTTGCCTATTTTTCTTCTTTTCCTTGTTCTAGTCTTTAAGATTTTATTTTTAAAACCGTTACAACACAAATTTTATTCTGTATTTGACCTCTCTGTTATTAGTGTCTTTTATTTCTTTACTCCACACGTGGCACTTTTATAATTTGAATTTTTTTCTTCTCTCAAGGTACCAAGAGGTGACACTTCAAACTGCATATCGTTTCCATTCCCTTCCTGTATATCTCACTCTCATCTCTCGAGACAGATTCTTCTTTTTCACATTTAGTGTGAACTTACTCCTTCTGACTGGTTTTGGATCAAATTAGATCCATCACAGTCACAGCTCTTCTCTCTTACCTGCAACCTTTTCCACCTCCTCTTGCTCATTGCAAAAGCTTGAAGCCTCTAGAGAAGGAGTGAGAGAGATTGCTTCCTGGGCTTTGGAGTTTTTCTTTCTTAATTTACAGTTCTTTTGAAGTTCGGATATATTTTGGCCTTTGGATTATGCTGTGGATATTGTTTTCATGGATTTTTATTTGTTCATCTTATTCATCTTATTCTTCTGTATTGCTTTTACCAGAAATATTGGGAGGTGCAGATCTAGGCAGCTGTCATTTTTTTCTGGCTCCCTGAAAGTCTTCTCAAAAATAACACCTGGAGCATATATCCAGAGAAAACCATAATTTGAAAAAATACATGCACCCCAATGTTCACTGCAACACTATTTACAATAGCCAAGACATGGAAGCAACCTAAATGTCCATCAACAGAGGAATGGACAAAGAAGATGTGGCACATATATACAATGGAATATTATGCAGCCATAAAAAAGAATGAAATAGTGCCATTTGCAGCAACATGGATGGACCTAGAGATTATCATACTAAGTGAAGTAAGTCAGGCAGAGAAGCTATTTCCTTTCTTGTGTTCTCTCTCCTCACATTTCACTTTCAGCAGCTTTTAAAACTAATTCAGCCCTTTTCTTCAATGTGAAGACTTCATGAGGGGCCATCCACTGATACAAAGTAATTTAGACAAGCTGAGCCATGCAACAGAAAGCTCTCTCACGTTCCATGCTTCTGCTTTGTTGTGTTGTGTCTCCGACTCTGTAGCTGGGCATCTTCTTTTGAAGGACTGGTTTACCGAGTTTACTGAGACTTACACCTGGTGAGTGACCTCACGAGGGCCAACCTCTCATCAGGCATATTCCCCAGGGACCAGGCGAGGCAGGGGACAGCACTGCAGTCACAGGGCCGCCCACGTGGCACTGGGGCTCCTGGTGGCCGCACCTGCTCCAGGCCTTAGGGTGTGTTTGCAATAGCCACGCCGTGTACCAAACGGGGGCAGGGAAGGATGCTGAATCAAACCAAGTTTCACTTCTCATCCTCATCCTTATTATACATTTATGCCTTTTAAATCAGCAGGAGGACATTCTCTAGAGCAATGCCCCCTCAAAAACAAAGTGTCCCTGATAATTTTTTTTCTGTTTGGTCTTGAAACACCTTGCGAGATGAGGTAGTGACTAGGCAGGCTCTGATATTCCCAATTCCGAATCTCGGGCACAAGAAGGTCACCCCACCCTTCTGGATCACTGATTGATACGTTTCTGTCTTGTTTTATCCAAATGTCTCTCATAGCACTGATCCTATTATATTCCAGGCATGTATGTGTTTGTTTCATAAATATTTATAGGCCTATTTCTCCCAGTGGACCATGACCTTCTTCCAGCCATGTATGAAGACTCTATTATCTTTTTAACCTAATAAAATGTCAAAGAGTAAAAAGTAGTCATCGTTCATTAACTGCTTACTCTGTGCCAGGAACGGTGCGATTTTACTGCAGTTTTCTGGGCCTTGAGATGCAGCACAATTGTGGGCCTCATTTTGCAGGTTTGGCTGAGAAGCACAGGGCCTGAATCGCTGCCCAGGACCCAGGCCCAGCTGAGCCAAGGCTGGACGTCCCTCCCTCCCGCCGGCCGTGGAATCGGCTCTAGCGGCTGCGCTATCTGCCCAACGGGCTGAACTTGAATAATTCAACAGGCTCTTACACAGAAGAGCAGTTACGACGTTGTTTGTTATCCTAGAAGACAGAACAGACCGAGGGGTGAAATGATAGAAAGGCAGCTTTCAACTCGATGTGAGGAGCCGACCTAAAGCGGCCACTCTTCTTCTTTTTAATCATCAGATACTTTCAAGTTCCTCAAAAGCTCCACGTCACAAACTCATCTTCCTAGTTGTGGCCAGACCTGAAGGCACACTGGTGGCATCTGTGTTCTAGATACAGTCTAACCAGCCCAGAGGCCAGGGGCTCACATGGTCCCGTGACAGAGCAGGTTTACGAGGTGCCAGAGAAAACGGGGTGAGGGGTCCCCATAGATAACAATGGGGGTAAGGCGCCCATTGACTACAAGAAACATCGCGATCCCAGCATGATGGCGATATAGGGGAAAGTTGTCTTGCACCTGTGTTCAATGCATCTATCAAATATTGTATCATCATATACTTTTTCAACTTTTTGTTACAGGTCTTGGAAGAGACACTGTCCTGCCACGTGAAGAACGCTACACACACACTGTTGCTTTTCTAGTAAAGAAATACGGTGAATGCCTGCTTCAGAACTTCGGACATGTTACTATTTTTTGGTTAAAATTATTAAACTATTTCATGAATATCTGACCTTTTAAATACGTAAGGGGGGTAGGGCCTAAATGTGTAGTTATCTTGAGAACCTTCCCGTTTAACTTATAATAGGAGTTGCTAATTAGCACAAGAAAAACACAAGCCGTAGAGGTGAGCTAAATGTCCACAGTCATAACTGCAAGCTGTGTTTCATCACTTATTTTATATTTTCCCCCATCTTGTTTAATTAAAGCAGCCACGCTTATTAGGGAAGAAAAATGCACTAATTACCAGATCACCCATACAGTTTGGTCAAAGATGGCAATGCCAGGGCTCATATTAATGAAAATGTCCCAGGGCTGTAAAGTTCCACTGGACTCGATTTTGTTGAAGCCTCCAGAGGAGTTCACAGGGGAACCCCCGGCCCACAGGTGTCTCTCCCTGCGCCGGGCTGGCCTTCAGCGTCGCGGCGCATTGTATTTTCCCAGGGACCTGGCTTTACAATGCAAAGATGAATCACTTTGTCCTCTATCACCCTGCTCAGTAGGGAACTTGTGAAATTACCTGAATGATTGAATCTACTCAGAAAAATAAGCGGGCCGCGGTTCTACCGCTCCCTCGGGCTGGGGGCCCGGCTCCTGGCAGGTACCTGCTCTGTGCTGCTGGCCGGGAGGGCGGCAGGAGGGCTGCAAATCCCCCTTAATTGGATTCTCCGTTTTACTTACCCTGATTTCCAGGCATCAAATTCCTGGAGATTGGCTGTCCTTCATGTTCCCATCTTGACTTTGATCACTTTTACTTTGTCTTATGAAGCTTAATTCTATCAAGATTGATTGAAACTGTCCCTGGAAATGAACATTTTAGAAAAGCTAAGAGCCTGGGTGGCTCTGGAAGCTGGCGGGATGGCGGGGTTGGCAGTGGGGGGCAGGTATTTCCATCTCCTCACTTCAGTCACCCGAGTTTTCTGTCATTTCATCTAAGGAAGGTTTGTAGACCGCACACTGACCTCTGCTTCTTAGGAAAAACACTTTCACGCACACTGACCCGGCCGGACTGTCCTGATTTCCTCAGGGGTCCTGGACACAAGTGAAGTCCCTCTGGAAGGCCCGGCTACAGCAGGGGAGGTGGAGATGAGCCTGTCTCGGGGAAAGGGCCCCAGAGGGATGGGTTTCTCATGAGAGGAGTCACACTGGACCTTCCAGGACCTGAGGGGTGACAGATGGTGCCTGTATGTTTGTTGGGGTGAAGCACATGGGCGGGAGGTGTGAGGGGTCTCGGTCACCTACTGCCTGCTCCGTGTCCTGGTGATGCAAAACAGCTGCCCCCCATGACTTGTCCCTGCTGTGGTCAGGAGCCCAGTGGGTTCAGCTGCGACCTATGACATTGAGGAAAAGCAGCAGGACATATTCAGGCCTCCCCCAAGGTCCACTCTGCCTGGCTGAGGCCTGGCTCCCCCCGTGGTCAAGTCCCAGCTCCTCGGTCACTCCCAGTGAGCCCCACAGATAGGGTGAGAACTTCTTTACATGTCAGCATTTGCTTGAGGAATTAATACCTGCACCCCGGTTCATCAAAGTGTCCCCCAACTAGAGAGAACGCCAGGCTCCTTCTCACATGCTGCATGTGCTGTGTAACAAAGCACCCCACACAAAGGGCATCAGGGACTCAGCCCACCTGACCAGGCTCTGCTGCCCTCGGCTGGGCTTGTACGCGCACCTGGAGTCAGCTGGCGGGTCACCCTGGGACGGGTGGTCTGGGACGGACCCATGAACGTCAGCAGGGGGCTTGCAGTCAGCCGGACAGTAGGGCGACCGGCTGCATGACTTACCCGCAATGAGCTGGCCTGGCGTGGCACACATTCTTAGGTAGCAGCCTGTGAAAGAGCATCCTGTAGATGCCCGAAGGCCCAGGCTTAGAAAGGGCACACGATCACCTCCACCTCCTTCTGCTGGCCAGTCTGGACTCAAGGGCTGCAGACGTAGACTCCAACTTCTGACGCTAAGACTGAACGGGGAGGGGAGGAGCGATTCATCTCTGCGCTCCCGCCGGTCGACACCATCCGCATCCCCCCACGTGCAAAGGACCCTCAACTCTTGCCCTCACCCACGAAACTCTGGTCCAGCCCCACCATCTGACCCACGTCCAGGAACCCATGATGTGCATCGGCCCAGACGGGGCCCCTTGTCCTGGAGACGGAAGAATTACAAAGAGGAAGCGTCTGTGCTTCCGGAAGAAACCGTATAAGAGCCTGATCTCAACCTCTAGGTGGGCAAATACCTCTGAGACAGGATGTTTTGGTAAGTGCTAATCATCAAAAATCATAAAATGGACTTCATTGAAGTTAAGAACTTCTGTTCATCAAAAGAACCATTTAGAAAACAAATAAGAAGACAAGCCTAGAAAAAAGAATCCCAACACACATAACTGAAAAAAGACGTACATGCAGAATGTAAAAAGTACTGGAAATCAGTTATAAACATGAAAGCTCAGATTTTTTTGATGGACAAAATATTTTAATAAAAGTTTCAAAAAAGATATGAATGGAAAATAGCACATGAAAGAGAACTGGCCTCATTCTCATCAGGGAAACGCAAATTACAGCCACAGTGGACATCGTGTCCCAACAGCTAAGATTAGGAAGACAGACCACACCATATGTTGTTGAGAATAGGCGGCAACTAGAACTTTCCCACATGGCTGGGGGAAGGGCAAAATGGTACAGCCAGGTCAGAAAGTGTTTGACAGCTTCTTATAAACTTAAAAACACACCTTCCCTGTGAGTCAGCAGATACACTCTACATATTTACACAAGAGAAAGGAAACGTGTGTCCACACAAAGACACATAAAATAGTGTTTATAAGAGACAAGATTGTGGGGGGGGGGGGGGCTTCCCTGGTGGCGCAGTGGTTGAGACTGTCTACACATTGGAATCGACGCCATCGGACAAAGACCACACCTACAGACATTTTTGGGAAAAATGCCTTTAATTCTAGATTTTCCATTAATTTAGGCATTTTGGGTGCTCTGGGATAACACCACCAAGAGTCCTAGAAGCTCTTGTCTAGCTGGCTTTATTACCTTAGACTTCCTTAACAATGGTCTTGTAGCCACGCCCTGGATTTGAGGTCCCCACCTGTTTTCTATTTTGTTCTGTTTTGTTTTACATATTTTACTGGATGGGGAGACCGAAAACCAGTTTCCTCTTGCAGCCCAGCAGGTCCTGGCCTCTCTGTATTCCCTCCAAGTTCTGCCTGTCGTATCTGGCCACAGGCCACCGGCGTGCTCAGCTGACATCGTCCAGAGCTCACGGTGCAGATGAAGTCCACGGGCTCACTCTCCCTCCTCGTCCCCGCAGATGACAGCTCCCGCTGGTGGGGACCGCGCAGCCCTGGACCACATTCTCCCGATTCCCATCATGGCGTTTCTGATGTCCTGTCCCAAAGCCAAGCAAAGCCACATACGTGGCAGTCCTGTTGTGACAGTCCAACCTCTGGGTCAGTGTGTACTGTTGTCATTCAAAACACCCGAGAGCACTCGCCCTGTGTGGCCTGCGAGCCACCCAAGACCAGGGATCTGCCACCCACCCTGTACGTCTCCCGTACCTGCCAGGGTGCCTGACACACACAGGGCAACACCAGTAAACACTCCATGAATATGGTTAGTTCATGGTTACTAACATCGAAATAAGCCTCGAGTGATGTTTGGAATCTGCACAATCCTATCAAAATCAGCAGGTTCTAGACCATAATTCAGATCGGCAAGTGTCCTGTGAAACAAAGTCTAAACACAGAAAGATCTGCTCTGAAAAAACAATTCTTCTAATATGCTTCGCTACTCCTGTGTATTGGCAAGAAAGCAGAGGGACTTGTAATCAAGTGTGTCCCAATAATTTTTCTAACTTAATAAAAGAAAGACATCATGAACATGTTACCTCTGTCAATCCTCTTTTAAAAAATAAAGCTTCAAATAAATTATTGGGAAAGGAAAAATTAAATCTCTGAAAAGACACCGTTTTTCAGGACAGTAGCCATAGAATTATGTGTGTGTGTTTGTGTGTAGGGGAGCTGTAGAGGGGGATGTGATTTAGAAATATATCGTCTATAATAGGAAACACTAATCAATGCTTCAGCGAAGACAGTAGATCCTATTTTATGTAAGTTTATCTCAGCAAGTGTGTAGCAAACTCCAACTTTAAGTAGGCACTAAAATCTCTGAATATATATATTTTTAAAAAGACCACATCCTATATTTAGTCAGGCTAACAAATGATCTAAACCAGCCAGTATTTTGGAGAAACAAGAAGCAGGACGGGCACTATGAGGGGCTATGGGTGGTGTGGCTGGGATGATACAATCGTAGATAAAAAACTATTTCCAAACTCATGAGTCTCTATAAGTTGATTTTGAAGAATAATTATTTAATAGCTATAATCATGGCATTGCTTAAGCTAGAAGCTTTTACTTAATCTAGAAAATTATAAAAATATTACCAAGACTCTTTATACAGAAGTATAAGAATTTCTAACTCTCTGCCGTTGACATTAAATAGCAACCATAAGGGGAAACTTTTGTTTAAAAATGCAGAATTAACAGTACAATTATAGACAAGTTCCAGCTAGTCAATTTCTTAAGAAGTCTGCCCTGTTCAAGAACCCAGAATATTAGGCTTCCCTGGTGGAACAGTGGTTAAGAATCCTCCTGCCAATGCAGAGGAAACGGGTTCGAGCTCTGGTCCAGGAAGATCCCACATGCAACTAAGCCTGTGAGCCACAACTACTGAGCCTGCGCTCTAGAGCCAGCGGGCCACAACTACTGAGCCCACGTGCCACAACTACTGAAGCCCACGTGCCTAGAGCCCGTGCCCTGCAACAAGAGAGGCCCCCGCTCGCCACAACTAGAGAAAGACTGCTCGCAGCAATGAAGACTTAACGCAGCCAAAAATAAAATAAATAAAATAAATTTTAAAAAAATAAAAGAACCCAGAATATCGGTAGAGCTGTCAATGTAAATATAGACATGGTCGCCCAATCCTGGTGATTAAATCTCTACTTCAAATTTGCAATTTTCAAAATGTCTATTAGAAATAGAATGAAAAACAGCTGAAAGCATATGTCTTTATTAGTAACTTATGTCATGACAACACTCATCAAAGTCAGAATGCTTGAAAAAACAATCTGTTTCCATTTAAAACAGCTTTTGAAAGACTTCCCTGGCGGTCCAGTGGTTAAGACTCCACACCTCCACTGCAGGGGGCCTGGGTTCAGTCCCTGGTCGGGGAACTAAGATCCTGCAAGCCTTGTGGTGCAGCTCCCCCGTCCAGGAAAAAGATAAAACAGCTTTTGAGAAATGTTATCTCTCACAAGTACGCTTTTCCTGCTATAACAGCTATGTTGACGCAAATGCTTTTATCCCCTTTTAATGAATAAATACGCATTTAAAAATCTGTTAAAGTAGCTTGTCATAAACTCCACATTTTCTCATGCCCAGACCACGGCTGCAGTGTTCATCAGAATGGTGATTGTCAAGTGCTACCACGTTTGCCTGCAGTAAGATTTATTTTCATAAGAAATATAACATTTCTATTCAAATAGGCCATCTGTTCCTAACTTCTCACAAGATTACAAGTTGAAACATGGTATTTTATCATTTCTTCTCTGCCCTTCATATTCCCTTTCACCCTAGCCAGTAATACATGGAAAGTTTTTAATTTATAGTCACAAATCAACTACACAGTCTACTTTGACAATTAAAATTAAACTTGGGAAAATGGTACAAAAATATTTTTTAAGAATGAATACTGTTATTTCTGGATCTGCCCCTCAGTCTAGATGGTGATATTGCAAGCTAATCAAATGTGAGAAATAAGAGAAGTATCAATGTTATTATATTACAAAGGATACCTGGAACCCCAGACTTGGTCTCTGTGACTTAAAAATGAGGACTGATGTGGGGGAGGGGCAATATAGGGGGAGGGGATTACTAGGTACAAGCTATTAGGTATAAAGTAAGCTACAGGGATATACTGTACAACATGGGGAATATAGCTAATGTCTTATAATGACTATAAATGGAGAAAATTGTGAATCACTGTATTGTACACCTGTAACTTATATAATGTTGTACATCAACCATACTTCAATTAATTAATTAACCAATTAATTAATTAACATGAGGGCTGATATCATTCATTCCATGGTCATCGAGCCTCTCATTCGTGCAAATCACAGTACTGGTCTGCTCAGGCTGCCATCACAAAGTACTAATGACCAGGGTGGTTTAAACAACAGAAATGTATTTCTCACAGTTCTGGAGGCTGGAAGTTCAAGAAGAAGGTGTCGGCAGAGGTGGTCTCTGCTGGGGTCTCTCTCCTTGGCTTGTAGATGGCCGTCTTCTCCCTGTGTCCTCACATGGTCATCCCTCTGTGTGTGCATCCCTAGTACCTCTTTCTCTTCTTCTAAGAGAGTCTGGAAAATCTTCATAAAGAACCTGGTACTCAAGCTGTGTCTTTATGAATGCCAGCTGAAAGCAGAAGAGCTGTTAGGGCAAATGAGGTGCACACAGTCTGGTGGTCCCCAGTGAGCCATGACTCCTGATGCCATGCCTTCAGGCCTGCCTGTGACCCCGAAGTGGCCCTGCAGCCTTCTGAGAAGAGAGAACACAGTGGAAGCAGTGTTGTGAAGTCCTGGACCTAAGCCATAGGAGGGCCAGGCAGCTTCCACTTTTGCGCTCTGGGGGAAGCCATCCACCGTGTAGGAGTCCAGCGACCCTGGGACTGCGTCACGGAGAAGAGCAGGGGCCCCACCGCTAGCCGAGCTGGGCTCCCAGCCCACAGCTGCACCAACGTGGCAGCTCCTTGGAAGTGGACGTCCAGTCCCGCTGACCCCACACAGCGCAGCAAGCAGGAGGCAAATGGTTAAACTGTGAAACGTGAGAGAGTAGGCAACCAATAAGCAAGGTCAACGCCATGGCAGACGTGAAGACCACTGAGGACATGCCCTGATGAAAACGATGAGCGAAGCTGTGTAACTTATCCTGATGAATGACGCTGAGCGCTTAGCTTCTTCTGCACTCGGACACGCTGCTGTTCTTTTAAAATCTGTGATGGCAAGAAGGTGCTGTGTTGTGATTATAAAACTAGTTCTTTTGAAACAGATTATCTGCATTCAGTCACTGTGCCTAGAGGTTTCTATGCTTCCACGGCAATCAGTATAAGGAGTTCTGCTTAGGAATCCAAATAAATTTATTTTTAAGAAAGTCGATGGCTCCGGGAAGTCACATAGGGGTTTAACAAATCTTGGAGTGACGAACATTCATCGTGATCATCAAGGACCTGAATTCTTAAAAGCAGCTGCTACTTCTGAGAAACATCTCCACACCCTTGGAAGAAGTAAACGGAGGAGAGACTGTCCCCAAAGTTGTTTCAGACTCACCTTAGACACAGAAAAAAGGAGTAATAACACTCCTCCCTGCTGGGTCCAGAGGGAGCATTAGCCTGCAGTGAAGTTCATTTCCGTAAATCACTCTAGGTCCTGATTTACCTACTTCCCTGCCGGTGAATCACTATCGGTCTGATGTCTGCAGTGAGCCTGGGGCTGGTCACCGAAGCACCAAGGCAACCTCCCGCCTCAACGCCTCCTTTTAACCTCGTGGGATCCACACTTCCGAGGCTACAGAAAGAGGCTACTGTATCTGGTGGGACAGGGGCGGTAAGGGGAGGCCCGCCTGTCACAGGGTTGGACAGACAGACGGGTCGGTGTCTGACACACAAGTGACTAAGTTAATGTTCAGTATGATTTGGGAAAAGAACAAGAGGGCAAAATCTTCACGGTAAAGCAAATTTTGAAAAAAGCTTTTCTCTTGGCCACGATTGTGCGAATTCCAGGTAGACTGTGCACATACCTCTCAAAGTTTCAAATAGGTTTGGAGAATATGATAAAAACAAATGGGGTTGTGAAAAAGTCTACTACAGATATGTTATAAAACCAGGTAAAATTGCTTTTTATTTAAAAATCTATAGAAACATGAAAAATAACTCCCAGGACAAGGAGTAAATTCTGGTCCAGGCAAATGGTGTTGAATAAGAAATTGTAACACTTGCTGTTAGAAAGATGACAGATGGTTGCACACACACACACACACACACACACGCCTATTTATTAAAAAGCTAACGTTTTGTATTGTATTGTATTTTTTGGCTGCATTGGGTCTTCATTGCTGCACGCGGGCTTCTCACTGCAGTGGCTTCTCTTGTTGCGGAGCACAGGCTCTAGGCCCATGGGCTCAGTAGTTGTGTCACATGGGCTCAGTAGTTGTGGCCCACGGGCTTAGTTGCTTCCCAGACCAGGGCTCGAACCCCTGTCCCCTGCATTGGCAGGTGGATTCTCAACCACTGTGCCACCAGGGAAGTCCAAAGCTAACATTTTAAATACCTGCCCATGTGACCTTAGATGAAACAGTAATTAAAATACGAGTCCCAGATAACAACTCCATAGATTAGAGAAATAAAATCTGACACTAATTTATCATTTTCTCAGTTAAACTACCTAATAATGAAGGCCACCTCTGTCGTTACTGAGCTTTGATATTTCCATAATGTGGTAGAAAGGTGGAAAGCTTCTTTTAAGGGGGGTTTTGTATCTTCACTAAGAGTCAGCTAAGCAGACTGAATCCATTCTCAATTTGCCGAAATCTTTTGATATTTAGACCCTGGTGAACCCCTTCAAGCCACTAAACAACCTAATTTAAAAGTGAAACAATGAATCTGTAATGTGGTTCCTATTGTTGAAAACTAAGAGCTGGGATCACATTGTACCGTTTCATCTAATCATCCCTGAAGAAGGCATCCCCTGCCCAGGGGGCGCACCTCTCAAAACACGTGCGTGGGTGTGTACACCCACACACATGTATATACATGCACACACATACATACTCATACACCCACGCATGCTCATACGTACACACGCACACGCGCACGCAAGTCCTGACTCCCATCACCCAGACTGTGGAGTGTGCCCCAGCCCTCTTCCCCCACATTTGTTTTAGCAGCAGGTGTAATGACCGTCAGCACAGCCACCTGGAAGCTTCTGTCAGCTCCTCTAACCTCAGACTCACACCAAAGCTGAGATTGCCCATTATGAGAATTTTGAAATATGTTCAAGAGCCTTAAATCCCATATAGGCAGCGGTCATAGTAGCTCATATTTCTGTATAAATGTATAGAATATATTGTACAGTAACATACTTTATTTTGTGTATTCATTATTACAGCCCTGGATATATTAAATATGTTTTAGAGATAAGGATACTGAATCCAACACAGTGTAAGGGACGAAACCGAAATTCTGTAATAAGTAAGAGCTGAGCCTCATTGAGTCACAAGGAGCTTTATTTTCTGATAGCACAGCTTCTTTTACAAAGTTGCAGTAAAGCAAGCTTTCTGGAACATAGCACAAAGGTAACTACTATGACTTATTACCTTTTCCTATATGTTTGTAGACAGATACAGGAAAAAATAATTTTCTAATTTAGAATACGGTCATACAGACATTAACTCAGTGCATTAGTGTAATGAGTTAATCATACAGAGGAATATTACAAAGCCTATTTATTGTATTTTTGATAAATCATATTCTAACCTCTCTTCAATTTTAACACCTTCTTCTTACCAAATGTGATGTTCCCTGTGGGTGATAAAGGGCTGTGATCAGGTCTGACCTCATGGTGCGGTTTTTAAGCTGATGCCAGCGTGTGAGCCTGGAATCTGCAATCTGTTCTTGTCCATCCCGTTCTGCGTGGGGCTGTGGGCTGATCAGAGAATAACCCCCATTCCCCTCTCACATTGTCCCCCTCAAGGTTACGCGGCACTTTCCCGGGCACTGTGGATACAAAGACAGAATTACCAGGGCGCTGCGAAAGATGATGCGTAGGGATTTGCCAGGTCTGGGACGGATGAAAAAAGAAGAAACGTGTTTATGCAGAACAAGTGAGAATGCAGTTACAGGAACGCAAATCCCTATCAGGAATAGAAGCCAGGGTGGGAGCTGTAACGCTATCCATCCCCACAACGGAACACGAGCCAGGCTGGGCGTAAACTGTTATCCAGGAGGACGGGTCAAGGAGGCTGACTCAGGCTGCAGAACAGAGGGCAGCGCAGGCTGATGAAGACAGGTCAGAAAATTCTGGCGTTTTGTCAGGTACCAGACACAGGACGGCTCGCGCGGCTACAATACAAAGCTGGTACTAGAAATAGACCAGCGCTCATTCTCCCATTGCTACAAATGGTGAAACCAAGCTTGAGAAGGTAGAAACTTGTCCATTTCAGAATATACCGCATCGCACCACCCAGAGATTTACAAAAAAAAATAACTATCTCCAAAACTATTCTTCCTCTTATTCATGACATTTATATATGAAATATTGTGAGACCATAAAGCATCCATTCTTCCTGTCCTTCAACTGAATTTATCCAGGAGAAAAGTTATCCACACAGACACGAAATGATCGAGATACAGGTTTGTGCAAGATGGCCGCTTCCTGCTCCAGACACATGGGTCCCAGATGCAAAATGAACTTTTAAAATTACTGATCTGAACTCAAAACCAGGAAGAGGATTACCAGAGGGCCCAACTTGAAGAGAGAATTGACAGTCAGGACGGTTGGGAAGCTTGAGGCCCAGGCAGGGATTGAGGTCTGGGCAGAGCCCTGAGGAATGGCACTGGATTCCACCACAAGACCATGTCATGAAGCCCATCGCGGTCCTCAGCTGACCCCCAGCAGAAGGGGGAGGGACAGGGGGCCATCTCCGTGGCGCAGACATGTGCACAGGGCCGTGGGCACCGCTCTGACTCGGAAGCCTGTGTCCAGCCCCAGCCCAGCTCCTCGGCGTGGGGTGCAGCCACTGTAAACGTCCTCAGCCTTGCCTCCCTCTTCTGGGAAACAAGGCCCTGATTGTCACCCAGGGCCATTGCCCAGAGCCGGGCTCCCTGCGGTGCAAGGGGTCGGCCGACCCTCAGGTTAGCTCGGACATCTTCCCAGGAGTCCTGTGACCGTCACCCCGGTCTCCCCTGTAGAATGACCACCTTGAACCGGAAGGATCCTAGTGCGCTTTCTTGCTGGGAATCCACCGTGACTCCAGAAATACTACTTCAAATGGTCTTTGAACAACCTTAAAATGACTCCCACGTTCTGTTTAGAATGAACCAGAACACGCTTCCAACCCGTCCAGGTCAGTTTCACAAGCAAGTGTCCCATTTTAAAGGACTAAGTACAGAAGCTGGGATCATTCACCGATTACGTCTATAGTATGTTTTTATAACCAAATTGGGAGCGTGAAAATCAGTTTTCCTCTGAGGTGTATTTTCTTTGCTTTATGCTCGGTATATGGGTGATTAATGAAAATTTTCCGAGCAGGTTTCCATCTTGAGCTGGCACGTTACAAATATGCGTCCTACTCAGTCCCCATAGACCCGACTCATGACCCTGCAGTAAAATGATTAAAACAAGTCCTAATTTGTTATTTGCAGTGATTTTATTTTTATTTCAAATTCTCCCAAAAGATTCTAGGGTGGTGGCATTTCTTATTTGTATTTTATAAGAAAAACTCATAAAACCTCACTTTCAAGTGTTCCATATAGGGCCTAGTTATAAATATTTTTAGCATCTTCGATTCCATACCAAAATATTTGTCCTCAACAAGATCATAAGAAGACTAGTTCACCATCACTTGCCTGCAAGAATCAGGTGGCGCTGAGCTATGGAACACGTGTGTAGCCTGTGGGGCTGTGCTCTGTGGCCACGTCTCATCTGTGGTTCCTTTGCTCTCGTGGGACCACCAGGCTTGGAGGTCAAAACCACAGGAGATTCCTTCTTGGACTCCGCTGGATTCTGTATGTTCAAATTGTTTTAAATTGAAATTAGGAGACTTCTTACTAGACAAAAGTAAGATTAATAATAATGTAACCTAAGAGTAATCACTACAATGATTCTTTCTTTCAGGTTATGTTCTTTTACTTAGTATATTTTTCTATATCTCCCAAAGTATTGTTTTTCTAGAATAAAATTCAAGGCCTTGATTGCACAGGTAGGATACTTGGTACTATAATGAATTGGATTTTAACCTGGAAGATTCTTTTTTGAAAAAAAGAAAAAGGAGCAAGGGAACTTGATGCCCATCTAGACACCATCTGACACGTTTCTCCACAGCTGAAGTCTGCGGAGATGTTTCCTTGCGGGGACGTGTGTTCCCATGGGAATCGCCTCTCTCTGTGTGTTGCAGGCGTGTCTGGAACGCAGTTGGTCCCGGGACTCCTGTCTGCCTTCAGCATCTGTTGAAACTTCCCAGCCACTGCTGCTCACACAGGTCAGGCGGTAGATGGCATGTGACAGTAAAAAGCTTTTCTCCTGTGCTGCGGGTTTTCCCCTGGGAGCTGGTTCCCCAGATGGCGTGGCCCCCTCTCCACACGTGATCACCTGAGTCTCCTTTTCAACAAGAAAAGTAAAGCATTGACACTTTCAGTCTGTCAGGTCCCTGAGAGTTTATGACAGGCAAAGCCCGACACGCCACGCTGCCACCCGTCCGGTTCTAGAGGCTCTTCGGAGTCACGTCCGTCCAGCCGTCTGTGTGCCTGAGGGGGCGTCACTAGGGATGCGGTTCCTCCCGAGTGACCACGGCCCGGGACCAGCCAGGCCGCCGGGGAGCTGCTGGTTTGCAGGGGAACGGCGGCCCTGATCGCGGCGTCACGAGGCTCCGAGGCTGGGGCCGGCTATCCCGCCAGGCGCCTTGAGTGCATCACCCGAAGGCCTGGAACAACACATCCTTGTCTCTGAGACGAGAGTAACAGCAACAATTAATTCCTGTCCACGATCACCTGCTTTGGGATTCAAACAAAGCAACGCACGGGTTCATACTTGAAATCCACTATGGGGGGCAGTAACTCGAAATGACAGTCACATTCTGCTGAATTTTTTGACAATTCTTGTGATGAACTACTTGAAAAAGAGTCTCAGTAAATCTTGATTTTTATCTAGTTTTTAAAAATGCTTTAAAATAAAAATACACACCCAAGTAAAGGGACGTGAGAAGTCCATACGCAGGCATTCACTCTGCAGGCTCCTGAAGTAACGGGGTGGAGGATAGCGCCCCTAGTTCTGGGGAGACGCGTCCCTGCCTCCGTGGACTCGGTGGTGGCGGGAACGTGACGTGGCTGTTTCCTGGGGATGCGTCTCTGGTCTTCCGAAGTCCACAACTTCTCAGTGGTGTAGCCTCTGAGAGCTGGTGGCAGGCCTGGGGCATAATCAAGGAAGAAGAAAAACAGAAGGATAATAAGGAGGGGGATGTGTATTATAACTGGGTGGTCGTGAAAATTTAAAGAGAAATTTAAAGAGAAGGGCTTGCAGTAGAGCAGCTCTGTGGTCTTAAATACACTCAACGGCTGCTCTTATGTAATGTATCTCATTTAAACCTTGCAAAGCAAACTTGTTTTCTCTTTTCCACCAATGAGAATAGTGTGTGTGTCCGGTCAGCAAGGTGAAGCAACACTCCAAAAATCTCGGAAGCAGTGTCCGTCGGAGCTGGGATCTGAGGCCGGCAGTGTGTTCCTGCAGCCTCCGTAGCGGCTGCGCAGAGGACCACGAGCGGCCCGCAGTCAGGCTGTCCCGGCGAATGCGCATCCACCCCTGCAGCCCTTCCCCAGCTCCTCCGTGTCCCGCGGACACCAGGACCCAGGCTGCTGGCTCTGCAGAGACCTGCGCTCCCAGGCCGGTGGGCAGGAGGAGGCTGTGGGCTTCTCCACGGCTCCCACGTGGGCCTTGGACGCCTAGCCCCGGTTCAGCCTCTGGACGGCTGAGGTGCTCGCCTGTAGTCCTTGACCGCTGCCCCCAAGACCCCTCCAGATGCCCACCGCCCCCAAAAGTACCAGCCTCATGTCTCGTCCTCCCAGAGCTGGGGCACCGCGGCCCCAGGCAAGTGGGGGCAGCGGAGGAAAGCTGGGGACCGAATCCCCTGGACCAGGAGCTCCCATTTAACCGGAACCTCACATAACACCTTGAAAGGGCTCTCTGAGGAGGGCAGGCCAAGGAGGCTGGGGCGATCCCGGCAGTGAGGGGCCCATCGGGGCTGACACATCAGGAAGCGCCCCAGGAGGGGGACAGTCAGGGGGGCTGCAGGTGCAGGACCGAGGCTCACACAGAAGGGCCCGTCGGGGACAGAGGCCACAGAACTTCATCAGCTTCTCTCTCCCCACTGCTCTCGCCCCCTTAGTGATCTGTCCCATTGGGTCTCCCAAGGACCTCAGCCTCCTGATCAGGGAGAAAGAGGGGATCTGACCAGCTGGGGGGCAATCCCTCAGTCTGGAGCAAACACACCTGAGCAAGGGCTTCCTGGCAGCAGGGCTGCAGAGTGACCCTCTCATTGGGGGTTTCAGGGTAAAGAGAACTCAGTCTCAGACAAGGAGCATCTGGCATCCTTTAAACAACCCGTGTAAGTGGCTTCTCGCTCTTAAGACAAGATCCCGTGTGTCTTTCAGGCCCCACTGGACACACTCTTGATAACGAACCAGGAGGAAAAAAATGAATTTTCAAAGCCTCCGAGAACTAGACAGGGTTACGATCTCATGGATCAGATCCCAGAGCCCAGAGAGGCTGAGTAACTTGTTCAAAACAACAAAAACAGATACGCAAAAAGTTAGCTCTGGGCCAAACCCAGGTTCACAGGAAAGGTAACTTGAGTTTTGTGGGGTTTTTCCTCCTGGAACTTAACTTGGTTTCTATTTTGTCATTTATTCCTTTCTTCTAGAACGATTTCGTGATGCCTACTATCTCTTTGGCACAGTCCTAGCTCTCAGGATACAGCAGTGAAGAACAGAGACGGGGTCCCACCTCCTGAAGGGACATCATGGTCAGAGGGAATAGATGTGACCCCACGAATACGGAACATGCAGAGTTGGGCAAGGAGGTGGTCGCCACAGCTGGAGGGGGAATCAGGGGCTCTCGGGACGCAGAGGGTCAGAGTTTTCAACAGAGTGGACAGAAAAGACCCAGCACCAAAATACAAAAACAAATGAGATACAGTTGTGACTCCAAAGCTCAGACTCTGGTAGGAAAAGAAAGAAAGAGGCAATTGGAACTACTGAATTTAAGGTGTGAACGTTGCTACAGATGCGTTATTGACCCTGAGGAACTAGGAGAGCTTCCATAGGCGACATGGCGTTTGAGTTGAGTTTTGAAGGATGCGGGAGAAATGGCCGAGTGAAGGAAGAGGGGAGGGACGTGCACGATGGAGGGTCTCCTTGGCGCCCGCTGCATCAGGGCCCTCGGAATGTGGAAGCCGGTCTGCAGAGCCAGCAGCAAGGAGCATGGTCCTGAGCACACTGGCTGCTGCTGAAGTGACCGTGTGAGTGATTGTGACACGCATGACCTCGAGGGGGAGAGGACGGCAGTTCAGCTGCTTCGCGATTCTCAGAGAACAGAGGACACATATCACAAAAAACTCAGACATCGTTGGATTAGAAACCACGCAGCCAGCTGGAAATCACAATCGAGGGTTACACTCAGATGTCCTTATGCCTGGATTGAAAAAAAAAGCAGACTCAAATCAGACGCTAGATGAAATTCTTGTTTCTATTGTCACAAGTGCCATTAAGTCCCCTTCCTCCTAAACATGCCATTGAGTTCATTGAACTTCATTATGTGAGCATGCTTTGGGATTTTACCAAGTTTTAATGCAAGTTCTGTGACCCATATAATCAAAATCATCAACTCTTTATTAATATACAAGAGCAGAAGCCTTCCCTGGGTGACGGGGAACGGATAAACCAAGGGTCTGAGACTCCCCACCGTGGAGGCCAGCATCACGGCTCATCTGATGGAAAGATGGACCAGTCTGCTGAGATCCAGGGCTCAGAAATGGGATGTCTTCCTGAGAGAGGCAAATTGCCTAGGAATTTCCAATAACTGTGAAGTTAGATGAAGGAAAATTACCTAATAGCAAGTCATAAAGTCCTTTTCACATGATTTGAGTATGAGCTCAGTTCCTTACACATTTCTGAGAGACAGAGGATCTAAATCCTATAAAACACAAAGCATAGGAAAGGAACGCCATTGCAGAAATCAGAGAAGAGGATGCAGCCGAAAGAAAGACAGCAAGATCCAATCCATGCGCACCGTGTGCAGCATCAGAGCCAGATGGCAGCCGAGCAGCTCCATGCTGGACGCTGAGCACCTGACCAGCCGCCTCTGGTTCAATTCTGCCGACTAGAGAGAGGACGGACCATAGGGTCTGCGATGGGGGATCCCAAGTGATGCAGAGATCAGTCACAGAGCAGGGGAGGAGGGTCAGACCATCACCACACACCTCAGCCCTGGTCCAGCACTTCCACTTCTGCAAGCAAGTCCCTCGCAGTAAGCCATGTGCACCAAGATTCACGCACGAGGAAATCCCTCGGTACACCGTTTATAATAGGGAAATAGACAGATGGGTAGACAGGTAGAGTAGATAGATAGACAGACAGAGAGACAATCAGTCAGACAGGGGAAACCTAAATATCCAACATTAGGGGATGATTTAAATGCCATCTAAACATTTTTAAGAAAATTAAAAGAACAAAAGTCAAAATATATTGGCAAGTGATGAAAATTATTACTAAACTACATTCAGTATGATTTTCTTGTGTTTGATAAATTAGGAGTAATAGCAGGGTCCAGTGATTTTTGATGGGACTAGAGCCCTGGACATAGGAATCCCGGACCCTCCACGCACAGGACACTTGCCTTGTCTGACTAAGATCATACTTTGTCTGGTTTTTAGGATGTGAACTTGAAAATGGTTTCACTTTCGCTTTATTCTCAACTAAGTCAGGTCCCAAAAGCATCCATATAGTATCTGCACTGCTCCTGCCCTTTCACTGAAGGTGGAATTTTTCAATTCACTTCACTTCCAATTCGTTGTTAACTTGATAGGAATTGGGGTGAAGAGCAAGGGGTCATCTGGGATTTGCAAGTTCTAAAAGCTCTACAGGTAGACAGCTGTTACCAGGGAGAAGACGGTGAGATATATTATAAATATATATAAGTTTCTTTAGGACAAATGCTGAGAATTTGAGGTAGGTGACGTACAATGACAGCTCCCTCCCTTTCTTTGTCTGGGACCTGGGGTGCAGTTGCTATTTGTTTTCTGTGAGATTCCACAAGGATAACTTCTGAAGCAAAGAGGGCTTTCGGGAACGTTGGGCAGCTGGGTTACAAGCTCTGCACTGCTCTCTGGCTCACTGGACACAGAAGACCGTCTCGGTCTGTTCGTTCCATGCACCTCCCCTGGGAGGAGAAACTGCTCCATGGCAGGGACAGGACAGCTCAGGTCCCAAGCAGAAGATTCTCCTGAGGGGTTCACATCACAGCTGCTCTGAAAACTATACCCCTCCCCGGAGGGCTTCTGCAACAGACTCGTGCAGATGAGCAACGACAAGACTCAAAATACCACTTTACCTTTAGTGTTGAGGGTAACCCACCACGCTCATAGCAGAACTCGGTTGAACCTCAGTTCTGGCATCAGCCTAGGGTCCAAGCCTCAACTAGTGTGATGGTGAATTTTACATGTCAAGGTGACTAGGCCCCGGGGGGACCCAGACGTTTGGTCAAACATTCTTGGTGTGTCTGTGAGGATGAATTCGGATGGGTTTCACATCTGAGGTGGTGGATCTAGGAAAGCACGGGCCCAGGGTTGCCCGCCAGCCAGCACCGCGCCTGAGGAGCCTCTGGCCCACGCGTTAGGAGCTCCCCGCCCAGATAGCGCCCTCCAGAGGCAGCTGACCCGGAGGCTGGGTGCGGGGGGCGCCCAACTCGGCCCCCAGGAAGGCACTGCTTCTCTCCCAAGTCAGGGCGGGAGGCGAAGAAGGCGCGATGCAGGGCCAGGTGAGAGATGCAGAGACAGAAGGAGAAGTATGACAGTGAGGGGGCAGGGCTGCCCCTCGGGCCGTTTCTGGCCTTGCGACTAAACCAGTGCTGTCCGTAATTCTCCACCCCGGCTGTGGCCGTACTTAACTATATGCTGTGAGTTCCAAGTTATTGGGGTTTAATGTGTTTTCCTACAGTGATAACCATTGAAAAGGCAACTTGAAAAAAACAAACATATTTCTGTCCCCTCGTATGATATAAATATGTGAGCATCAGGCACTGAGGTCGCTTTGATGCATACTCGTTGCTGACTAAAATCTCAAAAAAGTACGGAAACCCTGTAACGAAAACTGCTGAAACACAGATTCATGAAATACCCCATGTAATGGGGTATCTGATGCCACCACATCGCTTTGGGGATGGGGTAACTCAGGACCAGAAAATTAAAGTCACCTCCCCTGAGTCACAAGCTAAACAGTTACAAAGCCCAAACTCAAACCCAGGGCCCTGATGTTCCGTCCAGTGATGAGATGAGCATCTTTTTAAGACAAGATCTAATGCAAAAATCATCTCTCTTTGGATTCCAGCTCTTATAGCAACTACAGGTGTTTCTATTTTGATTACTTTTGTCCCTAAGCAACTACCTACCTATTAATGTTCTTTTTTAATCAATTAAGCTACAGTTCTTCATGTCAAAGAATCTCATTAGAAGTAATGGTCTTGTCCTGCTGGAAGTTAATCTTGTTTTCTTCATTAAAATGTGTACTTTTTAATGCCTTCAAGGAAGGCTGAAAGGGAGCAGAAACAGAACCAATCTGATTCTAATAATTTTCTCCCGTGTCATCATCACCTCGGGGGTTATTCTAACGTCTGTTCTACGAAAAGGCAGTATCTTCCCGTATTTCACAAATCGGGAAGTGTCACTGCATCGCATATGCATAAGAAATTTCAAGCTACAGAATCTGAAACGACATCTAAAACCATTTTTCAACTTTATTTCTAGAAGTCCTACAGAATTCGCAGTGCAACAATCACGACCTGTGTTGTTATTCCCTGGCGCCTTCGAGGGTGCAGCCCAGCGAGGAGGTACCGCGCCTGCCACGCCTGGTCTCGTCGTGCAGGGAGCAGAAGCCTGAGAATCGCCTCCCTGGGAAGTCGAAGTCGTAGGCTAAGGTTGCAGGGGGTCCTCAGATCTCTTCTCTCTTCTAAGCAGAAGATCTCTTTGTTCAGATCGAGTTTTACCTGGAACATTAAAGAGATGAACCCAGGGTCGTCCTGGTTCACCGTGAGGTGGCTTGGACGTCAGACCACGCTCCCTACCACCACCCACCCCGGGCTGAGCCAAAGCGGTCTCTTCAAAACCCTAGGATCCCCTGGAGCAGATGTTGAACTTACTGATTAAATAAAAAATCTGAACTTTACAGAGGAGGAAAGTCAGGCTCAGGAAGCCCAACCACGTCACCTGGCACGTGCCCGGGAGCTGGTTTACAGCCGAGGATAGAACCGCCCTGCCCTTTGTGGTCCCCAAACGCCCTGTGACCGGGGGCTGCCTGCTCAGCGGACAGAGGACCGTGGTCCTGCCGATGCATCATCACTGGTGCAGACCCATGATGTGATGGCTGGCGGAGGGCGGGTAGGGATGCGGGACGCCCCGCCCAGCACGAGCTCCTAGCAGGACACGGGCTACCTCTGCCTGGGGCATCCTCCCAGCCCCCTCAAGGAAAGCCAGGAGAAGGGCATTTTTCTCACCTGGGCCCGACCCAGAGGCCCTGACCTCTCAGAGGTGAGAGTGCCCACCCCACAAAGGGAAAGTCATCAGTGTAAGACCCCTCCCCATGGCTAGGGTCTCCTGAGGGAGCTTCCAGGCTCTTTTCAATAACAGAAACCTAAGTGTTTGGTCATAATCAAGTTGGTGGTAGGAATTACGTCCATTTCCTGGCTGTCTTAGAAAACCACCAGAACACAACTTTGGCCTCATGGGAATGTTCTCGGGCCCTTGCATCAGCCAGGCTTGAATATTCCAAAAGAAGGGATTCACGCCAGGAAGCGACTTTGTAGTGCAGAATAATTTTTAATTCAAAATAGATAAAACCTCTGCTGTCTCTTTTGCGCCCTCAGTACGTAAAGAAAATTGCTTACTTTATCAGCCAAATGATTGAGTGTCATCACCAGTTAATATGAAATCTAGAAAACACGTCATAGAAGACCAATTAAGAAAGGAAGAAGAATTAAAGAAAATTAAGGAAACACATAAAAATAAGAAAGCACTAGAATATGTTCAGCTCAAATATAAACAGGTTCGTTTCATTACATAATTGCTGGAGTAACTCCTTTTTTAATAAACACAGGAAATATGCCTTATAGATCATGCAGCAAGTTGTTATTACAACTGAGTCATTCTTAAGTAGCCAAATAATTAACACAGTGCCTCTCCTTCTATTCTTCCCTGTATGGAGGATTTTTTTTCAGAGTCCACCATGTAAAAGTAATACCTTGCCCTTAAAACTCAAGGAGTTAAATGCCCTATAAGACACATAACTTTTGACAGGCGAAGCTCAACCATCTGAGGGAATGTAAACGTCCCACTAAAATTTAACTTTACAATCCACTCCCTCTGAAGGCTACTGTGGTCATCATCTTCTCCTATCAGAAATTAGTTCTTGAATTCTAAAAACTACACATTCACAATACAGTCTAAGCAGCCCAAATGGCAGGTGGTGTTTCCCTACTAAGAATTACAGTAGAAATGGTAACATCATCTAAGAGGCAGGCGTCTTTTTGGAAATAGCCTGAAATTTAAAAATTGAATTCTTGGGGAGTTCCCTGGTGGTCCAGTGGTTAGGACTTGGTGCTTTCACTGCCATGGCCCCAGGTTCAACCCCTGGTTGAGGAACTAAGAAGCTGTAAGCCGTGCAGCGCGGCCAAAAAAAAAAAAAAAATTGAATTCTTTTTCTAATTTAGAATTCTGCTCAAACTGGAATCAGAGCTCGTAAAAAGGAGGAATTAAGAGTATTAGTAGACTTTTCCTTTCAATAGCTGAAGATTTTTAATACATAAAAGGAGATTGTTTAGCAGTAAATATAAGATAGCAGGAACAACGATTAAACTTCCGTTTAAGAGAGCAAACTATTTTCAAACACTTTTATTTTAAAGTTCTGATTTGCATTAAAGTAATTAATATGCTAATTATAAACAAATCCCATCCATGTATTAATTCAAACCTTATACACTTTTAACCTACTTCAACTTTCCGTGTGTAGAAGAATGTATAAAACCTCCTCTTTGCACTCCTCTCTATGCTGGCGAGTACCTATTCGTGATGCTAACAGAGAGAGTGGTACCAACACTAAATCAGGGCTGGGGATGCAGCTGACACTCTGTTAAACATCTCACTGCAGCTTTATGGGGTCCTTCATCAATACACAGACATTGAGATCTGGACTCTGCTCTAAGTGCTACTGATAAAATAGTGACCTGAACGGATGTGGTCTTGCCCTCATCTGGGACTTAAAACGCTAGTCAACCAGAAGGAAGATAAGTGCACAAAGACATAAAATGCATAGAGCGATAAGTGTTGGGGGGTGGATATGCCTTTATAAGCGAGGGGCGGTTAGCGTGTCCGTTTTATAAAGGCGGGATCCGGGATTAAGTTACTACTTGTTCCAGGACACAGAGTTAACGGCCATAGACCCAGAACTGAATTCACTAAATTTGCAGTTTGTCAAACTCTGCAGCCAAACTCTTAATCACTGCACTTTATATTACTTTACCATGACTTGTGCAGAGTAAATGTACATATATTGGGCTTGCTTTCTGTTGACTGGGATAAATTACTAATCAATTCATTCAAAACCTATATGGAGCACCTACCATGGGTCAGACTTTGGAAATCCAGAAATGGATAGATATGGGCTTGCCTTCCTGGGGCTCATCTCCAAGAGACTTCATAGGCAAAAAAAGGAAAAAAAAAAAATCCCAGATTATTATCAGGGCATGGGAGAGAAGTGTAAGCGCAGACAGGAGTGAGGGTCCTGGCCAAGCCCTGCGCTGCTGTTTTACCAACACTGCCTCAATCCGTCACCATAATTATTTAAACAGCTGATGAGCAAATGGGAACAGCTTTTTTAAGAGTAAGTAAAAGAAACATTAGTCAATCATAAAAGAACCCTATGGGCACATAGCATATTATTACACATGATATTAGTTGTTTGCCCCCGGAGTAAAGACTTGACGATGAGAGAGAAATGGGCTGGAAATACTTCTCGGTACCTGGCAGTCTCCTCGCTTTACTTCAGTCAGATGCCTTGGCCATCCCAGCTCTACAGTCACCAAGTTCCCTATCTTAAAAATACCCCAAAAGAGAAAGCAGTGGTTTTCAGGTCTGGCTAAATAAAGATTCTTTGTATAAAAATGTGAGTAAATGTCTCATTTGTCCTTTCAGCCTCATTTCCTACTAATAATTATTTTTTCAAAAAAGAAAAGAAAACATAATCGTTTACAAACGCACTTTCAATTCCCCATCCCAGCCGCGAGTTTTAATTAATCCCTCCTCCCAGGCCTCTGCCACTCAGCTTCATCTCATGAGATATGCCTGCTCAGCTCCACATTTTTAGGGCGGGAACATTCTTCTTATTTTAATCTCCCTTCCTCCCAGTTCCTTACTTGCACTGTTTGGATAAATAACTGCAGCTTGGAGAAGATGATAAACATGGATCAAAAACAACAAAGGAAGCAAATTACTTCCCGCCTACAAAGCAGCAGAATAGAACTAATAATCCCCGAAGACACCCCCCTGATTTACAGGTGCAGAAACTGCCTGCTCAGGACATGTCTCCTTCCTGAGCGTGCGGGAACACAGAATATAAAGGAAATGAACTGGGTGTCTAGATTTCTAATAATGGTATTTAAAATGCAGCCCGTGCCTGGCACGCATGAGGGGTGAATGAGCGGAGGGGTGAGCTGGAGTGGCCCGGGCAGGGCCCAGGACCGTCCGGGGGCTGTGGCCACGGCTGCCAGGGCAGAGGGCACCGTGCCCTAGAAGCAGAATCACCAACCCACCCTGACCTGGGGCCTGGACGGCCCCATCGTCGGCTCTTAGAGGGATCCAGGAGGATTCTTTCCTAAGTTTCCGTCACCCGGCTTTGGACAACGACATTTGACTATGAAGATGACATCTGTCCTTCTCCCCCAAAGGCCCCTAAATCTTGAGTTAGGCGGCACCTTCCCTCTTGTCTTCAGAACTGCTGACACAAGCTTTGCGGCCCGGAGCCGACACCCGAATCTGACCGCAGGCCCAGCCCTTCTGCGGGGAAGCTACCCGTGAACTTGGGCAGCCCAGGCCCGACCGCTGCCCCCGCCTGTTCCCTGCCCACCCCACCTCCCCTCCCCTTGCCCGCAGCCTCCTCCGCCTGCCCTCGGCCCCTGGGAAGCTCCATCTATTGACACTTTATAATTCGCTTCTAGTCAACCCTGCCAGCTGCTCCTTAATTATTTTTCTTAATTTATTTATTTATTTTTGGCTGTGTTGGGTCTTCGTTGCTGCACGCAGGCTTTCTCTAGTTGTAGAGAGCAGGGGCTACTCTGTTGCAGTGTGCGGGCTTCTCATTGCGGTGGCTTCTCTTGTTGTGGAGCACGGGCTCTAGGCACACAGGCTTCAGTAGTTGTGGCATGTGGGCTCAGTAGCTGTGGTTCGCGAGCTCTAGAGCGCAGGCTCAGTAGTTGTGGTGCAGGGGCTTAGGTGCTCTGTGGCATGTGGGATCTTCCTGGACCAGGGCTCGAAACTGTGTCCCCTGCATTGGCAGGCAGATTCTTAACCACTGTGCCACCAGGGAAGTCCCCCAGCTGCTCCTTAAATGTGATCACTTGAATCCCCACAAACACCCCAAGAGGAGGACATAATTAATCCATCTACAGAGGAAGAAACTGCCTCCCATGTGGAAGAAAAGCAACTTCCCCCAGTGTGGAGGGCAAGGGCCTCACAGCAGGCATGCAGGCGTGGTGAGCTCTACAGCGGGGGCGCCTTCGGGGAGGTCCTATACCTCCCACCTGGGGGACAGGTGGACCCAGGCCTGCTTGAGAGGCCTCTCTCACCCCTCAACGCAACCTCGGTCCTGACTCGAAGCCAAAGCAGATGGTGGTCCCAGCCAGGGTGGGGGGCTTCCAGGGGCTCAGAGCTGGTCGCCGCCCAGGTGCCTGGGTGCCTTCACCCAGATCCAGTGCACTGCACTCCAAACATTTGAATCTTTCCTTCAACCTTGAACAGTGTGTAAATCAGAATCCTTGAGGATAAGGGACGGTGTCGGAAGCCCAAAGGGGAAGATAAAGATGGAGGAGCATCTGCAGAGGGAAGGGCTAAGTCGCTGATGAAAGTGGGGCCCACGGACCCCAGACCCCAGTAACGAGCGACGCCCGCCGAGGAACAGAGCCCCTCAAACGACCTCGTGCGGACTCAGGAATCTTAGAAAACAAGCTGGAAGATGGGAAGGTCTGGGCATAAATATTCAAGCAGGGGTTATGGCCTATTGAACCTTTTTGGGGGATAATATCAGGAGGAAGGCACAGAGGGAAGCGATGGAGATCAGTCTTGCAGGGGCAAAGCAGAGGCGCATCCCTAGATGCTCAGGCCAGAGGCATTTGGGGACGAACCACGTGGGACTGACCTTGACGGCCTCCCCGGAGGCCTCTGATGCAGGGAGGACTCCGGAAGAATCAGAGCAAAGCCCAGGATTAGAGTGAGCGCGGGGGTGTCCCCGGGGAGCTGAAACGAGGGCTCCAGGGCTCACCAGTGACTCACGCTCAGGACGAACGGGAGCCGAGACGCCAGCAGGTCGTAAGTGCGTTTTCACGAAGAGCAAAGCCAGACCCTCCTCGTGACCTCGTTGTCCCCTGATCAGGACAGAGAACCGGACTTCAGCCTGAGCATTCACCGCGCAGCAGCCGAGGTCTCCCCCCTGCTCACTGCCTGGCTTGACCTGGGGAAACTTCACCTGCTTAACAAGCCTGCTCCTTCCAGGGAAATCCAGCGGCTTCACCACACTGACAGCTTGAACCTCCCACCTGCAAGCTCCACACACGATGAGAGGCGGAAACTGTGAGGAAGAGCGATGCTTCCCTCTGGAAAGCAGCCGGGGCGAGCCCTTCACGCAGATTATCACGTTGAACGCGCCGGTTTCTCTGCCCAGATATCTAGACGTCCCTTTATCGCGTCAGATGCACAGGGGACCAGGTCCCTTCCAGGAGTTTCCAGGTTGGAGGGAGCTGCAGAAGGAGCAGGTGCTTTCCTCCCAGTGTGAGAGCAAAGGTCGGTGCGGGGGACTGAGGTCCACCTACGGAGCTGCCACAGGAACGCCCCAGACCTAAGCACCCCGGCCCACCCTCGGGGGTGAAGCGGGCCGTCCATCCCGGCTTCCTCTCCTCCGGACAGCTCGGCCAGCTTCCGCGCCCGGCTCTGTCTGACTGTGATCTCTCCACTGCAGCTCAAGTCCAGTGATCCGGACACTTGCTGATTCCCTTGCCTCTTCACTCTTTCACTTTTGTACTTCTCTATTTCCTTTCTTGTGTCTATTTCTCCATAGCGCCCAGCGTGGTATCCTCAAGAATCAGAAAACTGACATGATGGCAAGGTTTGAGTTTCTGGGACAAACACCTTCATTGTCTCCAAGACAGGCTTCCGTGATCACCACTTGAGCCAAAAGTTAGTTACTGTATCTCTCCCCTTTGGAGTTAAATTTTAATTTTATCAAGGTATAAATATGTGAAAATAAATATTTAAAAATAAATAAGTAAACTTAAAAATAAGTAAATATTTAAAAATAAATATTTTAAAGCCAAATATAACTGTCTCATAATGATCACAATCACCAAAAAAGCCCTTCCCCACTTAAAAAGATCCTCAGAAGCAAATATTCTCACCTCTAATCTGTTACTGATGTAAAAACACCCCATTGTGTGTCCTCAACTTCTTTCTCATCTGCCTCAAAATGTCTCCGTATCTTTTTACGCTCGAGCCTGAATTGGCCACCACCTGGACTGCTGATTCTTCTCTGCCTTCTATATTTCACTTTTAAAAAATACTTTCTATTTTTAGATCGGTTTTAGGTTTACAATAAAATTGAGAAGAAGGTACAGAGCTTCTGTATACCCCCTCCCTCCCCTACTGCTCCCCCCACTATCAGCATCCCCACCAGGTGGCCCATGTTTAACGACCGATGAACCTACACTGACACATCACCATCACCCCGAGTCCATGGTTCACGTCAGGGGTCACTCTCGGTGTTGGACGTTCTGTGGGTTTGGACAAATGGCTAATGACATGCATTCGTCATTATAGTGTCATGCAGAGTAGTTTCACTGTCCTAAAAATCCCCTGTGCTCCACCTCTATATTTCTTCCCACCACCAACCCCTGCCAACCACTGCTCTTTTTACTGTCTCCATAGTTTTGCCTTTTCCAGAATGTCATGGAGTTGGAATCATACAGTCTGTAGCATTTGCAGATTGGCTTCTTTCACTCAGTCATATGCACTGAAGTTTCCTTCATGTCTTTTCATGACTTGATGGCTCATTTCTTTTTAGGTGAATAATATCGCATTGTTTCAATGGACTACAGTTTATTTGTCCATTCACCCTCTGAAGCACATCTTGGTTGTTTCCAAGTTTTGGCTATTATGAATAAAGCAGCTGTAAAAATCTGTGTGCAGGTTTTTGTGTGGACATAAGCCTTGGACAAAACTTCTTTGGATAGATACCAAAGAGCGAGATTACTGCAGCATATGGTGAAAGCATGTTTAGTCTGATAAGAAACGGCAAACTGTCTTCCAAGGTAGCTGCACCATCCTGCATCCCCACCAGCAACGTTGAGAGTTCCCATTACTCCACATCCTCACCAGCATTTGCTGTTGTCAGTGCTCTGGATTTGGGTCCTTCTCATAGGTGTGTAGTGGTATCTGCATTTCTTTTTAAGGAATTTTTAAAGAAAGTTCTCCTCTCTCACTGTCCCTTCATTTTCATCCATTTGATTGACTCACTCAGAGGTCTACACACAGGCCTAGGTCTCCTCTATGTGGAAAATGCATGTTAAGTAATTTTTTTTAATCTGGTTTTAAAACTTCAAACTTCCTATTTTTCTCATGACATTTGAAGGAAAAAAATACTAGTGGATAAGAGACCTTATTTTGGGGTCATATGACTGAATTTACTGCCTATGAGGTCTTGGGCAAGTAGTTTAACTTCTCAAAGCTTTGACATCCTTTGCAATAAAATGAGGATTAAAACAGAATGTACCTATCAGATTTCTGTGAAAATTAAATGAGATAATACATGCAATTAGTTTAGTAGACTTCCTAGCAGGTATAGTAAGTGCTCAGTGTTTACAGTAATAGTACAAAAGATCTTTGGCTTCTGCATTCGGAAGTTCAACAATAACCTCCTAATTTCTTTCTTGGAATTTATTCTCCTCTGTGTAGCTCGTGATGATCTTGGCTACCCTTCTTTCTCTCTCTCTCTCTCTCTTTCTCTCTCTCTCAGAACTTACCATACCAATCAAAGGATAAGGAAATCTTAAGTTCAACATGATGACCAAGTTACTACTTCTGAGTGTGAGGCTTCAGGGCAGATATAAATCCTACTTCAACGTGAAACAAGATAAAGGGAAGCATTAACATAGTGTTCATACACACTCACAACAAAAAGCCAAGTGTGAAAATATAAAATTTTGAAAACAAAGTACCTTTCAGGTTCAAATTTCAAAAGAAAAAAAGTATAAGCTAAAATATTATGAAATCACAAGCATAGAAAACACTACTTAAAAGGGAGAGAGTAAAAACCCCACCACCAGACAAAACAGGGAGTTAAGTTATCTGACACAGTGGAGCCGAGATGGGGCCAGTTTTGGACAATGCATTTGTCAAGTAAGGAGGGAGATTTTCTGGCAGGAAGAATAATAAGAAGCAGATTTCTGTCTATCCCAACACCACTCTCAATGCCAGCCCTTTTGGTGCAAATCTTTCTAAGAGATTTTAAATCCAGCTTGTGTGTGTACGGAAGACAGCAGTTCCTCCAGGATGGAGCTCCGGTTTGGAATCATCCGTGCATCTTGCTTCTTCCCTCTTCCTCCTGTTTGTGATTTGGTTGCTCATTCACCCAGGCTGAAAGGACGGAGGGAAGATGGAATCTGAGCCAGTCCATTTTGCTGCTTGTTAGTGGTGCTGGTCAAACGCTGGCGGGGTGGAAAGGTGGAAATAAATGGGGGGAAAAGGGCTTCTGAGCGCTATGGATTTCATTTTCTCAAGTCAGCTCTGTTTCCATTAGGACGGATAATTCAGAGTTGGCTGCATGGGTTCCCGTGTAATCAGATCATCTGTAGGGAGATGAGAATTTGATTCCCGCATGTCTCTATTTAGACGCTAAGAAACAGCCTCCTTGGAAGCTTCGTGTTGCTTAATTCTGAGCAAACGAGAAGTGGAAATGAGAGGCGCTAATGAAGATATTTGTCAGTTCATTATGGGGGAAATCTCAGTTAACAGAGAATTGAAAGCAGGCAATTTTCCTGATCTCAGGGAAGACCCCAGGAGAAAGCAGGATGCATTTACATGCTAACTAAAGAAACATTAAAAGCATAAATCAAGCATGAGATTCATTTACAACCTATTCAATAATGTTTAATAACTTAGGATCTTATTCTCCTCACCTCCCAGGAACCATAGGAAGACGTATGGTACCATATGCCAGAGAACTCGGTGAATGAAGATGGCCTGTATTTGTGAATTCACACTCTGCTTGTGCCTGAGAAATTACCCTGAATGACTGTAATGCGTGACCACCATCATGTACTGGGGGGTGGGAAACTGCGCTGTATTCTCTGTACCAAGGGCAAGCAGCTCAGTGACCTTGAACACGCTGTGTTATCTCCCAGGGGTCAGACCCCCGCAAAGGTGTCCGTGAGATTCTCAGTGTCCCCTGGATGTGCTCCTAACACTCTCCACCCAGAAGGAGGCCATCCCTCTCCTTCCTGACAGCCACACAGCTCAGAATAAAGTGACTACGATCGTCCTGCCTGCGGGAAACGTCTCCAAGTCCATCCCAAGGTGCCATGGATGTGGCAGGCCAGCCGGGCCACCTGGAACACAGACCGTGTCATCGCCAGCCAATCCAGAATAGGGGGGATCAGAAAGCGGTGCTTCCTCCCAGTAGATAAAGGAAGAAAAGAGGAACAGACAAAATAGCAGGCGTCAACCAAATTATGATTACAGTCTCTAAGACCTCCAGCAACCTAAATAGTCTGTGAATTTATGGATAAGAAGAAGAAATAAGAATACACATATACTTACATATATATGCATAAATCAACTCTTTTAAAGATAGTGAGAGGGAGTTACCTGGCGGTCCAGTGGTTAAGACCCCGTGCTTCCACTGCAGGGGGCGCGGGTTCCATCCCTGGTTGGAGAGCTAAGATCCCACATGCCTCGCGGTGCAGCCAAAAAAGAAAGAGAGTGAGAGAGTGAGAGAGAACAAGAGCAGTGACATTATTATTTAGGGGGCAACATAGCACAGCTGGTTAGGCTGGCGTGATGGCTTCTTTCAATCACCGGCTGCCACACAGAGGGAAATCCCCTCACAGCCCCTGATACACCCTGCCTGAGCCAACCCCTCTGTCCTAGGCTGACCCAGAAGCTGTAATTAGTCAAGGCCCTTCTCACCCTCCTCTTCCTTAGGGCAGCTCTGGTGGTCGTGCTCAGAGTCACACAGGTCTGCCTACAGATCCCGCAGAAGCCACTGGACTCTCCCCCTCTCCCCCCATCCACTATCCACAAGAGAAGGGACGGTCACGGGTTGGGGAGAAAGTGGAGGGCAAAGCCTGGAGCTGGAGACTCAGGTCCCGGCCCTGATTGTCATCCATGAACGGTGGTGATAAGCCCGTGCCACACGGGGTTGTCTGAGATTCTAAAGTGGGACTTTAAGAGCTGGAAATATATATACAAGTTGCACATAGAGCACTTGTGTAATTGCACTGACTCATCCAGAATGTGTCCCCACAGGACTTCGTTGTAATGACTACATCATGACGTGGTTCTCACTGTCAGGCTGTGGAGACCTGGGGGTCGGGACCACCCCGTGTTTGCTTGTGTTTCCCCAGAGCTCTGCGTGGCCCAATGGAGGGGATCAGACCCTATCGTGTAAATGAGCCCAGGGGACTTGCTGATGTGTGTGCCCTTCTTCAACGAGACAGTCTCATGCATCAGCCTTGACTTCCCAGAGTTTTCAAATAGGCTCCTGGGGCCGTGACTCAGCCGGCGAGGGGGACGTGCAGCCGAACCCCAGGAGTCCCTGAGTTCCTGTCCCCCCCTCCCTGGGTGATGACACCAGCCACCATAGACACGAGGGCTCCAGCGCGTCTACACCACTGTGGAGAAGCTCACGGCTCGTCTTCTCTGGGGGCCATGCCCGCGGGATGACGGGAAACTCTGGAAACTTACCAGTGTAAGGCATCAGACTCTTGTGGTTAAGTGGTGTTTTTGATGGTTTTAATCTCAGGGATGTGTTTACACTTCGAGCATTCAGCATCTACCCCTGTGGGACATGGTAAGGCATAGATGTTTGGCCTTCATCTCCAATTCCTGGTCCGGGACCCCTAAGACCCTTGGAACTGCCTGAGTGTTGGTGGGAGGGGCGTCTGGTGTTCATAACAAGCCCCTCTCACCACCCTGAGTCTGTGCCGATGAAGGGAGTCCCAGTGGGCCCAGGAGAGGAGCTCAGGATGGGCGGGGGCCAGAGGGATGCGTGCGATTAGAGAGTCGGAACTTTCAGCCCCACCCCCGACCCTGGGGAAAAGAGGGGGCTGGGGGCTGGGTTCATCCCCGACAGTCACAAAGGCGCTGGAGGGTCTCCAGGCTGGTGGCCACTGGAGGTGCAGGGGGGGCAGAGCACCCAGGGGGCAGGGAAGCTCCCGGCCCCCCCACCCCCTCGCTCTGTGCATCTCTGTTCCTGGGTTGTGTCCTGTCTAATAAACTAGTAAACATAAGTGTTTCCCTGAGTTCTGTGAACCGTTCTAGCAAATGACCAAATCCCAGGATGGGGTCGTGTGAACCCCTATTTGTAGCCCACCAGTCAGAGGTACCAGAGCCCTGGACTTGTGATGGGTGTGATGGGTGACCCTTCACCGGTGGGTCCGCACTAACTCCAGGCAATCAGTGTCGGAATTGAATTAAATTGTGGGACACCCAGCTGGTGTCCACTGAGAACCAGAGAACTGCTTGGTGTTTCCTTCACCGGCTTCTCTCCACGACGGTGTCAGGGCAGGACTTCCTGGCTCTCTGTGGGTGACACGGCTCATACCTCCACACCTCGGCTCCCTCACCCCAACACGGGGCAGGACAAAGGGATGTCAGCCCTCGTCCAAGCCCACGGACACCCCCTCCTGTGACGGGTTCAGCTGCCCACACACCCAGGGAACTGGTCAGTCACTCGGCTGCAAGGACAGGATGGGACCCACTAGATGCCCTGGGGCCCCTGCCCCTGCTCCCCCCTCAGGAGCTCCATGCAGGACCCTCCATCTGCAGGGCTCAGATCCCCCCCACCCCAGACAGAGGCAAGGACACCAGGTGGACAGAGTACCTGCCTGAGAGAAGCTCAAGGAAGAGAAGCCCAGGTACATTTGTGCAGACTCACAGGGCAGACCACACCCGGAGGGGCTCTTGTGTGCACTGTGGACTCGGGTGATGATGACGTGTCCCTGAGGCTCCACCCACTGTCACGTGCACATCAGTGGGGATGTCGATGGTGGGGCAGGCTGTGGCAGGGACGGAGTACCTGGGAAATCTCTGTACCTTCCTCTCAGTTTTGCTGGGAACCTAACTAAAAAAAATGAAGTCCCTTTTGGCCTGAGCACAGCCAAGAAGGCCAGATAAACAAGGCTGTGCCACAGAACAGAGGGAATCCTAATAATCTCAGTGCCATGGCCTGAAGTTCTGTGTCCACCTAAAATTCATATGCTAAATCCTAACACCCAGGATTAAGGAGTTAATGGGGGGGGTGGCTTTGGGAGGTGATGAGGTCATGAGGGTGGAGCTCCCATGAATGAGATTAGTGCCTTTATAAGAAGAGACCCCAGATAGTCCCCTTGCCCACTCTGCCATGTGAAGACAGTGACAAGACAGCCATCAATGAACGGGAACTACGAGAGCTAAATGTTTATAAGCCGCCCCGTCTGTGGTTTCTGTGAGAGCAGCCCGCGCTGATCCAGACGCCCAGCTCACTTAGTAATTGATTCAGCAAATATCTGAGTGCCTTTCAGGCACCTAACAGTATCCTGGCTTCTGGGAATCACTGAGGACTGGAAAAGATTAACCGAAATCCTGCTCTGTTTCACAGCAACAACAACGGCCAGAGAGGAGAGAATTTACATAGCTGGTTCCTTTGGAAGGTCCAGAGAGTTAAGGAACCACAAAATAGGTAACACCATCAAACCTCACTGAATCCAACCTCCGTTTTTATTTAAAAACAAACAAACAAACAAACGAAACAGCTTTGGGATGCAGAGAAGTCCACTCTGCCACACAGCCCCTAGAGGTGAGATGGGAGACCCCCCATCACCCCAAGTCCCCATCCTGAGCTCCCCCTCTGAAAGCAAGTGGATTTTCCAGGAGTTTGTGAGTCAATTTATAACCCATTTTGTTTTCACAGCAGAGCACATAAAAGTGGAGATCAAGGGTGCTGCCTGGTATCTGATATGAGGACAGGAATGCAGCCAGGAGAAGCACTGCCTAGGAAATGTCATCATTCTTTTGAAGTTTATTCTCTCTGTAAGATTTTTTTTAATCCTTTGCATAGGCTCTAACGAGAAATGCATAGTTTTTTAATTTCTGACTTCTTTAAGCTTCGTTTGAAAAGACTAACTGAAAAAGATCAAGTCCTTTTAAGTGACACGTCTGTGTCTGTATGATTTTGCTCTGTCATAATTACAACATGCAAGGCTGTCAGAACTAAAAAAAAATGCAGATTAATTCTTTCTGTTGCTTAAATCTTTTATCTATGAAACTCACTGAGAATGTTTTACTTCCATAACTGATCAATGTACTCATTAATCTCACATGAAATAAAAGCATTCTAATCGATTTGCTTAGAAAACTTTTAAAAGGCAGCCAGAGCTGCCTGAGTGAGGTCCAAATCAGCAAAGGACCAAAATGGTGTTTCAGAGTCATAAACTGTCTATTCATAGGCCACACTGGGAATGTTTCATTTCCATAATTGATCAGCTTATTGATTAATCTCAAATTACATAAATGCCTTCTAATTGATTTGTAAAATCTTTAGAAAACCTGAGCTGCAAGAGTGATTTCAAAATCAACAAAGTGCTTGATATGCATAGAAATATTACCTGGAGTCACAGAATCACTGAGAGTAGAAGGAAAGGGGATTTTCAGAGCCTTCTTCTTTACTGCACTTAATCCAGGAGAATTTAGTAAGAACCCTCTCCAGAGTGGGTCCTGTCCCCTTGAATTAGCTCATCCTGTCCTGGTAATAACGCGGGAGAGATACAGTGAGCAGGAGGAGGGTGCAGGGCACCTGGAACTGCACCAACCCTTGGCTGAGGGCACTCCCAGCACAGCGGTGAGAATAAAACCGACCTCACGAGACTGTGGGAAGGATCACAGGAAACCAAGCATGCGAAAGCTTCCCGTACAAGCGTTGAAACCCTTGGAAACAGCACAAACAAAATGAGAAGAAAACCAATAAGTTGCGCAAATGCCTGTGTATGTATAGAGTATATACGTGCATATGTGTGATTAACACGTATGAAAATATTACACTGGTCATACCATGAATATGCAAATAGTGAGTACAGATCGGTAAGAAAATATTATTGTAAAGTAGTCAGCGAAATGTATGGCCAAGGACAATCAAACGTTTTTGATGATAAAACACCACGAACAATCCAAATGCCCAAGAGCAGAGAAATGGTTAAGAAGTAGGCATATTTGATCCATAGAAGAACTATTATTATGCCATTCAATGCGGCACTGCTGAGGACTACTAATAACATAAAGAAATTCTCATAAAATGAAATGGAAAGAGAATATAAAACTAGGGAAACCATCTCTATGATTCTGGTCTACACACGACACAAAGAAACGACTTTAGTTATTTCAACTTTTCATGTCCATTTATAGAACGGAATAAACTAAACACCTATATACATATGTTTTTAAAAGATGATTCAGTAGGAACAAGGATAACAGTGAAGATGTAGAAATCTAGGAAATTGTTTTTATGTTCATCAAAATAGGATAATATTGGTCTAACACGGGACAAAGGGAATGCCATATTACAAATCCTAACTTCAGTCATTCTGGACCTGCAAAATTCTGTTTTGTTTATCATTAAAAACATTTGAGGTTTTTCTTTCTCTGGGTGTTAGTAAAATGTTTGCAAATTTGCTCTGCAACGTACCTGTGGGTGGAGGAGAAGACAGACCAGGAAGTTTGGTGTGTCTGCCACGTGCCAAGTGAGATGCGTCTGGACAAACAACAGCCCAGAGGCTGAAGGGCCGGCAGCCACCTGAAGGGCATGGTCGGCAGGATTGGGCCCATTCTTATTTTACAGCTTAGAGAAATTCCAAACGCACAGAGGTCTTACCCGAAATCCTCAACATGGTTGGGAGAAGGGGCTAGAATTCACATGCACAGCATGTCAAATAGAACTTCAAGATTGGAGACATTTGTCAACGCCATCTTATCTCATTCTCCAAATGACATAATACTAGGTAAAAGGGTCAACTACCCCTACTTTAGACAGTGCTAGTAAGACAAAATTACTAAAATCGGAAAAAGTGACCCCAATTGCCGTATTATAATTATTTTAAACATTCTCACTAGGAGATCTCTTTCACATTGGAGAGTCCTTTCCAGCTGTACTCATTTCCAGCTGAATTTTAAAGAGATTCCAATGCTCTTACCTGATATTTTTGTTTAAAATGTTTAAATGATTTTCTGCTTCTCTAGAATCTGGAGCCTAAATCATAATGAACTAGGAATCAGAGATCCTCACAGATTCAGGACATAAGGCAAGATAAAATCTGCAGCTCTTAAAAAATTAAGCAATAGTATTACCACGTCAGTGTCCAAAGCCCTTGCCCTTACCAGTGACTAGTAACCAGGAGAAGTCGTGACTTGGCCTCATCTGGAAACGTCCAGCTTCAGAGGGGCCCCTTTGGTGGTGGGTCCTCTTAGCTGCCCTTCCTCAGCCATCTCTGACGGAATGACCCTGCGAAATTTCTCTTAGGAAAGCTGCTCCAAATACCCTTTAGTTGAATCATAACTGGATTTACAGCCTTTTCAATCTACCGTGGTTTAGGAGTAGATATTTTCACCAAGCAATTATTTTTCCCTTAATACTGAGCTTACTTACTGGATAAGCAAAAGAGATACTATTGATGAAATGCTCTTGCAGTGCCTCAGCTTGCATTTGTCAGCTCAGTCGATAGTTGATGCCCCAGGGCCAAATAAAAAGAGTGAAATTTTCAAGTTTTTAGAGACTATCAAACTCTGAACTGTCAGCTTCTCCTGATATAAATCTATTTTCATTTCAGTTTCTCCTGAGACACTTAGCTTCCAGACTGCCGTACTGAAAGTAAAAAGGAGGATAGAAGAGGGCGTATCGATGAAACACAGCGCAAATAATTCAAAAGCGTGATTGATTATACAGTCCCTGGCCAGTGGGATGGCAAGACGTTCAGTATACTTTCGCCTTGGCAAACGAGTCCTTGTCTCTACGTTGTCATTGCCATATTTCTATTTTCTATAGTAAGTTTTGCATTAAGTCGTTATGACGTTTCCATGCGTCCTTGAAAACAGAGATTTATCTTACTGGTTAATTACAGATCAATACAGGTTAGAAATCACGGGCTTGTTGCTGGGCTACAACAGTCTCTCTGTTCCTGCGTCACAGTCTTTTCTGATCTCTCCTCGGTCAACATGGGATAAATATGCTTCCTGTCTGGAGGGTCAGACGGGCAGCCCGAGTGAATCCCAGTGACGCTGTCTCAGTGACACGAAATCTCAAAAGGACGGTTATTCATGGTAGTTCTGTGCTATGAAGGCCCCACGAACACTGAACTAGCAAATACCTAATCACTGCTCATAGGGGAAACACGGGTCACAACATTTTCATCAGTCAGTCCATACAGAACCTGGTTGTATGTGGGCTTCTGTTCAAAGACATCCTACTTAATACATAGTGTTGATTCATTAACATGAAATCACCGCTAACAGCACCATAAGCCAGGCCCAGAGGAAGCTTCTCTGACACACGTGTTTCCCTGTGAGGCCCGTCGCAGCCTTCTTGTCCTAAGGGGTGCTGGCCAGCCCTGCAGCACGGGCCTCAGGGGCCACCGTAACCAGTGACATCTCCCCAAAAAGCACAAAAATGCACGAAAACTTGGCACTAAATAGACCACGAAAAGAACGATTTACAGGATGAGCACCACGAGTACTGAGTTTGGCATCGCAAATAAATGTCGGCAATTAGGCTGGTGTGGAAAAGCGGAATCTGTGAATAACGGGGGTCAACTGTAGGTAACAAGGAGGTCAAGACACTCTCATGAAGACGCCTGCAAATGTCAGGATAAACTACAGGTGTAAAAAGTATTAATGATGCTTTTCAATAAACCTTCTGGATCAAATCTACATATGATGCGTAAACCAAGACTTGGTTTGTTTCATTAGCAAAAGCAAAATGTGCCCCATTTCTTTAATTAGTCATATGCATTGGACCTCCTAAGTGGATCTGAGGCCTTTACAAAAGAAAAGAAGAACTCAAAATAACAATTTAGATCTAAAACAGGACAGGGACCATCAGAGAGAAGCAGAAGACATGGCTGTTAGGAGGAGCCCAAGTGAGTTTGTTGAGGAATAAGGCAACATGGACCTTGGAACGTGGTGATGGTGGCACAGGTGTGTGCATGGGTCCATACTTACCAAGCTGTTCATGTTCATTATGTGCAGGTCTTTATATGCCAATTACACCTCAACAAAGCTGGAAGGGAAGCCTTAATCCTGTCATTCCCACAGTGTCTCTCCACGACACTGTGATACACGTACCCTGGAAACAAACCAAGGGCTCCAGTCTCTGAAACCCAAAATTGGGACTCTTTCCCAGCTTTCACAGAGGTGGGAAGGGAAAGCTATAGAAAGAATTCTCTTGTTATTTTCCCTCCAATGTTTGACATCTGTTCCTTTTTATCTAGTATTAAAGATTAATATCAAAATAAGTGACAAAGAAATATCACCCCCAAAATGTGAAGATCTACCATCATTCGTGATTCGGTAGCTTGTTTTTATTTTTTGTCTTTGTTTATTGGGACTGTGTGCTCATACTAAGTTTATTTTGTATATATATGTGCATGTGTGTGTGTGTATCTCACCAAGTGAGTGGAAAAGTTATCCCTTACTTGAAAATGCAATTAAATACATCATTATTTCATGGTATCCAGCAAAAAGCAGCTACTTTCCAGTTACAATACTCCTTGAGTACTTTCAGAAAATGCTGATCTAATCCAACCTTTCACTATGCATTTAGAGGAAATATGCCCCCAAAATTTAAATCACAATCACTAAACATTATAGAACCTACTTCCTCCATTCCTTCATTCAGCATTTTGAGCGCTTTTTATGTTCTAGGGACGGGACTAGCTCTCAGCAGAGAGAAGTGAAACCAGACATACTCTTTACTATACTGCAGATCTTTCAATCTCCTGGGACTTAGTATAAAATAACTTCAAATAGGGTTTTGGAATCGTTTTCTATCGATTGTCTTTAAAGTGTGATTTAATAATATTCACTCATGACTCAATACTTTTATGAGAAATACAGATTATATTATCTAGGAATTTAGTTTTCTGCCAAGAAGAGTTAGTAGATCAGCAACTGATATCAAGCAGACGATGGTACAAAATCCAGTCTTGAATTCCCCACAGTGTAAGGGGAAATTTCCATCACTCTGACTTTGCTTCTGTCCTCCTCTCAGCCAGCAAGCCTCTTTCTCCAATCCATCCTCCCAGCTGTTCCAAGGCTGAGTTTCTGCGTCACTTCCTCTGGAAGCGCCCCCGCTACAGACCCTCAGACAGGCAGCACTCCTCCCTTCTCAATGCCTGGGCGACACTCCATGGGGTTAGTTGTGCAGATGCACTAAGAACAATGCAGAGGCATCATGGTACTTATTTGTTGATTTATTTGTTGACACTAAGCTCCTTAAAGGCAGGACTGGCATATTAACGGTTTACCCATGCACAAAACAATAGCTGATTCATGTGAGCGCTTAGTGAGTGTTTCAAAATGGAATTAACGGTGATGCTATTTACAGCATCAAAAAATTGGCCTCCTAAAGTAGCAGTTAAGATGTGGGCTAAACTGTCATCCACCGGGCACGTTAGTGATCATCTTTCTACTGGAAAGTTGGATGGAATTCCCCTCCAGCACACATTAACGCACATGTGGCCAACAGAGAGACCAGCTGGTGGAAAAATCTGATTTTCTAAAAGGGCTCAGATGTCCTCGGACACTTCCAAAGTGCTCGGGAGAGACCTCTGCTCTGAGTAACGCCCTTGCCTTCACCTGAGCACCAGGTCTGACGCCCCTCCCTCCCCCCACCTTCCCTGAGGCCCAGGAAGCCATCCTGACTTCCGGGCATGTTCCGGAGCCTCCCATTTATCTGCAGAAACAGGGGCAGCACCTCAGGCGTGATCTGCCTCCACTGGTCTCCTCCAGCCTTGGTCCCCCGTGCAGCAGGTTCTCCTCAAAGACCTAATTCCTGCCATTATGTCTCCTTCAGAGGAAGAGACCAGATGATGACATTTGGTTCTTCTCAGGGGTACCCTGACCAGCTGGGGATGGGGCCCCCATTATTTGGTTTGAGGATGGCAGGAAGGGCAAGAGCAGGCTTTGTGGGTGTCTTGAAAGCCTCCAAAATCCCCGTTGCGGTGGCCCCGGTGGCTGGGTTGACACAGCGGCCGTGCCCTGGAACGTCAGTCGTCGGTGACTCAGGTGCGCTTCAGTGCTATTCAGGTTGTGAGTCCCCTGACTGCACGCCCACCTGGAAGGTCCTCATCCTTTACCTCGGCTGTCTGAGGCACCTGACTGAAGATTCCTTCATCTCCATCAGTCCTACTGATCACAGAGCTGGAAAGCGTTCTTTCCAGGGCACCGGCCACAATGCACACCAGGTGCTTCCTGTTCACCTCACTGTCCTGCGCGACAATAAACCTGAAACAGTGACCAGCTCAGATAATAAACGCACACGGGTCTAGGACTCAAGTGCAAACAGCTGTCAGGCACATCCAGGGAAAGGTCTCAGTGTAATTGTACGCTATGTACTATCGCAAGCAAGGAAGGCATGACTTTACCCCAAATTCTCTCAGGGAAAGCACCACCTCATCCTAAGAGGGAGGCTATTTTGGTCCCAGGTATAACTGAGTTTTGAGGTACATGGATAAGATCTCACCCTAAAATCTAAACCGACTCTTTGGTTGGCAGGCAGGAAAGATATTTATAAGGTGGGGAGAGGGCAGCTCTAGTCTCCACACACCATCCCACAGGGGCAGTCCCAGTTACCCCAGGGAACAAAACAGGACAGTTTTCTAAAGAACAGGGGAACTGCCTGACCTGAAGTCGGCCTTGATGTTCAAGCTGGTGTTTCTTAATTAGAGTGTATGGTAAACACGTCTAGTAGAAAACCTACACCATATCTGTGGCTCCAAAGAGACCCCAATCAGGTGGCTTCATTAATCCGCCCAAATGCGGGAGGCGTGCAGACCTTCACTGCAACGTTATCAAATAAGCACCCAGGTTTCAATGAAGTTTTTAAAAATGCTCACAGCAAAGCCCAGCCACTCTTACTGTGACTCTTGTACTGAACACGTATTTGTTCATCAGTGTGAAGCAGCCTTTGGTCGCCCTTCACACCCAGACTACATGTAGTCATTGTTTTTAGCTGGATTTACACTCGGCACTGGTCCCTGGGGCCAGTGTGTTGGGAAAGTCCGTCTGTGCCGGGCTTGCCGTTACCATTTGGAAGAAGGGAAACCTAAGGCCAAGCTAAGGGAACCCAGGCTTGAGTCTGAAAGACGCCGTGGGTTTAAATCAGCAGATGCATTACTGAGATGCCTCCCCTGGTGACGTCCAGTGCCCCCACCCTTCTCCTCTCTCAGCGGCATCCTTCTCACTCCCTGTAGAGACCAGAGGAGCTCAAATCCAGAGTCTTTCCAGTTCTCAGGCCATGATGCGGTACGAAGCTGGCGGCAGATCCAGAGTCTGAGTTCAGATCCACTCCATGGGGCGGGGAGCCGACAGCATCAGAGAGAGAGCCTCAGCTAATGTGCACCGTGGGCCATGGGCAGTGGTGCAAAATCACCTTCGTTTCAAGAACAAAAAGTGCTTATTAAGGACCATCCTGTATCTTCCCCCCATGCCAGCCCCCTCCTTCCCGCCCTGAACAAGACATTGGCAGAGCCTCTTGCTCTAAAAGCCTGAGCCCCACTAGGCATCACCACACCTGTCACCTGCTTTGGGGACTTTAAACAAGAGTGGAGCGAGAGCCTGACACTCTCCGTGCTTGTGAAACTGGGCAAGTAGGGGCTGGGGTTCCCTGGTGACAAACACACAGGGCCAGTCCCCGTGCAGGTCAGCCGGGCAGCAAGATACCTCCACAGATGTAGCTGGTCTCAGCCCCCGGCGGCTATTCTATTTGCCTGGACTGTGCAAGCTTCAAGTGGAAATTTAGACAATTTCCCAGAGTTTTCTTATGCCTCAGACACAGACTTGGACAGAATCATTCCATATCACTAAACAAATAACCTGTTAGCTTGTATTTCCTTTAATGACTTCAAGGGGCAATTTGACAGGACCAGCTACACCCATGGGCTTCATCACAATCAGGAGTTCCTCCTGCTTCTCTGAATTGTATCAAAATGTTTCTCTTTGGATGGGATTCGTATACAATTAGCCCAACAGTCATCCTTATCACTCAAAATGGTTTCAGGTTAAATCTAGGAGGAGATTAATTTGTTCACAGTAATGTTACAGATCTAATATATGAGAAGAGAGATTCCCAAAGATGCTGAGGGGAAAAGGCTTAAAATGAGTATTGAACGATTTAGTGCAGAGTCTCACCGGCATTCCTCCCCTTGCCATGCATTTACGAGAGCGAAATAATATGCTGGTGAAGGGCTCCTGTGCGTTCAGGCGTACGTCTCAAGGTATAGGATGATCATCTTGCCTCTCTGGGGAAATGTGATGGTGTCATGGTCCCCATTTTGTAAAGGATAAAGGCAGCCTGATGGACAAAGCGATTTCCACGTTTCCAAGAAGCGAGGCAATCCCAGTGCTGCACCGTAGCCTCCGTCCCTCAGAACCGTCGTGCAGAAGCATTTGCAACGGCGCTCACCTCTGAAACAGACATGATTGCTCGGAAATTGAGGTCACACCCGCTGAAATTGCCAGTGCATGTTCATCCTGTGAGAAGTGTCATTAAAGCAGTTAGGAGGCGGGAAAGCTGGAACGGGGCTGACACAGGCGGGATGCAGGACCTGACGGAGGAAGAGCTCGCTGTCTCTGACCCTCTACGCATCCTTTCCTCCAGGGAGAAAATGTGATCCTAATTGCCAGATAAAAGCCGTGTTTCGTTTGTAAATTTTGTTTTTGAAAACAAGTGTTGAATGGTGTTGTATTGTTGATGTTGCTGTTTCATGTATTTATATCACATGCATCATGTCCTTCGATTCCCCAAGAACCTTGCAAAGCAGGAAAGAAAAGTATCTTTGCTCCCATCACACAATTAAAGAATCTGGGTCTCAGACATGCTAAGCGCCTGGCACAGCTCCACTGTGGTGAGCAGGACCCCAGGAGGGACCAGGCCACACAAGGGCAGCATCTGTGGAGAGTCCCCTCGTGCTCCCCAGAGGGACCACTGCCTGGGTGACTGTCCCCTGGACGACAGAGGACACTCAACGGGCAAAGGGCTGCTTGCCCCCATCTGAGCTGACGCCGGGTGGGGACACCGGAGCGCGACCGCGGCCGCCCATCCAAGTGGAGGGTGAGGGTCTGCACGGCCAGGAGATGAGGGGCGTCCTGCTCCCCAGCGCACGGTGGCCCCTGTCCCTCCCCCAGTCCCACGTGCGGGACTGAGACACACGTGGTTGAAGCACTTGCAGTTGCAGGAGCCGCCTCGCTAGGTCCCCGGCTATGACGGCAATTCTCTGTGTCACCTGCACGGGGCTGAGGGAGGCCCAGAGAGCTGGGGAAACGGCATGTCTGGGCCAGGTCTGTGAGGGTGTGTCTGGGAGAGATCAGCATTCGACTCTGCGGACAGTAAATAGGATCACCCTCCCCAGTGTGGGCGGCTTGACCCGAGCCACGAGAGGGGGGAGGAAGGGAGAACTCTCTCGCTGTCTTTTCTTGAGCTGGGATGTCCATCTTCTGACTACGTCCTGGGGCCTTTGGATTTAGGCTGAATTACATCACGGCCTTTGCTGGTTTCTGGTTTGCAGACAGCCTATCTCAGCGTCCATAATCACGAGAGCCGATTCTCCTAACAAGTCTCCTCTTGTATCTCAGTCATCTATCTGTCTCTATCTATCTGTCTCTGCCACCTATCTATCTATCCATCCATCTATCCATCCATCCATCTTATTACTTCTGTTTCTTTGGAGAACCCAAGATGCTGGTCCTTCGTGTAAAGGTGACCACAGTGAAGAGGCCAAATGGGAAACTTTGAAACTGCCCACAATCCCTGGCCAAGATGTCAAATCAAAACCATTGTCACACCGGGGGACGGGGAGGGGAGTAGAGCTTAGGGCCCTAATTAAAGACGTAAAGCGGGGGCGGGCGCACCTCTCCTGTGGACAGTCAGACCGCACGTATGTCAGGTTTTGCAGACACCATGTCTCTGTGGCCACTGCTCAGCTCTGCACCCTGGCGATGCATGAACCCCGTGAGGGCTGAGCTCACACAGAGCACTGACAGGACGGATGTGGGCTCGGTGGGGTCCAGTGGGCTGTCAGGTGCGCCCGGGGGGTGCAGGGTGGTGGTCCCCGCCCCGCCGCCCTTAGCTCGCTGGGGACAGCTGTATGCAGGCCAACGTCTGTGGACCAGCACGGATGTCACCAGGTGGCACCCAGCCCGAGTGCTGTTTCCACAGCAGATTCCTGAGGCCCCGGCCAGAAGGTGTGTGGCCATCGATTTGCTGAAGGCGTTCTTCCTCCTTCCAATTAGAAAAGAGGACGAAAAACAGCTGGATTCACATGGGACACACAATAATCTCCATTTAGAGTCCCGCCTCAGGGCTGGGCTTCCTCGCCCGCCCTCTCCCACATCACAGGCCAGCCCTGTCCCTGGGAAACCCGACAGGAGCCACACAGGTGACTCTAAACCTTCCAGCAGCCACATTTGAAAAAGCAAAGTGTTAAATTAATTTTCATAACGTCTCTTATTTAGCCCAATACATTTAAGATATTATTTAACATGCAATCAATATAAAAATTATGAACGTGGTATTTTACATCTTTCTTTTCATACTAAATCTTGAAAAACCAGGGTGTCCTTTGCCCTCAGAGCACGCCTCAGTTTGGCCCAGCCTCGTGTCAAGTGCAGGATGGTCCCAGGAGGCTAGTGGCCACCACTTGGACACTGACGCTGTGGTCTAAGGGGGTCTGGACCAGCGGGGCCGCCCAGAGAACACATGACCCGCAGCACCGATGACATCGTGCTGGTCAGAGGGGACAGGATGCACGCCCTCCGGGGGAGGGACTGACCTCCGGGCCTCAGTTTCCTCTGACAATAATTGTGACACCTCGCCGCGGGTCGTCATGGAAAGTAAATGACTTCATGTGTATAAAGTGCCGAGAACAGCGCCCGGCACATTCTAACATTCGTAAGTTCTTTCCATCATTAACTGTGTAAAACCACAGGTTGATGGAAGAAGAAATATACTAATAAAGAATTTTAAAGAGGAAAAAAAGTGAGACTCAAGCACTTCCATGTAACCCGAATCTGTCTGTTGCCCTTGACACCAGAGAATGAAAAGGTGAGGTTTGTGGGTATTTTCAAACTCAGCAACATTTACCCAGCTGCACTTCCTAGTTCATGATGCTTGGGGCGAGCAGTTCCCACCGACGTGGAAATACATTTCACACCAGTCGGTAATCCCAGCGTCCCCACAGAACCACCTTCCCAGCCCCACAAACCATCTTAGGGGAAGTGGCCCCAGTGGGCCTGGCCTGTGAGTCTCCAAACAAGCGTTACCTGGAAATAGAAGATCCCAGAGGCCCCCTGGAACCTGGGAAAGCCCTGGAATCAATTACAGCGAGGGAGGGGGAGAGGGGACCCGCTCTGGTGTTTACACAGGGCACCAATTCAGCAGTGCTTTTGATTAACTGCCTCAGTAAAGACCAGGCTTAATATATTCCGGATCTAAAATAGAAAGGAGCTCAGCCTGACACAGGATAATAAACCAACGCGAGCCGTATAATGGGCTATAACAGCCTTCCGAGTTCTCGGCACAGATCTGAGAGCTGGAGTCAAGTGAAAAGGAGCTTACATGTAGCGCTCAGAGGAGCCAGCCGCTGGCAGGCACTGAGGGCTGCAGAGCCGGGGTGCTGCAGCCCAGGGCGCGTGGATGGGACTCTGTGGACCAGGCCTTGTCTTGGGTTTTCCGAAGAGGGTGAATGGGGAACTGATTGAAATCTCATCGCGCGTCTCCGCTGTTACACATCACTCTCAGGCTTCCCTTCCTCTGGTCCGTGCCGAGCCTTCTGGAAACTTTCACTGGTACAGTCTAAAGCCCCAGAAAGGCTCTATGTAAAGAAAACGGAGCCCCTCTCCCCACTTTTGCTGATTTCATATTAGTTAACCACATAAGAGCTTAGTAAGCATCCCACCTACTTCACTTCTGGGAGCACCATAGTCCAGCAGCCAAGGCCACGGGTCCACGGGAATCAGACGAGTCTGAGCTGTTCGACCCTGTTGTCCATCACGGCACCCCGTCTCTGTGCCGCCTTCAGTCCTGCACCCCGGGGCCCAATGCCTGCCGTCACCCTCAGGTTTCCAGATGCGGTGACTGTGGTTCCCTCTGTGAAGCCTGGCCTGCAGAGTAAACCACTGCCTGCCTGCTAAGGTAGGTAATTAGAAATTTTGATATCAACACACATACCCCATCCATTCCCCATGAATGCCACTGGATTTAGGGGTTAGAGGCAGAGAGAAAAGGCAAGCAAAAAATGCATGAAAAAATACATCATGTGTAACATGAATCTATCCATATAAAATTGCATTTGTGCCCGTGTGGGTGCACAGAAATTTGGGGATAAATAGATAGGGCCGTCTAACGATATAATGCTAAAAGGAAAATAAACTTACTATACAATGTATATAGTATTTTGTTACATATTCAAGATTTTGTTAAAATTTAAAAATGAATAAAACCCATCTACATGCCTATATCTGGAAAAATGCTGTGTATCTCCAGTTTGATGTCATGAGGTTTAGTTATGATTCATCACCTAATGCACCCTTCAGGAATTATTAGCATAACGATTTTTCAGAGTACAAACAAGCAAACAAAGGAGAGAAAACACAGAGAATTACTAAGTTGAAAACAAAGTGCTGGGACTTCCCTGGTGGTCCAGTGGTAAAGAATCCGCCTTACAATGCAGGGGACACGGGTTCGATCCCTGGTCAGGGGAACTAAGATCCCACATGCCGCGGAGCAACTGAGCCCGCGCGCCGCAACTACAGAGCTCACGCGCCTCAGCTAGAGCCCATGTACTGCAAACTACAGAGCCCACGCGCCCTGGAGCCTGTGCGCCACAGTTAGAGAGGGAAAACCCTCACGCCATAGCTAGAGAGAAGCCCATGCACCACAACAAAGAGCCTGCGTAACGCAACTAAGATCCGACACAGGCCAAAAATAAACAAAATAAATAATAAATAAATCTTTTTTTAAAAAAAAAGCACTATTTAAGGACCACCTCCATGCAAAGTTAGCTGCTGGCACCGTGACTCCAGAATGCACAGTTGTTGTATTCTGCAACTTGCATCCTTATGTTTATCCATCCCCTTTTATTTATTCTTTTCTGTCATGAATATGCATCAGTTTCTCCTCAATCACACTCAGCTTGCTTAAGTGTAGCTACTCCTTTGAGATCTACGCTCATTTTCTGAGCACCGAGCAAGGAGAAGCTGCAGGAAAAATCACACTGCATGATTCATATCATATCATATAATTCAGATTATAGCCATACAAATCACATCCATGATTCATATGCCATAATTTCAGCCAAATTTGAACAGCATCACATCTGTTATCTACAGAAATAACCATGAATTACCTCTCAAAACAATTTTTCACATTCTCAAAGGTACCACTTCTCTTCCTATTTATAGATATTTTTGCCATGAGATATTGAGGTATACGCTGGGCAGCTAGGTTGATGGAGAAAATAATTTTTTTCCTGAATTTAATTAAACAGAAATGGATTGAGTGCCTACTGTGTGCTTGACCCATACTGTGAACTGCAGGAAATACATTTGGCGTGCACAATGCTCTCCCATTAGATTGTGAGATTCTTTAGGACAGGACTTTAGACAATTGCAAATTCTCCACTGCTCAGATTCAGAAAGGTAAAATCATCTCTCCATGTGGAGGGCAAAGGAAGGATTAAAGACAACCTGTCCGAAGTTCTCCTTTGCTGCTGGAGCTGAAGCTCTGATCACTCCACCCCTCAAATCTTGGGGGGTACGTCCCCTCTCAGCACGATGATTTCAATAGGACGCACCCATCTTGACCCTCATGTCTCCTGGCCACAAGCAAGAGGGGGTGAACCTTCCTCAGGAACTGCTTTCACTGTGCCATTTCTTAACTGGAAACTTTCACTCCAGAGGCAATGGGGCATCATGAATTGCCCCATCCTGATCTTTAGGTTCTGTCCCAGCTGTAGGAGACTGAGTTTGACAGCCTGCACCCTTGAAGGGAAGTGAAGAAGGTGGTACTCTCCCTTCCTCATCTTCCTCCCCCAAGTCCATAGCTCCAGCCAGACCTATAGGGAAAAAAATCAGACAAATTCCAACTGCAGTGATTCTACAAAATACCTGACGGGTAATCCTCAAAACCAGCAAGGTCATCAAAAACAAGGACAGGCTGAGAAAGGTCATCCCCAAGAGCAGCCTAAGGAGACAGGACGACTAAATGTAGTGTGATGTCCTGGTTAGGATCCCAGGGCAGAAAAGGACAGAAGGAAACAACTATTGAAATCCCGATACCGTGTGGAGATGAGTTAAAAGTAACTGCCAAAGTAGATCTCTTAGTTATGACAAGTGCACATGGTGTACAGGGCAAAGTTTCACCAGGTGTTGTCCCTTTCACTGGCTGCTGTGTAATCAATCAGTCTCCTTCTGTGATGGGATTTGTGGTGTTGCCCACAATTTAGTTCGCTGATCCATTTCTTTATTCTCAGACCCATACCATATTGAGGAGATGACACTGACTTTGCAGCATATTCTCGGCAGGCAAATTCCCCCTCCCAACCTCAACGATAGTACATTTTAATTCTTTCTTGGCAAGTTTGGAGTATTTAATTTTCCAAGTTATTTCTCAAAATGCGATGATGGGATTTTATTTTTGAATCAAATTAAACATTCAGGAATTTTGGAAGACCCCAGGCTGGCATGGGATCCCCCCAGGGATCCTGGACCAGAGCATGAAAGGTATCCTCCCATTCCTCCAGGCTGTCATCACATCCCTAAGGAAAAACAGGTGTAGAGAACAAGAACTCACAGTGGTCCAAGCCATCCCTGCCACTGGTATCACCGACGAGAAACCGGAGGCTTGGAGAAGCCAGGTGCCCGCAGGCTGGCATGTGTCCCCGAGGATTCCGGCCCATGTGGGCTCCTCCCTCCTGCTCACCTGCCACGGTCACAGCACCTGCTCTGCATCCCCTGCGCTATCACCAGTGCAGGCTGGTTGGATTAAGTGATCTCAGGGATATTCTGAGTCCCACGGAGATACTGCTCAGAGGTCACCCCGCCCAACATGAAAGCATGTGGCAAATCACAGAGAATAATAACCAGGGATATGTCTTTACTCCAGAGGATTCAGGGATCCCACCTTCACTGCATGAATCTTGACCCACAATGGATGGCTAAGATCTCATGCTTAGCTGTTTGTGTCATATTGTTTGGTAGCCCTTTTGGGGTTCACCACTGGGTGTATGTTTCTGAATGCGATGACCTCTAAACAGAGCAGAGTTCTGCAGTGAAGCTTCTTTTCCGTGACTCTGAGTGCCTTTTATGGTCTTTTAAAAAAATATCAAGATATCAGACTGCATCTACCAATATATACGTAATTCAAGCTTTAATCGGAGGGAGACTAATTACTCCCACGTAGATTGTAAGGATAATGTACTATGTGTGTTGCCCTTTCTTAAAATGAAAGATTTGTAGATTATTTTAAAGGCATTTTAATCATTTTCTTCTTTTTTTTAATTCAGCATATTAACTTGCAGGGACATACTGACAGCATTTAAAGTCTCCACGAACTTAGAGGGAAACACAAAACAGGCACTTTGATAATTCATTAGGCTGAACGAGCTAGCTGGGGTGACGGAACGGAATGTATGTGCCTATAACATGGAAATGCCCTTAATTGTATCAGGGATCGCCAAACAAGCAGCTTGACAGTGAGACTAATTCTTATCTATTAAAAGAAAGGAGGGGGTCCGGTGAGGATTTCACCAAATTCATTTTACGTGGGCTCCCCAGCATTCCGTGACAGAGCTGCATGTGTGTTTGCTGTTTGTTTGGATTTTGCAGAAATGATACATTGAGTGCTGAGAAATGCACAAGCAAAGAAAAAGAAAAATTAAATGGCTTAGGAGGAGGAGATGAAATCAATCTTCGGAGACTCTGCGGTGACCTTGAGCCTTTCTGGTGGGAGATGCTCTGCCCGGATGAACTTCCCAGGAAGGACGGGGAGTGAAAGGAAGGGCTCCAAGTGGCCGAGCAAGGGGGTTGAAATGCCTCTCCTGCGCCCTCAGCCTCTTGCAAAGTGTGAGTCTTTATCTGTAAAGTGACCGTTCTTCCTCCCTGAGTTTTTTTTTTTTTTTTTTTTTTTTAATTTATTAATTTATTTATTTATTTATTTATTTTTGGCTGTGTTGGGTCTTTGCTTCTGTGCGAGGGCTTTCTCTACTTGTGGCAAGCGGGGGCCACTCTTCATCGCGGTGCGCGGGCCTCTCACTGTCACGGCCTCTCTTGTTGCGGAGCACAGGCTCCAGACACGCAGGCTCAGTAGTTGTGGCTCACGGGCCCAGTTGCTCCGCGGCATGTGGGATCTTCCCAGACCAGGGCTCGAACCCGTGTCCCCTGCATTGGCAGGCGGATTCTCAACCACTGCACCACGAGGGAAGCCCCCTCCCTGAGTTTTGTGGGTGTAAAGAAATGAGTATTTGTGGATGGTCCCCCGTCTAACTACAAAGTGATGTGGGAAGAAGAGGGGTTGGAGGGGACTCCCCACTTCCCTTCCTTCCTCCCCTCCCTCTGCAGGAGAGGCTTCTGAGGGAGGGTGGGGACCAGGGGGCTGTGAGCCCAGCCCTGGGGGAGGCTGAAATGGCTCCTCCCCTCAGGAAGGCGCTGTGCGCATCTCCTACAGACTGACCAGCGGAGAATGCAGCTCTGACATCGCCTCGCCTGAAGCAATGCCTTGTGCCATGTCACCTAGCAGCTCTGGGCCCGTTCCCATCTGCACGTCAGTGAACAGCATCCTTCAGCCACATGGAGCCAAAAGTAACCCAGCCCTTTCCTTGTGTCTTAAATTTGAGGAACCACACTTACTATTCACACCTCTGGCAGGATTAGTGTAGCCACCTTGTGCTAAAAGTGTTAAATATTTTTTACGAAAACGCCCCTTTGGCTGATGGGAAGTAATTTAAATTCAAGATGAGAGTGAGTAAATAAACACTATTGGGGGGAAATCCCTTACTAGCAAAATAAATAAACAAAAATTCTCCTTGAGGCTGTAATACGGAGCAAGGTTACATCCAGGCAAACCCATCTGTTTTACAGTTCGGCTTGATAAATGATGTCAGAGAAGGTTAACAATAATGTGATCACATGTGCTCAGTCCCTCCCGAGAAGTGTTCACCGAACAGAGCATGCTGCAATAAGCTAATTAACGACAATTCTTTTTATCTGTTGATGCGTCAAAATGCATAACCATTGCCTGTTTTTAAAAATAAAACATTGATTCTTGGACAATAAAAGTAACAGGAAATCAGCTGCTACAGAAGGTCCTACATGAGCATCGTTGCCCAGAACACACCACACACAGCCACTTCCTCCCCAAAGGCAGACACCCCCCAGCCCTGAAAGTGCGCCCCTCTCCTTAGTAAGGCTCCTTCTCACCCAGGTATCCACCCAGGGTCTGGGACCGTTCCTGTCCCCGGGGAGGGGATGAGGGGGATGGAAAAGCCAGGGGTCCTTTCTCAGGGATCTCCCTGCTTGGTCTTGGTCCTTGCCGTTGTGCCCCAGGCATATTAAATGGGTCATAGCTTTGTCCTTGTGTCCTGAACACACCATCATTCCATGTTGCAGCTCCTCCCATGGGCACTCCTGTGATTTCCTCATCTCCCACCCAGGAATTCTGACACCTCCTGGCCAGTCTGTCCGTCATGATCCTCCTGCCCTCCTGTATCTCTCAACAGCCCCGCTCCCGGGCGGCCCCTCCAGAAGCCCTGGTGGACATTTCTGATGCTGAATGCTTCCCAGGCCTCACCTGCCCACATGGCCACCTGTTCTGGTTACAGAAGGTATCCTGATTTGACAGGGTCCCTTCCTCAGCACTCAGCTCTGTTCCTGCAATAGGAGGATGAACACTGAATCCCAGCTCTTTTCACTTGGCCCAGTGCGCGCGGGTAATTCATTCCTTCACGCCTGGCAGGATCACAAACTATACTACAGACGTATTTCGGGAAGTCCATTTTTTGCATGTTTTGGCATATCCTCTCATAAAATTTGCAAGGTTGGCAGGGGAGTAGAAATGGAGATCCACGTATCACATCACTAAATATAATAAAGTTAAAGTCAAGCTAACTAGCAGTGAAGTAGAATGCTTTGGAGCCACTCCCCTTTACAGATATGCTTTCATGAAATCCAGGAAGGTCAGGTTCTACCTGACAACTTGTTACTGAGTCCAAGCTCACTCTGCTTGCTGCACGACAAGCCAATAAATCAGGAGACGAGGTGTTGAGGCAGGGAATACAACATTATTTGGAAAGCTAGCAGACTAGTGTCTCTGAAAAACCATCTTATCGGGCCCTGGATGCCAGTTTCTTTTACAGAACAGAGAGGGGGAGGAGGTGAGGAAGTTAAGGTAAAAAGGCCATTTATCTTGCAAAACACCTCCCGTGGCCAGCATCAGGGAGGGGACGTGTTAATTTCTTCCTTTCTGCAGCCATTCACAGGTGGGCAGGGTCAGATTGTCTCCCTGTGAGCTGAACAAAGGCACTTTAGTTTAACATTCTGGCAGAGAGGCAGGGTTCCCTGAGGCAGGCCATTATGTATGATTATAATAACAAAAGCAAAGATTAAAGTCAAAGAAACAGATCCAAGATGGAGTCAAAATTGGCTCTTCCCTGTTACAAACTGTTGGTCTTCTCAGAGCTCCACCTGGATGGGGGGCGAGCTGCAAGGAGGGCTGGGCCCCAGGCCTACCCCACACCCTGGGCTTCTCACCCCAGGGTACTCCCATGATGCAGGTGGCATCACACACAATCACACACACACACACACACACACACACACACACACACACACACACACACACGAGTGTCAATACCCAGGCTCTGTCCACCTGCAAATGGGTGCCTCTTGGCTGCAAACTGATGAAGAGATGTGTCCCTCAGTCAAGGGACCTGGGGAAGGAGCCCAAGAACCCCTAGAATCAAGGCCAAGCTCCAGGGCATCTAAGGCCCCATGGGCACATCCCCTGGACCCCACCAGCCAGAACACAGCCTGAGAGGGTCACATCACGGGTCAGGGTGGCTCCTGTCTGGACCAAGGACAGAACTGCTCTCAGAGACCCAGAGTTCGCCATCAAGAGAGGTGCTAGGACCACTGCCTGTGTCTCTTGCCTCCATCCTCCTACAGAGAGGGGCACCCTGGACCACCTACCACCTCTGTGTCACCCAGCGGTAACTTCCATCTGAAGGACGGTCCAAGAAACCATCGGACCAGGGGAGGAAAGCTGCTGTGCTCAGAGGGCACAAGGGGGGGCAGAATGACCGTGTGCTCAGTCTCCATCCTGTCCTTGGTCCCAAGGGCTCCTGGGGGAGCATCTGAGCTGGAAAGAAGAGAAGGAGCCCCTGAAACACTGCAACCACGGGAACCTGGAGCGGGGGAACACCCTGGGGAAGCTGGCAGGGAGGGGGCACCCCTCCTGCAGGTGGCTCAGGGGGGCTCGCCTCAGGGACACCGGCTTTTCCAGGTAGGCGGCACTGGTCCTTGGATTGTAAACTCCACCACCGAGCGCAGCTAGGAAATAGGGACTGTGGACTGACCTGATCTCAGGGTCCCCTCCCCACCAGGGCCGAGGTCAGAACGGCTTCCTAGACCCTGGACGGCATGAGCTGGCAGGAGTCGGAACAGTTCGGGGCTGGGAGAAGTCCTGAGTGGGCTGTGCTGGGTGCACACGGGATAATATACTCACATGTTCATACAGCACCGGCTTGTAAACCCTTGGGGAAGCAGCCTTTCCTGCACAGACACACACTTTTCATTCTTTGGGTGTGTTTCATCAAAGGCCTCAAAGTCAGATAAATTACACCCGACCTTGGGAATGTATGCACTGCGTGTGGGTCTTGCTGAGCTGCACGCTTTTTGGAAGCTTGGGGTTTTTTCCTTTTCTTTTCTTTTCTGATACTTCACCTCTCACACAGAGGGCAGGCATCCTTCTCACTCAGTGCTTGTACCACCACCAGCTGTGAAGCCCGGGGGAGAACCCTCCAGGACCACTGCCCAGCCACCTGCCTGTCACCTGCGATTTTGCACAGAAGCCCCTGGTGGACGACTTACTCAGGCTGAGTGCCAGGCCTCCTGACGCCACCTGAAAAGATGCTTTTCAAGAACCAAGAAGAAATGAACGCGTGTTTATAAACAGATAAAAAGAACTGCTTGGCGTACCAAGGGAGCTGGGAAAACCGGAGCTTTCGCTGTTATTTTATGTTTCTGTTGCCAATTCACTCAGGACATACTTTTGGGCACTTAGAACATGTTTCAAGGGAATCACAGCCTGATGGTTTTATTATTTTTTAATTTAATTAAACATATATTAAAACTTTTAAGATCGAAGCTATTTTCCCTTTTGTTACCTTTCCCAGTACATCCAAGAACTGGGCACCCAGAGAATCACTTCAGTGTTTTCTTAAGTCTTGCTCAGGTTTCCTCATTGTCTTTGGACGCTACTGAGCTCAGAGATAAATTATTTCCATATTCAATCATTGGGTAAGTTCTCACCTCCGCATGAATTTCTGTGTGTTAATTTTTTAATCTTAATACTCCCTTTTAATTTTCTCTTTGACCTAACTTCCCCTCACTTTGTGTCATTGTACTGTACATATTGAGAATTATTTCTAAGCACTTTTGAAATGAGGGGCAGGATAGGTTGACTGACCAGATGGATGGATGAATAGATAGAAGGTAGATAAACAGGGTAGATAGATACAGAGGTAATAGATACCTAGATAGATGATAGATAAGTACATACATACATACATACATAGATGATAGATAGATAGGATAATTTAAGATGTTATTAATCCTCTACACCCATGTGGAAGAACAGAAATGAAATTCTTAGCACTGATTACATGGTTTGAGAGGTAAGGAAAGGAGCACAAGAGAGGAAACTGGAATAAAAATGAGCAAGGATTTATTTTCCTTTTACCACTTTCCAGTATTTTTTTTTACAATGAGCACTTATTACTTTCAATAGTTTAAAAATGCAGGACATTAGAAATATACATACTCTGTAAAAATAAATGCTACATAGATAAAATATTAGAAATATAAATGAATATAAAACAAATATAGGGTTGAAATGTAATATATCTTTAAATTCTACATATAAAATGCCACGAAGGCTGCACCAATTTACATTCCCACCAACAGTGCACAAGTGTTCCCTTTTCTCCACATCCTCACCAGCTCTTGTTGATAACCTAATTTCTGATCTATTCTAAAGTACCTCAGAAGACACCTTCATTATATACTCACTCATTTTATGTATATATATATATATATATATATATATATATATTCCCCCCCACCCCCCCACCCTTTGGCCATGCCACCAGGTATGTGCGATCTTAGTTCCCTGACCAGGGATCAAACCTGTGCCCCTTGCAGTGGAAGCGTAGAGTCCTAACCACTGGACCACCAGGGAAGTCCCTACTCACTTTATATTTGGAAGCTAGAAGCACAAATGGATTATCTAAGATTGGAGACAGAGCAAAGAGAGACCTACACTGATGTTTAATTCACTCTCCACAAAAGAGTTGAGAGACATGTATTTTCCAGCGAATTTATAGCAGAATATTAACAGCATAATCATGAACAGTTTTTATTAAATGATTTTATTTGTGTTTGCTTAGTAGATAAGATTTATGGTAAATTAAATAAGGTCCATGAGATTTTTAAAATTAAATATATTAACCATTTAGAAATAGACATGTTTATGTATTTGGTGGGTACTTTTCTTTTTAAATAATGAAAAATAATGAAATCCAGAGGAAAATTTTGATGCACACAAAACAAAACATTGAATCTAAAAATGGTACACACGCACATATATACACACACATACACACACATACATATACACACACAAACACACACTTCTCATTTTCTTCTTATTTTTTCCTAATTTCTCCACTTTCCCCTACTTTGACACAAATTTCATGAATAAATTTATTTTTAAATATTATTTTAATTTTAATAATATTAATGATACTAAAGACTATTTTAAAGAAACTTTTTTTTTTTTACAGCAGCTGAACAACCTGTCAACACCATACTTTAAGGAACAGGAATTATACTGGGTTGCAAAGGACAACACAGGAGAAAGGCATTTGACTTTTAAAGGATGATTTTCCTGAAGTTCTGAGGCCAGAGGCCGCGTGCAGACATGCTGGCGGAGATGACCTTGAACTTGGGAGTATTTATAGCCTGTTGAGTCACATAAGCTACACAAGCGTACACTTCATCAGGCAAGAGCGCTGACGGGCGCATTCCGTCAGGAGAACGAGCAGAACAGCTGGTGTGTGTGGATGTCTGTGGCATAAGTTCCTGCTAAAACTGTCAGCCACACCCTCACCCTCTCCCCCGCCGGCAGAACGCTGGCACAAATTGTTCCATAGACAGCAGTCTCTTCATTATCCTTCACAGCCCAGGACGGTGGCCGCTCTAAAAATAAAGCCTTTCCCCTCCTCGTTCTGAAATATGCAATGACAACACTGGATAAAAATGGCTAACGTTTTCAGAAAGACAGAAATCATGCTCCCTTTCAAAAGGATGGACGTCTGCTCCATCCTTCTTCCATGTCTGACTTGGAAAATTGGATTAAGAAGATGTCAGCTCACTGCTAAGTCTCAATTTCTTAGAAATGCATGTAGCAGAGCTCAGGGAGAGGAAGTCAAATCACTGTTAAATCTGAAGTTGACAAAGTTTGAACATTCGCAGGTGGTGACGTCTCTGTGAACCAAAGACTGAGGGGAGAAGCCATCAGTTTCAAGATCAGGAGGCCCCGTGTCTGCTCTGTTCACAGGGCAAGTTGTTTTTCAATCTCATAATAACCCTGCGAAGAGTTACTGTCTCGATTTTACAAATGGAGAGAGGACTCCAGAGAGAACAGAGGTGATTTTCTTCAAGACCCTGGCACCTTGATGAGGAAACGATTGGTTACAGCTTCGGTCACTTTTATTATCAACACATATCGTGATGAAAACAAACAAGGGATTAATGATTCCCGCTGAACTGTCAACATCTGGCACTTGAAACAGTAAACGGCAGATGAAAGCAGCAATTAGTCAACTGGGATGACGTTCCCTCCACCAGCCAACAAGATGTTGACAAGGTGAAGACAGACCATAGTGTTTTAGAAGGTTCTAGAAACAGTCCACCCCAACTGGAGACAAATAGCTCCTGCACACCAAGTAGAACAATTGAGGAGAGCCACCTCCTTACAACATCACTACATAACGTTTCCTATCATCCCCCAAAGGTGAGATACAGGAGAGGTTCCAGGATCCACCAGAGATGCGGACTATGTGCCCTCTAATTTGGGGAGAAGCCAGGTGAGTTCGATGGTCAGGGACCCCTTCCAAAGGGCGTCAGCACATGATTATTAATAATCATTGCTTTACGTTAAAAAGGAAATAAATAAAAGAAGAGCATTTCCTGAATTTTCAACCGGTGCCAAAATTTCTCCTTTTTCAGCTACACTTCCCACCTCTCGGGTGTTCCATCCACCCCCTACCTGACAAACCTCTCGTCACTCAGGGGCCGTGTCCCTCGTAGACGCCTGAGGAGGCTCCCTGCCGCCTGCACCTACGCTCCTAGGGCGCTGATTTTGCAGCCAGCTTTGCACACCTTACCTGCCTCCCCTGCTGGATAGAAAGGCTCTGCCGTCCTGAATAAATGACAAAGAACTTCAAACTGCAACAAAGGACCACGGATAAGGTAGAATGCGCCATAGCACTGATGCTCTAAAAGCTACAGCCCACCGTAGGACACAGGTTAGCCTGGGCTGGAGGAAGGCTAGAGCCTGTGAGCCCAGGAGGTGAAGGTGAAGTTCACTGGCACAGTGGCCTCTGTTCTCCCTGCTCCCTGAGTACCACTGGGAGGAGAGGCAGCGGGAAGGGATGGGAGACCGAGGGTCCAGGGAGCTTGGCAAGTGTCTCGTTCCTGCAACTTGCGATGCGGCCAGCAGCCTGTGGGCTCAAGAGGTCCCCTTTCCCTGGACTGGGGGGTCCTGGCAGTGGGCACTGCACTGGACTTGTTCTACAACATTCTGTACACACCCCTGGGGAAACCTGTGCACTCTGAGGAAGTAGGACCTCCTGGGGTGTCAGCCAGTTCGGGCACAAGTACCCACAAGACCTCGAAGCCGCTGTGTTTGTGGACATACACACTGGACATTCCTCTGCTTGTGACCAGCATCCTCAATGGCCATGCGTGGTGGACATGCTGACCTCTGTGTTGAGCCTGTACTTTATGCTTTGAGTTTATGTTTCTCTTCAGAAAAGTGTTTCCCCTGTTGGTACCTGCTTGCCCAAGTTAGCCTTTGCTAATTGGGTCTCCACCATTGAATGTTAAAGAAATAGGATAAATCGGCTTGTTAGAAAGAAGATTATAAACAGGAGAGAGATAATTATAAGGTATCCATTGTTAGCTGACAAGGTTAATTGTTCCTAATGGTTTTTCACGGTGTTTTAATTACACACAATCTGAAGGTAGTCTGCCTGGTGGTGGGTGAAGTAACCACAGGGAAAGATTCTGCAAGCCCCTTAAAATCAGGAACAGAAAACTTCAAGAAACCAAATTTACATGGCAAAGCCACGCATCAGATGTTTGAAAGGAGAGGTAGTGGGTCCAGGAAGAGGGAGCCTCACTGGGGCCACCTGGAGGCCTGTGGCTGCAGGACAGGGCTGGGTCCTGGGGAGGCCGACTCGGAAATCCCTCAGGACACTCCCAAGGCGTATCATCTTGCATCTTCCAGCTTGAGGGCACATTCCCAGGGGCCAAGGTACCACATAGTCTCACAGTTTTTCAGTGAGTTGTAGATTCAGCAAACAAAATCTTTTTTTTATTTACTCACTGTTCTCAAAGAGTTTGCAAATGTTTATTAAATTGAAATCTCACAAACTTGAACAGGTGAGCAGTTCCATGGAACTGGAAATTAAATTGTTGCAGTTGACAGGTAACAAAGCTCCTGCCTGAGTATTCTTCTCATTGGAGATACGGAGTGTGTCAAGGGGAGCTAGCTGAGACGAGCTAGCTGAGACTCAAAGCTCTGTGCTGGGCTAGTGAGGGCTTCCTGTCTCTGAATAGATGTGGTGTAGTTCACGTCCTCCTCCATCCTTCTGCCTCTGAGAGGGCGTGAGGCGGCAGCTACATCTTCATCGCGCTTCCACAGTCCTGCTTGCGGACCTGCTGGTTCGTAAATCAGAGAAACTGAGTGTGAATCCACTCCCTTCCCTGGGCAGCCTCCGTTTCACATGATTATTCAAGTTACCATCAGGTTCCTGGTTCCCACACGGCATTGGACCACCACTTGGGAGCTCCCATCTCTCCGTCCCACAGGTGAGGTCTCCAAGGTCCCCAGCACGTAGCTCACGTGCTGCCCACGTTGGACTCAAGACCTCAGACCCCAAAGCCTCTGTGCTGCGTCCCTGCCTTCACGGAGGACGGAAGCTCAACAACGAAAACACAAACGTGGGAAATGCTCACTTATACCATCTCACCCAAACACTTTGGGGCCACTTTCCTGTTTTGATGTGAAGAACATCGTCTTTCAAAATCGTTTCCTTATTTTATCCTTTGTTTCTCAGTGAGTGGCACCTCCACTGATGATGATAAAATCATTAAGTGATCAAGTTTTCTCATTTAGTCAAAAAACAATATCTAAACAAGGGGCAATACATAGGTTACGGTGTTTGGTTGAAGTAATCAAAGGAAATACCTCAAAGGCTGTATTTTTCCGTCCATGGAATGGGGAGATTCTAAGCGGCTTTCTTGTGCCTGTAGATACGGTGTTTTGTTGCTGGTGGTGGTTGTATTTTGCTTTCTTTCTGTTAACCCAGGCGATTCAACCCCGGCAAAGGCACCTGCAGCACCCGCCTTGGGCCCAAGACCCTGCTCATCACCTTCACATGCTTTTACTATAAGAAAAGGCGAGATTCATCTGCTCTTTTTACCCTTGATGGACAAAAAAAAAAAAAAAAGGTAAGGTTTTATCTTCAACTTAATTACAGCAGGGAACAGCGTTACCTCACGTGTTTCTTTTCCCCTGGTAAAAACTACAAGAAAACAAATCTTTTTTTTCTTTAACCCTTAGGCCAGATCTGTGTCCAGGTTAGTAATAGCTGTCCAGGGGAGATCCCCTTCCTACAATCAAAAAGGGAAATGCGATTCACTATTTCTCTTATGCAACAAATCGGTGTTAAGAATAACATACCAGGGAACATATTTTATTGACGTTAGTTTAAGAAATCTGTCCCAAATCAGCTCAAATGCCTGCAACGGTCCATTTCCGTGAGGCAGAGGCGGGCGGTTTTACTCCGGGGGCAGGGGTCTGACTTTCACAGCCCTCATACCCCTGCCACCCACGAGTGCCTGTTTACAATCAGGAGCCCAAGGCCAGAGAAGGGGTCACTGAACCTCATCTAGCTAAGAAGTGGGGTCCAGCCTAAAGCGGATACCTGCCCTCATTTCCTGAGAACAGCTGTTTTCTGTAGCTTCCACCTCCTTGATTTATCTTATTGTTTTGTGGTCTGTACGCGATTCATATCTTTTTAGCCAAGGTAAGAGGGAATTTTCGCCACAAATAAACACAAGCTGAATTGAGGGCGATGGAGAATCAGGCTAAGGGGACCAGGGACCCCGCCCGCCCCTCCCAGCCCAGCAAGGACCAGCCAGCGGCTGCTTGCGTTTCTGGAAACCTGTCCAGAGAATGCGTGTCGTGTGTCTGTAGCTGAAACGTGAGGAAGAGCAGCTGAACAGCGAAGGGGTCTGTCTCCTGAGGCTCCAGAGTAAATGGTAAACTCGCAAGTTAAAGACGCCTCGTGAGTCTGAGTTGAGGGCAGTTGACACGTCGATTGAGCAGCAGAGACAAAACGGTGCTCAATGCTGGGAACAGAACAACTAATTAATCCCGGAGGACATGCTCTCCAGCTCCCCCAGGGAGTACAATTTAGCTCCAAGTTGCCGTCTTCCGTTACTCCGCAGTTATCACTGAGATACATTAAGGTACGGTTTCTATTTGTTACACCAGACGTTATACAAGCAATTTTCTCAATGTTGCGATACGTGTTAAGATTGAGACTTGTTCATGTAACCACACTGATCTCGTAGAAGCTTTGGACGAGCAGACCTGGTTGATTTGTGAGACTGTTTATCGTTTGATTTTTATTTCTCGTCCTCACAGATTATAATGACTTCATCATCAAACTTAAAATATATTTATTCCTTCAAAGAAGAGTCCCAAGTTAACGATTATTACCAAAAAATTGTGTAAAAAATAAACACCAAAACTGAGATAAATGGAAAAGAGGGCAGAAGAAAAATAAATACTATCAGGAGAAGAGTTCCTATTCAGTGTGTCTGTCTTAAAGATCGTGTGAACTTGATCTGGGTGGAAACGTCAACGCTGAGGTTCTAGCACCTAATTCTTCTTTTTCCAGGTACAACAGACAAAAAGTATACATATGAAAGATATACAACGTGATGATTTGATACTACATATGCAGGGTGAAATAATCACCACAGTCAAGCTAATTAACACATCCATCACCCATGTAGTTACCTCTTTCTTTCTTTGTAATTCTTGAGGTTTAAATGGTTGTTTATTTATAAAGAAATCAATGTCTGTGTTACCATACTGATAGGCCTCAAGGGAACCCTTAGCTGCAATTTTGGAAAAAAAAAACCCACTTTCTTGACTAGATTCAATTGAGACCACATCATTGTAAAAATGATGCTGATTGGTTGAACATAGAAATAGAAAAGAAGTAAATTCTCAAAAAATTATGGGTAACATTGTATAGAAGGAAGTGGGAGTGAAACCTCAGGAAAACAGATCAGAAAACGTAATAAGCCACAGATCCGGAAAGAACAGTGTCCACCACACCACCACCTGGGAGCCAACAGGGATGCTTCTGTGACCCGGAGTGAAGTAATGGGCACAGATAGAATCGACTTGAATTCTAAGATTCTGGAAGGGCTGGGGTGGCCCTCTAACTGGGGATCTTTTCAGGTGGGAATTCCAGCAACATTATGCAGATGCCCCTGCGAGGAAGTATGACCCAGCCAAAGCAGTTCAGGTGGGGAGCCAAAAGAGTGGGCTTGCGGGAGGGGTCTCTGTGGGGCTTACATCTGCCAGATTGAGAAAAGCGCGGAGGCTCAGACAGGTTCCCAGCAGCAATGGGCCCAGATAGAACTGAATAAGAATGTGAGAAATGAATAAGAATGTGGGATGATACAGAATGTTCAGGAAAGGGAACACAAACAGTATTAGAGGGATGAGAATATGCTCTTCCTTCCGAGGATCAAGAATCCATTAACATGGGAAATAAAGTACACGACCAGCACTGTGCCATCAGATTCAACAAACCTCATAGAAAATATGAGCAAAAACTGGTTCCAGGAAGAAGTGATGGTATAGAGTGGCTTCCACCTCTTAGAAGAATCAAAAAACGGCTCCATGGAGAAGGCATGATGTGATGTGAGGGTTCCTCTGATAAACGGAAGAAGGGAGAAATAGAGGAGAGGGGCATCTGGGAGACAGATCAGCTGGAGGGAGCTCCAGCAGAGAAGAGGGTTAGGACCGACGAAGGGCAGACGCTCTTTTCCAGAACAGAGGTGGAGTGTGAGGGTAGCCCTGACAGATGGGCGGGGCTCCTCTAGACCACGTGTGTGCAGAACGAAACAGTGTGTTATATCAAATGAAAGTCAGGCTGAGGATCTGCAGGAAACAAGGAGTCATGTAAAGATATTTGAACAGATGCTTTCTTTTTTTTGTTTGGTATGATTCCATTTTTTTAAATTGAAGTCTAGTTGATGTACAATAGTATATAAATTACAGGTGTAGAGCATAGTGATTCACAATTTTTAAAGATTATACTCCATTTATAGTTATAAAATATTTGCTGTACTCCCTGTGCTGTACAGTATATCTGTGTAGCTTATTTTATACATAATAGTTTGGACCTCTTACTCCCCTTCCCCTGTCGTGCCCCTCCCCCTTCCCTCTCCCCACTGGTAACCACTAGTTTGTTCTCTATATCTGTGAGTCTGTTTCCTTTTTGTTATAGTCACTAGTTTGTTGCATTTTTTTTAGGTTCCACATATAAGTGAGATCAGACAGTATTTGTCTTTCTCTGTCTGGCTTATTTCACTAGCATAATGCCCTCCAGGTCCATCAGTGTTGCTGCAAATGGCAACATTTCCTTCTTGTTTATGGCCAGTAGAACAGAAACTTTCTTTATCAATGCTTTGCTTTCGGAGGATTAATTGTGCAACAGGCGGTTTTGGGAGGAGTCGGAGGATGAGTGCCCAGGGAGGAAGCCAGGGAGAGTCTTGGTCAGAGGGATTAAAGGCTTGAACTGTAAGGGCACAAAAAGACGGGAAAAGGGAGTGTCAGTTATAAATGATGAGATATTCACGTTGCTCCGTGTTACCTGCCCCTCAGCCAAGGCCACTCTCCATTCTGGAATCTGTCACAGCCTCAAGGAAGAGAAGAGCCTTTCAAGGATGGTCTACGTCAACGTACAAGTAAATACCAAGATGTAGGCTGACTAACAAGTGAAATCATTTAGTTAAAGAGCATGACGTTTGGTAAGTTAAGAAATCATCTCTCTGGAGCTTCCCTGGTGGCACAGTGGTTAAGAATCCGCCTGCCAATGCAGGGGGCACGGGTTCGAGCCCTGGTCCGGGAAGATCCCACGTGCCACGGAGCAACTAAGCCCGTGCACCACAACTACTGAGCCTGCGCTCTAGAGCCCGCGAGCCACAGCTACTGAGCCCGCATGCCACAACTACTGAAGCCGCACACCTAGAGCCCGTGCTCCGCAACAAGAGAAGCCACCGCAATGAGAAGCCTGCGCACCGCAACGAAGAGTAGCCCCCGCTCGCCACAACTAGAGAAAGCCCGTGCACAGCAAGAAAGACCCAACGTAGCCAAAAATAAAATAAATAAAATTTAAAAAAAAAAAGAAAAGAAATCATCTCTCTGCAGAAACTGCCACTAATCTTTAAGTAGTGTCCCAGACAGAAAGCTCGTAGCAGACAGCACTACAAGAAATCACGTCTGTGGCCTAGAACATAATCTAAGATTGACCGGACGGCCACAAACGCTGCGACCCACATGAAGGAATCCGCGTGTGTGAGAGCCCATGTTCCCTGCATTGCCCTTTAAGGCTAGGATTTAATTAAAACACATCTTCACCTGCCATCTTTATACTCACACTCCCTAAGGGTGCCCTTTCGAGAAACATGGCAGACAAGGGTAATGTAGAAAAACTCCTCCTACAGAGAAAAACTCTCTCCTACAGAGAAAAACTCCTCTGTAGAAGTGCTGTTACTACAATTTTGTTTTAATATGTAAAGGACTGTGAAGCCCCTGGTGGCAGGAGCAGCGGCCTGGGAGGGAGCTGGAAACGTGGGCTAGGCCGGGCTCCCCGGGCCTCGGACGGCTAAGACGCACTGCCAGCTGAACACGGGAACTTCAGGCCTAAGAAGTGAATTCTTGCTGGAAAAATGCAAAGTTCGCCGCCTCTATTGCTTCATGCAAAGGTGTAATGAGCAGCAATCATATGAACTGACCGCTGAGCGGCGGGGGGCACAGGGCTGGGTGGTCCCAGCGCTCCCGGAGTGAGGAGGCGAATGAGCAGTGACGACCACATGGCTGGAGCCCCACAGATCCCTTTCTCAAAAGACCGGAAGGCAGGTAGCAGTGGCGTAGGGGTGGGAAATACTTAAGCATCCCTTTACTTCGGTAGCCTAGGTGATAAACAGGAGCACTTGCTTTTTCTTTTTCTTCTTTTAATCTTTAGAAGGGAAAACAAGGAAACATGTTCCCCGGGGGGTTTTCTTCCATTGGTCAAAAGAACTGGGGCATCTAAAAAAGTCACTCTAGCCACCAGATGACAGCCTTGAGTGGGGTCTTGAAGGGGTGGAGGCCCCAAGGCCCCGGCCACCAGGTACAGCAAGCACCACGCCCACCCACCGGCTGGAGCAGGCGCCGCCCACTTGTAGGAAAGGCCCCGCCCACCTTCTGGAGAGGCCCCACCCACCGGCTGGAGCAGGCACCGCCCACTTGTAGGAAAGGCCCCGCCCACCTTCTGGAGAGGCCCCACCCACTGGCTGGAGCAGGCGCCGCCCACTTGTAGGAAAGGCCCCACCCACCGGCTGGAGCAGGCTCCCCACACACCCCCCCCGCCCCCCCCCGGAAGCTCACTGTGCCCCTTCCTTTCCCAGCATGGGCCGCCCTGGGCCTCCCGCCTCAATTCACCCAGAGCGCTGAGCTGTCTGGGGCCTGAATGCTCAGATTTGTCCCTGGATTCCAGGTCCCTTCTAGCCCCTTTGCTGTCCCCAGGGTCCTGACTCCCTGCCTGGTTAATGAACACGCTGCTGAACTTATGGCGTCCTCCATCCCTTCAGAGCCGGCTTCCTGCGGGTGGCAGGTGGTCTCAAAGGCGACCTGCTTCTCTGCTTCTCACCTGGTGGTCTCCGGGGGTCAGCCATCCTTTGCCATGTGGTGATCTGTTTCTTTAAACGCTCTCAGTCGTTCAACTAGGACATGGGAACAAAGCCAAAAGCATGGGCATCCTGGGCGTAGGAGCCGTTCCTGAAGCCAGAGAACCTGCTGGAGCCCAGATTCCACCACGCCTCCAGCGGCACGCAGGTGTGTTTGCCCAGCCCACCTGCACCGCATCTGCCCTCCTGCCCTCCGCACGCCCACTGGCTGGCAGCTGAGATATTGAACTGACTCCTCGTCAAAACGACAGACAGAGGAGCTGATGTCCTAAAATTCAAATCTGAGAAGTACTTTAGGAAACTTTTGAACTGCCTGAAAAATCCCAAGAACCTGTTGAAAAGGAGTCTTTTGGAAAGTCCCACATACGAGACGAAAGCTGAGCGTCATGATGGTGGGGCCCGAAGTGTATTGGGGAGCTGGTGATGCAGTGACACCCCTGTGGGACATGGATGGAGCTCAGTTGGAGAACTGCTGGTCCCACTTTTACAGATAAGGAAACTGAGGCACAGAAAGATAAAGAAGATTTGCCCAAGGTTGCTGTGCAGCTGGGTTCCAACAGAGCCAGGACTAGATCCTGAGCTCTCCCCGCGACGCTGTGTTCACCACTTTTCTACAGCAATGTATTAAAAGCAACGAAAGAAACGATGTTTGCATTACCGGAGAAGCGGAGGAACATCTTTCATAAAATAAAAGCAGATACATTAGTGTGGCTGGTGAGTGAGAGCTGGAGCAGGGAACGGAGTGATGAAGAGGAAGCAGAAGAGCAGACGTGGTGTGGCCTTGGCGTCATAAAGCTGAATTGAGTGGGGATTGTTTATCTTCATTTTCGCTTTTAATATACCCCTTTAATGTACCTCTTTTATATGCCCCCTTTGTTTAAAAAATACCATCATAATTCTATGCGAAAATGAGGTTTAAATGGATTTTCAACTATCTTAAGCCAGAAAAAAAAAGAGATTGTTATGTGTAATCTTTTGTTCCATTTCTTATTTAACTATACGTCCAAGGGGCAATAAAAATTAAAAATTAGAGATCCCCAAAACTAACCATGTTTGTTCACTATGAGACAAAAGGTGATAGGGATTGCTAATGCCCCCCTGGCAGCTTCCTCTCCCAAACATGCATTGTGAAAAAGTCCTTTGAAAAATCGAGAAGCGGGGCAACCATTGAGAAAGTGCTCAAGGACAAACAAGGGCACCTGGGTGATCACAGCTTCCCGAAGATCCAGAAACTCCTCCGGTTCAGATCCCACACCCTCACCCGACAGCTCCACAGCATAATTTGCTTCCCATCATCATGGGAAAAATTCCAATGCTGTTAATTCACTGCTTTGAAAAATGAGGGCATCTGCTGCGTTTGACATGCCTCTTTGAAACACGGAATATTTAACATTCATACCCCAAACCTAATGTATAGATAGATCACATCTTTTTATGACTTCACTGATGTAGTAAGAGCCTTGTAATATCTCACAAGCTATGTTTTATTCCTTCTAATGTGTACCACGTGAAGATTAAGAGGTTATATTATTGCCTTCACAATGACCTGCCATTTCCTGGACACGGTAATTTGCCGGACCTGCCCTTGTCACTGGGATAAGCATAACGCCTTTAATAATCTTCCATTCACTAAGCGATGTGTTTGCATCAAAAAGATGAATCTGGTTTCCCCGTGCAGGCAGGCGTTCGGTACCTGTTCTCTGAGTGCCATCTAGAGGTTTCAGGGCCCCGAGCACAGGAACTGGCTGGGAGAGCTTTCTCCACGTTCATTAATTTAGCATTGAGAGCTTGTTCCCGAGGCTGAGAACTAGTATCTCTAAGAGCTGGCTTATCTCATCCCTTCACTCCAAGCGGGAACTGTGGGAACGCAGCCGAGAGAGTGCCGGCAGAAAGGTGCTGAACCTGGGTCTGGGGCAGATCTGCACTGAGGACAGAGAAACCGTTTGAAGCCGGCAGTGCTCATCTGAGCTTAAAAGCCAGCGCCACGGAGAAGCGGGCCTTGCAAAGGCTGTTATATTGAGTTCTTTTTCCAGCAAACAAGATGCACATCAGAGGTGACGCGAGGAAAGCAAAGGCTTTTATAAAAACCCTGCCGGTAGTGCATCCTTTCAGCCCCACCTGCCTTCTGAGTGACCGGCCACCATCCTGTCCCCCTGCCCGCGGGCAGCCGTGCTGCATCTCTGAGCTGCGGCCCGAGGGGTCACAGGTCACGGGAGCTCCCGTGGCATCGGCTGCCACTGCCTGGAGGGACCATGGTCGCCAGGCTGGTGTGTGAGGCTGATCCCGCAGTGTGTTTGCGTGTGATTGTGGCACCAAGTGGAGAGAAGTGTGAGGCCAGGCGTGGGGCACTGCTTCACACCAGAGCCACGGTGCCACCTGCAGTGCCCTGTGAATGTCCGTGATGGAGAGGTAAGCGTGACCCATGTCGCTATGGAACTACTGCCACTAATTACCCACAATCCCCTCTTCTACGGCTAAGGCAGCAAAACCACCATGTTGAAGGAAAGGAGGTGCAAGCCCAGCATCCCCGCGGCCTTAGTTTAAAATGAATGTTTAGGGAGCACGAAGACGGAGAGGCTGACACCCTCCCGCGGCTCCGCAGCTCCACGCGAGCGACCGTGAAGGACGGGGACAGGCCCCGACGCGTGGAAAACTTCCCTGAAGAGAAATGGTGAAGCATGGCCTCAAATTTTACATCAAGTCACAGAAAAGATGGTTGAGAAAAAGCAACGAAGTGTGGATGAGGAAAAAGAGGGAAAAAAGTCAAGAGGAAAGTAATCTGGGTTAAATATTAAATGTTAATATTAAATAGTCATACAGTGACGGTCATCATGAGAGCAAGCACGGACGCAGCCCTTGCTGTGCAGCAGGCACCGGCCTCAGCGCCTTCTCTGTGCTCGTCACGTGACCACCAAGCTTCATACAGAACCTGGGGGTCAGGTCCCAACACTGTCCCCGTTTTACATACAGCGGACGGAGGAGGACCTGGGTCGGTGACTGTGCCCGGCGCCCGGTGCGTGGATGGCAGGGCCGGTGTCCTCACAGCTCTGGCCCCCTCGGTGCAGAGGGGCTGGGAGATTAAACAGACACATGATAGGGGGATGGGGAAGGGAGGGAGGAAGGGCTGGGGGGAAGAAGAGGGATCCTTATTTCTAAAGAATAAACTAACCGGCGGCAAATCTGACCTGAACTCCCCGGGCTGTGGTTGCCACTGGGAGCTCCCTGGAGTGACATTCTGACGCCCACAGAGACTGGGAGACGGGGCCCTGTCCTCCTGACAGTCGCATCGCAGAGGGGCTCCAGGGCCCGGGCTGTGAAACCGGCAGGAGGCCGGGGGAAGGCTTCCCTGCATCTCTGAGGGAGTCACAGGTTCAAGTCGAGTCGGGGGGAAGCCTGCCTAAGGTCACCAAACGGAGGGCAGCCGTAGGGCCGTCTGGGTCAGAGTCTGGCAATTGCCAGACAGTTTAAAGAGAAGACACTTTGGAACTGGTGGGCCGTCGGCTGACCACGGTGGACGGGATCAGTCCCGCGGTAAGACCACAAAGTGGTTTCATGAAATTAATGTGACTTCTGACATCTTCCTATTGTTTTTTCGTAACTGTCCAACAATCACATAATAACCAGTAAATCAATTTAAAAAAAAACAAAACATAGAACACAAAGTGGAACCTTCCTCTCTTGACGCCGCCTGACCATCTGCTGAGGACCTCCTTTCCCAACCTCCAGAGTGGAAAGGTGAGCTGAGGTCAGGCCCCGCCAGGCCTAGAATCCCCCACTCCTGGAGAAAATCAGGAGAACCGCGCTGGTCTGACCTCCATAGACGGCCCCCCCTTACCTCTCCCCCATGAGAATGCGAAGGCACCCCAACTTCCCTGTGTCCTTGATCACATTCCTAATGCAGCTCTCACCCTTGCTCAAAGCCCACCTTAACAGAACCCCAACTTCTCTCAAGCACTAGCCCAGAACCCCAAACGTGAGAAACAACTTTCTGTGAAGTAGAAACAAAGCCTTCACTCTCCAGTTACCGACTTTTTCCCTCCTTGATAGACACACAAACCGACCTTCATTTAGTTAAAAAATTGTTTGAATCCATTTTTTAAAAAACACTTTCATAAGTATCCACCCACTAATGAGACACTCTCAGATGTGTCACAAATATGCGTCTGTTCATTTGTTTCATGTTTCGTTAATGCGAGTGTACTTTTTATGAATTTTAATTTCTCAATCTATTTATGGTTTTTAATTTTCTAAGTCATTAACGTTCACATGTGGATTCTCACTGCACTTCTGGGTGAAAACGTTTCATGGAAAAAAAAACCACACATTTTACTGAAAGCAGCACATTTGTCACGGGCTGAATGAGGCAGACGTATGAAATTCAAGCCCTAGTAACGGCATCATTCACACTCTCCACCATAGAGGTAACTATCCAGCGCGGGCCTCCTTTTCTGAAAACGGAAATGCAGGTGGCATCAGCATAAGCAATGGGCTTCATTTTCATGTTTATTGACTAAAGAAAGTGGCAGATTCTTTTAGGAAGGGCGTTGGTGTTCAGGATTCATCTGACAGAAGGTGAGGGGGACTGAATCCTACGCAATCAGGACCCGCCCTGGTCCTGGGCATTCTGACTGCAGGAAGCTCTGCTTTTGCCAAAAAGCCCTTCTGATGCTTGAAAACACAGCGTTCCCGGAAAGGAACCTCGGGCTCGCTTTCTCACCCCACGCAGCTTCATTCTGGCCAGGCCTGAGGGCAGAGAGGTGAACGTGAACGAGGTAACTTCAAAATTATTGCTTAAAAATCGGGTATGGGCAATCTCAATGCCCAGTTTTAGAAGATGCAAAATCTCTGTATTTCCCACGTGAGTTGAACAAGTTAACACAGACGTTTCCCCTGGGTGTATTGAAATATGATTGATGTATAACATTGCATGAGTTTCAGATGTAGGATGATTTGACACGTGTGTCTATTGTAAAATGATGACCCCGCCATAGCCTCAAATCACTTAATTACTATTTCTTTTTTGTGGTGAGGACATTTGAGATTTAATCTCTTAGCAACTTTCAAGTATGCAATGGAGTATGATCAACTATAGTCGCCATGCTGTGCATTAGACCCCCCAGAACTTATTCATCTTGTAAGCAGAGGTTTGTGCCCTTTGACCAACATCTCCCCACTCACCCCCCAGCCCCTGGTAACCACCATTCTACTCTCTGTTGCTGAGTTCAGCTTCTTTAAATTTCACGTGTGTCTTCGTCTGCCTGGCTCTTTCACTGAGCATAATGCCCAGGACGTCCATCCATGTCCTTGCAAATGGCAACATTTTATTCTCTTTTATGGCTGAGCAGTATTCCATTGTGTGTGTGCGAGTGTGTGTGTGTGTTCACAAATATGCATCACATCTTCCTTCTCCACTCACCCTTGATGGGCACCCAGGTTGTCGCCATGTCTTGTCTATTGTGAATAACGCTGCAGGGAGCATAGAGCTGCAGGTATGTCTTCAAGACAGTGATTTCACTCCCTTTGAACGTACACCCAGAAGCAGTGACACATTCTCTGGGTGATAAGCAGCTAGTAGGAATGTTTAAGCTACAAAACAATGTTTCAGTCTGTGGTCCCCTTAGTAGGTCCTGTCTCAGTACTGGAAGCTGATGTCTGGTAACATCATCAGTTTGGTGAAGCGTCATTTTTACAAATGCCGAGTCACACTTCAATCCTTTACGTTCCCACCTGCTCAACCTGTTCTCCTCCCAGATGAAGCCTTCTTCCATGGTTGATTCATATGCATTTATACGTAACAATTCTCATGAGATGGCCAGAGAACTAGACATTTTTAACTGAGGGTTGATTTCTTTAAAAGCCTCCATTCCACCCTCACCTACCACATTTCATAATCATATGAATCTGAAATTCACTCTTTCTATAACTGAGCTATCAGAATACATATCACACTCACTCGTAGAAGGCATCATTTTCCTCCATTTTTGTAGATGCAAGAAAACAAGACTTAAAATAATCCAAGTGCGGGGTTGGGGCGGGATGAATTGGGAGATTGGGATTGACATGTATACACCAATATGTATAAAATAGGTAACTAATAAGAACCTGCTGTATAAAAAAATGTATACCATTTATGATAGGATTGCAACAAAGAAAAGAAAAGGTACATGGGAGGGTATTTTCATCTGTCTTTGTGTCTGATTGTGTTTTATGTTTTTATTAAACGTTTATTCTACCTTAAAAAAAAAAAGAGTACCTTATGCTATGATAATTAAATATTATGTTTTCCAAAGAAAAGAATCCAAATGACTTGCCCGTAATAAAAAGCTGGCCGTTCGCTGAGCTGGAACTCGGTGCTGGACCTGGGCTCCACGCACCGCATTTCTGCAAGGAGTCGTCCTTACCGAGGCCTGAGGTCGTGAAACAGAGGCAGATGTGTCTCATCACAAGCTTTCATACTGAGGCAGGCGTGAAAACGAAGCCACATGTGAACTTGACATCTGCGGTATTAGGGGACAAAGGTCACCGCAAACTTCAAATGACCTGGAGGAAAGTCCTCACAAAATTCCAGCCTGTGGATGCTGAGAGGTCGGAGGTACGGGTGACACCCAGACAAAAACCCCCAGAAAGGAGACTCCCCACACCAGGTGCCAGACACAGAACACGGTATTCAAGCTGAATCTGGACACTTTGGGAATAAGAATAAATAAGGACAGTAAGATATTACAATCCACTGAATAAAACAGGAATCCGTGGGTCCAATCTGAAGATGATAAATATAGACATTCACATAGACATAAGCACAACATGTAAACCCACGCCCGACGGGGAGGGGACCCTTGCTCAGAGCCGGATGCTGAGTAAGAAGCCTGGAGGGTGCGGCTGTCAGAAACACCACCCTCCTCAACCCTCAGAACGAAGATGGATTCAGAGGAGACTTATCAGTGGCGCTAAATCCGGGTGGGAAAGCGCCGAGGAGAAGGGTGTTTACCTGGTCCTAAAGTGCCCCCGCAGACGGCGGCCTGTGAGCTGCACAGGGACACAGACAGAGCAGCTACCCCGGGTCATCCGGGGAAATTCCACTTCCGGTGAAGGACGGTGGGGTATCGTGCTTCTGGACGTGCCCCCCGGGGAGGCCGCCGCACCCTGTGGTAGGGGGCTGGCTGATTTTGTGTGTCACCTGGGCAGGGCTGAGGGGTACCCAGAGAGCTGGGAAAACAGTGTTTCTGGGCGTGTCTGTGAGGTCGTGTGTCTGGAAGAGATCAGCGTTTGAATCTGCAGACTGAGTGAAGATGACCCTCCCCAGCGCGGGCGTCTGCATCCAATCCTCTGAGAGCCCGAATAGAACGAAGAGGTGGAGAAAGGGAATTCGAAGTCCAGTCTGCTCCTGCCCTCGACTTCGGAGCGCTTTTTTCTCAGGTTTTGGACTCAGACCAGGAACCCCATCGGCCCCAGATTCTCAGGGCTTGGGACCCAGAGGGAATTTTACCACGGCTAAACAAAAATGACTACTTAAACTAAAAAATAAGCAAGTTCTTTCTAACTAAATAAAGGTCAAATATAGAGAAATCTGCCTGGGCCTACCCTTGCCAACGATGTTCTTGGAAACACTGGTGGACTTTGCAGTAATAAGAAATTCAGCTAAAGATCACCTGTACAACAGAAGAGGTAAAAATGATTTTAAAAATTCGTATCGAGACTCACAGAAGCCTGCTCAGCTGGCTGGCATTATGAGGGAGGGACGTACTTACATGTCAGGATTTCTTTGATTACCTTAGGAAAATATAACCCAATGTCATAGAGTTTGGATTGGCCTTAATGACACAGAGAGAGAATATTCTGGACTCTCAAAGCTTTCTCTGTTATGGAGCAATATGTTTAATACAAAACTAAAATACGGAGATAGGATTTTTATGCCAGAGGAATTTCAGCCTCTTTCCAAAAAAGGGAGAAAAGTTCAAAGAAAGGATATGTTCATCCCACACATTTTAAATCTTCACCAAGAGATCTTCTGTAAACAGCCAAGTTTCACGTTTCCTCCCATGACCACTACTGTGATCGTTTCAAAAGCGTTTTCCTCCCTTCGAAATGCCTTAATTAACACACTCAAAAAGCACACGGCCATCTACGTATTTTGTTTTCCCGACAGTGATTTTACACCCAGTGGACATTTCTAAGCCCACACGAGACGTCACCTTCCCAGTCCAGTAGCCTCGGGCCCAAGTCCTGACGCGGAAGCTGCTGGGGGTAGCGGGCTGTGCTGGGAGTCTGGTCCCCGCCCCAGGCTCCCGGCTTGGGGTGCATCACCCGCTTGTTCCAGCTGTGAAGCTGCACCGTGACCCGTAATTAAACAAGCCAGAGGGGAGCAGGCAGATGTGCCGGGGACGCGATGGTACAGGAGAGACACCGCAAGTTGCCTTTGAAAGTTTTATTCACCTGAAGCAAGAGAGAGCTGGGAGTACGAGGCACACACGCTGTCCCACCAGCATTTCAGCGCCCCTAGGCCTGAGGGCACTAGAGGGCACGACCCCAGGGCAATGTCAGCTCACCTCCAACCCACCCCACCCAGCGCCTGCAGACACAGCGGTGCAGCCTCCCGGAAAACATTCGCGTTTCCGCTAAGAAGGACAGAAACCCCTAACCACCAAACACGAAGACTAAAACCGTAACGCACGACTGACTATCAAGCCACGCTGGATGTCGCGGGCCCTCGTCACCTGCTGGGAACAAGCACCCGCACCATCTGGCTCCTGGGCCGCCCCTCACTGGGTGGTCGAGGGCGTGGACGCGGCGATGAGCTTGGGCTTGGCCTGCTGGGGCAGCACCACGTCGGGGATCTGCTCCCCGTGCTTGTACACGCTGACCGTCACGTCGATCTTCTCGCCCCCGTACTTGTTCTTGACGTGCATGCTGTACTTGCCCGAGTCCTCGGAGGTCACGCCCTTGATGGTCACGGAGACATACTTGGACTGCTCCACCTTGACCACGAAGTGGTCGCTCAGCTCGATGACCTTGTCGTTCTTGAACCACACCACGTCCGGGTCCGGGTTCCCGAACACCGTGCAGGCCAGGTTCAAGGTCTTGGGGGGAGGGTGGGCAGAGAGGGGAGAGTTAGAGAAAGAAAAGCCTGGCGGCCTCCGAGCAGCCTGGGCCCTCCACCCACTCGGCTACTGATCTGCCCTTCAGGACATTTATTTAGTCAACACGCTCTTTACGTATGTAGGCACCACACTAGACACCAGGGATCCAAAAAGAGCAGGAAGTTCACAGCTTCCTGGGGCAGCTGGAGAGAAGACTCAAAGGTAATCTTTTCTATTTATTCCCAGATCTAATCCATGCGTAAGTTGATTAAAGAATTTGAAGGTAATCAAGCTCTGGGTTTTCCGGTAGATATTTTTAGCCTGGTTCTAAATTTCCTTTATATTCAGACTCATGGGTTCCCTTTACCAGTTCTTCTGGCACATCCAGAGACTGCGTTGTCTTAGGATAAACTGCATTGTGGACACTTAGCAAAGCATGCTTTCGGTCCAGGATAAAATAAAACTAGTGCTAATCCTCAATCCATGACCTCCAGGTACAGCTCGCCAGGTTTTCCTCAGCTGCTAAAGAAAAGGGCTCTACATTTTCGTGTTTTGGCCTAATAAAAATTCTCTCAAGTAGCTATGTCCCTGTGACACTGAGATAGAATCACTCAAGCACCCAGAGAAGTACCAATTAGATATCAGTAATTCCAGTGACAGGTGACCGATTAGAACTCCAATAAATGGTTTCCATCATACACCCCAAAATGACCTTGACAATTGGAGCGGAGATTGCTCTTTTTATTTCACACTTGACAAGGCGGCTCCCACCTTCACACGAGGCGGGTGGGTCGCGTGGGCGAGGGTGTGGGTGTGGCCCACCTGCCCCTTCATTCACGCCCTCGACTGGCCCCGGGACCCGTGGCGTCAGAGCCAGGTGGACACCGGGGCTGGAAACACCAGGTGTCACAAACACACCATGTAATGTGTCTCCCCGCGGTGGGAAAGGTGCTCTGTGTGCATTTGGAGGGTTAGACTATTCCCTCCTTTGAGGACACAAGTTTCCCAGAGGCAGCCTGGGCCCAGCAGGACCCAGGACGCCCCACCCCGGCTGCTGGCACCGGGCCTGCCGTGGGGGCCCCCCGCGTCGGCCGCCCTCCCTGGGCACCCGGTTGCCTGCCCTCACCTTTCCCTCCATTATGGTCACCACGTCGGGTAGGCCGCCGAGCACCTTGCCGCAATCTGCAAGAGCAAAGCGACTCGGCTGAGAAAACCGTCCACGGGGACGATCCTGGGGGTCGGGCCCTGGGCTGAGCACCGAGGGGCACAAGAGGAGCTGGGAGGGGGGCGCCGGCCCGGGAGAGGACACGGGGCAAGGCACACGCAACACGGGGGTCCCGTGCGAAGGTGCAGGGTGGGAGCAGGGAGTAAGTGACTCCAAGCGCAGGGGGCGTGAAACGGTGGAGAGGAAACGCGGCCGCGAGCCGGGCGTGAGGAGGAAGGTCTCACCAGGGGCTCAACACAGGGCAGACCCCGTCCTTCTGTAATTTAGTCGGGAATTGGGGGCCAGGCCTCTGGAGAGGGGATTTTGCAGGGGGGTGTATTGCAGGTATATTTTCATTTTCTGTCTACTGTGATGCTCTGACATCGTAAGTCCCGTCTGGCTGGGCAGAGACAACCCCCCGCCAGCCAAGGGCCCAGCCAGGAGCCCGCCTGTGACCTATGCCAACAGCCGGCCAGGCCCGGCCTCCTCCGCCTGCCCCGCCCCCGGGGAGGTGACACGCCTCTGCCCGAAACACCCAGGCCAGGTGCCCAGAGGCTCGGGATAGCCCTGTCACCCAAAGCCCAGCAAAATCACTAAAACCAGCCAATTGTACGTGTTCCCCCCACCCCGCCTGCCTTTCCCCTGGAAACCCCAGTAAAGGCCGTGCCCTCAGTCTTCCCTCCATCCTGTCCTCTGCCCCCTAACCCCCTGGCCATCCCCCCACGTGGCCGGCGTGGCCCTGCCTCTAGGACCCGAGAGCCCAACAAACCGTCCTTCCTGGGCCTGTCCTGAGCCTCCCCCGGCGGCCGCTCCTGACTGAGCAGCTCGTAAAAGGACACAGAACAGGTGGCGGAAGGTGAAGGCAGAAAAGAGGCCAGGGAGGGGGGAGGGGGGAGGAAGGGGAGCTGGAAGGCGGGCTTTGGGGAAGCAGGGGCTGTGGACAGTCCTGAGGGTTTCCAAGCGGGCCACAGGGTTCGCTGTCTATCATTTAATGCACAAAATGAACACTCTTAAGTACAGACCCTCTGCCCCACCCAAAATAATATTTTGTGCTTGTTATAATCTAACATGTACTTACTTTTCTCTGCAAAAGCAGCTGACCTGAAAATTAAAGGGGGGCAGAGAGCATAATAAATAATAAAAGAGTCATGAGCAAATGCTATCAACCAAAAGCATCACACATTTCAGAGGTTTGCTAGAGATGAAAGCAAAATGAAGAAGGAAACGTGTTTGCTTCTCGTAGAAGAAGGCATTCGGGTCACAGGGTCTGAGGACCCGTATGTATGGACTTTTCCTGCCGTTTCCCACTGCCCTGTCTTCCAGCTGATAAAACTCACAGAAAAGTTTCTTTTTTCACCAGATTACATTGGAGATTTTTAGATATTTTTGAAAATGTTGGTATTTGATTTACCTAAATCGTCCATTCATCCATTCAACAAATATTTACTGAATAACCTAGTATGGGACAAAGAGTGTTCTCGGTGTCGGATGCTCTAAAATTTAGACATACGTTTAGAAATCCCCCAGTTATTCTTTAAAAAGTTGCTCTAAACACTGGGATATTATTCAGCTAAAAAGAAATGAGAATTTTCCGTACCTTCCTCTCAATTTTGCTGTGAACCTAAAACTGCCCCAGAAATAAAAAGTCTTAAAAAAGAACCTAAATATATAACATTAAAAAATTGCTCTGTGTGATGTGTTGTTATAATTATACCTATTTCAGAAATTCAGCATTTAAATTCATTTAAATTAACCCAGGGTTATTATAACTCTACAATTAATTGATAGATGCATTTATAGTTTGGAAGAATGCCTTCTTCTAGATACTGAATGGCTTAATTGTTATTTTTATCCCAGTTCCTAGGAGTATCACATTCCTTGGGTCAGCTAGGCATCCATAGATGTTCCCACACTCAGCCAAAATGACACCAAGTCAACTGGACCCCAGACGGAAACATAATAGCCAAGCATGCAAATCTTACTTGAGCCGCTGGAATTCGGCAAGTGCTTCATCAAAAGCTGCAAGGAAATATTTTGTACATCAGTAACCGTTTGAACGTGTTCGGCTTTTATTCATTCCCTTAGCTGCTCTGCTCATGAGTTTGCTTAATGAAAACTGACTGGTTTGCTTAATGAAATAGCCAAATGAATCAAGTAATCTTCTCTGAATGAAAATGGTAAAATCAGATTGTTTCCCTCTCAGGATCCTTGATCACTAAGGTAATCCCTAAGTACAGAATTATTAGATACTAAAGAATAATGATCTTACCAGACAGGTCGAGGGACCGCTGATGGTTATTTTTGCCGTCAAAAATCTCGAAGGTGTATTTCCCTTTGTCCTTCTCGGTGGGCTCCCAGATACGCAGCCAGGCCATCTCCTCACTCCCGCCAACCCTCATGTGCTCACTTGATGCAATCTTAGCATCGCTTTGAAAAAGTCACAGGGACATACTCAATTTAGAATCTCATATTATATGTAAGATACCTGCGGGGCAATATTACACATCTTTCCGGGGGAGCCTCCTCTAACTTGCTAGAGCTGATGTCATCATAGATTGTTCTGGATATTACACATTTACTAACTATATCAGCAGCTCAGCTCTGAAAACCTTCTGAAATTAAATGTGATACTTAGTTTTTAAAGATACCTTGTGGTTTAACATATGCTTGTTGGTAATAGGTAATAGACTATCAAATACTCTAGACAGTATGGCATTTTTCTGCTCAAAAAGTTAAAAATAGAGTCACCATGTGATCCGGTGGATGCACGCCCAAAAGAATTGACAGCAGGGGCTCCAACAAATATTCGTACACTCATGTTCATAACAGCATGACTCACGGTAGCCAAAAGCTAGAAACAACCCAAGTGTCCATCGACAGATGATGGATAAACCAACTGTGGTCCATCCATATAATAGAATATTATTCAGCCTTAAAAAGGGAGGAAATTCTGACACCTGCTACAACCTGGATGGGCCTGGAGGACATTATGCTGAGTGAAACAATACAGTCACAAAAGGAGAATTACTGCGGTATCAGCACAGCCAGGACGAGGGGTACATGCTGAACTGGAGGAGGAGTCCACCGAACGCCAAACCACACGCAACCCGCTGGGCGCCCTTCTCAGAGCCCTAACCCCCTCTGGGCTCTGGCGCAGGAGCCCACGGCCCGCTGAGCCAGCATGTGCACAGCCTGGCGCGTGACCCTGAGCTCAGCTCCAGAAAGGAGCCACCCGCCTTCCATCCTAACCCCTGACCTGAGTTCTGACCCCACCTCTGTCACAGCCCCGACGCCTTGCTGGACTGGGCAGAAATGTTGTTCCCAGACACCATGTGAAGCCACCAGCCAGCAGAGGGCTGGCAGAAGACACCCCCCCCAACCTGGCTCCCCCTCCCAGCTCAGAGCCCCCAGCCTGGCTCCACCCCTGGGGTAAATTCCAGAACCTTCCCTGATCAGCAGTCCCACCCTCACCCTACACCCGCTAGGGCTGGCTTCTGCTGAATTAGCCAACTTATAAGAAGGCAAACAAGTCCTGGTAGCAAAGCACAGCTGCTGGCTGCATTGAATTTGTTATCACTGCTACCCCCTAGACAGTGACTTTGGCTTGAAGGACTATTTGTTATTGTTTTGGGACTTAAATGGGCCAAGTCGGATAAAACCTCTTCCTTGGTTTTATTATTTGATCACAAAACATGACCAAATCCCTTCACTTCCAACTAAATTTAAAACATCTTACGTTAAGGTAAGAAAGAGGAAGATGGAAGAAAGCCTAGGTGTGTCTGCTCATTTGTGCGAAAGAAACCCAGGAGATGGGTCCCTGCAGGGGGTGGGGAGGGGCTGGAGGAGAGGGTGGGGAGGGGTGGTGGGCGCACCTGCACGGCGGCCCTGCATCTCCCCTCCCCCAGGGAGCTCCAGGCTTCACTGAGATTTCAGGGGCCTCTGCATGCGAAGTTTCCCGGGTTGAATTAAAATCCAAAGTGTTTTCTTCTATAAAGAGGCCACGTGGCGTCTTCAGTGGCTGTGATGTTTCTAAGTCTTCAGTGGTCCATACTTAGCAATTTGAGGTCTAGCCCTTCCTCGATGACAGAGTAATTTCACCTTTGAGCAAGAGAACAAAATCCTTTTGCGAAGGGACATGTCTGCTGAGTTCCCCTTTGTATGCTTCTAAACTCGTTTGAAATAGGTTTCAGCCCTTCTTCTAAGTGGCCCTCGATGTCTTACTCAGCATTTCATCAAAGAACAATCGGCCTTGCTGACGCCCACATCTCCCCATATCCTCATCATTCTCTATTGATTTCTCGCCACCCACTGGCACAGAATGTTCAGGTCCACAGCTCGAGTCTCCCTTGGGCGTCCCTGACTCTGTTAGGTGGGCCATTTAGCATCCAGCAGCACACAGTATTTCTTTCTTTTTTAAAAAATAAATAAATTTATTTATTTATTTATTTATTTTTGGCTGTGTTGGGTCCTCGTTGCTGCACGCGGGCTTTCTCTAGTTGCGGCGAGCGGGGGCTACTCCTCGTTGCGGTGCGCGGGCTTCTCATTGCGGTGGCTTCTCTTGTTGTGGAGTACGGGTTCTAGGCACGTGGGCTTCAGTAGTCGTGGCTCGCGGGCTCTAGAGCGCAGGCTCAGTAGTTGTGGCGCACGGCTTAGGTGCTCTGCGGCATGTGGGATCTCCCGCAGACTGTATTTCAACAAATGTTTTATATTATTCTCTATTTTTCCAAGTGTTGTCTAACAAGGACTTACTTAATAGTCAAATAGTGAAAAATAACCAAGGTTATATTTGTGATAGAATATAACTATAAAATAAAGTTTAACATAGCATTGAATACTATTTAATAGTCAAGTAGTAAAAAATAACTACAGGTTATATTTTAGTTATTAAAGAACTGAAGAAATACTTGTGTTGATTCTGCTTGGAGAAGAGAAAGCGTGGCAACAACCACTTCCAGAAGTCCGTGGAAATCTGCAACACGACCGCGAGCTCTGTTGGTCTCTAGGGATGGTTTCTTCTGATACAACTTTTTTGATGAGGCAGACATGTGATCCGAGCCCTTATCTCTCAGTCTGTCTGTCGGCCTGCAATCAGTCCCCTCCTTTCGGCTGGATGGCCCTCAGCACCGTAGTGGCCAGAATCAGACCAACTAGCGTTCGATCCCTGCTCTTTCACTTACTAGTTGTGTGACTTTGAACGAATGATTTCTCTTCCTCTTGCAAAACCTCAGTTTTCACATCTAGAAAATGTGAGTATTAATACCAAGCTCATAGGGCTTTTGTGAGGGTTAAATGAAATCATGTGCGTGAAGTGTATAACACACAGTAACACAACATACATGTACCCGCGTGCCCGGGCACGTGTTCACGCGGGGTGTGGCATGTATTTAACCTCTGCACACCCGGCACCCAGCACAGAGCAAGCCGTGCCCTGGGAGGCAAAGCTGGAGAAGCAGCAGCCTCCTGCAGGGGACAGACGCGTTTACCAGGGACAATAAGACACTTATCACAGCTGCACACAACTTACTGCAAGATGATAGGCTGTAAATAACAAAGAAGCCCACAGAAGGAAGTGATTCATTCTCCTTTTCCAGGAGAGGTCTGATTCAGCTAGAAATAGACATTTACTCATCGGTTTTAAAAAATAAATCCTTATCAACGATTACATCACAAAACTACACCAGAGTTTCAGTCTTCAAAGCTCCTGTTATTAGAGTCCTCTAGAAAAAGCCACTTCCCCACAAACCCCTCAGTATGGGATCTGCAGTGACTACACCCGATACAGATTTCCATACTAACTACCAAAAGCAGAGACGCAGGATTCCAAACACAGATGCACTAAGTCGTCAACACATCTTCTTAGTTTATGCTTCTGATCATAACATCTAAGACAAAAGCACAGCACGTCAAAATGTAAATAGGAAAAAGATATCCCAAGACATTTATCCATTCAGCACTTCGATTTACTCACGAATAGATTCACCTAAATAATGCTTTTACAAGTAAAGTAGTCATAAGCATGAAGTTTGCCTTTTGAAATGTTAATTAGGGAAAATAACATCTAAAGGCACGACGTGGACACTCTGAGGTCCCAGTCCGTGGAGGAGCAGACGATTTTGGTATATGGACATCACTGAAAACTTGGCCTGCAAGTACTGCCCATGTCCTCAGGTTAGAGACAGACACCATGGTCCCCGCTCCATCCGCCCCCTTCGACGGGGTGCGTTAGAGATAACCCTGGGGGGATGGTCGGAAGGGCAGACCCCAGGGGGCTGGGGGCAGGCACTCGTCCACACGCTGTGACCATAATGAGAGTCTCCAGTGTTTTAGTAGCGAACATGCCCACCTGGACAGGCAACCAGCAGCAGACGTGAAATACAGAGAAAACCTGCTGTTTGTACAGGGCTTCATCTCTCTCGCTTTCTTCTTTTACGTACAATTAAGTTTGCTTTGGTCCTTTTCTTTTTAATCAATCTAGTGAGAAACCAACAGACTGGAAACCTGGAGCATCTTTTCCAAATATTATTTTTCCATTAGCTCTGCTGGATTCCAGACAAAATGTGTATCACCAGTAAAACCACCTTTGTCCAAACCAAGACACTGAAGAACTTTGTCTCCAGTACCTTCAGGCACTTCTTTATCTTTCTCCTTCTCCAGCCCCCCCGCACCACCCCCCCCGCCCCAGTTTCTGTGATGGTCCCGCCCCGAGCCCAAGGCTGTCATCATTTCTCAAAACTACAAAGTCTTGAGCAGACTTGGCTATGAGCGCGTGTCCCAGCCGTGAGCCCTGGGCACCGCCCCATGGATGGCACGGCCACAGTCCACGGCACGCGGACACTTACTTGTGGTACCAGTTCACTTTCATTTCTTCGCTGAAATATTTCATGAAACACTGAAGTCTTATTTCTTCTGCGGTGCAGACTACCTTCAGTGGAGAAGCAGAGGGTCCTGCAGAAAATAAAACATGCTCAGATCTGAGGAAAGCAGTCTGTGCTGTGTGAGAATGGACAAGCCCTGAGGCCAGGTTACATCCTGCTGTAAATGCATCCTCACGCATATATTCTAACATCCATCGGCCACAAATCCTTACAATTTGCCCAGGCCATGTTCATTCATTAAGTAAGCTTTTGCCACACCAAAATTAACTGAAAATCTCTTTGACAATAGCATCAAGGAACTCAAATGGCCCCAAGAAAATATTCCCTAAGGGCACTTCTCACGTCCCTGACCACTTCCATCCAGACATTACCACAGGAATCAACTTATACATTAGACCACACACAAGCTTCCCATATAGATGGGATTCCAAACTGACGGGGTCTGCCCTGTCTGCAAGATCGAACCCACCTTCTTGCATTTCTCCCCTCCTTCTTCCTGGCATTTGCTAAAATAACCTTTTCCCTGAAGGGAATGGAGCCTTCAGGCACTCAATCCCCTATAGAACTTTCTGGAAAATCCATGTAAATGATGTAGGGATGGGAATCCCCTTATGGAGCTCCGTGGCTGGAGCCCGTCTAGCTGAATGCCCCACCTCTGTGGCCTCTGGCGTCCTCTTTCTCTCTACTCTTGCCCAAAGAGAAAGGCAGAAAATGATTTTTCCAAACCCCTTCCTCTGCTTTGCTTCTCCCTACGTGGGGGAGGGCAGTGGGCTGACCAGATGCAGAGGGTAACAAGCTGCACATCCTTGAACACAAAAATACGGAAATGTTGCAGTCTTAAGGAGGCCGAATAGCTTAAAGTCGAGGGTCATTTTTCAGACTACACTTGCAGTCGATAAATGATCACGAGCCCACAAGGTTTTCCAATCAAGCGGGGAGGAGGGAAGGGTACCATCCAGGAAACGGACACAGAAGGAGAGCAGTTCTCAGCTCACATGCAAGGATGGTGCCTGGCACTTTCCCTAAACACTGAGAATCAAGCCCTGCACACAGAATTAAACTCTACCCCACAGAACCAGACGGGTTTCATTTCATCTAGAAAATCAACAGATAATTAACTTCACCCACCACAGGGAGGAAAGGATGGCAGAAGGCATGTTCCAAGTAATCAGATTACAAGAGCCTGATTTCCAAGAATGATGCTGACCAGGGCAACATGACCTAGGAAGCTGTATCCCTATTTTCTGATTTTATACCCGCTGCATCCTTACTGAGCCTTGATTTTGACGGTGTAAGGGGCATTTATATCTTATTAGACAAAATTTAACCAGATAGGTATTTAATCTACACAGTCGCCACACCAAAAGTAAGTTCTGCCATTGGTGTTTCTGTTTCACAATTGATTCTTAAAGTTATTTGATTAGACATTTCAGAGTTCTATAAATATTAAAAATCAAGGTATATAGTTTAAGCTTGGCCCTCTTTAGGTAAAACACACCTTAGACATTTTTGTAAAATTGAAGGATTGCCAACGTTAAAGAGCTGGGTGGGTAACGTCTTAGAATACACATCTCGTGATGAGGGGGGGGTTCCGACGTGCAGCAGAAGCAAGACAGGACTCCTAATCTAGGGACACGAGACTACTCTGCTAGTAGCTAACTGAGTGACCCAGGACAAATCACACAACTTCTCAGTGACCAGAGTTCTCATCTAGATAATGTGGGTCTCTTCTCAGGTTCTGCAAAAATACAAAGAGTCCCTCAGCACGTCTTGTCAGATACAGTTAATGGAGATGCCGAAAACCTAACCGAGGAGTTTGAGTCTCCAATCGTGCTTTCTGCGTCTCAAAAGTCAGCATGGAAATGAAGAGAAATGTCCAAGGCATGTACACACATACACAGAAGCATGTGCATGTTCTCACACACACACAAAGCACCATCCACGCAGAGAACTGTAACTTTGGCATCGATTTTTATAACGGGTTTGTTTGCAGCCAGAGAATTATAGAACTTTACATCTGGATGAGAACTTGGATGTCGTCTTGTCCAAATTCCTGATTAGAAGGATGAGGAGGTTGAGGAACCCTAACTCTCTCCATAACAGCAGGTTTGCTTTGCAGCCGAGCACAGACTTTAACCTTCGGGACACGAAGAACAAACAGTTCTGTTCTGTGGGCTGCTCGCTGACCCGGCAGGAAAGCCCCCTACACTCTGCCATCCACAAGCCGCTGCAGGATCCTCTCTGTGGGATCAGGGTCGGGAAGGTGGAAGCCCAGGAGGCTGACGTGAGGATCCCATGTTTATCCAAAGCCTCTAGTTGGCCCTGAAATTCGAACAAAATTTTGGGGGGGGGTCCCCAAGAAGAGCCACTGATTGCTTCCCAACATGCAAACCCCAGAGGCTGTTTGGTCTTAGAAGGTCCGGGAACACTATCTCCCCACACCCCGCCCCCCAACAAGCTGTGAAGGGAAATTTGGTTTAAAAGCCAAGAAAACGAATAGGGAAACGTTTCTGTGCTCCAGGAAACAGGAAATCACTGTTCTGACAGCTCTCTACTTGAGAATTCAGAAGAAGTACTCCTTGTATCAGCCCAGCATTACGCCTGATGCTGCTCCATGGAACTATAGAATCTGACCCAAAACGCCTGTCCCGGGCGGAGCTGGACCCTCGTTCAACAGGCAGAGGCCACCAGGCACCCGACACGCATGGCGAGACCGTGACTCGCGTCACAGCGTCCACGTGACCGTCAGCAGAGCGCGGAGGACGCGGACCCATCTTCACTCCGGCTGTTTCAGGAGCGACGCGCTCAGCGCTGTCTGCTATCAGTTAGACCAACTCGGGGCTGCATTAGGTCTAAAAAGCCACTGATTGCAGGCGACAAGAGCCCACTTGGAACCCGAGCAGGAATCATGGCATTTTCAAGGATTACGAATATTCCTGGGGGGTGGGGGGTCTCTGAGCTGCAGGGAAGAGGCCTGTGGAGACGACGGCCACTTCCCGGCCGCCCCGGGCGTGTGGAGACCGGGCCGTTTTCTGCGATCTGGACCACGGGCCACCTCCACGCGCGGTAGGCAGGGGCAGGAGGAGTGAGGGTGTGTGTACGTGTGAGCGTGTCTGAGGATGTGCCTGTGTGTCAGCACCCCCCAGGGCTCTCAGAAGACACAGAAGAGGCAGAGACACAGCTTTCCTGAGGTCAGAGGATGGAGGATGGAGGTGACCGAGGTCCCTGATGGATGCAGCAAGGGGACGTGGGAACCACAGATGTCACACCCGGACCGACACCCCAGGCGGCCACGACACCTCAGGGCTGCGGGGAAAGCCCACTGCAGCCTGGGCGGGATGGCCGGGAAGATGGGGCGGCTCTGGGATAACGGACCGCGCGCGTGGGCTGCGGAGAAGCCCCCGCTTGCTACTAACACATCCACATCATAGATCAAGTAACACTTGCTCTGCTCCTTTCCGGCTGCAACAGCACTGGACATGCAGCGTCCAGTAGACCCAGGGCCTGGCTCCTCGGGAGGACAGAGGCTGAAACTGGTGATGTCGCGTGTCCCGTGCCTTCTCTCTGTCCACCCCACTAACTCTCAGTAAGACGCACGTGGTCCTTCCAGGCTCGGGCATCTGGGACCCAAGATCACGAGAATACAATAGGAAACTACCTTCTGTGTTGCTCTGTCCCCTTCACTGGTACCTTCACTTTTCAAGACACCACGATCAATCGCATCACCAATGTTACAGGTCACATGATGCTTTAATGCAAGGTCATCCCATGGAGAATAAGCGTGAAGCCGCCTTTCAAGTGGCTTAATGTACCTTCACAAAGTGGCATGTACACCATGGAGTGGCATTAGGCCCATTAATAATTATCAGGAGTAAAACTCATTCAAAATGTGGTCATCTATGTGACAAGCAAAAGCAAAAAGGAACAGTCTACCTTACGGGGATGTTTTGAGAAAGTGATGAAAAAATAAACATCAGAAGTTTTCCACAAGAATGACCAAAAAACCTTACGGGGCAGCAGTTGAGCTCAGACCTGGGAGAGATGTGAGCTTCTGGTCCTGACTCTGGCTGCCAGAGCCCCACGGTTAAGCCACCTAACTGCTCCAGGCCTTAGGTGCCTGATCAGATGATATCAATTAGGTCATCTCTAGAAAGCCCACAGCCGTAAAGTTTTATAATCAGCAGAAAGCCCTCTACAAATATAAGCTATTATTATCAAATTAATAACCAATATCTTTGTACTCACAGTTTCCAGGGAAGGGTAAATAGAGAGGACGAATTTATTTGCAAAGCTAAAAAGTGGTTTAGTATGTATTAAACCAGACACAAAACCAGAGGCTTCAAAATTCATTATTGCTATTCAGCATCTGTAATGCAGACGCTGATAGCAATTATGGACAAAGCATCTTCGGAGTTGACCTAAGGCAAATTACAAGAAGTGGCTAATTAGGGAGTCCAAACTGAGTATGTTTTATCTTTTTTTTTTAAGAAAAACATATTCTGCATATAATGCCGAAAACCCCCTTAAAAAGCATCACCGAGGCAGTCAGATAACTGTTCTGCCGTTGAATCTGGGGCCTGTTCACAGGAGATGCACTGTGGTTCCATTAGCTGTGGAAAATGCCCTTCTCAGGAAATAGCGATTTTAGCACCAAAATGACTTGAAAGTTAGAAGGCATTTACTTACCACAGACTCTACTGATGGCCAAAATCATATCCTCGTACACTGAAAGAAAGAAGGAAACGTACCATTACGATGTCTAATTTTATCAGCAGCATTTTCATGTTTAATTAAATTGATACAGGAAATCAGGAAGTTCATTTGAAAAATGAAACATTAAAACGGCAATAGTTATCCATAAAAGGCTCATGTGTGGCGATAAATCCTTCTAATCTATTCACTTTTTAAACAAGGAACAAGAACATTTTGCTCGACATAAATCCGACCAGACATTTAATTGAATCTCTTCATCAATGTTTCGATCATTTTAATACATTTGTCACAGGATAGAACTTGGCTCCTGATGGTGTAAGACGGCATTTCATTGAAGCCCAGAGTAATATCATATCTTGTTCTAAAACACTCAAACAGCTTTGAATGCAACTCAAGTACAAATCTATTTTCTTTTCCTGTGTCCCCGCTAAAGAAACAGTATGTACTAAGGATACAGACGCTGTGTCCTCATTACACAGTTCATCCTGCTGGCGAAGTGGATTTCCTTTTAGTAGAAGAAAGAAGGTTTTATTCTACCTTTGTCAGCTATCTCAAGGATAGACACATCTTGACCTCTCTCGTCTTTCAAGGTTGCCTTATATTCACCGCGGTCCTTCTTTGACAACTGCAAATAAAACACATCCCATATGTACGTAAAACTGACGCCACGATACAAAATGTAATACAGGCTAATACATTCTCTTTGCAAACCATGGAAATTCAGGAGGCAAACTGTAAGATAATGCAGAATTCACAAGTTGCTTGAGAGAATTTTCTCATCTTGCTTCTATCTGTCTTCTTTAACACAATGTACCTTTGGTAGGAGCAGCTCACAGACCCCCTTCTCCAGATCAGGCGACTTTTCCGGTTCATACAGAGCGTCGTCCTTTAGCCATTTGAAGACGGTTTCCTTCTTGGTGTTTGCAACCTACAAGACAGGAGTCTTACGTTGAGTATGTGAATCGCTGTGGCTCATGAGAAAAAAGTCTATTCTGATTTGAAATCACAGACCTAAAAAAAATCAATTTTTATTATGGACAGTCTCAGACAGAAGCACACAGGAAAGCTGTCGGTCCTAATAATAGCAAATACATTTCTAAATTTCAGCTTCTAAAATAATTAAGTCGTGACAGTTCCATTCGGAAGAACAAATGATTCCTCTTCGTGCTAACCCATGAGATTAGACGGTGCAAGGTTTTTTGGTTCACGTGAGATGTCAGTAATAAAGACAAGATGTAAGCAAGCAGTGTATTTTAAATTTATAAATGATATAAAATATCATTATTGGTCTATAAAACTGTTGAGTGACTGCTTTTTTGGCAACATGACATTGCGGACACACAGACGCAGGGGAAAGAAACTTTAACACAAAACGAGCCCACTGGGCACGAGGACTTTCCTTCTACTAAAATTCCTCGAAATTCAATCTCTGCCATAAGCTTGAACTCGAAACTCAGCTTTGCAGAATTCCAAGGATGAGTAAGCATCTGAAGTCACATGCTCTGACCTACACGACCCACGAAGAAGAAGAATTCTGGTTCTGTAGGAACAGGACGTGCTGATCACATTGAATTGTGTGACACGGACCGTTCTGCATTCACATCCCATACAGACTCAACAACACAGATGCCAGCGACAAAAACTAAATTACAAACATTGAGAGCACGTGATGAGTTCCAAGAGTGTAGCAGTGCAATGTATTTTAGACTTCCCATAGCAGCTACATCAGTTGCTGTCGTTGGTGACAGCCCTGGGAGACAATCCCCAGACAGCAGGTTCTTCCTTCTGAAGCCAGGACCACGTGGTGACAGTCAGCAGTAGGATGGAGCGAAGCTAAACAATCCCAGCAGACGATGTACTTTGTCCTAACACCTCAAAATCTCCCTTGTGTCCATTTCCACGCCAAGCCAATCCCCGACTCTCTTCCACCTTAATTCAGCACTGCTCCCTCTTACTCTCATTTTCCAAGATACTTACACTGTCGGTCCTTGGGTGCTAAATAAAAACCTTTCCAATGACCTTCAGCCTCTGTTCTCTAAAACCTATATCCTCAGTTACTTTTTTTGTCCTGTAGCTCGGGGGGGGGGGTGTCTTCCGTCCCCAAATAACTCATTTGTCGCTTCTCTGAACTCTCTGCAATGTCTCTACCACTTTTTTCTTTTCTTCCCTCCTTCCTTCCTTCCTCCCTCCCTCCCTGCCTCTCTCTCTCTTTCTTTCTTTTTGGCTGCGTTGGGTCTTCATTGCTGCGAGCAGGCTTTCTCTAGTTGCAGCGAGCGGGGGCTACTCCTCATTGCGGTGCACGGGCTTCTCATTGAGGTGGCTTCTCTTGTTGCGGAGCACGGGCTCTAGGCTTGGGGGCTTCAGTAGTTGTGGTGCATGCGGGCTCAGTAGTTGTGGCTCACGGGCTCTAGAGCGCAGGTTCAGTAGTTGTGGCGCACGGGCTTAGTTGCTCCGTGGCATGTGGGATCTTCCAGGACCAGGGCTCAAACCCGTGTCCCCTGCGTTGGCAGGCAGATTCCTAACCGCTGCGCCACCAGGGAAGTCCTCTACCACTTTTTCAATACGTGCACCTCACATGCACATAAGTATCTAGGAAAAGGTCACATCAGGATCCCTTCTGAGACACTGGGTCCTGCCCGACTCTCATTGTCTGAGTGCGTCCTCCCCAAAGCTTTACTGGAGGTGTGTGAGAAATCTCTCTCCCAGATTTCCTTCCGTTCATGACTGAGGTTTCTCTTGCCTTAAACTTTTCTTTTAAAAGATGGTTTTCTGTAAAGGTATAATATGAATACGTCCTCACATTGATTTTTCTCCATGTGTTTTGTTATGTAAGTAAATAGAAAAATAACCACCTGCCAAAGTATTATTAGGCAAAAACCTATGTGGAAGAAGGGTTCACGGAATCACAGGAGTGATGGGACACGAGGATGCAGACTAGGTGGGTTAAATTGCAAAAGACTCACTTCTCAAGCAATAGTTATTCAGTTTCTCCAATATCTGTGTTTAAAGATCTATGACTCACTTTGATCAGGGAACTTAAAATATTATCAGATATTCACAGGAGGGCCTACACCACTAGGAGGATGTCAGAGCACATTGGGAGCAGAATTCCTATTTGTCCCACCGCCATTGTGAGCATGTACTCAGGACACCCTGGTCAGAAAAAAGAGCCAACTGACTACAACATAGCCACTGCCTTAATTGACATTTACCACCGTGTATGTTTAAGGTGTACAATGTACACAACTTGATACACGTATATATTGCAAAATGGTCCCCACAATGAGGTTAGTTAACACATCCTTCACCTCACATGTTTACCACTGTGTGTATGTGTGAGCAGTGAGAACACTCAAGGTCACTCTCTCAGCAACTTTCAAGTATATAATACAGTGTTATTAGCTACAGTCACCACGCTGGGCATTAGACCCCAGAACTTACTCATTTCATAACTGGCAGTTTGTACCCTTTGACCAACATCTCCCCCACCCCTTAGCAACCACCACTCGTCTCTTTGTTTCTATGAGTTGGGCTTTTTTTAGATTCCACGTGTAAGTGAAATCATGTCGTGTCTGTCTTTCTCTGTCTGACTTACTTCACTGAGCTTATTTCCCTCAAGATCCATCCATATTGTTACAAATGGCAGAATGTCCATCTTTTTTATGAGTGAATAATATTCCTCTGTGTGTGTGTGTGTGTGTGTGTGTGTGTGTGTGTGTGTGTGTCACATCTTCTTTAGTCACTCATTCGTCAGCAGACCCTTGGTTGTGTCTACGTCTTGGCCATTGTGAGCAATGCTGCTATGGACACGTGGTGCAGGTGTCTCTCCACAACAGTGACATCACTTCCTCGAGACGGACTCCCAGACGTGGGATCGCTGGATCGTATGGTAGCTCTGTTTTTAATCTTTTGAGAACCTCCGCACTGTTTTCCCACAGTGGCTGCACCGATTTACATTCCCACCAACAGTGCACGAGGGCTCCCTTTTCTCCACAGTTTTGCCAACATTTGTCATTTCTTGTCTTTTTGATGATAGCCATTCTGACAGGTGGCCTTCACCCTTGATTTGTCTTCTGTTTTCCCGCTCAGCGTCTAAACATGATTGAATGTCCCCAACCAGACAGCGGGGAGAGAAGGACTTGACCCCCACGTCCACGACCCGCTGGGACTCCCAGGGTGTGATGGGCTCAGCTCAGTCTTCACCCATCTTCCATCCCATCAGCCAGCGCCGTTCAGACTCCCACCCCCCGGCCACCGGCCCACCCGGACGAGGCGGCAGGCCCCGCGTCAGCCCCCCCCTCACTCAGGACACTGCGGTGTGGTATTCACTCCTTGAATTCCTCACCTTCCTCATTCCATGAAGCCGCTTCTTGTTTCTCCTCTTATTTCTCTGAGGACTTCCCCTCAGTAATTCCCTGAAAAATCCTTCTCTCCTGTTCTACTCTGACAACATGATATTTTCCAAAATTCTCCAAGTTTCCATTATCTTTCTGTCTCTAAAGGCTGACCTTCAGCAAACCTGACCCACGGGCGTCGTTCTCACCGCCACGCGTGTCCTGCCACCTCATAAACCTCCACAGCCGAGCTTCAGCTTGCTGTGAGGGCCGGGCTCACGGTGACGATGGTAGCACACCATATCGCCTGTGCTACAGGCGTAACCAACGAAGTACTTGCAAAACTGAATTTATCCTCAAAATCCTCAGACTTGGTCCTGCCCCTGCGGTGCTGGTTAGTTTCACAGCACCACCTGGTCTCCAAGACAGAGACCTAAGATCGTCCAAGACACTGTCCTCGCTCACATCCAATTACTCACCAACTCCTGCCGGAACCGTAGCTCCTAAACAGTCTTCCGGCGTATCTCCTCCTCTGTGCACGTGACCACTATGCTCGCCTGAGTTCCCATCTCTCACTGAGCCTCCCCACTGGCCTTAAGCAACAGCCAGATTCATCACACTCCTTCTGAAAACCCCGAAGGCAGGCTCCCCGCCGTCTGCAGACCAGAGCCCACCTCTGCCCTGCTGGATGCCCTCTGGTCCAGCCCCCAACTGTCTTGCCAACCTTATGTATTTCTTATTGTAGTAAAATACAGATAATATAAAATTTACCATCTTCACCATTTTTAAGTGTACAACTCTGTGGCATTACGCACATTCACGTTGCTGTGTAACCATCACCACCAACCATCTCCAGAACTTTCTCGTCTTCCCAACCTGGCACTCTGTCCCCATTAAACACTGACTTCCCACCCCCATCCTTCAGCCCCTGGCCCCCTCCATCCTACTTTCTGTCCATGAGTTTGACTGCTCTAGGGACCTCATGTAAGTGGAATCATACAGTGTGTGTCCTTTTGGGTCTGGCTTATTTCACCCAAGGATCATCCGTGTTGTAGCAGGTAACAGGATTTCCTTCCTTTTTAAGGCTGAATGACAGTCCGCAAATTTACCACATTTGTTTATCCATCCATTGATGGGCACTTGGGCCACCTCCACACTGGGTTATTGTGAATCACGCGGCCACCATCATGGTGCACACGTAGCTATCTGAGGCTGGATTGTATAGTAATTCCACGCATTACTTCTGAGGAGCTGCCATACTGCTCTCCACAGCGGCCGACTCATAATTCACCCTCTAATCCTTCGGCTCCTAGTTTCCCACGCGGCTGTTTCACAGTTCAGCCTATGGGAGCAGTTTCCACCCTCGTCGACCTGTATCCTTCTCAGTCATTCCCCCCGCACTCAGCTCAGGATTCACCGCTTTGTTGACTTGTCTGCTTGTTTTTCCCTCTTGTCTGTGAGTAGCTTGGGAACAGAAATGATGCACGATCGAGCTTTCCCCACAGCCTCTTCTTCTTCAGAGACAGCCGTATAGCAGGGGCTCATTAACTTAAAGTCTGTTCCCCAAAATACAGGTTTTTATAGTTAGTAGTAATTCAGGCTTACTTTATTACTGAATTGCTCTAACAAAAACTTAAGAGCATCTTATTCCCCAAACATACCTTTTATTTCCTAAAGAAATCGTATGAGCAGCACAGAAATTACCAGATAAATTTCACCACAGCACTCTTTCCCATAAGTTCACTTACTGAAATCTTAAATAAATATTTTATAAACTACCTACTTGAATCTTCGTTTGGTTGCCCCTGTAATCTGTTGACAAAGACCACAGACGAGACTGAAAGTCTGAGTACCACCCGCCCCTAATCCAACCCCCCTGCGCTACACCACCAATGTGATCTGAGCGTAGCTGCTTCCTGACTGTCTCCACTGTCACGAGAATGGGAGTGTCACTCTCTTCTGGCTAGAACCGATTCCTCACCTTACAGACCAGCCGGACTTCACAGTCTTCTGTAACATCCCAGCGCAGATACTCAGCGAAATGAGGGCCTGGCGGGAAAAAGGGAAAAAAGTTTAAATAAAGGGAAAAAAATGTATACATATACACACACACATACAAATGCATTTTGGGCAGAAGAAAGTAGCTGTTCAGTCTGAAACCAAGATAATTTAATAAAACTAATTTTCAGGGCTCCGAAGTCCGTGTGTGCAATACTGATACTGAAATCTCTATTTCTAGCTGGATGATGCTGTCTGATCTCTCCTTCTCGGTGATGTCTAATAGCTATTGCTCTTTAGAAGGAACAATAATGAAATATTATATTTTTTTCTCAAGGCATGTGTCTAACAACATCCAACAGCATAGTATAGAAAAACTTTAAAACAGGAGAACTAATTGAGGTAAGATAAAGAAAAAGCAGTTTGACCTAGCAATTATGTCAACACACGATATTTATATTGCATTTGAAATCAAAGATTAATTTATATATATTTCAAAAATATCATTTTTACTTAATATAAACGCAGAAGTCATATGCTAATAATACATTCAACACAAAAATACAAAGCAGTTTTAGAAAGTATTTATTGATTTCTTCCATATAAATACATCCTACAGAGTTGTAGAATCATATTGTAGAAAAAAAATCATATTGTAGAAATGAGTAAAATAAATATTTTTGACTACTAAAAATAAAAATAACTTAAAACAATGAAAATAATGTCTTCAATTTTATATTTTTAAAGCTGTATTCTAACTTTTTTTCAAAAACTATAGAAATCCCATATAAAAAATATTTTTCAAATAAACCCTTGGGTTGTAGTTCAGTTTCTAAAATTTATCCATTTTCTTTTGTATCTAGTTAATATGCATTTTTATTTTTTACTTATTTATTTATTTTTAATATGCATTTTTAAAACGATATATTTAAAAAGTATTGTTTGTAATTAAAGTTAAAACATCTAAAAGTTGAAAAGTTCACACAATTTTAAGTAAAATAACAAGCTCCTGGCTATTGGAATTGGGTCTAGTGCCCTCTCTCCATTTCTCCTAATAATCCCCCCAACTCACCCACCCCCATTCTTTATTCCTTTTTGTCACAATCACTGGAGTCCATCTGGACATGTAATGGAGGCATCCTTTCCTTATCACTGCAGGAAAATACGAACACTCAACAATAGATTCCAGGGCTTTTCAAGGTAGAAGCAAGAAGAAAATACAGTCGAAATAAAGGGAAAGGTCAAAGAACAGAAAAGTATCCAAACTTCTACAGTTACAACGTGGTCTGACTTCTCGATCATTTAAAATTGAAGTTAGAGTCGTTTGGCATTAAGTAGGATCTGCTCCAAGCAAATGCTCAAATCCTAAACCTTTGTCTTGTGTTAGTGGTGGGGAAGCCAGCCAACCACCTACCTTGTTTCCTGAGAAATTCCTTTCTTTGAAATTCAGCCTCTTCTAGGACAGCCTTGAATGCTAAATCCAATATTTAAGGGGAAAAAAATAGAAATGAAATACATTTGCTTCTCTCTGGTCAAAAGAATTTGCTTTGAATTTTCCTTTACAGACATATGAAGACCTTCCACACAGCATACCGTCTCCAATGAGAACCAGAGAAGACTGACTTTTGGCTTTTCCGTCTTGAATCTGCACAGTGTAGGTGCCTTCGTTTTTGATGGTAAACTCATCTATCATCATCTCGATAAGGCCAGTTGACTTGTCACACTTGATTCTGTGTGTCTGGGAGCACAGAAGGAAGGGGAAAATTCCACCGTGAAATTCCTCCCTCCATTTTTCCCGCTGGCACCTAACAGTTGCATCAACTATTGTATCTTAAGGGATCATGGTGCCCAAAAAACACACAAAAAGAAATTTCAGCCACTGAACCTCTTGGTGAACCAAAGGGCAAACGAGGGACCTCTTGGTGAACCAAAGATCAAACAAGCGACATTCGGCGATGAAGCCCTAGGTCTGCATGGGGAGTGACCTACACACAAAGAATCCAGCAGAAACTCTGCACACTCCTCGGGAATGTGCACCTGATGTGAGATAATTCAGCACACGGGGGAAAGAGAACGGGGTGCCCTTCATGTCCGATCACAAAACCACAGGCAACAACACAACCATCTCCACCGCCGCGAGGGCTTCAGTCCCGGGGACTCTAGGGACATGGGCATCACGACTGGTCGCCCCCCTACTCAACACCGCCACCAGCACCAGGGTTGAAGGTGCCCAGGCTCTGCATCCCCCATCCGGGCAGCCTCCAATGGGGACCCTTTCCCGGTGCCGCCCATCCAGAGCTCACGTCTCCCTCGGACTCTGCTCTCATCGCCTGTGATGAGCTACAGAGACTGAGGTATGGTTGCGAATGGACCATGTCTTATTCCACCCTTGGATACTATATCTGCAATCTAGCAGGGGTCAGGGAGGCAGAAGGAGCACATCCAAAGAAGGACTTGTCTTCGATGCAGCCGTCATTCAGGGCAAGGACAGCATAGGGGCGCCAGCACCGGGTCTCCCCTCAGGAACACCACTCCCAACACCACAGGAGGGCTGCCTCCTCTGGCCTTGACCCCCACCACGCTACACCCAGAATGAACAAAAGCATGACAACCTTTGCTGGTGACGTTTCCTGCAGGCATTCCTGCTTCCTTTCAGAGGAGCCCAGCTGGGATTTACGCAAAGGCTTCCCAGCCTGAGTTAATGAGCCGTCCCAGGAAGGTGGGGCTGTGGGGTGAGATGAGCGAGTCATCGCCAATAACCTGTGGTCAGCAGCCAAGAAACAGGAGGCGCAGGAGCAAAGTCCACTCCTTCCCCTGAGAACCTGCACTCCTTCTACAACCCTTACCTCGATGAGACTATTACAACGAACTCCCGTCTGCGGGTAACTAACGGAAAATGTGTAAGATCGGCCATTTTCTGACACACCTGTGTATTTATTTTCACAATGCTCTTCTTCCTCTTTCAGGTGACATTTATATTTTGGATTCCAAATGCCAGTGTCACAAGAGAGCTGAGAAGATGAATATTAGCAAAATAGCACCTTTGTTCAACATCCCTAAGCCCGTTTCCCTCAGCATCGGGCATCGTTTCTAAATTCTCCTGCCTGACGTTGGAAGAGGCACCTCTGTCTTCTGACCCCTTCCGTTTAATCCAAGTGTATTTCCAAGATGCCCTGTGGCCACTCCCCTGGTCAGCCCACCCTCCTCGCCCCCCGGCCCCCCACCTTGCTAGCTCTCGCGTGTGCAGGCTGCAGGGCACACGTGTTCCGGGGCCCATTCTCTGCATTCCTCCTCCGAAGGAGAACCCAGGAATCCACTGCTATTGAAATCACCCCTAACTACTCCAGCCTCTCCACACCCCCACCTTCTCTGAGTCGGTGCTCACTGTACTGTTTTACACGCTCTTCATTCTGTATTTTTTCTATATCATTCTCTGACTGAAGCTGTATTTCTTCAACTCTGGGATAAGCTCCAGGAGGGCAAGTTTACGGCTCATTTTTCTAGGCTACGGCGGACAATCAAAAACAATCTGCAGACTATCAGCTGCCATCCACGGGGAAAGGAAGATGAGTGTCTGTGGTCCCAAGGGTTAAGGTGATGCCTTAGGTTCTGTTTGATCAAATATGACTTTCAGGTTTTAAGCGAATAAAGCCCACCCCCGCCCACAGGCCCTGACTTCCAGGAAACATAAAAAAATCACCTGGAAATCGGAAACTCCAATATTGTTTCAAGTAAGTAAAGCATACACTGTGTACTTGGACAACACTGCTTAGATTTTTTTCTCGATGGGAACTTGGTGTATATAAAGTGAGAGAGAGAGCAATGAACGAGAAGGCATGAGTTCAGATTACATTTTGAGAGACAGGTCATTTCAGGAGGCGGTACCGATTACAGGAGGTCTCCTGATTAGGGGAGGAGGACACCGTTCCCTCCCCGGAGGCCCCGGTAGTTCTTGGGGGCTGCACAAAGAACAGCAGTCTGAGGGCTGCAACAGGTGCACCTTGCCGGGGTCCTTGAGTTTCTTTGCAGTTTTGAGTATTTGCTTTTGAATACGGGGGGCAAATTTCAAGTTGATCAGACAACGGTGCTGCTCTGAGTCTGTAAGACGTTCGCCCCCATCAAACATCTGTGAGTAGAGGCCCCTAGGAACCTGCTCTAATTAGGTCTGCGAAGGGAGAAGGAACCACGCTCACCAGCCGGATTCTTAACAATCCAGAGCCTTCTCCATTTTCTCAGCTTCTGCACCACAGGCTCTGGGCAGGTTTGTGAAAAGAATCAGGCTTCTAGCGATTGCCATTATGCAGCGAGATGATGTTCAATGATTTTATGGGGGCCATAAATACAGGTTATTATGTGACTTTCACAAAATAGCATCAATCTCCACATGGAAAAGTCACCTGTGGATTGCTAATTAAGGAATGAAATAGTACAGCCGTATTCCAAAAGATGAGCCAGGTAGCAAAGACATCCGTTTTTAAAGCAAGCTCTCCACAGCAGGTAGGAAATGTTCATCAAAAGATGTTCTACAAATAAAGGGCAATTACACTAAATTCCATTGCATTCCGTAGCATGATCTCTGCTCAAAGAAAACGTCTCCAATTACCTTGATCATGCGATGCTCTTTCATACACAGTATCCATACTGTGGGCTTTTTTGCAGCCAGCAGGAAACCGCATGCTTTCTACTTACTAGCCAACTCCCCAATTTGTACAGTTCTTCAAGGATGTCATTATTCTCATGGGGAACATGGACTGGATAAGAAAACTCACGTAATCTTTGTCCATACACGATTTCTTCCTGAGAGACGTTCGTCTAACCAAGCTTTACTAAAAACCCATCAGACACAGAGGCCAGACTAGGGATGAGGAGCCCAGCTCACAGGGAGAGTAAGTGGGCCGCGCACCTGGCATGAGCAATCCCTACATCTCAACCATCCCGTTAATATCCGTGCAGCAGACACACCGCTGAGGCACTTAGGACTCAGTAGGATAGCTAAATAGACACGATGCATTGGGTATCAAGGGAAAAGAGAGCAGAGGGGGTAAAGATGGTGGGATGTGAGAGACCCCAAGGGCACTGCTGAACAACAAAGAAAGGCTCCATCAAACAGGTCGTCTTTCAACTGGGTTCCCAGTTGCGCTGTAATAATTAGACAAGAGGACATATATGGAAACACAATGTTCCACAGGCAAAAAAAGGAATCCTTGTAATATCTGTAAGCTTCATTCTATACAATTAAAAGTAGAAGAAGGGCAAAGTATTTGTATCATAGCATCTTACACATTTTTCTCTGCCCAGATTTGCCGGGCCAAGGGGGCAGCCTAAAAGCTCAGGGAAGGTGCAGAAACTAATTTCCCAGCCGACGCCTTCCATGGGGAGCTCTCAGTGGGAGGGGGGCCTAGGGAGGCATTGCTCACATCAGGGCAAAAATATACCCCTTCAAAACTGTCATCAAGACTGAATAAACTGATCCACTGAGGATAACCGCCACCCCACGTAACCTGAACCTTTTCACAACACCACGTCTCTAAAACGTAGTTTGTCATTTTTTAATTCCAACAGGCTTGGATTTAAAGGCCTCCTGATCTCTCATCTACCCGAGACCAAATCTCTGAACATTGCAAGAATCAACCATGTCTCATTCATGTTGTCAGCCTTCTACACCCCAACTTCTACAGCTCGAAAAGGGATGAAAACAGACCCAGAATATTGACTTTCAGGAACTGACCTTCCCAAGTAATACCTGGCCATCTCCAAAGCCAGAGGCCACACTCACATGAACTCACCTCGCTGTCAGTGACTTCTCCGTCATTAACGATAAAGCGGTAGCTGGCATCTGGTGATAAGTGCTCAGCCTGCAGCCAGAAGCGGACCTGGCCCTTATCGGAAATCCCATAAGCTAATTCTGACTTCAGAGGAATTGCTACAGGCAGAAAAGATATCACAAGTCAATAATGCATGAATCCTTGTGAGAAAGAATAGCTATATACTGTCGGAAAATATCAATCCTCATTATTAAATTTTTGGAGAATGTGAAACCCCGGAGTATTGAACTGGATTATGAAAACCAAAACAAAGAAATAAGACTCTAGTTAGCCTGGCGCTGCATTCAAAGCCTCCCTGCCCCGTGAAGCCTTGCACGTGCGTGGTCTGCTTTCCTCATGGGCCCGGTGACCACAGATGGATGTATTCTTTCTGAATTCCATGTAATCCAATAACTGAAGATCCCAGTTGATACAATTCTCACTTGGATTCAACAGCCACACTCAACCCGAAATCCAAAACACTGCATGCAATGAAAATTGCTACGCGTTACAATATTAGCTAATACTTGTTTTGAGCGAATTGTTGACAAGTGTGTAAGCTGGAGCACGAAACGAGGCCATCCTCTCCCCAGAGCATCCCTTCCAGAGCTGCACGCGGTAACGAACATGCCTTCCCAGAGCGCAATCCTGCTCTGAGCTCCAGGCTCACTTACTGGGATTTTTTATCTCATTGCTCAGCGCCACCAAACGTTTCAGCTCTAAAATGAAGAAAAATATAATCACTGGTTTTGACCTGTACGTTCAGAAGCTGGCTTAAAAGCAAAGCAGAGATTTGACATCACATCACCAAGTTTAATTTGAGGCTGTGGAAGAAATTAGAACTGGGAGTTCAAAGGAGACGTGGGGTAACTGTAACTTTGAATACTTCCTCCAGTGAATTACCGACTGCAACTAAGATCTTCACCATTTAAAGAACCCACTTACTAAAGGGACCCGTTAGGACGGGTTAGGGCAGAGGTCCCTGGGAGTGGGGGGCACTGGAGGGGCAGGTGTATTCCTCGAAGAGAGGAAGACCTACAGAGGGGGTATGTAAAGGGACCCATTTCCAGATCCTCTAATTCCGTATGAACTCTTTCCTGAAATTGGTCTGGCTGGCTGAGAACGTGGCTGGTCTGTGATTTTCCTTCTGCATCAAAAGTGTCCTGCTTCAGCACCTCTCTCACCCACCCAGAATTTCACTGTGGTCTATTATCATGAATTTAAATAATAAATAATAATGATACGTTAAAAAACAAAAATGCATTGCTCCTAGGAGTCCCAAGAGTAAGTTAAGAAAAATTGAAGGTTCTAAACCATTTCTTTCCTTTTCCCTCCTTCCCTCCCCCCTTCCTTCCTTCCCTCCTTCTCTCCTTCCTTCCCCCCTCCCTCCCTCCTTCCCGCCTCCTTCCTTCTTTCCTTTCTTCTTTCCTTCCTTTCTTCTTAAAATTAGAATTTAGAAATGAGACCATGGTCACAAAGGTCCGTATGCACCTGTCTGTTTGAAATGAACAATGAAGCAGACTTTCTGTGACCAGAAGTAACTCCACCTAGACAGCTGATTTGAGGGTGAGGGCTGACACCCCCATTAGGTCTCACAGTGGGAACTTCCATACATCAAATGAGCTAAAGCTGCAGCATCAAGGTTTTGCCTGAAATGTACTTGAGGTCCATATACAGCATAAAATGTGCTGGAAATGTTCATCCTTTGCAACGATTTAAAATTAAGGTGAAAACGTCATCTGCAAACTTTCAAATGGAGCAGAGGAGTACATCACTTGGCAGAATTCTTTTAAGGATGTTTTGCTAGTAAAAAGCTGTGTGAAGGCCACTGAGTGAGGGTCAGAAAGGGCAGCTTAAAAGGCAGGTGAGCAGATTCCGGTCCCTTCCCGCCCCGTCTGTGAGCAGTGAGCTTGCCAGGGAACCCAGGAAGCAGAGATGGTGCAGCCCCTCTGCTGTTCTCCTGCTGGTCCCGTTAAATGCACATGGGCTCACCCCAATGCCCCCAACGTCTGCATGGGACCTGCGGACACCTGCAGCCATCAGACCCTGTCCCCTCCCCACCCGTCCTAGGCGAACCCCCTTGTATCCCTCTCCTGGGACCACACCCTTCACTGCAGCCAAACAAGATGCCAGCTGATAAGGAAAGGATTAGACTATCAAGCTTCAGGCATTTTAACTGAGGGCTCTCAGAGACTCAGAAGCTTTTAAAGGCCCAACATGGAGTTTTGAGGGTTCTGTCCAGTGCTACACAGTTCCCTCCACATCACTGACGAATCATCGTACAAACTTGTAAAACTGTCTCTGACCAGCACGGGGTGGCAGATAAGGGTTGGACACAGACATCAACCCAGGCAGCGGAAGAATCTCCTCCCGAGGCCAGTTCATTGTCTGGGGGACTCAGACCCGGGGACCTGCCTAAGAGAAACGGCTGCTTTTCCCCGGGTCATAGTAAACCGACTTCCTTCACATCTTTCTGCTGTTTTCTGTTTATAAGAGAGTGAGTGATTTTAACTATGGAAATTAAATATTATTTCACACACATAAAAAAAATATACATATAAATGTGTGTGTATATATATATACATGTATGTGTTTTCTTTTATCATCTGATTATTCGATTATTCAATGTTGGGAGAAAGGGGAGGATTCTTTCATCTGTGCGCCTCTCATTAATTTTACGGACTTATTTGCTAACCTGCTACTTGCCAAACTAATGAAACGTAACTAAAACTCATCTATAAAAGTACAAGTGGAAGGCTATAAAAGCAATATATACAGCGAGAAATAAAATACTCCCGGACCAGTGATTTATTTAGTGGCTAGAGTACAAACTCAAGAGTTTGTGTAATTTCCAAAGTAATTTTTGGCTTTAAAAAGGATTCCCCACCCCCAGCCTCCTGCAAACACACACCCCTTTTCTAAGCAAATCAGCCTTTTCTCTGTTAGGGTCAATCTTTGAAAGTGTTATAAAACCCCAAAAGGCAAGCCTATGTCCTACAGGTGTTACCTTCCTCATCCAAGACAAAGCTGGAGGACACACCATCCGTGTCACTGACGGACACAGAGTAAGTCCCTAAGTCCACTTTATCCAGATTCTTAAAGTACAGCTTCGAGCTGAAAGGGAAGAAAAGCCGGTATGTTAATTACTGTGTTTGTAGGCGTTCCTAAGAGGTGGTGATTGCCAACTCCAGAGTGGAACTTACTGGTCCCCCACGGTCTCGATCTTGAACCTCTCGTCACCCGCAATGTCCTCGTAGGATTTGCACCACGTGAAGCGAGAGGTGTCCGCCATCTCCTGGCAGTCAAAGCTCAGGTAGATGTCGCCTTTTTCATCCACGCCCACGCTGATCTCCTTGGTGCCTGCGGAGCGAGAACGCCAGGGAGCATCTTAGGAACACAGTGTCCTTCCGAGTCTATTTTTTGGAGAAGGGATGGCCCAGGCGGAGAGCTTGTTGTATATCAAATTATCGGTTTTTGCCTATGGTCTACCCAGGACATGGGGCAGATGTGAAAGAGCAAGCCCTCTGGGCAGCTGATGGAAAGCAGAGAAGTTCAGGTTTGGGTTTTAAGTCATCACATGTCTGTCCACTTCCTTTTCTGCATCCAGCACCACTGGAGAAAACCCTCTGGGCTGCCGACCCCGGCCATAACGATCCTTTTCCCCTTTGGGATCTGACCCCTCGCCACTCCTGGGGGCCCGGGCAGCGTGGTTAGGGCACTTGTTTCCCACACACCCGGGCTCTACTTTCTCCACTTTTTCCTTTGGGGGATTGTTTGTTTGTTTGTTTGTTCCTTTTTGACCAAGTGGACACCTGGCCCAACACAGGCCACTCAGCATCTGCCCCTTAGGAATCAGAACTGGAGGAGACACGCCGGCCTGAGCCAGGTGCACACAGACGCGCCCCTTGCCAGGAGGGCAGAGGAGCCCAGAGCCGGGCGGCAGGATATCCATGGAGCCAATCTCCAGGGAGGGGAGAAACCCAGGGAAACATGGTTTCCAGAGATCCTCCTCCCCGCGTATCCCGTGAGCTCACCCACCTCCCCTCAGAAGCACTTCCCCACCAAGGTCCCCTCATCTGGGCTCTTACTACTTTTAACCAAGAAAATTGCCAACGGCTTTATAATTTCTGATCAAAACTCAGCAGTAACATAAAAGACCATCGTCATCCCTGCATGTTCTACTGCTGAAATGAAGACCCCGCCACCCTTGCAGAATGACCTCACGTGCCCCTTGCTGCCCAGGATGCTGGGGGGGCGCGCAGTGGGTCTTTGAAGACATGCTGTACTGCGTCTGTCAATCCAACTCCTTCTGTAAATGTGACGGGTACCGTCCATGCATCCGCCGTCCATTCACACACACACGCATCCCTCCTTCCAGGTGACCCTGCTGTGAGGTTTGCCCTGTTAACAGTCGAGCAGGTGAGGCTCACCTGGCCTGGCCTCCACAAGTACCATCTCCGACGTGTCTGAGGGCTTCCCCACCCCACTCTCATTTACTGCCCGGACACGGAAGATGTAGGTTTTTCCTTGGTGCAGGTTGCAGACCTTGAAAGAAGAAGGAAACATCACATGTGAACAAATAGATGAAAATGACTTCATTCTTCATCACATTTTATTACAGATGTGTTTTCTTTTTACAAATAGCCTATTCTTCCAGTCGGAATAGCCGTGCAGAGGAAGTCAGGAGTGCAGAAGGGAAAAGGAGACGGGCAGGCTCATGACCTCACTTTGCGAGAATAAACAGGGTTGCTACTGTTCTGATATATCCTCTTCTTTGTTCTCTGCATATTTTAAAGCAGAATTAAAATCATATCATCTAGTTTAAAATCTGGTGTTGATATTTAACGTAATTCTACGGGACTAAATATCATTTCACGTGTGATTTTTTACTTTGTGCAAAATATCCCATCATTGGGGCAATATCAAAATTAAACCCATCTCTTATACAGCTACAGATGATGTATATTGTAATCCGCATTGATAACCAAAAATAAAATGTATATTAGCTAATTTCTAACGAATTCATTTAGCTGGATTCTGAGCAGTTTTTGTTCGTTCAGAAGACACTGATCTTGTTTCATGTTGCCCAACTGCTTTCCAGAGGCTGCTGCCCATTTACCTGTCACTCGGGTGCGGCCTTTCTTTAAGGTAGTACATTGCCTCTCTGTCTAAACCACATCCCAGAGCCCACAGCCCAAAGAAGAAAGCCTCTGACGAGGGCAGCTGGGTCCCCGGGTCTAAGCCACTGTCACCACTAACCTGACCCCAGTGACTGGTGAATTGCAGGTGCTAAAAACAGATATATTTGGAGAAAGAGGGGACAGAGAAATTACACGTCATAATTCCGTCAAATGTGTTTACACTGTGTGTACGTGTGTGTGTGTTTATCAGATAGACGTCCATCAGCGATCACGTGAATTGAGTGAAGTAAACATGGGCTTGGTGTGCAAAGACATAATTCTAGTCATCACTGTGGAAGGCACATCAACACAGCCCATGACCGTGAAGTGTCAGCACCATTGGGGGTCGTCAGACGGCAGGAAGGAGAGGAAACCCATCCAGATGGTCCCCACACACAGTCACTCCCCAGGTCCATGGAGGGGCGGGCACCACCTTGAACCCCGCTGGCTGGCAGCAGGGGTACCAGGTCATGTGCACAGTTCCCTGGGGGCTTCGAGCTAGACCCCCGACAGGGATGAAACGTGTTCCCCAGACGACAGAGCCTGGGAAGGAGTGCCGTCACCTTTAGGTAGCGATGTGCCGTGGGGGCCTTGTTGAAGGTGATCCACTCTCCGGAATCCTCTTCCTTGTAGTCGACGAAATACCCGGAGACAGGGCTGCTGCCCGAATACACGGGGGCCTTCCAGAGCAGCACCAGGGACGTGTCCCGGACCTCACAGAACATCAGGTCGTAGGCAGGACCTGAAAAGTCAGGTGACCCTGTGGACTAATTCACGAGCCCACACGCTCGCCCGGGACCAGCAGGCACGTCTCACGGAGAGAAGGGCGTGCAGGAGAGGATCCTGAGGCACCCACCCCCCTGTTGGGCTGGAAACCTGGGCATCACAGGACTCACCCAGGGAGTCTGACCAGCCACTCACCAGCTCCACCACCCCAGTACCCCAGGCCCGCCTGTGACAGTGACCCTGGGGGTGCCGCTGACCAAGCCCAGGTCCAGGGGAGCCTTGAGCAGGAAAGGCAGGAGGGGTCCCACCCTAACCAATCACTCTAAGCCCCCAAAAGCCTCTGGGAACTTCTACAGCTTTTCCTTCCACTGACTCTTCCAAGGGGAAAAAATTAATTTCATTAAAACAAGTATCCCCCGTCCCCTGCAAAAAAAGAAGAAAAGAAAAAGCCATATAATCCGGCCACAGAATTGAACAATCGTCTCAATTTTTTGAGCTTTTCAGCTTCAGCTTCGGGTTCGTTGTTTTGCCTCACTTTGTTTTGTTCAAACCATGAGCATATTATCCATGGCATTAGGGGTCCTGATGGACTGGATACAGAGAAATCGATGCCCAGACCCTGCAGATTTGTGAAAACAGTTTTAAAACGTGGAGCCCTGAGTAAATGCAGATGTTTTGTCAATGTTCACTTTAGAACCAGAGGCCCCACGTGGGGGCCTACGTGGTCCCACGTGGTCTGGGAGGAGGAGACCTGAGTGAATACACAGTCAGTAAGGTCCTGCTATCCCCACTCTGGCCCAGCTGGAGCCTCTCCTGCTGGGAGCTGGCCTCTGTCCGCCCCTTTGGGAGAAGTTCACCTGGAGCAGGTCTGCCCTGGACCAGCCTCTGGCCACAGCATCCTCGACTGGGGGAGCAGCCGGGGGTGGGTGGCCCCCCTGCCTCACACTTCAGTGCTAATGACTCCGTGCCTGTCACTGCCCTACCTGTGTGTCCATGGCCCAGACCACGGGGCGGGGCCACCTAAGGCACAGATCTGCCCCGGGCCTGGCACGTGGTAGTGGTGCCAGGATCTGTGCAGAGTGACTGAAGCCTGCTGGCTGCAGAGGCTGGTAAGGCCTGGGCTGGCGCCACGGAAGGCCCCCTCTCCGGCCAGCCCCGCGTGTGCACGCAAGGTACCCAGGGGTGAGTCCTGGAGAGACCGTCTTACCCGGTTCCGGTGCCGTCCAGGCCTCGCACTTGAAGAGCTCGCTGGGGTCCGACGGCGGCCCGATCCCCACGAGGTTGGTGGCGGTAATTCTGAATTCGTACAGTGAGCCCTCTGCCAAGCCCTCCACCTATTCAGAGGATGTTTAAATTATAGATGAACCCACAGACATAGAAAACAAGCTTATGGTTACCAAAGGGGAAAGGGGGGGAGGGATAAATTAGGAGGTTGGGATTAACAGGTACACGCTCCTGTATATGAAATAGATAAACAACAAGGACCTACTGTACAGCACAGGGAACTACACTCAGTATTTTGTAATAACCTATAAGGGAAAAGAATCTGAAGAAGAATATATATATATACACATATATGTATGTATAACTGAATCACTGTTGTACACCTGAAACTAACACAACATTGTAAATCAGCCATACTTCAATTTTTAAAAATTAATTAATTAATTAATAGGTGAAACAAAAGCTGTGTTACGACCCACGAGCCATCGGGGGAAAGGAAGTATTTCTGGTTGATTTATAGATGGAATGCGAGGGTGAGGGACCTTGTCAGTAAGTCAAGTACGCGTCTGTGGAAGGTTACTGACCAATCTCCATGTCGCAGTCACCACCTTCACCCCGACACGGTTTGCCTTATTCACTCCATAAACCCTCCCCCCGGGATGACGTGACGACCCAGGCAGGGAAACAGGCTCAGAGACAAAAGCCACAAGGAGCCAGTGGAAGAACGGTGGGCGGGACCTGACCTCGGGCCCAGGGTCTCCACCCTCCACCCACGGGCGACACCGCACCTGGGGTGTCAAGGGCCCGGGACGGGAAGCGTCCTTGCGGGGGGCGGGCGGGGGGAGTGACCTGTCTCCTCCCCGCACATTGGCTGGAGGTCCCTGAGGGTCCACTCTGCCTGGTCTGTGCCACAAAAGATGGAGGGAAGGCCCTGGACCAGACCATCAGCCCTGCCTGGCAGCCCGGCCACTGGATCAAACACAGCATCTGGATGACATTGTCTCTGAACCCAACAGCTCCCAAAGCAAGCACCTGTCACGTGGAGCCCTTTATCCCCTGGAAGGCAGGTCTGGCCTCGTGGAATGCCGGCATTCAGAAAGTATGTGGGCACTTCCTCCGGAGTTTGGGACCTGACAGCCAATAGTAAGGTGTCCGGGGACAAGCGTGGACAAAACACCAGGATCTGTGCACTGAGCTTGAATTCTGGCAATACGCGTCATACACAATAAAACGCATGATAAATACGTATTGCATAAATATAGGTATTAGCACAGAATCTTGTACAAGACAGGGATTAGAGCTCCTCTCCGCCTCCCGCAAAAACCCCTCGCTTTACCGCGTGACTCCTGTGAATGAATAGGTGGGTGTGCTGCCCTGTAACTGCGTGAGCTACCGTCACCGACCCGGCTGCTCCGTTAAGTAAACACCTTCTCACTCATCCCTCTCACGAGAAGCCCTGTGCGGTGGCTCGCGGGGAGGAGCGGGGGCTCAGGGAGGTGAGAGCCGCTGCCCGCGGGCTGCCGAGGGTTTGCCTGGAGGCTCGATTCTGCTCTTTCTTCCTCCAAATCCATGCTGCCCCTGCTCCCTGCACCCGGACGTTACGTGTAGCTGGGCAAGAGGCTCACTGGGAGGCTTGAGCACACGCCTTCCTCGGGAAACGGGGACAAACAGGCAGAGGAGCCTCGATCCTCACCGTCTCCTGCGCATCCTGCCCCGAGGCCAAGAGCTCCAGCCACCGGGATGGAGGCAGGATGCCGCTCACAGCAACACCTGCACCTGCAGACCACCCACCTGCAGGCTCGCCTCCTCTGCTTCGCTTCTCAAAAGAAGATGCTCCGTGACCCTAAGTTCTCATGGTGAATTGTTTCATTCATTTTTGTTTCTGTGTCAAGTTGCCTCATGTCACTGAACTCCGAGACACAGAATGGGGACCCTGCCCCACGTGAGGAATTGCCTGGAAAAGCGAGCGAGTCCATGAGCACCCACCGTCAGGATCCTCTCTTGGACAGGCGAGACGTTGACCTCATGCCAGTTTTGGTGGTGAGCCTCTCTCTTGTCTACGTAGTAACCGAGGATGGGTGAGTCACCTCTGAACTTAGGCATCTTCCAGCCCAGGGTCATGGAGTGGCCGTCACAGTTCAGAAGGTTGATCCCGTAAGGATGCGATGGGACGGCTGCAGGAAACACAGCGGGAAAGTCACCCGGATCTTAGCGCAATAATCATTAACCTACCGCGGCCGGCTCCAGCATCTCAGAGGGACGGGCAGCAACGGGAGATGGCCCTGGGTGCCTGTACCCTCTGTCCTGCCCGGGTCTCCCTGCTCACCATCTTCGCTTGTCTTTGTCTCTTCTTTTAAAGAGAGTAAGTTTTTAAAAAGCTTATTTCATATATATTTATCGCAGTTTCTAAATACATCTTCCAGTACACACATCCATACATCCATCCTCCAATATTTCAATAATACAAGGGCCAAGAAGGACACCTGAGACAACAGACTCTCCCCCTCCTCTAAGGAAAACCTTGAGAGAGCAGTTTTCTCATCACGCCCATGAAGAATGACAACCTCACCTTCCACAACCAGTGATGACCGACAGACTTAGGCCAGTGAGTCTTAACTTCCTCCATAGTTATAGAAACTTCAGATTAATTCAAATGAGTATGAATTCAAGTTTCCCTTTTGAACACCCTGTTTGGAAATGGACCATCTTTTCCTAACAGCTTGAAGAGGTTGTCTCTCTGCTTCCCCCCTCCCCTCCCCGACTCTGAGCAACCTATATCCAATCATCCTCTGTTATCTGAGATACAGGTACCCGGGAATGAGCTGGTCTTATTGCAGAATTAAAACGTAAATGATTGGCTTTCATTTACTAGGAATGACTTGAAGAGGCTAGCGGTAATGTTTGAAAGTCCCTCCTGGGAAAAACTGATAGATTATAATGAGCTTAAAATAAGAGTTATTGTTTTACTATATTGCCCACCTAAGTATCATCAGATTTGACATTCCTTGGAAATTCCAGTAACGTTATTTTATCTATTGTTAGACAAGAAATCATAATTTCTGAAGATACTTTTAGATTTAGTTGAAGACAAAATAAAGACCAAAACATTTATCTCAGAAGTGAAAAGACAATACTATGATTCAAAATGCGTCTAAGAGGCGATCGTGGTTCTAAATCTTCCTGAATACTTTTAAGTCATGGGGTCCATTTTATATGAAACAACCAGAGCAACATTATACAACACAGAGCTGCACAGATCAAGTTTCCTAGGGCCCATCACTGCCAGTTCAGCCCCGAAGTGTTCTGTGTGGTCAGAATAATAATTTTTAAAGATCACTATTTATGAACAAAGCCACAGAGTTACATAAACATTTGAAATTCTCTGGAATGACGTTAAAGTTCCTTGAACTAAAAATAGCTGAAAAAGCCATCGATGTTCTGTTTTAGCACCTATTCTGAAAAGAGACGGTCACACCCTACAGCACACATTTTAATGGGGGCACGTGCGCTTGGAAACCAGTGTGACCTCTGATAATATTTTCTATTTTCAAGTTGCATTTTACTAGCATATTATCCTTTCTCCCGCTCACGCTGGCATTTCCAAGACAAGTAGCCAATTGATGAGAGGTTTCCACAGAACTGCATGTTCTCTGTTCAACAATTTACATCCACTTTTCCCCTCTGGTAATACTCCAAACGGCATCATAAAGGTTTATTCATGCAGAAATTAAAACGTAGTGGAGAACCGAAAGCTAGCACAGAGTCGCCCATGAATTACTCACTGAGGGTGGCCTGGACTTCTATGGCGTCGGACTCCTGAGAATTCTCACTGGTCCCAACAGCATTCACGGCTTTAACTCGGAAGATGTACTGCTCGCCGGTGGTTAGGCCGTGCACCACGAACCTGACAAAAACACGAATCGGGGGCGTGACCACAAGGTTCAACCCTTTTTCTTCCTACAATAGACACAGAAAGCATTTTGAACACGCCATGAACATTTGTCACTGGGACTGAAAGGAAGTTTACTTTTTCGAGTGCCTCATGGATGCATATTAATTCCAATCAACATGCCACATCCAAAAGTAAGCCAGCAACACCCAACGACACTGGGGCTGAAGGGAGCTGGACTCGGGCGGCGGCGGGGGCACCAGCTGCTGCCCGCGGGTCCTGGGGGGCGCGGGAAGCAAAGCCCTGGAAATCCTGAGTGACCTCACTCAGTGCCAAGGCTCCCCCTTCATTTCCAAGTCTTCTGGATTTTGTCTGCATCAAAGTTCTATTCTAAAGTAGGATTCCTCTCCTTTCCTAAAAGAACCCGCGTCTGTAAAACTCAGGGAGAAGGAGTTACACCACACTGGCTAAGATTTGGCTTGGAGACCGGCTTGGACACCTAACAGATTTTATGTCCTCAGTCGAGTCACCTAACCCTGGAAAGACTTTGTTTTCCCATCTGTAAAAGAGGATCATAGTACCTACTTCTCAGCACAGCCACCTTGCACATGGTAAGTACTCAGTAAACGTGAGCAATAGTTATTTATCTTTGAGTCTGCAAACATGTATCAGGCATTCACGAAAAGCCTGCCCTAGAATATTTGAGGTGTTTTGTTCTGAGAGCTCTTCCTGCACTTGCTGGCGTGGAGTGTGCATAACATCTAACTTTAGCGTCAGTTGTGTCTCTTCTTTTCCAGCCACAGCTTTTTCCAATTTATTGGTTTTTAAAGAGTGAAGAGGGAAGGGTGTCAGAGCCGTAATGGATAACCCGTCCGCAGTGGAGGATCTGACAGCTATTTTCCTAAGCGCGTCCTGGCGGAACCCTAACACACCCAGGCCTTCCCTGCAGGCTCAGCATGAGACGGGAGCAAGTCAGTGTCGGCAGGAAAGATGCTCGGTCCCACTGCAGGCAGAGCCGCCGTCGCCCCTGCACAGGAGCCAGGTGCCTCTCTCCACCCCCTTCCCGGCTTTGTGCAATGGGTGGCCGGAGGGAAGGCCTGTCAGCTTTGTGAACAAAGCAATTTTAAAAGTTCAAAACATCAATACAGAGAAATAAAACACCCTTCCCGCCCCGGTCGCTACTTTAACTCTCCTGTTCAGGGTTAAGTCTTAAACGCTGAGTACGTCAGAGGAGATGCCCTGGGGCTTTTCTTTATCAACAGACAAATCACTTCAGCCACGCGCGAGAACTAGCTCCCCAGCTGCCAGCTCTGCAGCCCCCATGTGTGGGGGAGGAACCGGGCCCGTGGTGTGGACGTCACAGGTGTTGCTGCCGTGGCACCTGCACCCGAAGGCCCCGCGGGTCCGGGGGGTGTGCTTCTCACGTTTTCTCGGGGGCGAGGATGTCGGCCCCAGGAGGGTGGGGGGGGGGACCCGGGCAGGCGGCACCTGTTGTAGCCGATGGGCTTGTGGTTGCAGGGCTCCCAGATGGTGGACCCGGCCACGCAGCAGTCCACGTAGTAGCCGAGCAGGTCCTCCTTGTGCTTCGGCGGGTCCCACTGCACCACCACGGACGTCCTTGTGTTCCGGGACGCGACGACGCGGCCGGGGGCTGAGGGGACCACTGTGCAGGGGGGACAGGGACACAGGCTCAGCGGCACGGGGGTCTGGGGGCACGCCAGAGACCCACAGGCCCTCTCGTCCGCAGAGTTTGGGGCTTTAGATGAGATTTGGACAAGGAAGACGGTGCAGGGCAAGGGGGCACCCAGGAGGTTCCGGGCAGTGTCTGTCTCCAAGTCTCTCCCTTCCGCAGAAAGAGAGTCCCATCACGGAATCTCCTGCCCCTCCGCCCCTCCAGACCCATCCCCAAAGCTCCCCCAGTGACGCGCACGCTTTGCTACCTGGGAAGTAACTACGTGGGGATATAAAATTAGCCATTAAAAAAAAATAGGGCACAATTCTATCAGATTCAAGGGACTCTGCAAGGGACTCAGAATCAAACCATGGATTTCTCCCCTCGCACAATTCAGAATTTCTCTAATCTGTATTTGACATCTTCTGAGAGGGAACTTCAAGCCATATGGGCAAGAAACCCTAATGCATTTAGGGTTTGGTATTTTTTTCTTTTAAAGTGGCCATTGCCTAAAAATATTGCTAATCCATTTACTGGTTTCATAAAAAGAAGATGGAACTTTGGAGAAATGTTGACCAAAACAAGGCAGAGAGATCTTCATCTCTTGTAAAATGGAATTTTAAGGCAATTTGAATTTTAAATCACGTGCGACACTAACGTCTTTATCAACGCAGGTAATGGCTGTCCAACACGGTGACATTATTCGGGGCCCATCCTACAGTTCGGTCACTTGTGGTAACAACTCACCGATGGTGTCCTGGGCCTGAACGGGGGCGGTGATTTCTGACGGGTCGCTCAGGCCGTGCTTATTTGCTGACAACACTCGGAACACGTATGGTTTCCCCTCGGCAAGATCGAAGACGGCGTATCGGGGGGACCTCACAGCCATCTGTGCGTTCACCCGCTGCCAGCTTCCGCTCCCGACCACGGACTGCAAAGACAGGGGCCTCGATGGAGACAAGCTCCCCAAACCCACGGTGGGGGGAGGGGGTGCTCCGCTCCGGCCCTCAATTACACTGCGGGGGACCCACAGTCCACAGCACCTCCGGGGTCATCAATACCTCTGTTCTGAATTTTAGGAAAAGGAAGCCAATTTGGAGAAGGAGGTGAGAAACTACCCAAGGTTGGAAATGTTACCAAAGAACATTTTTACATGAAAGCCAATAAACTATGGAAATCTTCAGGGAATCAATACATAGGTCGTAGTTTTAGTAAAGACGGAATGAACTCTAAACAATTAGAGATAATTGAGGAGTAGATGTGTAAAATTCCATCATAACTGCTCACATTTCAGTTTAAGCTTTTTGCTATTTCTCAGCTATTATAGTAATAACAAAGTGACAGCAACCTAAATGACCAGCAACAGGGTAGGTACATTATGATACAAAATGATACATATATATTAAATGTAGCCATTTAAGTTATTGTATAAAGATCTTTACTCAAAGGAGAGGAATTGTGTCATTTTGTTAAATGTAATACAGGATGCCAGTTGTATGTATGATATATCAAGATATAAAAACCGATGGAGAAAAAGACTAAATATGTTCCACATGTTAATAATGACTATTTTGCGTGATCAAATTATTGGTGATTTTCATTTGGTTCTATATAACATATACGTGTTTTCCAAATTTTCTACACTGCGTGTTTAAGTTTTATCATTGGTAGTTACTTTTAAAACTGGGATTGCATGTCTAATTTAGTTTTTTCCTATAGAGATAAGCCCCCTTTTTGAAAGGAATGCTGAGGTAATAAAAGTTGAGTGTACACTGACCCCACTAAGGCTGCCAGAAAGGACTGGGAAAGCATTTCGAACAACCCAGGCTTCTAGAAATTAGATTCCTGTTTAGAGAAGTCTCCTCTCATCTTAGCAAAAGTGAAGTGGCTTTCTTGGACTGACGCAGGCGTCCACAGTCAGAGGCCCCCTTGTGCCAGAGTATGTTCTCCATCTGGAGAGCAGGGGGAGGGGCAACAGGGGAGCCCTGGGCACACTTAGCTGGGCCGATGGGAGAAAAGGACCCTGGGGCTGAAGGAGGGAAGACAGGGAGGGAGTGGGGAAAACACTGCTAGGGTCTTACAGCCAAGCTTCTAGAAAAGCTAGTGCCCATCTTCTAAGCAGGGGTGGAGGAAGTTCTTGGGGTCCTGCACCCCACGAACCGCAGGGCACCACTGCCTTCACCGCAGCCAAACTCTCAGCACACGAGCCCAATGTGGACAGGACAGGCCGTGCGCCTTGGGCTGTGGCCGCACGTGGGCTTTCCAAGCAGAGCTCACTCAGGGGAAGACGCGTGCTTCAAACTGTGCTCAGATGCCAAGCTGTTAACCAGAGCGCCGCCGTTCCTAAGCATCTTGTGCCTGGTCCTGACATAAAGTGGAAATACAGGACTAGACAGAAGACGCTGACTCATAACCATCCCTGTGGTTCCTTTTAGGCCTGATAGGAACTAAGGCCCCCAAAGACCACCTTGGATGAGTTGGGGCAGGACCGTCCTCCGTGAGCAACAGAGAGAGGTGGGCGCCCTGCCCGCCCAGCTCAGCTCCCTCCTGGGCTCCCTGCTGCCCCTCCCGCCCAGGCTCCCTGGACACCGCGGCTCCCCTCAGGCTGTCCTGGAAGCTTCCTCTCCCTGACCACACACCTGTGCTGCTGTTCACCACCCGTGGCAGTGGGTAGGGAATGGAAGGGCGCCCTCGGTGAGGCAGGCCTCTTTTTAAAAGTGGGTTTGCTAGTGGGGGGGTGGGGGGTGAAATAGGGGAAGGGGAGTCAGAGGTCCAGACCCCCAGTCCTGTAGTAAATAAGTCGAGGGATATGATGTACAGCAGAAGAAAGATGGTCAATAATACTGTAATTACCTTGTATGGGGACAGATGGTGACTAAACTCCTTGTGGTGACCACCTCATGATGTATGCAAATGTCAAATCACTACACACTACACCCGAAACCAACATAATACTGTACATCAACCATGTTTCAATAAAAAATAATTTAAAATTTTACAAGATTTTTAAATGTGTTTGCTGAAACTTGGTCTTTCCGGCACTGGGTAGGTGAGTAGGAAAATGTCTCTGAAGAGGGCCTGAGAAAGCGCCTTTCCCCCTGGGAGGGCTGACCACTAGCTTTTCATGATGCAAAAACAACAAGCTAGCACCCAGAAGCAAGAAGTTATCACTTGACTCTGCCCACAGGTAAGCCTTGCAGATAAGCAGAGAAAGCTGAGGGTCATTATACCGTCTGGAGCCTGAAAACTGTTCATTTCCATTCTGCTTTCCTTTACCTTGTTGTATTACACATTATTACTGTATGAGAGATATATGCTCACATTAAGAGTTATAGACTTTATGTGTATATTACACATGTTGGATTGTATATTATATTGTAATATAAATTTAGTATCACAAAACCACAGTTACAGGATTCGTATGGTTATACAGGTTTTTCAACAACGGCCCACAACCCAATCACAGGCCAGCGATCTGAATGACTGTGTCACAACCTGCATTTTTTAGTGCAATTGGACAGACCAAAGCAGGAGAGAGAACACATGGCATGGAGTAAGGATACTGTGTTTGAAATTTACTTGGTGATGTACATTCAGTGTGTGTGTGTGTGTGTGTGTGTGTGTCTGCAACACACAAACTATTTCTTCCTACGCGTCCAGATCTAAAAAGTCTGCAAACCAATGATTCTGTGTAACCCTTCGCCATTTGAAGTGTGAATTCCTCAATACGATCGCCACCAAGTGGCCACTCGGCTTATGAGCAAACTGAGAGCAGGGGCCTCTGTCCCCCTGCCCACATCCGGAATCCTCAGAACTTGGGGGCCTAGAATGTTCCAGCAGGAAGAAAGCTGGCGGCTTCCTCAGTGCGAGGCCCTCGTGTACAGCGGGGACCCGGGAGTCCGACTGGTCCCCGTGGAGGGCGGCACAGCCTGAGCGGGACATGCTCCTTGGATGCCACGCCCCTCACGGAACCACTCAGGCATTCACAGCTCAGCCAGTGTCTGCAGCTTCACGTTAAATAACTGATCTGAGAGCCGCCCATCCTTAAAACACACGACGCAGCACCACGGGAAAGCCTACAGAGATCTGCTGCTTCAGGAAACCCACCCCGGGTGTACCTTCTCAATGAAATACATCAGCGGCTCCTTGCCACGGGGGGCAGGTGGGTCCCAGCTGAGGACGACATACGCCCTGCTGATTTCTGAGGCGTGGACGTTGGTGGGAGGTCCTGGAAGCTGAACTTCACCTGGAGGAGGAATCAACACCGTGAGCGCTGAAAAGCCAGGGCAGCCGGCTCGCTGCAGCCCGTCTTGGGGGCACGACCCTCGGCCACTTCACAGGCATTAAAGGACTCACGTATCAGGGTCGGCTTTTGCTTCCTTTCTGTTCTGCGAAAGCAAGCAAAACTGCAGGGACTATTTTTCCAGAGCCAAAGTATAATGAACTGGTAAAGATCGTCCAGTTACTTTTGTTTCCAATATATGCCAGTTCATAAGAAAGGAATCTAATCCAAAATTCATCCAGAATTTCAATTGGAAGTGGGGGAGGCATGTACCCAGAAGAAACAGGGCATTTAACCAGAAATGCAGCTCTGACTGTATGGGGAATCTGTGCAGAGAAGGTACCAGCAATCGCGTTCTGCAGCAGGGAAGCCTTCCAAGATGGGGTCGTACTTTCTCTAAGGGCCCTCTCTGGTTGTTTTCCTCTCATTATGCCCTCGAAGCATCGAAACAATATATCGACTTCCAAAGCACATGGCTTCCCTTCCTGGGTAGATCTGTCCCACATCCGCAAGCATTGCATCTATGTCTATATACTTAAAATTCCAGTGTGACACCAATTAGCAAGTAACTATAATAGAACATTCGCATCAAAGAAGCCCGCTACGTCTCTTCTGACGCATGTCTCTTTTTAATAAAATGCTAGGTGGCAGGCGTGTTGTGTTTGGATGTGAGAACTTTTCATGAGGGGTGGAGGTTTTCCACACACACAGTCCCGGTCATTGTGATACAAAATATTATGAGCTTCCAATTAGATTAGCACATGATTAAGGTGGTTCAAAATGTCCCCAGGACACCTCGGAGCCCTGCTCAAGATCCAATGGTTCCCTCTGGACCGCACTGCCGGCGAGGAATTTAACAGCCACGTGGAAACGGCCCAAACAAGCCTGGGTTTCATTTCATAAGAGCCCCGTTACCGCGCTCATCCCATTTTACAACAGGCAACGGGGGCGCAGAGGCACAGCCGTGGGCTTACCCAGGAGCATCTGGCAAATGGGTTGGGTTTCAAACAAGGAGCGAGAGTGTGTCCAGAAAAGTGCCAAGTGTGCCGGGTGGAGCGGGGCCCCGGCACACCCTACGCGCCTTCTCTGGATCCACCTGCCGTGTCCACACCTAAAGAGATCCAGGGAGAGGCCCTAAAGAGAGAAGACACAGATCACCCACCCTTGGGTGACGCAGCCAAGCTTCCAAACTGAGTCGTGGTGCACCTCAGAGGTACCAGATGACACAGGAACAAACCAAGGGGGCAGAAGGAAATGACGCAAATGATAAAGCAGTGTGAGCGTGGGAACACATCAGTGCAGAATCGCCTTTCCTGCACGTCCAGATCCGAATGCCTCCCTGTGTTTAGACCTGGCACATAACTTCGAGACCCAGAGGAAAATGGAATAAGAAGCACTTTATCTGAGGCCAAGACAGGAAGGAAGAATCCAGCTTTTGTCAGCAGGGACTCCCCGATCGGGGAGGATGCTTGGGTTATGCGAACCCTCCGCCCCACCCGGGGCCGTGCACTAATGAGCCCTGGAGATCTGCAGATGACCCCGGCCCCAGACAGAACAAGAGGACATTCAAAATGGCCCCGGGAGCCAAGGGGAGGACCAAGGAAATAAACTGATGTCTGTTACCGACACTCCAACCGCTGAGAGGATCCTCAGAGAGAGAGAAAGCAAATGAAGGCAAAACAAAAAGAGCGGCAACGGCCAAGTGCCTTACGGGGTGTGCTGACCACGGTGCTGCTGCTGGCGGGTCCTGCGCTTGGCTCTGCCTCAGGGTCACAGTGCTCCTCTGGAGCCCTGTTCTAATGAGCCATGTCAACACCGGAGGAAGGGGGACATATGAGATGGAAACGCAGCTCAGAAATGAGCTCAGGAAAACGCAGTGCTTTCCCAAGTGGGCGGCTGTGCAGGGGTCCAAGCCTAGGTCTTTGAATTCCAAACCCAGCTTTTCGTTCTATTGACCACAGCCTCCAGAACCTGCCCCAGAGACTCGCCTCTACGTCAGTGAAACGTAAAGTTTGTTCGGAATTGTTAGAATGCCCAAGAGGACAGAATTCAAGAGAATGAACAACTGTAAATGAGTCTGCGGCATTCAGAGCAAAGGATGAATTTAATGCATTAGCTACAAATGACCTTGTCCAAAACAGTGCAGTAAATGCTTGGATATATAATAGTAGAACAAAAACAATCTCATCATATCTGCGAGAGCCTATTCTGGCCTTTCCAAGAATGAGGTGTCTATTTTTCCATGGAGCAACTCAAGAGAGATAGGAAGATTTGGATGATATTAAAAGGAGAGCATGGATATTAACTTAAATGTTTGTAGGAAGACACCAACCAAGATTAAAATGATTAGAAAAGATCAAAAGAGGGACCTTCAAGATGGCAGAGGAGTAAGGCGTGGAGATCGCCTTCCTCCCCACAAATACATCTGTAATACATCTCCATGTGGAACAACTCCTACAGAACACCCACTGAACGCTGGCAGAAGACCTCAGACCTCCCAAAAGGCAAGAGACTCCCCACGTACCTGGGTAGGGCAAAAGTAAAAACACAGACAAAAGAATAGGGATGGGACCTGCACCAGTGGGAGGGAGCTGTGAAGGAGGAAAGGTTTCCACACACTAGGAAGCCCCTTCGCAGGTGGAGATGGGGGATGGGCAGGGGGCAAGCTTCGGAGCCGTGGGGGAGAGCGCAGTCACAGGGGTGCGGAGTGCAAAGCGGAGCGATTCCCGCACAGAGGATCGGTGCCAACCAGCTCACCAGCCCGAGAGGCTTGTCTGCTCACCCGCCGGGGCGGGCCGGGGCTGGGAGCTGAGGCTCAGGCTTCGGAGGTCGGATCCCAGGGAGAGGACTGGGGTTGGCTGCGTGAACACAGCCTGAAGGGGACTACTGCGCCACGGCTGGCCGGGAGGGAGTCCGGGAAAAAGTCTGGAGCCGCCGAAGAGGCAAGAGACCATTGCTGCGGGGTGTGCGAGGAGAGGGGATTCAGAGCACCACCTAAACGAGCTCCAGAGACGGGCACGAGCTGCGGCTATCAGCGTGGACCCCAGAGACGGGCATGAGACGCTAAGGCTGCTGCTGCAGCCACCAAGAAGCCTGTGTGCAAGCACAGGTCACTACCCACACCTCCCCTCCCAGGAGCCTGTGCAGCCCGCCACTGCCAGGGTCCCGTGATCCAGGGACAACTTCCCCGGGAGAACGCACTGCCCGCCTCGGGCTGCTGCAACGTCATGACGCCTCTGCCACCGCAGGCTCACCCCACATCCGTATCCCTCCCTCCCCCAACCTGAGTGAGCCAGAGCCCCCAGATCAGCTGCTCCTTTAACCCCGTCCTGTCTGAGCGAAGAACAGATGCCCTCAGGCGACCTACACGCAGAGGCGGGTCTGAATCCAAAGCTGAACCCTGGGAGCTGTGCGAACAGAGAAGAGAAAGGGAAATCTCTCCCAGCAGCGTCAGGAGCAGCGGATTAAATCTCCACAATCAACCTGATGTACCTGCATCTGTGGAATACCTGAATAGACAACGAATCATCCCAAACTTGAGGCGGTGGACTTTGGGAGCAACTGTAGACTTGGGGTTTGCTTTCTGCATCTAATTTGTTTCTGGTTTTATGTTTATCTTAGTTTAGTATTTAGAGCTTATTATCATTGGTAGATTTGTTTATTGATTTGGTGGCTCTCTTCCTTTTTTTTAAATATATATATACATATTTTTCCTTTTTTTCTCTTTTTGTGTGTATGTGTATGCTTCTTTGTGTGATTTTGTCTGTATAGCTTTGCTTTTACCATTTGTCCTAGGGTTCTATCTGTCCGTTTTTGTGTGTGTGTGTGTGTGTGTGTGTGTGTGTCTTTTTTTAGTATAGTTTTTCACGCTCGTTATCATTGGTGGATTTGTTTTTTGGTTTAGTTGCTCTCTTCTTTCTTTCTTTTTTTAATTACTTTTTTATTTTTAATAATTTTTTAAATTTTAATAACTTTATTTCTTTTCTTTTCTTTCCCTCCCTCTCTCCCATCTTTCTTCCTTCCTTCCTTCCTTCCTTCTCTCTCTCTCCCCTCTCTCTCTCTCTCTCTCTCTCTCCTACAGGGTCTTGGTGCTCTGGCCTGGTGTCAGGCCTGAGGCTCTGAGGTGGGAGAGCCGAGTTTAGGACATTGGACCAGCAGAGACCTCCTGGCCCCACGTAATAGCAATTGGTGAGAGCTCTCCCAGAGATCTCTGTCTCAACACTAAGACCCAGCTCCATCCAATGGTCAGCAAACTCCAGTGCTGGACGCCCCATGCCAAACAACTAGCAAGACAGGAACACAACCCCACCCATTAGTGGAGAGGCTGCCTAAAATCATACTAAGTTCACAGACACCCCAAAACACACCACCGGACAAGGCCCTGTCCACCAGAAAGACAAGATCCAGTCTTATCCATCAGAACACAGGCACCAGTCCCCTCCACCAGGAAGCCTACACAAGCCACTGAACCAACCTCACCCACTGGGGGCAGACACCAAAAACAACGGGAACTACGAACCTGCAGCCTGTGAAAAGGAGACCCCAAACACAGTAAGTTAAACAAAATGAGAAGACAGAGAAATATGCAGCAGATGAAGGAGCAAAGTAAAAACCCACCAGACCAAAAAAATGAAGAGGAAATAGGCAGTCTACCTGAAAAAGAATTCAGAGTAATGACAGTAAATATGATCCAAAATCTTGGAAATAGAATGGAGAAAATACAAGAAATGTTTAACAAGGACCTAGAAGAACTAAAGAGCAAACAAACGATGATGAACAACACAATAAATGAAATTAAAAATTCTCTAGAAGGAATCAATAGTAGAATAACTGAGGCAGAAGAACGGATAAGTGGCCTGGAACATAAAATAGTGGAAATAACTGCCACAGAGCAGAATAAAGAAAAAAGAAAGAAAAGAATTGAGGACAGTCTCAGAGACCTCTGGGACATTAAACACACCAACGTTCGAATTATAGAGGTCCCAGAAGAAGAGAAAAAGAAAGGGTCTGAGAAAATATTTGAAGAGATTATAGATGAAAACTTCCCTAACATGGGAAAGGAAATAGTCAGTCAAGTCCAGGAAGTGCAGAGAGTCCCATACAGGATAAATCCAAGGAGAAACACGCCAAGACACATATTAATCAAACTATCAAAAATTAAATACAAAGAAAAAATATTAAAAGCAGGAAAGGAAGAGCAACAAATAACATACAAGGGGGGCTTCCCTGGTGGTAGAGTGGTTGAGAATCTGCCTGCCAATGCAGGGGACACGGGTTCGATCCCTGGTCCAGGAAGATCCCACATGCTGTGGAGCAACTAAGCCCGTGTGCCACAACTACTGAGCCTGTGTTCTAGAGCCCGTGAACCACAACTACTGAGCCCACGTGCCACAACTACTGAAGCCCGCGCACCTAGAACCTGTGCTCTGCAACAAGAGAAGCCACCACAAAGAGAAACCCACGCACCGCAACTAGAGAAAGCCCGCGCACAGCAACAAAGACCCAATGCAACAAAAAATAAATAAATAAATTTTAAAAATCAATGTGATACACCGTATTAACAAATTGAAGGATAAAAACCATACGATAATCTCAATAGACACAGAAAAAGCTTCCGACAAAATTCAATACCCATTTATGACAAAAACGCTCCAGAAAGTGGGCACAGAGAGAATCTACCTCAACATAATAAAGGCCATATATGACAAACCCACAGCCAACATTGTTCTCAATGGTGAAAAACTGAAAACATTTCCTCTAAGATCAGGAACAAGACAAGGTTGCCCACTCTCACCACTATTATTCAACATAGTTTTGGAAGTTTTAGCCACAGCAATCAGAGAAGAAAAAGAAATAAAAGGAATCCAAATTGGAAAAGAAGAAGTAAAACTGTCACTGTTTGCAGATGACATGATACTATACATAGAGAATCCTAAAGTTGCTACCAGAAAACTACTAGAGCTAATCAATGAATTCAGTAAAGTAGCAGGATACAAAATCAATGCACAGAAATCTCTTGCATTCCTATACACTAATGATGAAAAATCTGAAAGAGAAATTAAGGAAACACTCCCATTTACCATTGCGATGAAAAGAATAAAATACCTAGGAATAAACCTACCTAAGGAGACAAAAGACCTGTATGCAGAAAACTAGAAGACACTGATGAAAGAAATTAAAGATAATACCAACAGATGGAGAGATATACCATGTTCTTGGATAGGAAGAATCAACATTGTGAAAATGACTATACTACCCAAAGCAATCTACAGATTCAGTGCAATCCTTATCAAACTACCAATGGCATTTTTCACAGAACTAGAACAAAAAATTTCACAATTTGTATGGAAACACAAAAGACACTGAATAGCAAAAGCAATCTTGAGAAAGAAAAATGGAGCTGGAGGAATCAGGCTCCCTGACTTCAGACTATACTACAAAGCTACAGTAATCAAGACAGTATGGTACTGGCACAAAAACAGAAATATAGATCAATGGAACGGGATAGAAAGCCCAGAGATAAACCTACGCACATATGGTCACCTTATCTTTGATAAAGGAGGCAAGAAATACACAATGGAGAAAAGACAGCCTCTTCAATAAGTGGTGCTGGGAAAACTGGACAGCCTCATGTAAAAGAATGAAATTGGAACACTTCCTAACACCATACACAAAAATAAACTCAAAATGGATTAAAGACCTAAATGTAAGGCCAGACACTATACAACTCTTAGAGGAAAACATAGGCAGAACACTCTATGACATAAATCACAGCAAGATCCTTTTTGACCCACCTCCTAGAGAAGTGGATATAAAAACAAAAATAAACAAATGGAACCTAATGAAACTTAAAAGCTTTTGCACCACAAAGGAAATCATAAACAAGACGAAAAGACAACCCTCAGAATGGGAGAAAATATTTGCAAACGAAGCAACTGACAAAGGATTAATCTCCAAAATATACAAGCAGCTCATGCAGCTCAATATCAGAAAAACAAACAACCCACTCCAAAAATGGGCAGAAGACCTAAATAGACATTTCTCCAAAGAAGTTATGCAGATTGCCAACAAACACATGAAAGGATGCTCAACATCACTAATCATTAGAGAAATACAAATCAAAACCACAATGAGGTATCACCTCACACCAGTCAGAATGGCCATCATCAAAAAATCTACAAACAATAAATGCTGGAGAGGGTGTGGAGAAAAGGGAATCCTGTTGCACTGTTGGTGGGAATGTAAATTGATACAGCCACTATGGAGAACAGTATGGAGGTTCCTTAAAAAACTAAAAATAGAACTACCATATGACCCAGCAATCCCACTACTAGGCATATACCCTGAGAAAACCATAATTCAAAAAGAGTCATGGGGGCTTCCCTGGTGGCGCAGTGGTTGAGAGTCTGCCTGCCAGTGCAGGGGACAGGGGTTCGAGCCCTGGTCTGGGAAGATCCCACATGCCGCAGAGCTACTGGGCCCGTGAGCCACAATTGCTGAGCCTGCACGTCTGGAGCCTGTGCTCCGCAACAAGATAGGCCGTGATAGTGAGAGGTCCACGCACCGCGATGAAGAGTGGCCCCCACTTGCCGCAACTAGAGAAAGCCCTCGCACAGAAACGAAGACCCAACACAGCCATAAATAAATAAATAAATAAATAATTTAAAAAGAGTCATGTACCACAATGTTCACAGCAGGACTGTTTACAATAGCCAGGACATGGACACAACCTAAGTGTCCATCAACAGATGAATGGATAAAGAAGATGTGGCACATATATACAATGGAATATTACTCAGCCATAAAAAGAAAAAAACTGAGTTATTTGCAGTGAGGTGGATGGACCTAAAGTCTGTCATACAGAGTGAAGTAAGTCAGAAAGAGAAAAACAAATACCGTATGCTAACACATATATATGGAATCTAAAAAAAAAAAAAATGGTTCTGAAGAACCTAGGGGCAGGACAGGAATAAAGACGCAGACGTAGAGAATGGACTTGAGGACACAGAAAAGGGGAAGTGTAAGCTGGAAAGAAGTGACAGAGTGGCATTGACATATATATACACTACCAAATGGAAAATAGATAGCTAGTGGGAAGCAGCCGCATAGCAGAGGGAGATCAGCTTGGTGCTTTGTGACCACCTAGAGGGGTGGGATAAGGAGGGTGGGAGGGAGACACAAGAAGGAGGGGATATGCGGATATATGTATATGTATAGCTGATTCACTTTGTTATACAGCAGAAACTAACACAACAATGCAAAGCAATCATACTCCAATAAAGATGTTAAAAAAAAAAAAAAGAAGCCATTGCTAGGAGGGAAAAACAAGTATCGTATATTAACGCATATATGTGGAACCTAGAAAAATGGTACAGATGAACCGGTTTTGCAGGGCAGAAGTTGATACACAGATGTAGAGAACAAACATATGGACACCAAGGGGGGAAAGTGGCGGGGGGGTGGTATGATGAATTGGGAGATTGGGATTGACATATATATACTAATATGTATAATATGGATAACTAATAAGAACCTGCTGTATAAAAAAATAAATAAAATAAAATTCAAAAATTCCAAAAAAAATGCGTATTTTATACAGGCTGGTCTCCTGCAGCAAACATCTCTTCCAATATAACTGGCCATTTTTTATTCACTCAAACATCTGTGTTTTCATCAGCTGTTTAGGAGGTCATAACATCCACCTTTCCTAAATTGTTTTCTTTTGTTACTTACTTTTTGGGCATTTTTCCCAGTTTCTGAGTTTTTCTGGAAGCGGAGGTTTTAACTAAGACTTTATTTTTTAAATTTTTATTGGAGTACAGTTGCTTTACAATGTTGTGTTAGTTTCTACTGTACAGCAAAGTGAATCAGCTATACGTATACATATATCCCCCCTTTCCTGGATTTCCTTCCCATTTAGGTCACCACAGAGCACTGAGTAGAGTTCCCTGTGCTATACAGGAGGTTCTCACTAGTTATCTATTTTATACATAGTATCAATAGTGTATATATGTCAGTCCCAATTTCCCAATTCATCCCACCCCCCACTTCCCCGTTGGTATCCATACGTTTGTTCTCCACGTCTGTGTTTCTATTTCTGCTTTGTAAATAAGATCTTCTATACCAGTTTTTTCAGATTCCACATATATGCGTTAATATACGATATTTGTTTTTCTCTTTCTGACTTACTAATTTTTAAGTTTTCACTCATTGTCCTCTGTGAACTGTAGTTATAATTCCAATTAAAATCTTTGGATTCCCGGTTAATGATGCTAGATTCTCCTTCTCAGTAAATTGATCTTCCCAGATATCTAAGGACTATTAAGAAGAAGTGTTCATAAAATCCAATAGAAAAAAGGAAATGCAAACTTTCAAACCACAGGGCCATTATTTGATAGGAAAATTAGTCCCTTTTAGTTAAAATGTTAGAAATAAAATTTTTGCTTAAAAAAATAATAAAACAAAATACTGTTCAGTCGTGGAGTCTGGGAGAAAGGACCCCAGCCTCGGCCAGGACTCAAGTCTCAGGTTGGGTCTGGTTACTCCTCTGTAGGTCCCTGAGGATGCCTGAGGGACCCCACATGAAGCCATGAAGCCAGGACTCCACTGACCTCCACTCTCACTTTCATTCCCGCCCTCTGCCCTGCTGACTTTTTAAATTCCATAGACCTTAAGCTTGACCCACAGTTTTTATTTTTACATGTGAAGAGTGTACCCATCACTCTCTAATTACAACCCTAAATCCCTAGGGTATAAGCAGCTGAAAGGAAATGGTAACGAGTTCCTTACCTTCAAGGTCCTCCTGATAGATTAGGATTTCTTTATCTCCCTCCCAGTGGACTGCTGCAGAGAGAAAGGTCAGTGCTGAATCTGACGTCCAGAAAGCGCTGGATTCCCAGAATCACCTTTGCATTACAATGACAGCATTCGCACTACTCTGAGGTCATCAGAGTTGATATTTTGGAAGTGGTCTCAAAGAGATCCAGTGCTTCTCGGCTCTTTGTACTGGATTCAAAAGGCCACGCAGGTAAGGAAAATGCAGTGACCCACTTAAAACCATAATTAAGGGCCCAATCCCGTTAAGGAATCTGGGTCATGCGAAATTAAAATTCAGTAAGAGAGGGGCTTGGCTTCAACGCCTTCTAAGTCTCACCATGTGTTGAAATGACAACATCAGTGGACTAAGAAAAGTCTAATTCTGAACCAATGTAACTGGATTTCAGTGAAGAGCCTTAGGAAGATGAAGCACCTTCGTTTCAAGGTGTAAATGTCAGCCTGGCATCCCCACCCCTAACGTGACCTTGACGGCCACCCGGAGCCCATGAGGCACAACTGTGCTGTGCTCAGCTCTGAAGATGTTCTCAAGGCTCAGCTACAAGACGGGGGGGAAAGAGAAGGAACAAGTCACACAAAACTGCTGGAACTTGCAGTCTGAGCGCCCTACCTTGTAACGGTTTGAGGTCAAGGGGGTCGAGGGCAGCCACAGCCTCAGAGACTCTGGAAGGCCGGCTGATCCCTACATTATTGACAGCCCGCACGCGGAATATGTAGGACTTTCCTTCAAAAAGTCCGGTTACGGGGTATTTACAGATCTTCACGGGGCGGTCATTGCACTGAACCCAGCTGTCAGTTCCCACTTCACATCTTCAAATAAAAAATAAGAGTAGAGAATAACAACTATATCAGTCTAGCAAGTATATAGAGCTGTATACATACATTACGCACATATATTATATGTATATCACAGTTATAACAGGAGAACATCTCCCACCGGTAAGATGAATGCTGTCGAAATACTGAGTCACACAAATAGTAGTATAAATAAACTTTAAAAGACAGAGCTGTCTAGGAAATGTAGTATATACACATATACGTCCCTGAGCCTTTCTAACTTATAGCTGAAGCTCAATTCCCCACCTCAAACACATTTAGGCAAAATCTCCTCCAAAGGTTATTTCAGATCTATCCCTGACAGTTCTCTTTCAATTTACACCACAAACTCTCTGGGTGCCCCTAAGCTCCCTGGCACGTCTGCTGCCTAGGCCCAGGAAATCGACGGTCCTTCACCCGGTGTCCCAAAGACACATCTTTCTCCACCAGGTCACAAAGTGAGTCCTCGCTGCGAGGCTGGCTCACCATCTACTCCAATCACGTTAAGATGTTTCTTTCTAGAACGCTTCTCTTGTGGAATTTGGAAGTCTTTAGAAAATATTAAGTCCTGACCAGAAACCTGGAAATGTAGAAAAGATTGACCTCCATTTTTCCCAGGTTGAGAAATTTCAATACAGAAACTGCATGTCAAATTCCCAGGAGAAAAGAGCGAGTTCAGAAAATTCGTCTTATACCTGCGTTTTAGGAAGAATCAGCTCTCTTTCCTCCTAACTCTTCGGAATTTTTAATGAAAAGTTCTCTGACCTGCGTATGCTGACCTGTTTCGGCCAGAGTCTGATGTGGTCAAAACTGAGAGTCTGGCAGAAACAATCTCAGCCCAGACCAACAACCGGCAGGTTACAAGGATAGGAGGGCGTCAGAAAAGAGAAGAGAGTGGAGTATTACCCGAGAAGGTGCATGACGTCGTTTTTGCCAAAAGGTTGGGAAAATGTTCAAATGTCATAGGAGAATAGACAATAGCTTTTGTTTTGGCTTTTCTGTTTCAATTCGAGGTAAACCCTGAACAATACAAACCTGACGCCAGCACATCAAAATATCACCCTGATGGTGACTATAGCTTTGTTGGATGGAGAAGAGAACTTAATCAACATAACGCAAACAAACTGGGCTGCTTGTTTCTTTCTGAAATAACTGCCTTATATTAATGTGTTTTACACGCATAAAATCTTAAATTCCTACCCAGAGCCATCCTCTTATAACAACATAGCTTATACCCTTCTATCTTACTTCTAAATTCATTATCTTTGACTGGAATTTCTCTCAGTGATTAGAATGGATAATGCATTGCATATCCAATACATTCACAGCTCTGCTTGCTTTCCCTCCCAGGCTCTGAGCACTATTCCAAGTAAGGGAACAAGAAAAGAGTTCAAACTCCTTTGGGTTTAATGATGACCTGCATTTACGTTATTACTCAAATTCCAATATTTTGTACCTTCAAACATCAGTATTTTTCACCTGGAAACAAGAAGAGAACATTATTTAACCGAGAAGAACATTGGCCTTTGGGTATAAATGAGCTGGCGTCCTCAGCCCGACGTCACCACGCCCAGGCTCTCGTCCTCGGAGGGAGGAACAGGGCTGAGCACAGACCTGCCGGCCGGAGCCCCATCCCAGCCCCAGGCTGGACCCTCAGCGGAGCCTGCAGGCCGGGCTCAGAGCGAGCCTGGAGAGGCAGGGTGGGATTTGATACTGGTGCCAATCAGGCAAACTGAGCCTCAGCCAGCACACAAAGGAATCGCGTGTGGGTACACGAGGCCCTGCCTGGCAGGCGACACTTTCCAATTACCCAGTCAGGAGTGACTAATAACCAAACAGTGAAGTCACCTACATCCCATCAAGAACGGCGTCACAAACTTGAGATTAGAGAAATACCTACGCACGTCGTCTGGGGTAACACTCTTTTGAGGAACGTTTCCACCCCCAGAGGAATCAGTGGACACCCACCGATCAATGAAGTAGCCGATGACTGGGCTCTCCTTGGTCATGTTGGGTGGCTTCCAAGTTACGATGACATAATCCCGGTTCACATCGTGGCACTGCAGGTCCATGGGCGCGCCAGGGGCCCCCGTGACCAGGGGGTCAGCGTCTGGGGTGGGAGAGGAGAGGGAAGTCACGTGATCAGGGTCCTGGGTGCGGGGGAGGGGGGCGGTACAGCTGAGGCCGGCTGACAACTTCTTCAAACTCAGCGAGCTATCTGCTTGCTCTGCCCCTGCTTCGTCCTCACGCCCTTGATGGATTGGTGACGAGAGACATGCACGTACTGATGAGTCTTTAAACTTGAAACACTCTGTCCTCTATGACACACTCAGTCTGTGATTTTCCGTAAACGAATCCAAGTTGAAGTTCGCCTTCTACTGATGGCATGTCATCACATGATGTCATGTCGTCCAAAACCGACCGATGAAACGATAATAACAATGAGGCCTTTTGAACACCTGAGAGACAGTACCTTACACACTTGTGTGTTTCAGAGTCCTCAGAAGGTCTGAGGACTTAGATTTTTTTTCCCTGCAAGTCGTGAGCACACTTTGGGTCCGTACGCATGCATCCCTTCCACAGCCAATTATGATCATGCAATTACGTTTGTTTTCAAATGTTAATTATGGCGGCACTGAAGGCCAACAGAGCTATTTAGAAAGTTAATACACTGCACATTTAATTTCCTTATATAAAATGTGTATTTATTCAGGACCTAGGGCAGTTGGACCTTCTTAGCAGTGTAAGCATTGTACACTTTCTTGTTCCCATCTCCTTAGCGGATTAAAAGCTAAGGATTTCTTCACACCGAGCCAAATATTGTCTCTCATATTCAAAGTCCTCAGAAAGTCGTCAGAACACTTAAACTCCCCATACGTGCATTATTTTCTTCCTGTTGGCTGCACAAGCAAGGCAATTTCAGCTACTGCATTTATTGCGCTTTCATGGGGCAAAACATCTTGCTAGAAGGCATGCACGGAGAATGGAAGGCACATTTTAATGCCAACTGAATAAAAATGGTAAAACTTTGTGGCCGTGTCTAAAACCCCAGCCTTACAGGTTTATGCTGTCTGGTGGGTGGGTGGGTGTGCTTGTTGGCACTTTTTTTTTTAAGTTAAAATATTCCCTGATGGTACAGCCCTTCCATCATGCATGGATCTAACTGAAATGGTTTGGAAAAAATAATATACCGACAGTGTTATTCCAGGCACATATAACCTGGAGCCCAAGGTGGGCATACAGGTGCAGGAGACACGGAGAACAGGGCAGGTAAGGCGGGGGTGGGGAATGGAGGACAGAGTGGCCAGGACCGCAGGGAGAGGAAGAGGGGGGTCCCGGTCAGGAAAGCAGCCGCCGGCCACCTAGAAAAGACTGGTGTCCCGGGGAGGGGCCAGCCGGGCCTCGGCCAGGAGGGGCCTCTATGCCCGAGGCCGCTGCACGAGCCAGGGCCGGTGCAGGGTAAGGGCTCGGCTGGGGGGGGGGGGCACTGCCCCGCACACAGGGCCGGGGGTTCGCAGGGGCCCAGCTCCTGCTTCCTAGAGAAGGGTCCCGGCCTCTGCGCTCCACACCTTCACTGGAGAAAGAGAGAATATTTTCTTCCAAAACTGCTGTAAGAATTTTAGATTATATATACATATGTGAATATGTATGTGTGTGTGTACACATATACATACACATATATACACCTGTATGTATACACATATACATATATATAATACATATTATATATAATTTTATCCATTTTATATATCCCTTTATCCATTTTTATATATAAAATGTATATAAAAGTATGTATATGTGACATATACATCTATACACGTATGAATATGTACACCTACAAGCCTATATATGACAGACATTTATAGATAATATATAAATATCTATGTTACACATATACATAAAGATAAATACACGTATATATACAACATCGACCGCTGTGCCTGGTATATCACGAGCTTTGTTTTCCTTTCCATGAGTGGGACGGACAAGGCTCTCATGGGCTGCTGGAAGGATGAAACATGACAACACGCGTGTCTCCTGGTGTAAACGCTCCGGAGGTGTGGCCCCCGTGGTTACTGTCTTAAACACACATGTGACTGAAGTCAGTGGTCATGACAGTGTCGGTCTTTCCTGCCATGGCCCTGTCCCTGTCACAAGGCCTAAGCGGGGGAGGAGGGGAGGGAGGCCCAGGCGGCCCGGGAACAGGCCCTTCCACTCCGGACCCCACTCCCCGCGTGGATTTCTTCCAGAATCAGCAGTTCACTAGGCTGTTCACTCCTAGGAGTCATCCTACGAACTCCAGCAATTTATCAGCGACAGGGACACAAAGCTCCGCCTCTGCTCCATCCCCAGTGACACCTGCTTATGTCACGGATGTGATCGGGACACGCCCAGGAAACACCTCCTGGCCGTCAGGCCATCTCCGGGGAGCTGCCTTGGGCTCCATCTGGGCCCCGTCCCACCCCACCCGTAGCCTGCGCACCTCGGACAAACAGGAAGGCGCTGTGGTCGTGGACCCCTCCTCTGGACACGATCCTCAGGGTGTAGAGACCCTCGTCGTCCTTGTTGAGGTGGCTGAAGGACAGCGAGGCCTGGCCTCCCCCGAAGAACATCTTTGTCCACTGGGACTCCTTCAGCAGCACGTCTGGAAGATGGTCAAGGGAGACGGGCTTCAGGGACATGCAGGGGCCTGGTGCACACGCGGAGGACAGAGGTGCCCGCCAGCCTGACCCAGAGCACAAACACACACACGGGCCTGGGGGGACCGGGACACGCGGGACAGGACAGAGGTCAGCACTCGGAGTGTGAAAGGCGGGACTCGTCTGCAAGGGGCCCTGCTGCGGCTTCGAAACGCACTTAACCCAGACGCTGACGCCAGGAAGTCCCCCACCAGCGTTCCTTAGAAATTAATAATAAAGTGTCAACAAACCACAGTCAAAAGGCAACGAAACTAAAGAGGCAAATTTCGGGAGAAGAAAGGTAAGTGACGAAAAGTATTCAACACTGGATATCAAGGAGACACAAAATAAAATAATGAGAAATTATTTTTCACCTACTGATTTGGCAACATCCATAACTGGAAAGTGCAAAGAGGACAGCCTGTCAGGTGCAGCCTTGAACCTGCCTGTTCCATTCGAATCGGCCAAGACTATGAAACTGCGGGTCCCCGGAATCCCGGGCACTTCCTAGTCACGGGAACACTTTCTAAGATCCAGGCCAACATCCTCTGGGAATATTAGGAGAGCTCCCCTCGAATCCATTTCACTTCCAGAAAGGGTAAATTCGAATCTTAGAACTTAGCTCTTAAATCTTAAATTAGAATTGCAAAGGGTAAATTCATCTCCTTTGCCACCACAAAGAGGCTCTCTCCCTTCCTCTCTCCCTCCTGGACCATGAAGATCAGACACAACTATCCTATTCCAACCGAAGAGCGCAGGCCCAGTGCCCTCGGATCCCTACAGCGGACTCCGGGGATTGCAAGGTCACAGGCGTCTCCTCTGCACCTGGGACGCGTACCTGTTCCTCTCCTCTGCGCTTGGGCCCAGGGGTCCCCCTCCCCCTCCGCCAGCTCAGAGCCTTCTCATCTGTCAACAGCCTATTTTTTCTTTCCATAAAGCTCTCCATCATCACCGCAAACCTGCTTTGTTGGCTAACTTTGACAGTGCGCGGGGCCAGTGCCATGCGTTTGGCAAATTATCACAGCCTGTTCTGGGACATTCCTTACACTTTACAGAGACTCTGCTTTACCATTTTGTATATTTTCCCCAACTAGATTATAAATACCTTATGGGCAGGAATGGCATATGATTCTTTGTGCTATTTTGCATTGTGTTAGGCCCTGAATAAACACAGGCAGAATGTTCTGTGACTGAATCCATAGGGAACAAGCTCCCTTTAGAAGCAGCAGCCAGAGATGAAGTTTCCTTCCACAGTCTACCCACACACAGCACATACACCACACCACACACACACACACACCACACCACACACACACACACACCACATACACCACACCACACACACACACATCACACACACACCACACACACACAACACACACAACACACACACACACCCCACACACACCCCACACACATCACACACACTACACACACCACACACATACCACACACACCACACACACACCCCACACACACATCACACACACCACACACACCACACACACACACACACACACAACACACACACACACCCCACACACACACACATCACACACACTACACACACACCACATACACACATACACACATCACACACACTACACATACACATACCACACACACATCACACACACCACACAACACACACACACATCACACACCACACACCACACACACACCACATACACCACACAACACACACACACATCACACACACAACACACACACACAACACACACACACACCCCACACACACACACATCACACACACTACACACACACCACATACACACATACACACACACACACTACACATACACATACCACACACACATCACACACACCACACAACACACACACACATCACACACCACACACCACACACACACCACATACACCACACCACACACACACACATCACACACACACCACACACACACAACACACACAACACACACACACACCCCACACACACCCCACACACATCACACACACTACACACACCACACACATACCACACACACCACACACACACCCCACACACACATCACACACACCACACACACCACACACACACACACACACACAACACACACACACACCCCACACACACACACATCACACACACTACACACACACCACATACACACATACACACATCACACACACTACACATACACATACCACACACACATCACACACACCACACAACACACACACACATCACACACCACACACCACACACACACCACATACACCACACAACACACACACACATCACACACACCACACACACACCACACCACACACGCACACCCCACACACACCACACACACCACACAACACACACACACACACCACACACACACCACATACACCACACATACCCCACACACACCACATACACCACACCACACACACACACATCACACACACCACATACACCACACACACACCCCACACACACCACACACACACATCACACACACTACACACACCACACACATACCACACACACAACACACACACCACACACACAACACACACACACCACACACACACATCACACACACCACACACACCACACACACACCACACACACCACACACACACCACACAACACACACACACACCACACACACACCACACAACACACACACACACAACACACACACACACACCACACACACACCACACAACACACACACACACACCACACACACACCACACAACACACACACCACACACACACATCACACACACTACACACACCACACACATACCACACACACAACACACACAACACACACACACCACATACACACACACACCACACACACACCCCACACACAACACACACACACCACACACACACACATCACACACACCACACACACCACACACATACCACACACATACCACACACACACCACATACACACATACACACATCACACACACTACACATACACACACCACATACACACACACATCACACACACCACACACACACCACACAACACACACACACACACCACACACCACACACACACCACATACACACCACACACACACACACCACACACCACACACTCACCACATACACCACACAACACACACACACATCACACACACCACACACACACCACACCACATACACCACACACGCACACCCCACACACACCACACCACACCACACACACACACACACACACCACACATACCACACACACAACACATACACCACACAACACACACACACACCACATACATCACACATGCACACACACACCACATACACCACACACACCCCACACACAACACACACACAACACACACACCACACACAAACACATCACACACACCACACACAATCACACACACTACACACACACCACATACACACATACACACATCACACACACTACACATACACACACCACATACACACACACATCACACACACCACACACACACCACACAACACACACACACCACATACACCACACAACACACACACACAACCACACAACACACACACACCACATACACCACACACACCCCACACACACCACATACACCACACACGCACACACACACCACATACACCACACACGCACACACACACCACATACACCACACACACACCCCACACACACCCCACACACACCACACACACACACATCACACACACCACACACACACCACACACACACCACACACACACCACATACACCATACAACACACACAATCACACACACCACACACACACCACATACACCACACACACACACCACATACACACACACATCACACACACCACACACACACACTACATACACCACACAACACACACACACCACATACACCACACAACACACACACACCACACACACCACACACAACACACACACCACACGCACACCACACACACACTACACGCACACCACACACACACCACACACACACCACACACACACCACATACACACACACACACCACACACATCACACACACACACCACACACGCACACACACACGGCCGCACAGGGCAGCCCACGCTGGCTGGCGGGAGCAGTGGGCAGGGCCCCGGGAATGGGGGGTCCCAGCCCTGCCACTTCCCGGAGGTCTGGGGGAGGGCGAGGAAGTTCCTTGTCTCAGCTGCCCACTTATGAGGGGGTTGACAACACTTCCCTCCCAAAGACCTGATGAAAATCAAGTGAGTTATCACACTCAGAATAGAGCCGGGACGCAATAAGCTCCAATAAATGGTAGCTACTGTTTCAGCAGAGGAAAAACATAAAGAAACAGACACCCCGCGCACTCCTCCTAATCCCACGGAGACCCTCTTTATGGAGCTATAACAACCCCCGATGACTCATCTACCTCCAGGCCTCCCTGTTAACCCCATTCCCCGGGAAGTTCTAGGTCAACGCGGGTCCAAGCTGTCCCCAGGCTCGCCTGCTTTGCCGCCCGCAGCTGTCGCGGCGGTGGAGAAAGCGCCAGGTCAACACTAAGGCTCAAAACTCACCATCACCCCAGTGAGGCCGGGGTCCGAGCCCAAGCACGGCGGGCGTGGGCGCAGAGCGCGCAGGAGGCCGCGACACTCACCGTCCCGGTACCACTGGGCCTGCGGCTGCACCCGCTTCAGTTCCGGCGTCACCAGCAGCGTGCACTTGAGAGCCAGCGTCTCGCCTTCCGTCCGGAAGGTGACGCCGAATTTCTCCAGAAACTGGACGTCGAAGTGCGTGTACGGGATCACGGAGGACAGGGGCACTGCGCGGGGCAGAGGACGCGGTCACACGGCGGGCCAGCTGGGCAAAGCGGGCTCCTCACCACCCCCTGCGCTCACTTCCCCACGGGCTGCGCTGTGGCCTGAACGCCTGTGTTCCCCACCCCCCCGCCCCCCTCCGTTCTCAGGTCGAAGCCCCGCCCCCCGGTGTGAAGATATTGAGGGCGCCTTCGGGTGATTGGGCTGGATGAGGTCCTGGAGGCGGGGCCTGGGATGGGGTCAGTGCCCTTGTAAGAAGAGGACGAGACCAGAGCCCTTTCTCTCAGCTCTCCGTGAGGACATGGCGTCCCACAGCTGCTAGCTGGGACGCGGTCTCCCCTCCTTGGTGGGCACCTCGACCTCGGACCTCCAGCCTCCAGAACTGAGGGAAGTAACGGTCTGATGTTCAAGACCCAAGTGTGGTGTTTGTTATGGTGCCCGAGCTGACTCGGCCACTTCTGAAGCATCAGAAAACCAGCGTGGAGTGGCATCTGGTCATTTGTGCCGAAGGAGGATGGAAGGCAGAGTGAGCAGGGGGTGTGTGCTCTGAGCCACGTGCAAAGTGTAAAGGGTTTAAATCCTGCATCAGCCCCAAGATGTGTGAGCCCCTGAAGCCACGGCAGCGACGGTCAGCACACTGACACCAGCCAGGAGAAAGGGCCTTTTGCAATACACTTTGAAAAGAGATTTGATGCTTAGAAAATATTTTTTAATGATATGCTATGTCAGTACACATTTTTCTGCGCAAAGAAGGAAAATAATCAACTTACAACTGATCGGGAGCCCCACAGAATAGAACGGTTCCTCGTCACCTCGGAATCCTGCAAGACAGTCAGGCGATCATGGCGGAGAAAGAGGACAGAAGGTGGGGAGACAGCGCCCCATCCCCGCAAGACGGCAGACTCACTTCTCACCACCACCGCCGCGTTGGTGGACGCCTGTCCGTGCACGTTTGTTGCCACCGCCGAGTAGGTCGCAGTATCGTCAAAGTCCGCCCTTGGAGGGAAAAAAGCAAGACAGCGTCCTGAACGTGCTGTCGGGCCGGCCTGTTCTCTGAGAGTCAGTGACCCGAACTCGAGCACAGCCTTCCTCGACAGCAGCTCGTGTGACCTGGACCCCTGGTTCATGAGTGATTTGTTTGAGAACAATGCCAGCTCTGCCCTCAGAACGAGGTATTAACTACAGACACCACTGACATCTGATCCCGTACGATGCCTTAACTTTGGCTTTGCGGGGGAAGAAAATGTACTAGCACTTCCAAAGATGCTGAACTGCACCCTCAAAGAGAAGCTTGTATCCCTCTGGTTCTGTTTTTCTACCTGCAGCATCCGTGGTTTTATCTCGTCAATGGGCAGCTCCAATGGCCTCAACGTCCAGGAGAATCAACCCCACCTCCCTCCCCACCAGGGGTTCCCTGTGCAGACCCCCAAAGCAGTTTGATCGCCCAGACAGGAAGCACCCACTTGTGGGTGTAACGAAGGTGCCTGGACTGGACCCACGTGAGGCCTCCAGGACCGGAGCGTCGCGAGGGACGCGTGTCCACCCCTGGGAAGGACAATGGCCCAGGGACCGCAGAGCCCAGTTTCTCAGGGGTGGGGCTCCTCCAGCTCCCCACGTCCATCTCACGGAAGCCGAAGCTTATTTTCTGGCTATGAACTGTCTTCCCACCAGCTTCCCCCCAAAACTTGTCGTGAGGGCTCTTACTCAACTGACACTCTGCTAGTTACTTTTCGTTGGCTACTTTGTATAAAAGTCTCAAGTGCCCAGCAAGACAGTGCTATTACCCTATTAACTTGGAGAGAAAGTAGAGCCTTTAAGAAGTTGGGTAAACGAGGTCCACAAAACTCTGGACTCTGCAGCTTTCTGGTCCTTCTGCCATCTCTCCAAGCATGGGCCTCACAGGCATAGTGACAAAAACACAGAAAAAGCTTACTCAGGCCTCATGTTTAGATGCTTTAAGCATCCAGTGACCCAGAGACAAACCCGTTCTCTGGGAGTCCTTCGTCATTTTATTGTATTTTCTATTCCACTTGGAGCTGAAAATAGTTTCTTTGACCAAAAAATACACAGTGTCTCCAAGAAACGAGAGAGAACATTTCAGGGACCCACGCTGCCTGGGAAGAGCCCTGTGCCTGCCCCCACGAGGTTCTAATCCAGTTCCACTGCGCCCGGCAATCCCATCTGGCCTCCTGTACCTGCCGCTGCTCAAGGGAGAGAGAGCCGCTACCGCAGAGGTTCAAACCAGTGCATTACGTTCAGGCTCACCTTGGAGGGATACAGGCCAACCTCAAGGCCCCTCAACAAAGCTGCAGTTCTAGCCTGAACGCATCGCATTCCTTTGCCGTGCCATTTCCATGTACACTGCGGGTACAGCGTATCGCCAGGGGCAGAATAAGAGTGACGGTACAACACGTAAAAATCCCGTAAGCATAATACGGACGCTTTCCCCATCACTGGCCATTCATGTTCTCTGCTGATCTATACACACGCTGCGCGCGCGCGCGCACACACACACACACACACACACACACACCCCACACAACAAACAGGCCACAGCAGCTCCCTCTGGGAACACGGCTAGGGCTGGGGGTCTAGGGACGAGTGGAGAATTTCTTCTCTTCCATAACCTTAGGTATCGCTTGGATTTTTTTTAACCTTGCCCTTGGGTTATTTCTCCTAAACAATGAAACCACTGTATTTTCATAAACGCATTCTTCAAACAGGAAGTATTCTTCCGGGATTAGCCCTACACCTCGCTCTACAAAGATCCCTCCCCACTAGCGGGACTCACCCGCCCCGCAGACCGGAGGGTTGGGCCGCCCACGGGCATGGGCTGGGGAGTCGGGAGCCAGAACAGTGCGGGGGGAGAGGCAAAGGCTCCTGTACAGACTGCCGCATCAAACCCCCTGACCTGGAGGCTGGGATGGGACTGGGACACAGACTCAGAAGTAGGAGCCGTAAGGCAAAAACAAACACCCCACCCAGAGCCAAGAGACGGGGCAGCCCAGCACAGGAAGTGCCCCCCCCCCGCTGGACCTGAACCAAGACTGTCTCCGGGCCCAGCTGGTCAGCGTCCCTACCCACTGCTGAGCGAGGAGGTTACTGGTGCCTGAACCACAACAAGGGCTCGAGAAGACCGTGTACAGACGTCACTCAGTGTGTCCATCGGTCACCATAAACCTGTTTCCATCTTCTTCAATGCCTCCCTCAAAAGCCTTTCTGGACGTGACTTCGTATCGGTAGTCTCCAAACTGTGTCCCAGAGTTTTCAAACCGAATCTCCCAAATGTGCTATCAATTTCTTCTTCAATATGAATTTCAGCAGTTTTTAAAACAACGGTAGAAACACGCCCTTGACACACCACGTACTGGCCACTCACTGAAGCCCAGACACAGCTCTGTGCTGCGCTTGACTTGTTTGTGCCCTGACGGCCCTCAGGCAGAGCTGCTCACAGCTTCCCTGCTTAACTGAATTACATTCTGAGATTTCAAGGTCACACTTAATGTTCCCATTTGCGACTACTAATCGCTGTGAATCAGGACTTTTCTTCAATATTGTACAATCAGAATAAAATCCGGGGCAAAATTATGTCTGCTGAGACTATTACAAGATTGCAGTCATCAGCCACAAGTTCTGATTTCAGATCTGTGCCCTCATCAGGCCAGCCTGATAAGTCTCCTCTACTGACTTTTTAACAAGTAAATAGTATGTATTTAAAACTTCTCAAATACGTTTACTGAATACCTACACTTTACTTGGGGGACACGGACGATTAAATAAAACAATGCATTTGAAAATACTTTGCAGCTGTAGAGTACTGTATGAACTGTGTAGATTATTAATTGAAATGTATTAGCTGAATCCTTGGACTGAAGTTCAAAAAAGGTTCCCTTTCCCTCCCCGGAGAAGGTCCTCTCCTTTGCCTTTACATTCCAATGAAACAGCACGGATTTCTAAGCGTTTTGAGAACTGCAGTGAATTGCTCTCCATCGTTTCCCAGCTGAGAACAGCTGGAGGAAACCCAAGAAGGAGGCTTGTGACGCAAAGAAGGAGCCCCAGGCACCAAGCCCACCTGGACAGCAGCGTCTCCCGCCGGAGTCTGAGCTGCTCTTCAGTTGACTCACAGAATTAGGACCCCCGAGGCAGACGTACCTAACACTCCAGCGCTGACAGCCGGTCAAGTAACCAGTTAGCACTTGGTCCTTAGCAGAAGGGACCAGGCTGGGGAAAAGGTGCCTTGGAGGCAGGATCTTGGTGCACACCTGCTCACGTGCACCTATCCAGAAGAGAGGCTCCACGGGGTCACCTGATTTGTAAAGAAGCCCATGCCCCCTAAAAATATCCGGACCCACTGATTTACTGCCACAGACCCCAGGCAGGGCGCACCTGGCTGAGGGAGTATGCAGACGAGAGTTAGAACTTCTGGTCATGCTTACTTTTGTCTCGTTCTTTTTGCACATCTCTTTTGTAAATGTTTTACATTCTATAAAATACAGTAGAACAGATATAGATTATAAATAAACACACGTGCGTGTATTGGGGGAGGGCTCATATATATTTGTTGGCTGCTCTTGCAGGGGGTGGGCTGCAGGAAGCATGGCGCCTGGGGGCACCGGACAGAGGGGACAGCGGGACAGCAAGGGACCGGGCAGGCAGGACTTTGCAGATTCGGAGGAGATGGTGCCCAACTTAAAATTCTGTTCACAGGTCAGTTGGAGACCCACATGCCTGACCACAGCCCAAGGGCCCCCCAGTCTTCCTCTCCTTCCCGAGGACACACTAGGAGAAGCACTTTGCCAGCCCACAGAGCCTATTTCGAGCCTCTACTTCATGCTGTCAGAAATTGCAAGCGAGATTAAGGGGCAAAGGGGTTTATTTTCTGTTTGGACAGCATCCCAGAATAGACAGAGGTGGTATCCTTTGGTCTCAATTTTTACAAACTTCCATGGGGCACTTTTGCAGCCCAAAGTCTCAATCTGAAGTGCCCCCAAAACCACTCCAGGGGAGAAACTAATAATACTTCATCTATTTTAAAGAGGGGCAGGCAAACATTTAAGTGGCACATGAATTTCTCTTGGGAAGTCAGGCCCCATGTACTCAAACTCTAAGCGGTGTTGACACGGGATTTACAATTTAATTCAAAGTAGAATTTGAATATCAAAGTCTAAAAATAAAGTGCAAGAAGAGGTTAGCCCTGGAGTCGCCCTGCGAGGAGTGGGGAGTACGGAGAGGTGAGGTTAGAATAAAACACAAGATAAGATGTTCTAAACACCTTTATAAAAACACGAGAGCAGCATGAAAATTCTTTGAAGAAATAGAACTCACTCTATGAGTCCCAAGAGAAAATCTTATGAGCATATAAAATCATATCAATTACAGCTTAAATTCAAACAGTACCAAAGGGAACTAAGCTTTCTTTTCGGCACTTCAAGAATTCGGCGACAGTAGCCAAAGAATATTCATAGGAATAAATGTCACTCTTGTAACAGAAAGAAGAGCTCATTCCCCAGCCAGGGGAGAAAAGGAGCCAGCACATTCCTCACCACTTAACCGACCACAGATCAGATGATGGTAACTCAGCAGCCTGGAATGAACAGCTGAGGTCAGCTGTAATTTGTGGGCTTCCCCCTGGCTCTTTTTCTGAAGACTATTTACATTTCATCTGTTAAAAATGTCCCAATGTGGGTAAGAATACTGAGAGAAAAGTTAGTCTCAGGAATTTCCTTGTCCCAAATTCCTTAACTATTTGCAAGCTGAGGCAAACTCCAAGTAATATATCTGAGGACACCTGGATATACTGGGGCCTCACTGATTTAGTTCACCCGGTTCAAAGCTTCTCTTATTCCCAGTACAAATTTAAAAGTTGCCAACATAGTGTGAACAGGACTTTTTCATACTTGAGCAAGGGAATTCGTTTCTCTTTTCAAAACGATGACTGAAATTCAGCTTGAAAACAAACCAGTTGCTAGGGCACCCCAGGTTAGAAAAGAGTCACCCACCCCCCACCAAATAAAAATACTCTTCAAAATGAAGGATAGTTTCTCTTTCTAGATAGTATGGCTTACTGCCTGTGGAAATTTCTGGAAATTTTGGAAACTGAAGGAAAGTGGGATGCTTAGACCCCGCCCACTCTCAGCCTTCCGCACCCCAGCTGACGCAGGAGCCCCCAACCCTGGGGCTGATTCCGACCCCTCTTTTTCACTGACACCCACATCCAATCCATCAGCAAATCCTACAGCTTTAACTTCAAAATTGGTCCCCGCCCACCTCACCGGCTCCACCTCGTCCACGTTGGTCCAAGCCCCACCATCTTTCTTGAATTTCGGCCAAGCTGTCCAAGTCTGCCCTGCTATCCGTTCGCAGTCAGTGACCCTCTGGAAACGTAAGTCAGATCTTTCACTTCCCCTTTGCCCCCAGTAACAGCCTTGTGACGGTTACAGGGTTGGGGGTCATCTTCACGGTGCTGGTGAGATCTCCACCCTTCTGTCCTATGACTCCCACCAGGGCTGCTGCAGCCCTGGGGTCCCGACGCTCCTTCCCGGAGCCTCCGCCCCACGCCTCTGTCCCCTCCTCCATCCCCTTAGACGTCTTCTCCTCTAAGGCCTGCCTGGCCCCCCTTTAACACCACACCCGCCCCAGCCGCAGGCCATATGCCCTGACCCCTGCACCCAGTGTCATCACCCTGATCTACCGTAAGATTCCCTCTTTATTACACTTAAGGCTTGCCGCCATGTTCTGGACCTCCAAGTCAGGAATCGAGGTTTTGGTCGCTTTAACACAAGTTCCTAGACTGTGTGGGGCACATAGTAGGTTCTCAATAAACAGTGCCAGTGGGGCCCATGGGGCCAGGGCCTCCAGCTTTTCTAAAGAGCCTCAAATTTACCTAGAGAAACAAGGTTATGACTCGACACAAATTTTAATCTTAACTGTAACCTGTTAGCCTCTGTCCTAATTAATCTGCATAATGTTATGATCTTTTTGTAAAAAATAAAAGCTGCGTATACAGAAAAGCAGAGGGTAAATGAACAGCGGAATCTCACTTTTGTTAAAAAAAAAAAAAAATCAAAGCATGCTCGTACGGTTGTACGTGTGTGTTGTGTAAGGGAAACCAGCAGTGCTGTAAGTACACCAAAATACCGACCCTGGATGTTGGAAATACGGATGAACTTTACCTTCTTTTCGTTATCTGTATTTACTGCATGTTTTCAATTTGCTATGAGACGAAAATAAAGGTCATATTTCCTTGAGGAGCTGAGCTTGGAACTGTTGCCCAAACCTGCAGGAGATGCAGCCCCGCTGCTGAGCAGGTGTGCGGGTGTCTGTGTTTCCCCGTGACCCTCACACCTGGCACTGCCATCCTTCCTTAGGCCGTTTTCTCCTTTCGTTCCCAGAACAGGAGCCCCGCAGAACCAACCACTGAATCCACATCCCTCTGGCCTGACCCCCAAGGAAACAAAGGGAAGCCTCTACCACCAATATTTAACTCAGAGACACCAGGAACGTCACGCGGAATTCAGATGTGGTGTGAGCTGACCTCCGCTTCTGTGTTTGGGAGGTTGATCACCGGGGCAGGTGCTGGGGCACGGCCATGCCCGCCAAGCCCTTACCTGTTGATCTCCAGTGTGTGCACTCCGTACTTGCTCTCAATCCTGTACTTTCCTGGCTCCTCTGCCTGGCAGATCAAGCTGCCGTCTTTATACCTAAAAGAGGGAAACACTTGTCTGAGCATAAAGGCCAACTGGCTGTTTTGCACGTGTCCCCACCTTCCTATTTCCCATCCCCCGCCGCCCCTCGCGGGCGCACGCGCACACACACACACAGCACGTTTTCGCTCTGCTTCTGCCTGATTCACCACTCAGATCATAGGCGGTGGGCAGAGCGGGAGCAGCTACGGGAAAGGTCCAGAGCCCACTCTCGGCTGTTTAAGGGGAGGTGGCTCTTGCAGGACTCAGACTACGGGGGCAGCCCTCAACCTGCATGGGACACAGCGTGGGGCCAAAGGTCCCCTGGAACTTGTTAAGAACTCTGGATACAACATTCCAAGGAAAAACGTAACCAGCGTTGGTTAGGCCCTGGTCCAGCTTCTGGAGGGAGGCCACAGTGTAGCCTGAGTGCACGTGGAGAGACCCAATTGCTCTGGACCCTGCCTGGAGGAGGCTGGCCTCGGTGTCCCCCCAGGACAGCAGGGCCACGGCTCCCCCTAGGGCAAGGGTGGGAGGCTCTCAGCCTCCCCGGCCCGCCTCGTGAGCAGCCAGAGGGCGGAGGCACTACTCTTCTGCTCTGCTGCCGACAGCCCTAACCCAGGACGCACGTGAAAGCACGGTGTTGTGGCCAGCGACAGATCCTGGGGACTCGGTACCAGCAAGTGGGAAAATAAATGAATACACAAGCTAGTTTTAGCAACATACGTTGAAACTGAAAGTGTCGGTGGGGCTTATTTAATTTTCAGCGTCACAAGGCTCGAGGAACCCTCTCACTGTGGTTCCAGAGCCTTGGAGTTTAGGGTCTCCACTTACATGAGTAAAAGCAGAGCTGCAGGTAAACACAGGTCATTTCCGGGAACCTGGTTTTCAGTAAAAGTCCTCTGGAAAATCATTTGGGTCAATTGCACTAAAATGAAAACGCCTGCCTAGGATTTCCAGGGGCCCCTCCGTGTGTTTCCACGCACGCACTTCCTGGTGAGTTTCAAGAGAATTGGTCCCTGGAGTAGGTGCCGCGCGCTCCCTGCAGGTGGATCTTCTCCATCCGCTCAGGTGAGCCAACGGCTGCAGATCCTTCACAGGAAGAGCAGCGGGGCCTCCGCCCCTGGGAGGTGCCCCCACTCACCACTGCACCACGGGGGTTGGGAAGCCCTGCACGGTGAAGCACAGCTTGACAGACATCTGCTCCCAGATGGTGTGCGACTGGAGCGGCACCAGGATCCTGGGGGCTCTGCTCAGCTGCTCCTCAAGGAAGTGCCTCTCCCAGGCCAGCCTGTCGTCCACCTGCCCCGGGGAGCAGCGCGTCAGGGGGCCAGGGGCGCGAGGCCCCCGCCACGAGGCCCGCGAGCATCGTGCCGACTACACGGCTGCACGGGCACCCGCCCGCCCCTACCGCGTGCTGCAGGCCGTGTCTGTCCGCGTGCTGCAGGGCGTATCTCTCCAGCTTGTCCTGGGCATGGGTGCGGGCCAGGTGCACCTCCTCCTCCAGCTGGGCCAGCTCACCGAGGAAACGCTCCCTCTTGGCCTCCGCATAGGAAGCCACCAGTGACTGGTACCTAGGAGCCAAGAAGCCACAGAATTCTCGGGACACGTGCAAAGGGCGTGTGGCCACTGAGGGCCTGGGACCAGACATGCGGTCCCCGGGGACTTCCTACGTGGGCTCAAGGAGAAGGTGGGAGACAAGCTACTTCTGCTTCTTTTGCAAGCTCTCCTCTTCGCGGCGACACACAGAACCCACTCGTTTTCCTGGGAGGCTGCCATTTCTGAGTGAATTTAAGACTGAAGTAAAGCCTTCTGAACTAATAGATTCAAATTAAGAAATAAGTCTGTATCCTAGAAAAATTAAAAGGATACAGTCAGCAGCTTCTTAATCTGTCGGGGCAGAGAAATGAGGGGCACCTTCCTTCTGGCCCGAGGGCCACCTCTGTGGGTTCCACAGGTTACATCCTGGCACTGCCAGGCCCAGCAGTGCGTCAGGCCACCCTGTCACCCCTCCCCGGCCCCATCCCCTCCTTCACCACCGCGTTCCCGAGGCCCCAGCAGAGCCAGAGGCTTGCTGTTCCCTGGGCTGCCCGGGAAGGGAAAACGGCAGCATCAAGTGTGCAGCCGGGGAGGCGGGGACCAGGCGGACGTGGCTTATAAAGGTGGGGTGTCAGACTGGAGGACTTTCTGCTCTGCGTGGCCCAGCCGTGTGGGGAAAGCCGTCCTAGAACCCGGGCAGCTCCCGCCACCCTCCACCCCGGGCCCTCCCGCCCCACCGCAGCCCTCACTACCAGTCCTCGCTTCTCCAGACACAGCGCAAATCGCAGGCCTGGTGTCAGGGGTCCGGGAAGCTGGAGATCGAACACAGAGTTTCAGGAAACTCTGCAGCTTCTTCAAGCAGAACCGTGGAGATAGGAACTATAATGAAAGCTAAACCCCTAGCGAGTGTTGACTCAGCCTCGTCTTCACTTCCGACCAGCCCAGCCCAGCCCAGCCCACACCCGCCTGCGTCCCGTCCCCGGACACACACCACGATCTCCTCGCTGCTTAGAGATCATCTCCTCGCCCCTCCGGCCTGTCCCCACACCCTCTGCTCATGGTGATTCTCCACGGAGGAGAACAAGCGTCTAGGTTTTTAGACACAGGTGCACATCCGTCACATCACCCTAATCCCAAGTGCCCGGCTCCCCTTCACTCACGGAGCCACACGCACAGAAATGACTTTGTAGGTCCCTGTGGGAGAAACAGCGAGCGCCTTGCTAAGAGGGCTCGCAGGAGCCGAGCCTTCTTGTCTGCAGTGAATCCCACTAAATGACAGCGTCAGCAAAGGCAAATCTCTATTCGTGCCGCAAACTGTCCTGATGAGCTTAAAGGATCAGATGTCCCACCTGGACCTCGTTTAAAATGTCTTTGTGAATTGCACTTGTCAATAGCACCGCCAGCCCCGAATGTTTTATAATAAATATTAGAACTAGAATTGCTCCCCCTGGCCGGCCCAGCCCCAAATACTGTGATCTGGGACATTGAGAAGGCACCCCTGCTAGTCTGTGATGGGGTGACTGTGACACTGCCCCCTTGCGCAGAATGATGTCACTCATCGTGCATTTGCCCTAAAGACAAGCCCCTCGGACAGCTGCATAACGCAGGGAGGCCCACTTTTCACAGGACAGAAGCAGAGGCATCAAAGGGACATTTCTAATCTGCTGTATCTTCCAGGAGGACATTTCCAGACCCTTCAGGGCACGCCGATGCCTCGTTGGTATTTATTTTACATGAAGACATAGCTTAACTCAAACTGATGAACCCATAACTTCATCTCTCTCCAAGGACCCATTTGTCCTGTAGGTTAAACTCATATCTGCCACAGGAGGTAAGGAATAAATATGTACTTTCAGTAACGCCTAAGGCCAGCAAGAGTAGTGAATTATCATAAAAAGGACTGGAATTCATCGAACTCCTCAAATCACACTACACCGGGCTCCCTCGAATGGCAGGGACAGAGCAGGGGTTGCAATAAAATCTCCATTAACTCCGGCCCAGCTCACCAAAACCTCCAATTACTTAGATTTACTTTTAAAGGAGGAAAGACCTAATTTCAATAAGATCTTTCACATGGGAGATATGCACATGGGTTGTGAGAATAAAATACTGTGAGGGTCCTAAAATGCAGAATCCCAAAGCATGGGTGCTGGGCTCTGTGGAGAGCTGACACAGCCCTGACCTATATCCACTGCACTTGCCCAGAGGGACTGACATTTACCCTGAGCACCAGGGACACAGTAACATTATAATCAGTCATCAAGAATCAAAATACATTCTTGAGTCAGATTTGATATTGCAAGAGTAGCTTCATGTGTTTTAGGAAGGTTTCCAACAGCCAGGATTGTCACAAAAGTCATTTTTGCCGAGACCACATCAATCATGGTAACCCACTCCCTGACTGTTCAAATTAATACAAGCTTACTTTCCCCATTTATTTCACCCCAGGAAACTGAGGAATAGGAACTTTATGGGATAAGATCACACCAAGGTATAACTGATTAAAATAAAATTATAAAGCTCTGGTCTTCTCACTCCCTGGGCCAAAACCTTAAGCATAGGAGAACCCTTTCTGAAATAATCCAACACAAAAAAATCCAATTTCTTAATGTACACATTCTGAAGTGATTCTTTTACAAAGGAAGTCTTCACTTGACAATAAAATTAATTTTCAGGGCAAAATTCCCATAAGGCATCTAAAAGATTTTTTTTTTAAATAAAGGCTAATCTCTTCAGCTATACAATATTTTTACTAAACATATTCCTTAGTCATAGTGCAACTTTCAGACTGAAACATGTTGAGCCAAATCTCATTTCCTTCCGGTTTTGAGTGTTTTAGCGATACAGAGAAAACTTTCTAGAAATAAGTAGGAGGAGAAGGTGAGGGGGAAAAAATAGAGCAGATACGAAATGAAGCATTCATGAGATGGCTCAAGTGCTCTGTTCTGAAAAGATCCAAGTCAGTTGACCACCTGTTTCTCTGTGATCTGGAAATAATTTTAGAACCGACGTTCTTAGTAACCCACCCCATTCCTGTGACATTTTCCCCATGAGCTGAGTCTGTAGAAATGTGAAGCATGAGGGTCTACAGAACCCCCTCCCTTCAGCTCTGTGTCCACACAGACACGTGGCTGGAATCCTGGCCTCTCTTTGGAAGATTCCGCACTCAAGTCTCAAGCCTCACAGCTGTTCCTTAATAGCCGAAGAGGCTGGTGGTGGAAATTCAAAAACTCCAACTCAGACCTTTAGGTCTCGAGGCCTCCGAATGTGACCAGCGTGCTTTCTGGGGAAAGGGAGTGAGTTTGGGGGGAGAGGAGAGAGGCCTGAGGCCAATCCAGCTGCAACGTGTGGACAGTGGCCGTGGGTCCTCTGGACCGCAAGGTTCTCTTCTGCACGAGGATGCAGAAAATCCAGCCGCAGTCGTTTCCTTGTCGGGATGAATTGAGATGATGACAGTGGAGAATAAGAACCGACTGAAAACGGTCGCGCGTGGCTTTCACTGCAGCAAGTGTTCCCTTCCCAGTTCGCCCACGTCCCCTTTCGGCTATGCCCCCTGCCTCATTCTCTGACTGCAGAGCCCCTGCCCAGGCCGCGGGGCAGCGCGGGGCGCCCGGGGCTGGCCTGGCGGCGGGCAGAGAGGGCAGGGCGTTACCTGTGCCTCCTTTCCTGCTCGTCCTCTTCCAGCGCGGTGCTCAACTTCCTGGCACACAACCTGCAGGTGGTCCCCTCCTGTGCCGTCTGGCTGGACCCTCTCTGCGAGGACGACTTCTGAGTGACAGATTTCTGGGAAGACGTCTGGGTGGAAGCGCGCCTTGGCGAACATGGGAAAAATCACATATGGTGGAGAAGTGTAAAAATGCATCGTCACAAACAACATCACTCCCTTTCCACGCCCCCAAGCCATCCTCGAAATGCAGGGCACCCACACCTGCACATGTGGACACACACACATGCACACGCCTGCAGGCACACCTGTGTGTATGCGCTTACTTGCACATGTGAACACACACACACACACACACACACACACACACACACATCCCTAAGTGTAGCCTCCAGCCCGTCTGCACAGGCCCATCCCCCGCAGGGGGCGCGCCCCCAGACTCAGCTGCCCGCCACCCCTGCCCCTCCCTCAGGCCAGCCAGTGCCTTTCAGGCCCGTTTGGCCGGAGGCCATGATTATATATATATCTCTTAAGGGATCTGCAGCTCCCTGAGGCTGCTGGGAGGGGCAGACAATGTTTGGCTTTGTTTGTTACCAGGATGGCAGCTAACCACAAGGACCACAGGCGGTTCTAAATATAGGGGCTGGGGACGTGGGCCTGAGGCCGGAGCCCGTGCCCAGTGTCCACCTCCTAAATTAACACCACAGAAACATGGGGGCCAGGGCATGTGCCACTGGCCCCTGCAGACGCAGAACCTCAGAAGCTCACAGATGAGGCTGCGGCTTGACACCAGCCTATCAGGCAGTGAACAAAAAATCTACCTTTTGCTACATTATTATTAATGTAGCAAAATTATCATTGAGATGGGGTTCCATCCGATCTTCACTTGGCCCCCATTAACTTCTGTCCCACCGACATTCTTTCCCATGGGTTTCCTTCTCATTGCCCTTGCTTTTTGGTGACCTTTTAGATTCTAGTTCTGGAAGGCATGTGAAGAAGAGTGAAGTCAAGGAGCAATTACTGAAGGTCCATGACTCATGAGCTAAACCAGGGGCTCGGAGCCAGTCTACCAGGACCTGCCGGGATCTACAGGATTTGCCAGGATCTCCCAGGATCTGCCAGGACCTGCCAAAATCTGCCAGATCTTCTAGGATCTACCAGGATCTCCCAGGATCTGCCAGAACATGCCAAAATCTGCCAGATCTTCTAGGATCTACCAGGATCTCCCAAGATCTGCCAGGATCTCCCAAATCTTCCAGGACCTGCCAGGATCTACTAGGATCTGCCAGGACCTGCCAAAATCTGCCAGATCTTCTAGGATCTACCAGGATCTCCCAAGATCTGCCAGGATCTCCCAAATCTTCCAGGACCTGCCAGGATCTCCCAGGATCTACCAGGACCTGCCAAAATCTGCCAGATCTTCTAGGATCTGCCAGGATCTCCCAAATCTTCCAGGACCTGCCAGGATCTACTAGGATCTGCCAGGACCTGCCATGATGCCATGCAGCGCCCCACACAAAGTTTGCTGTGCAGCCAGGTCAGCCACGTTCCCCGTCTGGCTCTGGACACGGGCATCGGGGAGCACGGCCCTCCCTACCTCCCCGGCTAAACCAGTTCATCCCCAGGCTTCAGAGGACTGGATAAAGCTTCTTGCCTTGAAAGTCAGACAAAGCTCGTAATCAAGGCTCGGCCTGCCCCATCAGTGAATTACAACTTACTTTTTCGCTGCATATTCATCCAGAAGGTACCTTGTTTGAATATTACGGTATGACTGGTCAAAGTTTTTGTGTCTCTTTTGGTAGAAGGGCATGGCAACAAGTGACATCTTTGTGGACACCTAGAAAAAAGAGTAACAAATAGAGCAGAGGTCCTGGAATTTCTAAAGTAATCAGGCTCCTGCAATTCACACTAACCTTTTAGGTTGTTCCAAAGAGGAAAATCAACTCCAATTAACAAAACCCTTGTGGGGAAAGAGAATATAAGAAAAAGTCTTTAAGAGGAAATAATCTTGGACACCTATTAAGTTCCCTGGGACCTGACTTCATTTCTTGTTTGCTTCCATAAAAATTAGAAGATTGAGCCGCTCGTTTCCCTTAATTGTAAACTCACCCAATGTCTATAAACTACCTAGTTTGTTCAAGGCAATGTGAAAAGCAATGTGAGCGATAAGGATAAAAATAATTAAAGCACAGGTCAGAGAAGTAAACAAACACTTAGAATACAAGAGAGGAGGAGATAAGAGCAAAGGAGACACAAAATGTGTTGGGAAGTAAGGGGGGAGCACGTGGCCCAGGGGTGAAGCGGGTGACATTTGAGAAGAGCCCAATGGACTGGGGAGGTGATGGGCGGAGGTGGGGCGGGCGGAGGGCATCCCAGGGGCAAAGTGGGAAGCAGGAAAACACTGGGGCTCAGGATCTCGGGAAAAGCAGACAGGAAACGTCGCTCCGGAAAGCACGCAGCCGCGTGGAGGTTTCGGCGTCTGCGCAGGAGGCGAAGCGTCTCCTGCTCTGAAGGGGGGTTTGAGAACAGAACGGTCTCCAGGAAGCCTTCCAGACCCAGTCCCCTAAAATCCCATCTCACTGGCTACTTGTCGGCTTGCTTGGTTGGGAGGGGCAGGCCTGGGGGCTGAGCCCAGCTCCAAAGTCTGGGGGATGCGGGGAAGTGAGCGCTCTTTGGCTAAATTCTCCCCAAACAAGAAGTCTTCGAGACCCACCCTGCAGCAAGGATGTGGGGATCTGAAGCAGCGCAGGTATTAGCCGGCCGTTTGCTGCATGTGTTCACCCAGATAAGTAAAATGCCAGCTTACCGGGCTGCTTGACTCTCTCCAAAAAGGGACGCAGACAATGTCCCTAAATCCCTGTGATTATTAACTTCCCAAATAAAGGGGCACAAGAACTCCTCCAAACCCGAGCTCCATTTTTGTCATCTGTGTTGAAATTGGAATAATCTGCCCCGATTTAAAGAAGGATCCTTAGGAGGCCTCACAGCACAGCCCCAGGGGACACGGGGGTGGAAACGGGCAGAAAACGCCAGGTCCCGTCCCGAGATGGGCCCGCACCCTCATTCCTCATTGCAGTGCACGCCTCTAGGCAAATGTTAGAAAACCTGACAAGCATAGAATTTGCTCCAAGTCTATGTCTCATGATCCGTTCCCTTCAGACTATGATTTCCTAGAATCACAGAATTATAGAGCTTGGAAAGATCCTTGGGGATTACCCAAGCCCCTATTCTATGGGGGAGGACGAGTGGAGCAGGGGACCTGATAGCCAGAGAGGAGAAGTGATTTCCCTAAAAACATACAAAAAGTGCCTGCCCATCCGGAGGCCACCAGACTTCTCTTTCGGGGTCTTCTATACTTTTCCACACTAACTCATCTCAAAATTCCCTCCTAAAAACCAACTAGTCAACCAACTACCACGTCTCCATGGAGGGTCCAGCGTGTGTCTTGTGATTGGCATACATTTGACTATAAATATATAATAGAATGTTGCACCTAAAAGAACCCAACAAAAACATACCCCCTCCATCCCACCCCCATTTTAAAAGAGGTACCATAACGTTGAGGTCAAGTGCACAGGTTTTGACACCTGACAGGCCTAGGATCGACTTCCGACTCCAGCACTACTGTGAAGTGGCCTTGGGCTGACCTATCACTTCTCTATCTTGGACGTTCTACTGAATCTGCACAGTGCTGGCACCGTGCTTGGTAGGGAGGAACAAACAACCAAAACTGGGAGCCGCCCCTAGCACACTATTCTTGTTTGTTGTTGTTAAGGTGAATTCTGCAGGTAGGACAGGGTGTCTGAAAACACGCACTTATCACTTTAATATTTGCACAATATCCTCGACTGCATCTCTGGGCTTTTTCAATGAGTTACTCAGGGTGAATCTTCAAGGAAAGCTTCTGCCCATAAGGTACACACTCCGTTGCTGGGGACAGGTCACTGGATTGATGTGTTGGGGCACACGGGTCACCACCTGGAGCCAGTTTCATCTAGACGCCTTCTCCCATCACCCCTGCACTCATGGAGGAAAAGTCAGCTACAGCAGAAAAACCCAGAACAGCCTCTTCACCTGCTGCTGCAGCAGTGGTCCTGTCCCGTCACAATGTTTACTTACATCTGTGTGGAGTTACCCTTCAGATCCGGTTGTGTTTCTTGGCAGAGGGAAGAGTCCAAAAATGGCCTAGGTGACCGGAGAGGATAAGCTATCTCGACATGTTTAGAGTGTGGCAGCTAGCACCCTCAGAGCCCCCCCTTGGTGGGACCCTGCCTGTTCACAGCCAGCGACCTGCGGGCTCCGAGTGCAGTCAGCACCCGGCGTGTCCTGGGCTGACGCGATGCCAGCTCAAGTGGCTGGTGAGTCCTCACACATCCTGCCGGGAGCAGGCACTTTGTGGCGATCGGGCGCAGGGCCGGAGTCGAGTGCACGTGGTTCCCATGCTCTCGCTCTGACCGTGGACTTGCTGGAGGTACGACCCCCAGGGCACCATGGGGCCGTGGTGGTACCCAGGGCTCACCCCACGTGATTCTCTGCTAGCTGAGTGGACATGATGCTGAGGGCCAGCAAGCCAGGAGGCTTCTCCCACGTCCACCCCACCCGCACTTGGAGCACCTGCCCTGCGCTGCACCGGCCAAGCCTGGACCAGGGGGCCATTGCATTTCAAGGACAGAGACATCTTAGGGACACCTGCTCCAGGGAAGGCGGCAGACTCCCACCTTCTGTGCATGGGACCCCCTGCCCGCACTCACTGACTTTATGAGCCTCAAGCCCAGCCCAGGTGCACGGGAAGGGCCACCACACAGCCCAAGCCCACGCCAGGCCACCCATTTGGGCTCTGCTCAGTGGACCTCAAATTCCAGAACCTGGGGACTTCCCTGGTGGCACAGTGGTTAAAAGTCTGCCTGCCAATGCAGGGGACACGGGTTCGAGCCCTGGCCCGGGAAGATCCCACATGCTACGGAGGAATTAAGCCCGTGAGCCACAACTACTGAGCCCACGAGCCACAACTACTGAGCCCACAAGCCACAACTACTGAGCCCACACGCCACAACTACTGAAGCCCCCGCACCTAGAGCCCGTGCTCCGCAACAAGAGAAGCCACCGCAATGAGAAGCCTGTGCACCGCAACAAAGAGTAGCCCCCGCTCGCCGCAACTAGAGAAAGCCCACACAGCAATGAAGACCCAACGCAGCCAAAAATAAATAAATAAAATTAAAAAAAAAAAAAATTCCAGAACCTGCCCGGGTGTCCCTGTCCCCACTGGGAGCCTGCAGACAGGGGTAAGGACGCCTCGTGGAAGCGAGTTCCCTGCAGGCACGGGCTCCGACCCCCCTCAGCCTGGGGCCGTGAGGGGCGTGGCCAGCTGTGCTCTGGGGACCCCACCGAGAGGGGGGCGTGGCGGCAGTGTGCACAGAGCTCTCTCCACTTTCTCCTCTTTAGGGAAACGACCCCCAGCTGACGCCTCAAAAGACAGCGAAGACAGCGGCCCCCAGCACAGTTCTGGGGGGTGAGTCCCGCATGGAGGGGGCGTTGGGGGCTGGATTCCAGCGCTGACCCTGCCGCCCACCCAGCTCTCGGGTCTCAGTTTGTTTCGCTGAGAACAGAGGGGCCAGTGGAGGAAGCAGGGACATTCCTTCAGGCGCCAGCGGCGCCCGGATCTGTGGCCAAGTTTAAAACCACCGGAGGCAACACCCCGCTCCGCCCACTGACCGCCCTCAAATACCAAAGAAGCAGAGTCGACCTTGGTCAAACACACAGGTTCTGGTGTTTTCAGCAATCATGAGTGAATTTACACAACTTGAGATGCATCCCCTTATTCTGTCCTGGTTCAAATCTCGACCTTTCCTACGAGGAAACTGCTTCAGGTGATGAAACTAACCCTCAGGTCACTGGTTCCCGGTGACGGAGCCAAACTTCCATCCCGGCGTCTGACTCGGCACCGGCCTGCTTCCCACCCACTGTCGCTCCTGACACGTTTGGGAATCATGACACTGAAATGAAACGCGAGCCTGCCCTCAAGCACAGGGGGCTGTGCGTCCGTGACAGGCTCCGTCCTGATCCCTTCCTGCGAGGACTATTTGGAACCGATCTCTCATGTCACCAAGAAGGGTTTTAATCTGTGAAAACATTTCAATGAAAACACATTTACTTCCATTTAATAAAAGAAATTGTTTGTGCAGCTAAAGTTGTTGAAGTCCGTGAACACACCAAGTTAAAGCTCTTCTAGAGAAACAGAAAGGGCACAGTTGGTCCACAGCCCCAAGGAACTACGCCCTCAGTTCCCAAGACGGGTTCCATTCACATCGGGAACTACTTTCCCCAAGGTTTTTCCAAACTACTCGGCTCCAAAAGGAAATATAACTGAGCACAGCATAACTCTTCAAATCCTCACCATCCAACGTGGCCTGACGTCTAATGTCTGTCAGCCAGCTTCCCAAGTGTCCCCCAAAGAGCCTCTCAGCCCCAGGACTGAACGTCTTAGCAGGTCCCTCAGCTACCTCTCTCCTTGAAGCTCCAGAGTTCTTCCAGGGAGCCTGATTCATCCAGCCCCCACGCTTAAGCAGGATCAAATTAGATGGAGAAACAAGATAATGTGCTGCTTCCTGGACGGGAGCTTTCCAGCAACCCAGCGACTTACCACACTTTTCATAAATTGCCAGAATTAAAAACAAATCAACAGTTACACAAATATTTCATCCCATAAACTTTACCCACAGGTTCTCCTTGTTTTCATGAAGCACAGGCACCTGGGTGAAGGTCCCTAATTCAGAGTTAGCTTCATGCAAATTCGCTGCACATAGAACCCAGACTCAGTCTAGTAAATAACTACTCCAAATGATCTTTGCTACATGTGCTCTTCGACTCCTGTTTTACTTCTACTCAGTGAGGAAGGACCTTGAGACCAGGAGGTGGAGAGAGCTAAGCATTTCCAAGCACTGAGACCCCACGTTCCTGCCTCACTGCCCCTCCCGGGCCTTCTGGGTGCAGGCATCCAACTCCACTGCCTTTTTCTGGGGCAGCGTTTCAAGAGCATGACCAGAGGAAGCTCAGGCTCTCTTAGGGGAACTGAGCCTGAAAATCCTGCAGGATCGTAATGCATCAAAAAGCACAAAGGAGAAAAGCGTCATTGTGAGGCGAGAACTTAGAAATCGTGACAAGAAGTACTGTTTTCGTCCCCTCCCCTAGATGCTACAGTCCAGGTCTGAGCTGAATGGCCCTGCTTTCTTTCTGTTTCTCTTAAGAAAATATCCAATTTTATTTCACACCATTTCAAACCTGCCCTCTCCTGACAGAGGCTCTCATTTCTGTGACTCGTGAAAATTGCAGACATCCATCAACCCACTCAGGGACCCAAAGGAGATGCTGCGAAAGCCAGGGTTAAAGTGCAAGGGCTGGGAAGGGGCTCGGAACCTCCTAACAACACAGGAAGTATTCAAATCCAGTCAAAGAAACACAGACCTTGGCTCTAATTACTGGCTGACCTTTTCTGCATGGAGTGGAGTTCGCCGGTTCCCGTGGCTTCACCCTGACACCCTTTGCTTAGGAAATCTGAGTGCAGCCAGCTTCTGTACGCTACCCTTCCCTCCTCCAAAGCCTCACATCAGAAAAGGAAAGCAGCGGAGGAAACTTACCCAGAGAGAAAGGAAGGTGGCGAAGAGGAGAGGGCGTCTGCCTCACGGGCTCACCAGGCTGCAGGCTCCGGCCGAGGGAAGCAAAGCACGTCTCCCTCCAAACGTCTGGCCTCCCTCCCATTTATGGCTGAGGAGATGCTATTTATAGACCCTTGGGAAGCCTGGCCCCTCGCTGATACCTGCATCATAAATCATCAGCCTGCTCTTAGGAGGGGAAAACGTTTAATTCGAGGAGGAAAAATCGAAAAGTGAAAAGCATCCTTCCCAACGCACAAAGTGCATTTCTCATGCCCAGGAAACTGAGGAAGCAGCTACTGACAGAGAAAAAGAGGGCAGGGGCCTGACATCCCACCCTGCCCGCCCTCCCCAGACTCAGCTGTACTCTGAACATAAATTTGCAGACTTATTTTTAATGCTTTGGGGCTAAAGTTTCCCTGGTACACAAACGGACACTCGCAGATGAGTCTCTAACACAGACTTGATTGCAGTAAGCATTTTCACCATTTTGACACCAAACCCCGAGAGTGCTGTCAGCCGTGGATGGAGGGAAGGTGGCCTCTGTCGGGGGGGCGGTGGAGTGTTTGGTTGGGTTTTTTTAATTTTATTTCAGAGATGACTCAAGCTCTGACTTGGTTTCATCCTGGGGTTAATTTAGCCAGAACTTCTACCTAAAAGAGGACCCATGCCTAGTCGGCAAGTTACGTCTTATTTATAGTTACTACCACCGGCGTGCGCGGCATCTAAGCCACCCAGATGACTGCAGGGTGCAGCATGTGTCCAAGTATAAATAACACACGACTGGCACGATTGATCTGGGCTGTCACAGGGAGCCTATCGCCGAGAGGGCGGCTGAGTCGGGACGCCCCGCCTCAGAGGCCAGAGCTGACTGCAGCCACGTCCCAGGCTCGGCCGCAGTGGGGCTGTTTCCCTGCTGGCACAACGTGTGTGAGAACAACTGACTTTTAAGTCTGTTGCAAAAATTAGTGAGAATAATATATAGGAAGTGCCCGAGAGTCCAAAAAACTCCCTGTTCCCACATCTGGTTTATCAAGAATGTAGCCAAAGACCAGCAGCACAGGTCAATGGATGAGTGAGATAAATACCACAAAGGCACGCAAGACACGGAAGCAACCCCAGTGCCCATCGACAGATGAATGGATAGAGAGGACGTGGTACATACGTACGATGGAATATTACTCAGCCATAAAAAAGAATGAAATCACGCCATTTGCAGCAACGTGGATGCACCTAGAGATGATCATACTAAGTAAAGTAAGTCAGACAGAGAAAGACAAATATCATATGATATCGCTTATATGTGGAATCTAAAAAAATAGTACCAATGAATCTATATATAAAACAGAAACAGACTCAAAGACATAGAAAACAAACTTACGGTTACCAAAGGGGAAAGGGGGGGAGGGATAAATTAGGAGTTTGGGATTAACATATACACACTACTATATATAAAATAGGTAACAAACAAGGACCTACTGTACAGCACAGGGAACTATATTCAATACCTTGTAATAACTTATTTATATAGTGGAAAATAATCTGGAAAAGAAATATATATTGATATATATGCATAACTGAGTCACTCTGCTGTACACTTGAAACTAACACAATCTTGTAAATCAACTACACTTCAATAAAAAAACAAGCTATCACAAAGGCACAGAGTAAAAGCTGTTTACTTCACCATCTGAGCATACTTGTATCCTCTCCATCCAGCCATTCACTCTCCTCCCTAAACACTGCCACCGATGTTCCGAACGTGGGCTGAACCTGCAAGCAGACAGGAGCCAAAGAGAGGAATCCCAGAGGATGTGGTCAGAGGTGCGAGTTACAGCCATCCTCCCCGGCTTCCCAACCTCGGGGATCCCTTTTCACGGAAGCCACTTGGCATTGGGTTTCCATCACGTGCGACCTAAAGAATCCTGACTAATGCAAAGAAAAACTTCAGTGATTTTACTTCTACAAATTTAGCTAAAATTTGCAATAAGATGGAGGAAAAAAATGATATCAAGGAAAAATGTCAGAGGACAAAAAAAAGGAGACTGAAAGCTAAAACGTGGCGTCAGAAACATTCTGAATCATGGAAACCTCGGGGTCACATGGATTACAGGGCAAAGTTAAGTCCTAAGGATTTCATGAAATTATAGCACAGGGCCAAAATAGATGCTCAATGCAGAAAAATCTATTTGAATACTTGAAAAAAGTAAAATTATTCTAAGATATTTTGTTAACTTCCATACATTCTGTCTCAGAAAGCACCAAAAGAAATGGTCTAACGCAGTTTAGAAAACGTCTATCCAACTGGCTGGATACTCGTAACTATTTTACGTTACAAAGATTGAAGGCCCATCAAAAAGAAGCTTCCAGGCTTTGGCGAGAGCACGAAGCACAGCATCAATCACGGTGGAAACGGCGCTGCTGGCTGTCTGGAACGTGTGTTGGCCTTTATTTCCTCATGCCTACAGTGGGTCCCCCACTAACAGACGGCTGCCAGGAGGGGCGCCCGGAGAACTGGGCCCCCTTAGCCCCAAATATGCCAGCTCTTTCTCCAGACTGTTCATCTCTCTGCTATTGAGGGTTTCACTTCTCACCAAAGAATTGATCCTAACATTCTTGCCGCAGCGGCCCATCCGGAGCCTCTAAGCTGGGCACGTGCACTGCCCGGCTCACCAGCCCTGCTGAGCCACCTTCCCCACAGATGCCACCTGACAGGCCCCACAGGGGAGGGGCCAATGCCCATCAGAACTCCCCCATGAACTTCACTCCCTTCAGATTGCTGGCCTGCCTGCATGGGCGCTTAAGCCTGTCCCCCCAACCCTGCCCCCCAGACCCTGCCTCCCCAGGACCCTGCACCCCCAGACCCTGCACCCCCTGGACCCTGCCCCCCCGGACCCTGCCCCCCCTGGACCCTGCCTCTCCTGGACCCTGCCCCCCCGGACCCTGCCCCCCCGGACCCTGCCCCTGGACCCTGCCCCCCCTGGACCCTGCCTCTCCTGGACCCTGCCCCCCCTGGACCCTGCCCCCCCTGGACCCTGCCCCCCCCTGGACCCTGCACCCCCTGGACCCTGCACCCCCTGGACCCTGCTCCACTGAGGCAGGCACGTCCTGGAGGAGCTCAGTAAACAACTCACCCAAGAGAAACCACAGAGCAGGATTGTAAACACAAGCTTCCTGTCAATATTCTCAGCTGCTCCAAAGGCGATCAGAATTTCCTCAGCCCTCTCAAACTATCCCACATTCTAGGCAATGAAGCAGCACCTCGAATGGGAAGCGAACCCTGCATATGAGAAACGAGAACCGGAGACCGGGACAACTCCATCAGGCCATCAGCCCCACCACTGGCCCTCCTCTTCAAGCCCTGGAAATGTGCGTATCACAAAGGAGGTACACTCTGAGAAATGTGCTTTGTCCTTCTCTCTCTCTTCAGAATGTCTTTCTTCCCAGACATGTGTGTCCGTATGTTCCATATTTGGATTATACGGGAGAATGGTTTAAACCTCAAGAAAAGCACATGTCTAGATGAGAACTTTCTGAAAATGTTCGTCGTACAAGTGTGACCTTGTTCAGAGAGATGAAACCACCCCCTTTTTAAAATACCTGTGTTCAAGAAAAAAGACTACAAAATGGAGAATTTCATCAGAGAACTGGAGTTTATTTTTTTAATAACATAGACTTTTTTTTGGTAATTTATCCTTTACTCTTTTTTATTAATTAATTTATTTTTTAAATTTATTTATTTTTGGCTGTGGTGTGTCTTTGTTGCTGTGTGCGGGCTTTCTCTAGTTGTGGCAAGCGGGGGCTACTCTTCGTTGCGGTGCGCGGGCTTCTCACTGCGGTGGCTTCTCTTGTTGCAGAGCACGGGCTCTAGGCACACGGGTTTCCGTAGCTGTGGCTCGCGAGCTCTAGATGCAGGCTCAGCAGTTGTGGCGCACGGGCTTCGTTGCTCCGTGGCATGTGGGAACTTCCCGGACCAGGGCTCGAACCCGTGTCCCCTGCATTGGCAGGCGGATTCGTAACCACTGCGCCACCAGGGAAGCCCTACTCTTTTTTTTTAAACAGACTTTTTTAGAGCAGTTTTAGGTTCACAGCAAAATGGAGTGGAAAGTATGGTGGTTTCCATCTGCTCTGGTCCCCCCACATACACACCCGTCCCCATGACCAACACTCCACAACAGGGGTGCCTTTGTCACGATTATCACTCCAAGTCCTCTTACATTAGGGGTCCCTCTCGGTGTTGTACTTTCTATGGGTTTTGGCAAATGTATGACATTTATTCACATTACAGTATCATATAGAGTAGATTCATCGACTAAAAATCTTCTGTGCTCTGTCTGTTCATCCCTCCCCCCAACCCCTGGCAACCACTGATCTTTTTACTGTCTCTATAGTTTTGCCTTTTCCAGAATGTCACACAGTTTGTGGACTTTTCAGCTTGGCTTCTTTCACTCAGTGATATGCATTTGAGGTTCCTCCGTGACTTTTCATGGCTTGAAGGTTTATTTCTTCTCAGTGCTGAATAATATTCCATTGTCTGGAAACACCACAGTTTATTTTATCCACTCACCTACTGAAGGACATCTTGGTTGCTTCCAAGTCTTAACAATTATGAATAAAGCTGCCATAAACATCCCTGTGCAAACTTTTATGTGAACATGAATTTTAACTCATGAAACTTGTTTTCATGAGTTTTTCAACTCATCCAGCACCATCGCTGGATCATAGGGTAAGAGGATGTTTAGTTTTGTAAGAAACTGCCCAACTGACTTCCAGAGTAGCTGTATTCCCACCTCTGCATCCCCACCAGCAGTGATGAGAGTTCCCGTTGCTCCACACCCTCACCAGCATTTGATGTTGTCAGTGCTCTGGATTTTGGCCCTTCTCATAGGTGTGTAGTGGTGTCTCCTTGTTTGAATTTGCGTTTCCCTGATGACATGTGATGCGGAGCATCCTCTCATATGCTACTTGCCATCTTTGTATCTTCTTTGGCGAAGTGTCTGGTCAAGTCTTTTGCCCAGTTTTTAATCAGGTTTTTCATTTTCTTTTGTTGATTTTTAATAGCCCTTTGTATATTTTGGATAAGAGTCCTTTATCAGGTATGTCTTTGGCAAATCTTTCTCCCAGTCTGTGACTTGTCGGTTCATTGTCTTGACAGTGTTCTGCACAGAGCAGACATTTTTAATTTTCACCAAGTCCCACTGATCAATTATTTCTTTCATGAATCGTGTCTTTGGTGTTGTACCTAAAAGTCATCGCCATACTCAAAGTCATCGAGACTTTTCTCTTAGAATTTGTTTAAAAAGAATAAAATGAAAATTCTAGAACTGAAAAATCCAACTGTAGAAATTAAGAACTTAATAAACATTTTTAACAACACTCCCTTTCTCTCCTCCGCTCCTAAGGCCCATATGGCCCCCTGTGCTGTGGACCCCATCCTTCTCGTGTGGAATAATCCCCAGAGCTCATAGAGGGTCAGGAACACTTTGTGAGCCCATCAGCCAGAAAGGAAAAGCTCACAGTTCTTGGGACATGTGAAGAGGTCCTCAACAGGGCACTGACTAAGTAAGCAACACATCAAATTACCCTAAGGTAAGGCTGCTCTCACATCTCCATAAGCTCAAGAAGGAGGGAATGCATTGAACACGCTAAATAAAAACACAGACGGTATTGAGAAGATCCAAGTGAAACTTTTAGAAAGTTCCACGTCTGAGGTTTTTCAGGTACTGATGGGATTGACGGCACATTACTTCAGAAACAAATATCGCTGAATACTGAGGATGCAACAACAGAACATATACAAGATAAAATACACAGAGAAAAAAGATGGGAAAAAATAAAAGGAGCCTCAGAGAGATGTAGGACATCTTGAGGCAGGTAATACACATGGAATTCGGGTCCCCAAGGGATCAGGCTGGACAGAAGAAAATATTTGAAGAAATAACTTGCAAAATGTTCCTAAAATTGCTAAAACTATAAACCCACAGACACAAGAAGCTCAACAAACATCAAGTTCAAGAAACATGAATGAAACTATACAAGTCATATCGGTATCCAAGTGCTTAAAGTCAGTGATTACGAGGAAGGCTTAAAAGCAAAAAGAGAAACAAGATGTATCCTGTAGAGGAATGAAGCTAAGAAGGATTTTTCACGGAAACGATGCAAAGGACAGTATTCAGCCCAAAGAAGGAAAAAACCTTTCAGAAACGAAGGTGAGCCCCGCCCATGCACACACACAGCCAGGGTGCTGTGAGTGGGAACCTGGTGGGGACCCCAGGAGACACCCCTGCCTCATACCCAGGGTGTCGGCCGAGGCCCAGGGGGCGCCTGGTCTCACCCTCCTGTCTGCTCAGGGTGTCCACGCTGTCGCCCCGCAGCCCCACTGGGCCCTTTCCCATCACTACCCGAACGTCCTTCCAGCGTCCCCCGGCCGTGGGCACAGTGCCCCCAGCCCCACACGCGCTCCGGCCATGGCCTCGCCCTCCTGGCCTGGCTCCCAACCTGCATGTGCTCGCCTTCCCCATTTATCCCTTTTCCATTCGTCCTTTGGCCTCTTCCAAGGCACCTTCCGTTCCCATCACATCACACACCAAAATAGCTCTAAGTCACCCACGACCCCGTGCCACCACCTCCAAGGGACGCTTCTGCTCTCAGGTTCCTCAACCTCCGGCCACTGTCTGACCCCTACGGCCACCTCCCTCCCAAGACGTGCATCTTCAGCCTTGCCATCCCACAGTGAGATGTCAAAGCTGCCCCGGGGCACTGCTCACGGCCCCTTCTCTTCCCACCTGGGCCCCCTCCCCTTACCCTTCGGAGGCTCCACCTGGAAGCAGGTGCCGCCCCGGGTGGGGGGGGGGCCCAGCGTTTGTGTCCAGCTGCCCCTCCCTCCCCCATCTGAGCGCAGATGGAACCTTAAACTCAACAAGGCGAAGGCTGAACTCAGGCCCCCTCCTGCTCCCCCGTCTCCGTGTCCAGCGGTCCCCACCCCACGAGCAGCACAAGGCAGGGAGCCCGGGCGCCTCCCCCAGGCCCTCCTGATCCTGCACAGTCTTCCTCCTGGACACCCTCGGGCCCCGCCCCCTCTGACCCCCTCCAGGGCCATCGCCCCAGGCCGAGTTGGGACCACCTCCTGCTGAACGACGACAGCCTCTCTCCGCGCCCGTCCTGTCTCCTCTAACGAGTGCTCTCCAGACCACGACCAAATAAATGTCTCAGCAGGCAAATCTGAGCAGTCACCCCACGCCCCTCGAGCCCTTACGTCTTAAACTAAAGACCAGCACCGTGACGTCTGAGCCCCACCCGCAGGGTCCCGGCTGGAAGGCTCCAGGTTGGTTGCACGGTCTCCCTCTTTCCGCTCAGGTAACCCCTGTTCAGACCTCACCTCGAGCACCAATTTTTCAGGCGCCTTTTCCGAGCCCGGTGCGAGTGGGGTTCCTCTGTTACATCCTCCCCAGGGCCCTCGCTGCGATTGGTAACCGCGCATGCGCAGTGACTCGGGGGCGGGTCTGGCTCGTCCATCTCACCGGCTGCTCTGCTGGCCCTGAAAATACAGGGGCTCAGCTCCAAACCCACTCAGAAAACACTCTCAACGAAGAAGAGCTTCCTAACGAATACACCGAACTAGTTAATGTGCCTCCTTCAACATTAGCAAGAAACTGTGTGGTGACCCGATCAGTGCTCGTCCCAACATCAAAGCAACCGGGTGGCCTGGAGCATTTCTCAGCGTCTCTGTAATGGAGCCCGAAGTTTTTCCATCTTTTGTAAATCAAAACTAATCCTAGGAAACCTGGCACCAGCTCTCGGCCTTGTACCTTGCAGGTATCATGTGTGCGTTCTCTTCGGTGCGACCTCCGTCGCATTCCTCACCAAGATGGGGGTGCCGGGAGCCCCCAGGGTCACGGGTGGCGTGCAGCCCAGCTCACCCGGGGTCAGACGTTTCCCAACTCGTGAGGTTCATCTGGACCAGACAGAGGATAAAAATTGTCTTAGCAGAGGAGAAACCCAAAGAGGCTATGAAAACCCATGTGGGAGAGGAAAGGCTGACATTGAAGTGGTTTATAGTCGTCAAGGCAACCACAGATTTCTACATCTTGGTAACGTTCAAGATTACAATGCGATCCTTAATGCAATATTCATGGCTGTGTTTTAAAACTATGAGAACTGCCACCTGACTGTTAGAACTGTACCCTGGATGCCTTTCTTCTAAACCAGCTGTCCCCAACGCCCAAGGACTGGTGCAGAGACAGGAGCTGGTTTTGATCTGCACTCTCACTTTGACCAGATCGTGCCTGGACCATCGTACAAGCTCAACAATACATTTTTACTAAATGTGAAAGCACGGCCTTTATCCTGTAGATGCTATTTACGGGTTCCTGTGTACAGCTATGGCCCTCAATTAATGGGAAGTTTATCTCTACCCTGTCATTAAATAATCATAGCAAGGCCAGAGGAGGTAAGATGTGGCCAGAGGGCCCTGAGCTGTTGTCAAGGGCACTGGCTCCGGGCCTGGTTTTCCTGTTTGTTAATCTGTTGCTGAAGCCGCGTGCCTTGGGCAGACTCTCTCCACCCTCCCAGACCTTGGCTTCCCCACTGGGAAAGTGAGACTTAGCTTAGATGATCCTTGTCTAAGCCCCGATACGCTATGATTTCAGTCCTGAACGATCACGCCAGGAGAAGAGAGCCTTACCCACTCCAACACGGTCGCCAGCGGCCTGGCCCAGAATAGGATCCAGGAAACAGGAACCAGAGCACAAGATGGTCCTGCCAAGAGGATTCTGAAAGTGCTTAATGGCTTAAAGATCACCAACAACACAGCAAGCCAGGTGCTTGTAAAATAGAGGCTGTCATAAAACAAAGGTGGGTGGAAAGTGCAGGAGAGTGTTCAGCTGGCAGGGACCACATGTCCTGTGCACAGCAGGAGACAGACCACGTGCCCCTGGGCTCCGGAGGGGGTGCACGTGGTGAGGACAGAGACAGGCCCAAGGTCAGTCCACGGAGGACGCTCAGAACCAGACAAAACATCCCGTCCAGCCCTCACTTCACCCTATAAACTCGGAAACTGAGGCCCAAAAAGGTTAAAAAAAGTTGGCAGGGTCACATGCCTTGCATGGGCTTGAACTAAAATTCAAATATCTTTATTTCCAGGACCTCATGATTTAGCCTCCAGGGAGGAGTTGGTTCCCACAGTGGGTGTGTGAGGTCAGGTCAAGGTCAAGGTGACGGCCCCGACCAGTTCAGCAAGTGACTTGGGCCACGACCCACTCAGGGAGGCCACAGCCAGGGTGAGTTATGGGGTGATCCACACACAGGTCAAGTCTCCTGAGGGGCCAGGCCCACAGGACGCATCCAAACATGGGCTCTGAGGTCCAATTCTTTTTTTTTTTTTAATTGAAGTATAGTTGATGTACAATATGACATATTACAGGTGTACAATATAGTGATTCACAATTTTTAAAGGTTACACTCCATTTATAGTTATTATAAAATATAGGCTGTATTCCCTGTGCTGTACAGTCTATCCTTGCAGTTTATTTTATACCTAATAGTCTGTACCTCTTACTCCCCTCTCCCTATATTGCCCCTCCCCCTTCCCTCTCCCCGCTGGTAACCACTAGTTTGTTCTGTATATCTATGAGTCTGCTTCTTTTCTGTTATATTCACTAGTTTATTTTTAGATTCCACATATAACTGACATCGTACAGTATTTGTCTTTCTCTGACTTATTTCACTTAGCATAATGCCTTCCTAGTCCATCCATGTTGCTGCAAATGACAAAATGTCATTCGTTTATATGGCTGAGAAGTATTCCATTATATATATATGTACCACATCTTCTTTATCCATTCATCTGACGATGGACACTTACGTTGCTTCCATATCGTGGCGATTGTAAATAATGCTGCTATAAACATCTTTTCTAATTAGTATTTTCATTTTTTTTGGATGTATACCCAGGAGTGAGATTGCTGGATTATATGGTAGTTCTATTTTAAGTTTTTAAAGGAAACTCCATACTGTTCTCCATAGTGTCTGCACCAATTTACATTGCCACCAACAGTGTACGAGGGTTCCCTTTTGTCCACATCCTCGCCAACATGTGCTATTTGTGTTCTTTTTGACGATGGCCATTCTGACAGATGTGAGGTTATCTCTCACGGTGGTTTTGATTTGCATTTTAAGGTCCAGTTCTTCCTAAGCACGTGGAGGTCAGGCACAGGCTGTAGAATCCAGTGCGGCTTAGCTCTCACCTCCTTGTTCCTGAGAGCAGACACAGTCAGGGGTGAGAACCAGGGTGACATTTGGGCCCAGAGACCTGCTCTGACAATAACTAGGAGTTTGACAAGATGAGGCCTGGAAAACCACAACGATTTTCCCCAGGAGGTTCAATTCTGTGTTTACTTGAAAGCAAGAAGATGTTTGTGTTTGCTCCTCAGGCTTCCTGGAAAACCCCAGATTCTCCCATTCACAGCACGTGTCCATGATTCTGTTACAATGAAGGACCTTACAACTTATCACCCAGGCTGAAGCCATCTTAAGAGTGAGAGCAAGGACCATAAAAAACACTCTGAGACAACAGGCATGTACCTACTGTCACCTGGGGTGTCCGATTTCATGTGTCACCCGGATGGGGCTGAGGGGTGCTGGGAGAGCTGGGAAAACGGTATTTCTGGGGGCGTCTGGGTGGGTGTGTCTGGAAGAGATCAGCATTTGGGGTAGTAACTGAGTAAGACCACCCTCCCCAGTGTGGGTGGCTTCATCCAGTCCTTTGAGGTCCTGAATAGAACACACGAGTGGGGGAAGGGACAACGTTCTCTCTCTTCTTGAGCTGGGACGTCCATCTCCTTCTGCCCTCAGACGTTGGGGCCCCTGGTTCTCGGAAATTGGACTTGGACCAAGTCCCACCACCAGCTGTCCTGGTCCCCAGCTTGCAGACGGCTAATGGGAGGGGGGGCTTCTTGGCCTCTGTAACCCCATGGGCCACTTCCTATAATAAACCTCCCCTTGTGCCCGTCTGTCCATCCGTCTGTCCTGCTGGCTGTCTCTCTGGAGTACCCTGACTACCACACCCTCACTACAACCAGCAAAAGCTCAGCCCCACGAATGGGGAAGTTGTTACCTCACATCCTGGGGAACCAGAACCGTTTGGGGGCCCAGATGTACTTCATAAAAAGTGAAACACTTGAGAGGCGCTCTCTCTGTGAGGACGACTTTTTTTCTCCAAAAGGCTAGTATTTTTCCTTCTGGTCTGATTAAAAGCTGAGTTCACAGAGTTTTGCTATTTTTCCCATGAGCTCTGCACTTTATTTTTTTTATGCTCATGAGGAGCTTTCACAAAATCATCTCACTTGACTTGAGCTTTACATTGTCCTTCTTCTTTAAAAGATTCCTTTTCTCATCACAGACTATTTTACTTGGAGAAGACTCTGAGAAAAAAAATGTACAGATGATCCCCCCAGTGGTAAAATATCCTAAGTTCATGGAACGGTTATTTACATAAAATTCTAATTTCAGCCAATTAGGTATAAAACTGCAGACCTAGGGCCTGCAGTAGACCTAGGGCCTAAAAGTACTCAATTATTCATAAATTAAAAGATGACCTTCCTGAGTTGAATTTGGCACTGATTTTAGAAATTTGAGCAAATTATTTTCAATAATGCACATAAATAAGGCTATTATTATTCTTCCCCAGGAGAGGCAGAAACTGTGTCTCATTTTCTTTTTATTTTAAACAACTATTCCTGGGGCTGGCATAGAATAGACACGCGATAAATACTCCTTATTTGATTGTGTGAAAGAAAATTAAATGAACTGACCTAAGAGATGTGGTCAAGTCAAGAGTGGAACCTGCTTTAATGCTGTGAAAAGTAAAGATACAAGTGTCAACTCTTGACTTTTTTGATGTACAAATGAAATGATGTTAAAGCATCAAAAATTAACAATATATAAACATTGATTATTATTATTTATTACCCCATTCTAGTTTTGTAATTCAACGTTACATTTTATTATGAATTATCTGCAGATTATCAAGGAGTCCTTTAGCCCAAAGTTTCTTGAACATTTTAGTCAAACTTTTTGGACCCCTATGTGCCCTTAAAAATATCCCAAACAGCTTTTACTTATGTGGGTTATATATCTACCTACATGTACCACACTAGAAATTTTAATTCACTTTAAGGTAACAAAACCTAACCCATTTTATGTTAACACAAATAACATATTTATGAAAAATAACTATATTTTTGAAAACAAAAGAATAGGTAGAGCGGCTCTCTTTCATGTTTTTACAAATCTCTCTGACGTTTGGTTTAAGAAAAGACAGCTGGGGGTGTGTTTCTGCATACAATTTGTTGCAGTCCAATTCTTGGCTGAAATGTGTGGGAAAGATCCAGTCTCACGTTGACAGACAGTTTAAGACGGCGCGGATCTTAATAGCCTTTTCAGAAGTGAATAGTGTTTTCTTTTACTGCAAACACCATCTGGTAATTTCTTAAAGATTAGTTGCAATGTGGAATCCGAAACCATAGCAATGACCTTTACATGCCTGTTACGTTACATCCTTTGGCCTCTCTTGCAGCTTGGATGCGCCTTCTACCCATGCACGATTTGTGACATCCTGTGTTGGCCACTGGAAAATAAGACTTCACTGAATTTACACAGAATCTTCCAAATCCCATCATACGGTAGCAAAAACTCACACTGTTGATATAGCCACCGACCTCATCAGTATTATGAAAATGATTCTTGACACCCAGACTCTGTAAGAGGGCATCAGAAACTTCCAGGCCACTCGGGACCACATTCAGAAGTGCCGCTTTAGCCTCTGCTGAAGCTGCGAACCTTCCAGGCTTTGGAAATCTTGACAAAGTGACTATTCAACGTATGGCCACTAGAGGGCGCGCCAAACTGGCAGAACCGTCAAAAAATGTATTCATACCGATTCCTTTAAGAAGAAATTCAAAAGCGTTTTATAAGAGAGAGGAAGAACACCATAAGCAAATTTAAATAATTATATTACCAATAATCTTTTGCAATTTTGAAAAAAAGTGACATTAACCCTAACTTGGTTTCAGCTAGTCACACTAGTTGTGTCAAAAACACATCAGTGTATGGGCTTCCCTGGTGGCGCAGTGGTTGAGAATCTGCCTGCCAATGCAGGGGACACGGGTTCGAGCCCTGGCCTGGGAAGATCCCACATGCTGCGGAGCGACTGGGCCCGTGAGCCACAACTACTGAGCCTGCGCATCTGGAGCCTGTGCCCTGCAACAAGAGAGGCCGCGACAGTGAGAGGCCCGCGCACTGCGATGAAGAGTGGCCCCCCCACTTGCGGCAACTAGAAAAAGCCCTCGCACAGAAACGAAGACCCAACACAGCCAAAATAAATAAATTTATAAAAAAAAAAAAAAAAAAACACATCAGTGTGAAAGCTCCAAGCTGAGTAACGGCAGGTTAGTTATTTGTAGTAACTCTTATACTGAAAATAAGTCTTTAAAAATCTGAGGGGGTGTGTGTGTGTGTGTGTGCGTCTGTGTGTACACACTGGGACATTCAATTTCATGTGTTAACTTGGCTAGGCCATGGCACCCAGATGTTTGGTCAAACACCCACGTAGCTGTTCCTGTGAAGGTATTTTTTGGATGGGATTAACATTTAAATCAGTGAACTCTGAGTGAAGCCGATTATCCTCCGTGATGTGAGTGGGTGGGCCTCGTCCAATCAGTTGAAGGTCTTGATAGAAAAAGACCAAGGTCCCCATAAACAGGGGGTCCGCCAGCAGACCCCCTTCAGGCTCGAACTACAGCTCCCCCCTGGTCTCCAGCCTGCCACCTGCCCTACAGATGTTGGACGTGCCAGCCCCGCAGTCGTGCAAGCCAGTTTCAGTCTCTCTCTAGCTCGGTTTCTACACTGATTTTATGTGATACATCCTGTTGGTTCTGCTTCTCTGGAGAACCCTGCCAAGCACACACACGCACACACACGCGCACACACACGCACACACACACGCACACACACGCACGCACACACACGCACGCGCGCACACACACACACACGCACACACACGCACACACACGCGCGCGCACGCACACACACGCACACACACGCGCGCACACACGCGCGTGCGCACACACGCGCACGCACACACACGCACGCACACACACGCACACGCACACACACGCACACGCACACACACAGGCTGACGAGGAATTCCACAAGGAACAGCAGCCTGAAGCGGAGGGAATAAGGAAGCCCCGTCCATGACGGCTGGTCACACGTAACTGTCATTTGACAGCCTCACTTAGAAGGCAGAAATCAAAATCCCGCGTCTGGAATAAGGTGAGGAATCCAGTAGGTGACCCCCTCCGCAGGAGCTCCCCAGGGGCCCCCTCAGGATGGGGACACGGTGGGTGCAATAGTACAGCCTCAGGTCAGGTCCTGTGTACCCTCAGGAGGACCGTAAGCCCTGACCTTGGCTAAAGGGAGTCCCACCTCACCACCCACCCACCCGATGCCCCGCAGAGGTAAATGTACATAAAATCTGGAAAAGGGCATCTCATCTGTGGGGAAAATTATTCCTCCAAATACTTTTCCAAATACAATGACTAGTATCTTGTCAAAGATAAAGTAACGTCCGTGAAAACTACAGACGAAAACAGATCCACAGAGACTTCACTTATGGCCACCGTCGGGCAGACTGTAACAGAAACGCTACAACCTCAGCCGTCAGGGACACGCAGACCAAAACCACAGCGAGGTGGCCCTTCACCCCCTCCACAGCAGTGAGCAGGACAGACGGGGCCAGGCCGGGGGGCCCCGAGGAGGAATTTCAGTGATGCACCCACGTTGGAGAACAGTCTGGAAGCTCCTCAAAGCACCCGACACAGAGACGCCAGGTGAAAGGATCACGTGTCCACACGACACTGGGATCCCAGCGTCCCCAGAAGCATTCCTCATAATATCCCAAAGAGTGGAAACAACTAACTGATCCATGGATAAAATAAAATGTGGTCTAATCACAAAGACCACATGTTGTGTGATCCCATTTTATGAAATGTCCAGAACAGGCAAATCCACAGAGGCTGAAAGTAGATTTGTGGTCGTCTGGGGCTGAGAGATTGAGGAAAAATGGTACAGGGTCCCTTCTGGGGTGATGATGATGTCCTAAAATGCACTGTGATGGTTGCACAACCCTGTATATATACTAAAACCCATTGAATTTTATACTGTGAATGGGTGAATTGTATGGTATGTGAATTATGTCTCAACAAAGCTACAGTAGAGTGAAAAAAAAATGTGAAAATGTTGAAATAAGTAAGAGACAATCCTGAAGATATCTAAGATAACAGGAAAACATATCAGATTTTAAAAACACCTAAATAGAGCTTTTAGAAATAAAAATTAAATGACCAAAATCAAAAACACAATGGATGGATTTTACTGCAGAGTTGGCACAAAAATATAAATATATGTCATTTAAATCAGAATAAATTATCCAGAGGCAAAAATTAGAGAGTGACACGGAGGCGACAGATGCAGACAGTGGAATTTTTCCAGAATGGACGAAAAATACCAATCCTCAGACCCCAGAATACTAACAAATCCCAAGAAGATTCAATTGTAGAAATCCACACCTAAATTGATCATAAGGAAACTGCAGAAAACCAGATACAAATAAAATCCTATCAGAAGGCAGAGGAAAAGAAGGGATTTCCTCAAAGTCATGACGTGTGGGAATGAGCTGACCTCTGACCAGCCGCCATGCCAAGCGGCATCCACGGTGCACAGAGAGCACACAACCACCAACTTAAAACTCTACAGCCAGAGACGTGATCTTTCAAGAATGAGGCAATGTCAATAGTTTTTTCAGGCAAAGAGAAAGTAAGACATTTTGCCCCCAGCAGAAAATACTAAAGGACGCAATTCAGGCAGAAGGAACACAGCCAGAAGAAAAGTCTACGGGACAAAAATACATAAGGAACGGAGAAAGTAAGAAATGGTCCCAACTCTACATAAACGAACATCCATCAAATTCATGGAAATTTTTTTAAACTGGGATGAATTTTTAAGACTTTCATGACATCCTAATAGGGTATTTCTGATGAATGGCCCACACCACTGGAATCTACCTCATTTGCAGGACGTATTTATTTTAGAAAAATTAGGGAAAACTGCTCTGGGCATGCACACCCAAGGCTGTGTATTCCTTCAGGTCAAGTTCAGCGGCCTTTAACCCAAAATGGCTTTTACATTTTTAAAGGGATGTTAAAACAAAACAAACAAAAACAAAGAAGACTAAGTCACAAAGACCAGTAGGTCCACCAAACTTAAAATACTTTCTGGCCCTTTACAGACAAAGCTGGCTGACTGCTGGTCCAGATCATCTAAGTTATAGGATGGTGTTTTTTTCTTTTCTGTCGTAGATGCCAAAAGTTTTTAATTAAAAGAGCAGTTTGTTGTCCTCAGGCGGAGAAAATGTGTAAAGCGTGCTGGGGGTAAGTGGTAGGAAGTCGACTTATGAATTAACCCCCCAGGCGCCCATGCTGACCTGTCACCTGAAAGGGATACCCCCAGACCCCTGTCTGGTAGGCAGCCAATCGGGTTCACTATTCGCCTCACGCTTCCTGCCCTCCTGCTGGAAAGCACAGCTTTCAAATCTTAAGTGACCCACAGAAAGTCTATCGTGCAGGACCTCCCTGGGCGCAGTGGTTAAGAATCTGCCTGCCAATGCAGGGGACACAGGTTCAATCCCTGGTCCAGGAAGATCCCACATGCCATGGAGCAACTAAGCCCGTGCGCCACAACTACTGAGCCTGCGCTCTAGAGCCCGCGAGCCGTAACTACTGAAGCCCGCGTGCCACAGCTACTGAGCCCACGAGCCACAACTACTGAAGCCCGGGCGCCTAGAGCCCGTGCTCCGCAACAAGAGAAGCCACCGCAGTGAGAAGCCCGCGCACCGCAACGAAGAGTAGCCCCTGCTCGCCGCAACTAGAGAAAGCCCGCGCGCAGCAACGAGGACCCAATGCAGCCAAAAAAAAAAAGTCTATCGTGCAATCAAGCAAAGCCTAGAATCACAATGAGCAAGGTGTGTGGATTCAGCGTGAGTGTGATGCTTTCACTCTTCCTAAGTCAAGTGTGGAGTACGAAGCCATGGGAACTGGGTGACTTACCTCCCAAAATTTTCTTCTCCAAATAAATGGGAAAACCAATGATGACTTAATGGCAGCACAGAATTGGTATGTATGGATTTACATTTGAAAATACAAATGAAACTTTTTAGAGGTAAACCCTTCTAAAAACATTTGAGGGTGTGACAGAAGAATGCAGTATAAACTCTACAGAGAGACTCTATGCCAACCTGGGGGCGTCACCTTTCAAGTGACAAGTCAGCATGGGCTCCTGGGGTTTTAATTAGTACCTCATCCCCTGCCACATACTCCAGCTCTCACCACACACTCCCTTTGCCTGAGAGAAACACTACATCCCAGGCACTAGCAGGAAAAAAAGGATCTAGAATATTCATTCTTCTTTCTTCTCTCCAACAATGTCAATTCAATTCGTGTTTGTTGCATTCCTCTATCAAGCAACCTAATTTTCAACCACGTCATATATTTACATGAAAAACATTAGCTGGTGTGTTAGCTGGGAGTTTCGGGATAATTAGCTCAGAATAATCTATAACATTCGTAGTATTTACCCCGCTACTTCAGACAGCCCAGGACCCCATGCCCACTGGAGGGCTCCGTGTCCCAGCGCTTACTTATTCTTGCAAACAAAGAAGAAACTGGGCTTGTGCGCTAGGTTTTCCCGCCAGCAAAATTCTGTGTTGAAATAGTTGACCCAAACCAGTTGGTGTACCCAAGACACTACATAATTTTTTTTTTTTTTTTTTGCAAAACCATAACTGTGCTCCCTGAAAGGCGGTGACATTTCAAAATCCACCCCTCTCTCTAGTGCAGGCTGCTCAGGATCCCAGAGAGAGAAAATGGCCCTAAAGATGTAGTCCGGCCCCTCCTTGCACAGATTAGGAGGCTGATGTCCTCAGGAATGAACCCCACTCACCCAGAGCCTGTGGTACCCACATCCGCTGCCCCGAAGGCCCCCATCACTTCTCTGGGTCAGCTTCTGGGAAACCCAAAGGGACGGTGTGCCAGCTTCCTCGGGCCAAGTTCCTCCGTGAGTCTTTATCCTATGACGGCCTGTCATTTGCCTTTTAAATTAAAGAATGGCCGCCACGTGTAAACCTTTTCCCTGAGAGAGAAGGACACTCCAGAAATGTACCTACGGGAAGATTCGCTTACTTAACTTTCAACATGATTTGAAATTTTGAAGAGCAAGATGTTGGGTTAACACAGATTAACAAATCCAGTGCGTGTGGGGACCAGGCCCTCTGCTGGGGATCAGCCATTTCAGACAAAATGTGCGTTATTTCTGAAAAATCGTCTGCCAGGGCCAGAGAGGGCCATGAAAGGAAGGGCCCAGGACATGGGCGTGTGTAATGAAGAGGACGTGGGCCTGACCGGCCCCTGGAAACCACGTGGGCCCTTCCGAAGGCCACACCTGTCCACCAGCCCCTGCTACTGTGCACCCACTATGTGCAGGCAATGTTCACATTTGTGGTCAAAACACCAGAGGTCACAGTAAGATGGGACCCAGACAGTTCACACAAACACGCTGGCTGGTGGTCTGCGCTGTGGGGAGAAGAGCAGGGAAGGGGCCCAGAGCCCGTCCGGCTTGCGGTCTTGGACAAGCAAATGGAGGAGGAGAGAAGCATCTCGTCAGAAGGAGATACTGTCGGATAAATTAGACAGAGGCGTCGCTTCCTCAGTATTACATGAACTTGTGGTTGCCAAATGGGAACACTTCCTCGAGTCTTCTGCTTAAGTTTCTAATTTTTTATATTATAAATCCTGGATATAATTTTTCTAGCCTCATTAATAACTGTGGGCTGCTATTTGGGATTTTCCAAAAGGCCCCTGTTGATAGCAGGAAGCCACGTTTGTTCACTCCTGAGGGTGACTTTCACACACCGTAGTGGGCACACGTGAAGGAGCCTATCGTGTGTCGTGTTATTAACAGAAATGTGTGTCCCTGGAGGATTCAACTCATCGTAGGGCGTGCGTCACCTTTGAAAACAGAGATGCATCTCTATTCTTTAATTAACAAGCATTTATTGTGTGGATGCACTTTAAGTAATGTTAAGTGTACATAAAAGGGTTTTTTGAAAGTATCTTACATGTCCTGATCTATGTTATAGTAGCTGTAACGTCATTTAAAACATTTGGCTCTTTCCCCAATTCAACGTCCTGAGTATTCAGTTCACACTTGGCTCTGAAGTGTAATGTCTCCTGTTGTCCAGCAGATGGTGGTATTGGACGCAGCGCTGCCCGTCACAGCCTGGGACGCGGGGCCTGGGGTTCTAGACAGACCCCGGGAGGCCCCAGAATCGTCCCACCCGGCGGAGGAGGCCCGAGCATTTCCCCCCTGCTTGTTCTGAGGCAGGAATCCAGGCTCACAAATGCAGGGGGTGCAGAGGACTCGAGGTGCGGTGACCTCTGGCCAAAACTGGAGGGGACAGAACAAAACTCCTCTTTCTCCCACTTAAAGGTATAAATTATCTCCCTAAATAGAACAGCAGCAGTGGGACCGGCTGCGCCGCGTGGGCACGGTCCACCGGCTTCTTCGCCCGGGTTCTCTCTCCACCTCCAGGGCTGCATCTGTCGTGTCAAACGTATTTGCCTCTGTGATGGTTGGTTTCATGTGTTGACTCCACGGGGCCCAGGGCTGCCCTGATTTCTGAGTAAACATCATTTCTGGGTGTGTCTGGTGGCCTCCCCCCATCCACTGCGGGCCCGAACAGAACCAAAAGACAAAGTGGGGCACATGCACTCTCTCTGCCTTTCTGCTTGAGCCCAACATCTGTCCCGGGCACTCCTGGCTCCCAGGCCCTCAGACTCGGACTGGGGTCTACACAGCAGCCCTCCAGCTCTCAGGCCTCAAGCTGCCCCCTCGGCCACCCTGCACCTTCAGCTCCAAGACAGCTCTTCACGGGGCTTCTCTGTCCCCAGCGTCACGTGAGCAAATACTTTACGACAAGTCTCTTTCTAGAAATAGATGTAGTTTTGTATGTACACAGACACAGATGTTCATCTATGTATCTATATTGATATCAGTATCTATCTGTCTATCTCTGTACCTCCTACTGGTCCTGTTTCTCTGATGCAGCCTCCATGATCTCTAACTGGAAATCACAAACGATGCAAAGATCGCTGGGCGTGTGGCACCAGACGTCTTATGGACAGGAGAGGAGGGTAGACAGGCGGGCACAGGAGGGCAGCAAGTGCAATGTCAAAGGCCCCTTCCCATCGCCCCAGAGGGCACGTGTGTGTGTGAGAGAGAGAGAGAGAAGCTCTGATATTGGTAATTCTGCCTATTTCAACTCGTATGTGAGGCTGCATCCCAGCAAACTGATTTCCTGACACGTGAGCCACAACCCGAGGTTTGAAAACACTGATCGCACTGAAGACAGCTGATTCCTGCTGGCATTTCTGTTGCTTAGAAGTTGCCCAGCTGTGTGGGGTGGGACTAAGTACTTGCTATTAGAACTGGAAAAAACAAAAACGAAACAGAAGTGGGAGGTGGGCGGGGGCATCGTGGCAGCTCCGCCTCCCACCCCCTCAGCTTCCCACTCTGTCTGCGTTCACTCCGGACGCACGTGGCGGCTACAGCATCGCCCCCTCCTCCGTGCACCGCGGGGCTCCTGCCCTGCTCCCTGCAGCGATGCAGCCCTGAGACTGAGTCCAGCTTGTGTCCTTAAAGGAGGGATGCCTGCTCCCTGCCCCCACCAGCCTGTGACTCAGATGCAGAGCTGAGTTCCTCCTGTCACAGGAAGGAAAGGGACACACACTTCTAAACCCCTTAAGCTGCTGCTGGCTTTAGTCTCTGCTATTCGTGACTAAACCTGCCTCAGCGCTGACACACCAGCCACATGAAACGCACCGGGAGCTCAAAAATGAAACCACGGACACGGTCTCTGCCCTCCAGGGACTCACGGCTTAGTAGGATGGGCTAAAAATAAAGTAAATAATAAATGGATGGATTGACGTGGTGAATTGAGCATTGATCAGTTTTATCAACAGTTAAGTGTATGTAATCATTGGTTTTGATTATAAATAACTAAGTAGAACAATTACAAGTTGTGACCAACACTGTGAAGGACAGAAAGAGATCCGGGGCTGAAACACACCAGGCGGCTGGGGTGGGGGGAGGGGGGCGTGGTTGGAAAAGGTGACATCCCGAGCAGACCCCCCAGACAAGCAGGAGGGTGGAGGCCCCCAGAGACGTCGCAGGTCTGGGCTGACGAGGATGAAGCAGTCGGGGTGGGGGTCAGAGGTGGCAACCGGGGAGTCACAGCTAGAAGAGGAGTGAACTTTGTTTCAGAGACAGTGCATCATCCTGGCTTTCATTTTCTGTCTACTGTGACGCTCTGACATCGTAAGTCCCGCCTGGCTGGGGAGAGACAACCCCCCGCCAGCCAAGGGCCCAGCCAGGATCCCGCCTGTGACTTATGCCAACAGCCCAGCCAGGCCCGGCCTCCTCTGCCTGCCCCGCCCCCGGGGAGGTGACACTCCTCTGCCAGAAATACCCAGGCCGGGTGCCCAGAGGCTCAGGACAGCCCTGTCACCCAAAGCCCAGCAAAATCACTAAAAGCAGCCAATCGTACGTGTTCCCCCCGCCCCGCCTGCCTTTCCCCTGGAACCCCAGTAAAGGCCATGGCCTCAATCTTCCCTCCGTCCTGTCCTCTGCCCCCTGACCCCCTGGCCATCCCCCCACGTGCCTGGCGTGGCCAGCTGTGCCCTATTTCCAGGGGACTGTGACATGAGACCGACTTCTCCCTGCCACCACCCAGTCGCCTTTATAAATGAAGACCCAGAACAGGACAGAGAGGAGGAGAAAGTGTGCCCCCTCTCGATGTCTCAAATAATAAATTTAACATCGGTTCTGGTAGGCAGCGTTTTCTAGGAACGGTTAGCCTGTTAGTGGCAGAGAGGTGACAGGAGAGGGGGGGAGGTGGGGAGTGCGTGAGAAGGCGGGGGCTGTGCTGACGGAGGAGGTGCCTGCAGAGGCCGGAGGGAAATGGGGAACCGGTGTGGACGCAGGGGCGTGGGTGCAGGGGAGTGGACGCAGGGGCGTGGGCTCAGGGGCGTGGACGCAGGCGCGTGTGTGCAGGGGCGTGGGTGCAGGGGTGTGGACGCAGGGGCGTGGGCGTAGGGGCGTGGGTACAGGGGTGTGGACGCAGGGGCGTGGACTCAGGGTCGTGGGTGCAGTGGAGTGGACGCAGGGGCGTGGGCGCAGGGGATTGGGTGCAGGGGTGTGGACGCAGGGGCGTGGGCGCAGGCGCGTGGGTGCAGGAGCTCCTGCAAAGGTGGAGGGTGGTGTGGAGGTAGCCGTGGGCAAACAGCAGGAGGAAACAGGAAGGGGTGACCCCGAGCAGGTCACCGAATCAGCATTTCTGTGATCTGCAGGTGGCGGCTGAACAGAGAAAGGGTCCTGGGCTCCTGGCCAGGCCGGGGTCACCTGCCTGGGTCTCCGGGACGCCATCTCCCAACCTCTGCCTCCTCTGAGCCCAGGGTTCACGGGGAAACGGAGGAGGGGGTTGGGAAGCAGTCAGGGCCCAAGGGTGTCTGGTCCCTAACACTGTCTCCCCTGACCTCAAGGTCATGGAAAGCTGGCTTTTTTTCTGGAAGATGGAGCTCACTCTTCCCTCATCTCCAGGGGGCACGGGGGACCCTTCCTCCTCTGCATCCCTGCTCCTGAGGGGACAGAAGCCCAGCAGCCCTGGGTGCGGGCCTCGCTCACTCACATCTGTGGTGGCCGCGCCCTCGTGTCAGAAGCACCTCGTGTCAGCAGTACGCACGTGCCCCCCACACGCAGCGGGCAGGTGAGAGGCGGGTTGGTCCAGGCCCCGTGAGCCCTGGCACGCGGTCCTCCCGGCCTCGGCTTCGTGCGGGTGTCGACGGCCCTCACCCCATCCTTCTCCTCTGCCCCCACCAGCTCCCGAAGCCTCACTGGGCCCCCGGGAGGCACTGACCAGCCACACCTGGTCCTCCTGCCTCTTCCCTGGCCTCTGACACACTCCCCAGAACCACAGCGAGCCCACGGCCGGCCCTGCTCGGCCACGTGCCATCCCTCACCTGTCAGGCTCAGCCCCCCAGAGTGCAGTGTCCCGGGATCCATCCTCCAACTGGCTGGGTACCACCTTCTCCAGGAAGCCTTCCCTGATGCTCAGGATCCCCAGTCGTGCCGGCAGCGTAGACACAGCTGCGCTAGGCCTGCTCACAGCTGGGGTCTTCACAGCTGGCCACTCCGCCCCCCCAGCCCCCGGCTGCGTCTCGTTCTGTCTGCGGCTCCGGCGCAACAGGAACTCCACCACTGTTGAGATAACAACTCCTACTTATGGTTGTGTATTATTACCCCTCCCTAGAACACGAATCTCTGTTTGGGTTTAATGCATTTGAATTGTGCCAAATCAATGATCAGTAACCAGATGGGGCAGACCATCCATTCCTTGGGGCCAAGGGTTAGAGGATGACTTCCCTGACCCAGATACAAATCCTCAGACCTTGACCTGAAAAGAACACAGTAAGCCCATCACGGAAAGCCCTTTAACTGCTAAGGAAAACTGTGAGGAATTAACAGATGCCTTGGCTCTTTTCTCCACCGCGGTCACCTTTCTCAGCAGCAGAGGCCCCTGCGAGGTTCCTCATTTGCTCCTGGACGCCATCCCACTGGAACCCAGGAAACAGTAGGAGATTCAGACCAGAGGCCGGCGGAGAGAAAGAGCCTTTGTCTGCCGGGAGCGGCCGATTCCCACAGTCGCTTTCACACACACACACAAAGGAAGGCCGTGGACACTCCTCTGCTGTTTTCCTGTCCCTGGGTGTTTACAGAGCAGGACGGAAGGGAGGAAAGTGCCTGCCGTGCAGAACTCAGCCTGGGAAATCAGGGTGTCGGTTACAGAGTCTTTCCAAGGAAAAGGTAGTGGAAGGCTGAACAGCGGAAAAAGTGCAGAAAGCAAGCCTGGAAATCGCCCCGGCAGCGTCCACGCAGCGGGAGAGCTGAGGTCTGCGGCTTGTCCTGAGCCAGCTGCCCCGAAGTTCTGGATATTTGCTAGAATTGTTTGTGACCTGCCTTGGAGGAGTTTCCAGGACGCTGCACCCTGATGGAAGCCAAGACGGGGCCTGAGGAGTCACGGCCGTCGTACTGCATCCGGGGACGGGGCTGCCCTCCCCGCTCATCCCGGGTCGCCATCCTGGGCCCGTTTCAGACCCAAAGCAAAACGGATTCTAGAGCAGTAGAGGTGCCCACATCCTTCTATAAGTTACCACTTGAATCACAAAATCACATTTGAAGAGTAAACACTCTCTAAACGGCAACAGCTGCTGGGCAGCTCTTGCGCTGGATATGGGGGGCTAAGCCTCGACCTCCCGTGTCCCAGGGTGCTGTCAAAGGAAAACAGCCTTTGTGACCTAACAGCCTTGATATCAGGTTACTCGTAGATTATTCTGGGGGCCTGTTGTCTAAAGCCCAAGAGGAAACAGAGCAGCCTGACTTGGCATGTGCAGTGTACTTAAAGGGTTACACAATACTGAAACCACAGCCATGGGCATGATGGATGTTTCTGATATATTAAGTTTTTCCTTAGATTGTATGTGCAAGCCCAATTATACCATTACTGCTCAAATTTTCGAGGGTTTCCGAATTATGCCAGGGGGCAGAAGAAAATGTTTTCAGAACGCATTAGAAGGGTTAACGTCAAATCTGCAGGAAAAGGAGTGGGTTTGGACTTGAATCTCACTAGCGCCCGAGTATCTCCCCCAGCTGGTTACTCTGTCTGCCTGGGGCCTCTGGGCTCTGCGCGTCAACCACTCCATCCGAACCGTGATACCAGGACCCTCGACCAAACTCCAGCAGGGCCGCCCGCCCCACGAGGCTGTGTCCTGGGGGGACCAGACCCCATGGAAACACCTGCCCTGAAAGCTCAGGGTCGCCAGGGGAATTCACCATCTGTCCCACCCACACCCGGCCGTAGCCCTGGCCTTTCAGAGCGTTTACTAAGAAGGGGTGACAAGTGTGGGTCCCTCCTCTGTCCCTCTGAGACGCCCATGTACCCTCCCCCAGCTCGGAGGCATCCTTCTCAGGGGCCTGAGCGCCACGCCTTCGAGACGGAGCCTTCAGGAAGGACGGGCTGGCCTCCCAGGCCCTGGGGAGGGTGCATCCCCAACTTGGCAACTGCCAGCTACAGACACGCGGCCCCGCCGTGGAACAGGGATGGATGTCGGCACCGCCTGCTGGTCCCCTCTCTCCCATCCCCGCTCCTTCGGCCTCCTGCTGAGGCGCCGTCACCCCTGCGTGAACCCCAGGGGCCCTCGGCTCTTCCCGCCGTGGGTGGGAACTGAACAGAGCCTGTGGTCACTGCTTCAGCTGAAGTCCAGCTGTGTTTGTCTTCGACGGGCTTCAAAGGTCAGGAAACCCACAGTCACACCCAAGCCTTGATCTGGAGGGAGGCACGGTGGCTCCCAAGACGTCTTGATGAGACCCGGGTGTGGTGAGTGAGATGGTAGCTTTGTAAGGATCGGGGGCCAGCGACGCGGGAGCTTTGGGCTGGGACGCTGTGGACACAGGCCCATGACAGTGGAGCTGGAGGACGGCCGGGGAGCGGAGAGAGGGGAAAACGAAACGTGAGCACATGTGTTTGACAGTTTGGGTTTGGCGGGTTCGCCTACAGAAAAATCGGGGGCCTGCTCACTAAGCGAATGGCCCTACCTGCTCATGCGCCTTCTAAAGGCTGTTCGGACCGTGGATTTTCATAGGGAAACAGAAAGTGGCCGGGTTGGTGCTGGTCACTTCTGGAGCCACGGGGTTTTCACCTCCATCAGGGCCGCAGCTGGGCACCGTGCTTCCTCCACATAAGCGCCTCCCCAAGATCCCGGGCCTGGCGGTGGGGCTCCTGGATGGGACGCGCTGCCCTGCAGTCATCATGCGCTCATCCACGGTGGCCACAGCTCACAGGTGCCAGCCGAGTGCCCGCCATCCCAGCAGCTGACCGAGATTCTGGGGACGCAGGGGTCAAACGACCAGGCCCACCCATGTCTTCATAGAGCTTGGGGACCACAGACCACAGCAAGCAGAAAAAGACCTGCTCTAACTGGATAGCAACAACAGAGACGTGATCTACGTGGATAATAATAAAGACCTAAGTGGGTAACAGTAAGAAAGACCTGATATAAATGGATAATAAGAAAGACATGACACAATAGATATTAACAATGAAGACGTGATCTAACTGGATAACAGTAATAAAGGCCTGGGCTTCCCTGGTGGCTCAGTGGTTAAGAATCCGCCTGCCAATGCAGGGGACATGGGTTCGAGCCCTGGTCCAGGAAAAGCCCACATACCGTGGAGCAACTTAAGCCTGTGCGCCACAACTACTGAGCCTGCGCTCTAGAGCCCATGAGCCACAACTACTGAAGCCCGCGCGCCTAGAGCCCGTGCTCCGCAACAAGAGAAGCCACCGCAATGAGAGGCCCGTGCACCGCAACAAAGAGTAGCCCCCACTCGACACAACTAGAGAAAGCCCGTGTGCAGCAACAAAGACTCAATGCAGCCAAAAATTAATTAATTAATTAATTTAAAAATAATAATAGCAAAGGCCTGATACAACAGGATAGTAATAATAAAGACATGACACACTGGATGTTAACAATAAGGACACAACATAATGGATAATAAAAATAAAGACACGACCTAACTAGATATTAACAAGAGCCATCAAGGAAACCAAAACACGCTGAGTGGACAGACAGTGGCTGGGTTGGAGGGTGGTGTCGGAAGGCCGTCTCCAGGGCAGAACTGAGAGAGAGACAGGTGGACGTGGGGGGCCGGAGACGTGGGGACAGAGGGCCCTGGCAGAGGGGACAACAGCAAACACTGTGGGGCAGGCACAAGCATGGCCCAGGTGAGGACCAGCAAGACAGCCCGAGTGCCTGGAAAAGCGCGAAGGGGCGGGGGGAACAGTAGGGATGGCGTGCAGAGGTTGGCAGAAGCTGATCGTGGAGCCCTGTGGGCCAGGGCTGGAGTTTGGGGTCCACCGAGGTGTGTTAGCAAGCCACCAGGGGGTCTGTGTGGGAGAGCGACAGACCCATCCCAGAAATGGTCGCCCTCAGGGAGATGACAAAGGCCAGAAGGTGAGATTCGTGCTGAGTCCTCCCCGTGGATTTAAAACCCTGTCGGTTCTGCACAAAACCCTGCACACTTTATCCATAATCGCCAAAACGTGGAAGCAACCAAGGTGTCCTTCTGTAGGTGATGGATAAACAAACAGTGATACATCCAGACAATGGAGTATCACTTAGGGCTGAGCCTTCAAGCCATGGAAAGGCATGAAGGAGCCTTCAATGCATATATCTGAGTGAAAGAAGCCAATCTGAAAAGGCTACAGACTGTGTGATTCCAACTCTACGACATCCTGGAAAAGGCAAAACGGTGGAGAGAGTGAAAGACGAGTGGTTGGCAGGGGTTGAGGGGAGGGGGCATGACCAGGCGGAGCACAGAGGGTCCTTAGGGCAGTGAAAGTGCTCTGTAGGTCACGGTCATGGTGGGCACCCGTCGTCATGCATTTGTCCACACCCACAGGGCGTCCAACACCAAGAGTGAACCCCAGCGTGAACCAGGGACTTAGGGTGATCGTGCCGTGTCAGTGTAGGTCCGGCGATTGTAGCAAATGTCCCACCTGGTGGGGACGCTGATGTCGCGGACACTGTGGCGTGTGGGCAGGGGTGTAAGGGGCTGCTCAGTCGGCTGCCGTCTCCACAGCCAGAAGCGCACCACACCTGTCAGGAGGGCTCAGGAAGGGCCACTGCAGTCCTCAGGCGGAGCAGGTGTCTCCGGCCAGTGTGACTGGGTTGACACCGCAGTTCTCGGGGGCTGTCCGGGACACCCCTGCTGTACGTGGGGTTCCTCTGTGCCTTCCTTTATCCCGCATGTGGTTTGTGACCAACACCATCTCTTTGGGGTAATCTGAATTTAACATCACCAGGTGGCGTCTGCCAGGACAGGTGCCGGGCGAGGGTGTCAGCAGACAAGGAGCTCCAGGACCCACAGTGGTGTTTGTTAAAAACGCAGGTCCCTGGCTCTGCCCCAGACATATTCAATGGGACTCCCTCCTGTTGGGACCTAGGAATTTCTACTTTTAAGCAGTTCCCTAAGTGATTCTCCTGGTCTCTGAGCTTGAGAAGCACTGACCCCACTGGACACCGTGACAGGCAAGTGCGCACACCCGACCTCGTGAGCGCGCTGCAGGGTGCTAGAATCGTATCTCACAAGTAAGGAAATGCGACATTACTGAGCCCCGTGGTCTGTCCTACAACCTAGCAAGAGACAGAACCGCAGTCCAAACGGATTGCGAGCGACCCCACAGCAGTGGTTTCCCTGCTGAGTTACAACCAGCCCCAGGGGAAGCTCTGTGGAGTTCACATCACTCTTTAAAAAATATTTATTTATTATTTATTTATTTATTTTTGGCTGCTTTGGGTCTTAGTTGTGGCACGCGGGATCTTCGTTGAGGCAGGCGGGGGCTTTCGTGGCGATACGTGGGCTTCTCTCTAGTTGTGGCGTGCAGGCTCTAGAGAGCATGGGCTCTGTAGTGGCAGCACGCGGGCTCTCTAGTTGAGGTGTGGGCTCCGTAGTTGTGGCGCACGGGCTTAGCTGACCTGCGGCATGCGGGATCTTAGTTCCCCAGCCAGGAATCGAACCTGTGTCCCCTGCATTGGAAGGCAGATTCTTTACCACTGGACCACCAGGGAAGTCCCGAGTTCACATCACTGATGACCAGTTGTCAGTGGTTGGTACCCACCCTCTGAGACACCCCAATATCGTGTTTACAGCATGAATTCTTTGGGATGAGGCTGGGTGCATTCAGATGCTTGATTTCCTTTGCTGAAATGTCTGGGGGCGTCTTCTAAGACGCAGGAAATCATTCAGGCAGTTACGGGGCATCCAGCTGACTGCAGTGCCCAGGCCCCTCTGCAGTTAGTGCCACGGGGTAGGGACACCACCTACCAGCCCGGATGGAAGTCTTCAATGTGGTGCTTTGTTTATGACCTCCCAAGAACTGTGCACAAGGAAATCTTCATAAAAATAGATTTCATTGAATTTGTTTGAAGAGGTTAGAAAACATCCTTCCTTCTCACTGGGCGGGAATATTAGACTTCTGTGAATTCTCCCCACATCCTTCCTCTGCCCCAACTTTCCTTATAAGATTCATCATCTGTCTGCAAAGCCTGTGTGTTTTGTGCCATTACATCGAATTGAAGAGGTGCTAAAGGCCAAGAAAATCATTTTAACTGATTATCAAAATCCCGAAACTCAGCGGGAGAAAAACATGAAGCCATGGGTACGTTCAGGTTTAACTCTATTTCTGCAGAAGAAAATGCTTTTTAAGAACAATGCTCTGTTAGCAGCAATGCCTGCCATGAAAAAGTAAATGTTTTCAAGAGGGAAAAGTAAATTTTCAAAGAATCCCTACAAATTAACAGTAACACTGGAGTCCATACTCATGTTCGGTGCAAACAATTGGGCGTGCACCACGTTTTTACACACTTTCCATTCCAGGAGGCTGAGTGAGGAGTGTTGGCGTGATGGAATCGGCGCGGCTGCCGAGCGGCTCAAGAGTGGGGTGGGCAGAGGACACGTGCTCCCCTCCAGAGTTGAGGGATGCAGGCTCCAAGGCACATCGAGGAGACGACCTCCGGCTTTCCTGCCCATCAGAGCCTCGCCCTGAATCCCCGTCACAGAACCCGTCTCTCCAGGGCTTCAGGCCATCTTTCCACCGTGTATGTCAGAACCGTTTCCCCGGTACCGGTGCTGCTGCCATGACCCACCTCGGCTGCCCTGGTCTGTCTCAGACCCTGCACGCCCCTCCCAGAGCAGCTGCGGTTGACGCTTCCGTGCGCGGCAGAGGGTCAGAGCAAAGAGCACTGGAGACGTCGTTTGCAATAGCCCATGTCGGCCACACTCATCCGGACTCCAGCTCGAAACTGAACAGAGTGCGGCGCACAGCCTCTAAACGGCTGCCCCAGAGGACGGACAGTCCTCCCCACTCCTCTCTTCCCACGTGCAGGACATCTCCAGGGGGCACCTCTGGTGTCTCTCTGCACCTCGCCGCGGGGAGGAGGGGAAGCCGAGTGCTGGATCTGGGGCAGGCCCTGCCCCCCCGCACCGGGCTCTCTCTTTGCGATCTCCGCCTGCAAGGAGCAGGCATCCGTCTGTGGCGGGTGTTAGTTTACAGAGCTGATGAGTGACAGCATGGAGAAGCCACTGAAAGAAAAATGTCGTGCTACTCACAGTGCCCTAGGGATGAGAGGCGTGAGACTGGCCGGTTTTAGTGATTTTGCTGGGCTTTGGGCGACAGGGGTGTCCCCGAGCTGTCCGGCCCGGGTGTTTCGGGCAGAGGAGGATCACCTCCCCGGGGGCGGGGCAGGCAGAGGAGGCCGGGCCTGGCCGGGCTGTTGGCATAGGTCCCAGGCGGGCTCCTGGCTGGGCCCTTGGCTGGCGGGGCCGAGGGGGGCCGTCTTGCCCCAGCCAGGCGGGACCTAAGAGGTCAGAACATCACAGTAGATGGAAAACTTTTAGTGTATACAATCCACCCACTCCTGTGGACCTGCAGGCCCGGATCCCGCGGCCTGATTCCAGTGGCGCGTACCAGCCACTTGGCCAGTCAACCCGAATCCCACCTTCTCTCCCTCCTGTGCCGGTTAAGTGTCCGCTTGACCGCTGAGCCTATTTCTCAGTTTATTCTGAACTTGGTGGGTGGGGAAGGGGAGCAGGAGACAATCCCCTCAGGCCCCAATTCTGTGCCCCTCCGGACGCCAGAGGGAGGAGGTGCTTTTCGGGAAACGGAGGGGAAGCAGGCCGAACCCAGGGATGCGCTTCCAGCTTCACCCGACACGCTCATCGGCCCCCAACCCTCTGTGGGGCTTGGGCCGTGGGATCCACGGTTGGCTTAGGCCTCGTTTCTTATTTTCTCTGTCGTGTGATGCTTTGACCCGGGAGAGCCTCCCCTCCCAGGGCCCGGGCTTCCTGAGAGACGGCAAAGCGCACGGGGCAGTCTCTCATCCATCCCCCCAGCCCTGCCAATCCTGCCCCTGCCGCCCCCAGCCCTGCCTCACAAAAGCCAACACCTGCCCTGCCTGGCCCCCGGCGGGCACCCCGGGCGGAGCAGGGGCCCCTGCCAGCCCTCGGGATCGTTCAGAGCAGCCATGCCCAGCTGTTCACGGGAACCCTAAGGACAGATCTCCCCTCGCCCTGCGCCGCGTGCCCGACAAAGCCAGCTGTGCACTGACCCCTCTCCGGGCTGTGAGTGTGATAACCTCCCCCCGCCAGCCTGGCTCCTCCTTCTCCTGTGTCCACACCAACTCTCCTAACCCACAACCAACATCACGTCATCGAGGACAAGCCCCTCCAGGAAGCAGTGTCGGGGGGCGGCCCACGGCCTGCTGGCCGAGGGGACAGATGAGGAAAGGGGGGACCGAGGGGTTCATATGCACCTGATGAGTATGAAGAGACCCCCTGGCTTAGAACCGGAGCTGCACGGACCCTCCGGAGCCCCCAGACTCCTCATTCAGACGGGGAACTCCGGCCCTGGGCCTCGCAGGTCGGGCCGGAATCTCCCAGCCCCGGGAGCACATTCCCAGGCAAGGACACCCACCCAGGGCTCTGCTCCTAAGAAAAGACACAAGAACAGCCGTGCAGGTTTCAGGAGCACTGGCATCGCCCAGTGATTTATTTCATCTCAGGATAAACAGACGGATGCACAAGGTTTTACGCAATTGGTACCCAGGACCTAGAAACTGAAGCGTTGATCCATAAAGCATCAGCCGGCCTGAAATGTGTCTTTAAGACGCCTGTTTGCCTTTAATACCCGGCCACACTGCAGCACTGCTTACAGCTTTCAAAAGCCTCAGAGGAACTTTCATCTCACATGAGAACACACCTAGGCTTTTATTTCAATTCATCTCAAACCAATTCACCAAGCAGGTACGAAGTGCCCTGCCAGCTCCTGTGGTCCAGGCCCCTTCCTGGAAGGGGGGAAAGTGTAGTGAACGTGGCCGCTGACATATGTTCAGATGCAACCAGAAGATGACACATTCCCATCTTTAGCTCTTATTATCTTCCCATGAATAATGATATTGCAGAGGAAAGGGGAGAATAAGAACACTGATATGTTTTTTTAAAACACCAAAACAAAACATTTTGTAAGCTAGGAAAGCATCTAAAATAAAACAGAACACAAAAGAGCACTTCTGTTTACATATCACCCCAGGAAGGTGTTACAACAGATTATGTCCTGAAACCATCTTAACTTCAGGAAAACGCAAAGGACCTCAAAAACATTGCATTTCATTTCAAAATCTTTCACAGGAAGTTACCCAAGAGACCCACAGATCAAACAGCAGCTACCAGAATTACTAAAGTGACAGCAGAAATTAACAGGAATGGCACAGGTGGTTCATTTTAAGTATTTGTAGCAAAACTGAAACAAAGGGAGGAGTTTTAACTAAGTAGCAAAAGAACTTCCATTCTCTTCAAGGAAAGGAGATTGGTGCTGCCATAGATTCAGAAATCAAGTCACCGAGTTCCCAATCCAGTCCCATAAAGCTGCCAGAGTCCATGCCGGCACTGGGGCTGTTCCCCAAACAGAAGATAAAAACAGAAAGGAAGTGAAGACGTCTTAACCCCATTCCTTTGGATCCCAAATGAACCTTGATTAACAATACAAAAGTCATTGCTTGTCAGCTAACCAAAAGATCAAGCTTTCCCAAATTATAGCCTTTCCCCTTAAGATGCCACTGCTCTTTCAAATATCTGGAAATGTCAGTGCACGTGGGTTTCTTAATTTCATGAGAACTATGGATGGATGTCGTAAATGCACTAGCTTCGTTTGACTCAACTGATCGAAGAGCAGGCATATTTTTGCACCAACTGTTTCTCTAAATAGAGCTGCATACAGACTTAGCACATCACGTTGAATGTGACATGATCTGTCCTCGGAACGGATCAGACCTGGAGGGAAGTCTCAGCCAGGCCTGCCCCTCCCCTAGCTGTCCTCCAAACCGAGGATCTTGCATGAGGTGTCTTTTCCATTGGTGTAATTGGTGCACCACCCTCCTGGCCCTACACCCCAGGTACTGGCCTCCAAAAGCAAATTAAACTGGTCCTCTCAGCATGCCAGGTGCTCTGGTATCTGTTCTCAGTGATATTACTATTAGAAGTGTGGTCTGTAAGGTTCTAAATCCTCTACCCATCCTTAGGCATCCTCGGGCATCTCATCCTGACAAATCCCTGGGACTCCGGGGCCAGCTCCCACAGAAAGTGACGCTATGTCTAGTCCAGGCGTTTCTTCATTCAGTTAAAAGATGAAATAATATACAAACACTCCAGCTGGGCATGTTATCGTGTGGCCGTCCACACGTGACATCTAACAGGTCTCCCATCGTCTATGGGGAGAGTTTACTTTGGAAGCCCACTTTCAGCGTTTACGTTTTTAAACGGTAAACATCATAGGAATGATTTCTCAAGTAAAATCACAGTGATAGTATCTCACGAGTCTGATACGGAAGGAATGAAAATATTAGCTTGGTTCCATTTCATATAAAAGTTTTACCATAAATAATGAAAGTCTAGAGAAAAATGTACTATCATGTGAAATGCTCACGTCTTTAGAAGGACATTATTTGTTTATTTTGGATCTCAATTCTTTTCCTCCTGCCATGTCTCCAGTCTATTCCTACCAAAAGGCCAAAGAAGTCAGGCAATCTGAAGCCTGTTTTTCTTTCCTAAGACGATGGACCAAGTTGCCAAGCACCCTCTCAGGTCAGGAGCAGTCATGGGCAGGCACACAAGTCACCAGAATGCACCAGCTGAAACGGTAAATCCCATGCTCTGGCGCAAGCATGATTCAAGCTATCATTCCTACACATGCTTAACTGATCACTTTCATCACCACAGACTCTTTAAAAAGCATAACCTATGTCCCACATACCCACTGATTGGCACAGAGAGAGGTAACCTCCCATCACTGGATTCACGAGTAAATCATAGTAAGGTACACGTGACTTCATCTACTTATGTGCCAATAACTTTCAATGTGTACTTTTCCTATTGTAATAAAAAAAAGCGGATTGGACTCAGAATCCAAATCAGTTGGCCTCTATTTATGAGCGTATACTTTATCCTTAAACTTTTAATAAACGGTAAGCCCTGTCTGTACATATTTGGAAAGTAAAATGTTATAACAAATAAGAAAGATCAACTGATTTGTTTTTAATCCTTGTGCCCTATCAAAGTACTGAATTTCATGTTACTTCTACTACAGTATTTTGGAATTCACAATTAGAAAAGTGTAGTTTACTTGCTAAACTACGTTATAAATGTATGTTATTTCCCCTTATGTGAATATGTTCATTGTCACTCTGCCACAATTTCTTAGACTGATGCTTGTAAAAATGAATTTCCCTCATCAGGATGACAGAATTCATATTTAAAACATCATAAGTAGTGGGTTCAACTGTGCCTGCATGTTATTCTTTAGAACTCTCAAAAAGAAAGGATTTTAACCTTCTTTTGGGGGGGGGAATACTACTCTCTTTGAGCCCACTATGAAATATCAAAGTGGCTGACCATACCTGGTGGGCACCAAATGCTCCTTTTAAAGCAGACAAGCACCACGGCCACTGTCAGCTTTTCCTACTGATGACATGCTCTTTGGAAAACATTCAGTCGCCAAAGATTTAAAACTCAAATAAGAGCAAATCGTTACTACGTCACTGAACATAATTATTAACATCTCTTAACTTGAAAATATTAAACCCATCTCAGTTAAGCGGTGAGAAGGACCTGCTCTTGAGGTGTGTGGGCCTTTGACCATATCTGGGCCCCTGTGATGACAGAGGAGGTACTTCCAGTGCTCACTGGACAGATCTTACTGGGAATCAAAGATTTCACCCTTAATACTTACTACATTTGGAGTGGAACCAACCGTAAGTTAAGCACATGTGGCAGGAACTTTTAAACTAAGTTAGAAAGGGTTTAAAAGCATTACATATCAGTTATAATTTTAAACCTCAAGCCGAAAAAAGTATGACCTTCTTTCAGTCGTTCCACTCATACAGTTCACGTTGGCCTAATCTAAGATCTCAGCTCTGGGAGGTGGCCCCGAGGTCCCCTTTCATGGTGCAGGAAGCAACGGTACCTGGTACTCCACACAACTCAGGTCTGGCCTCCCGGCCACTCCGCAAGTGATACCGAGGACGGTACACCCCGGTACACTCCAGGCCTCACCCACCGCACCCAGAGACTTCATCTCTCATTCTGTTTCTTTCTCAGGTATTTTGTATCTTATTTGTAAGGTTATCTATCTGCACACATCCTACATCTTGCCATCGACCCCATTAAGCAAAGCAAAGCAAAGCAAAAGGAATGCGGACTAGGAAGCGGGCCTTAATACAGCATCGCAAAAGGTCTTCAAGGCCCCGCGACAAGCTTCTACCTTCTAAGCCTTTAAATGATCCCGTGGGCGGGGCGGGGCCCACCGGGGCCCACCCCCGACTCTCTCCCTCCCCGCCTCCACTCCCCTCGCCCCTTGCAGTTTCCCAGTTGGGACCTCGACCCACGGGGCATCCCCTGGCCCAGGGCTGCGGAGGGACACGCCCGGGTGACCCGGCCCACCCTACGCGGCGCCCTCCTCGCCTCGGTCTGGTTTCTCCTCCTGGAGGTTGAGCACGAACGGGAAGAGCAGGCCCCGGGCGTCCGCGGGGGCTCGGAGCGACTGGAGCTCGAAGCTGCCTTCGGGGCCCGCGTCGCCGGCGCCGGGCTCGCCGTCCGGGGGCGGCACGAAGCGCCAGGTGCCCGCGCGGCTCACGCAGTAGATGGTGCCATCCAGCGCGGCGCAGCGGAAGGGCTGTAGGCCCGACGGCGCGCCGGGGGGCCGCAGGTGCGAGGCGCAGCGGCTCCACTGCTTGGCCAGGCAGTGGTAGCGGAGCACGCTGACACCCCCCGCAGGCCCGGCCCCCGGCGCATCGCCGCGGCCTCCGCACAGGTCGAAGCGGTAGATGAAGCCGTCCAGGGCCACCATGTCAGCCGAGCGCTCGCGGCTGCTGCTGCAGGGACACTCCTGCCACTCGTCGCGCCGCGGGTCGTACTTGAGCAGGCGGTAGAAGAGCGAGCCCCCGGACACGTAGATCTCGCCGTTGCAGGTGGTGGCCTCGTGCGCCACGGCGAAGGCGCCCCGGGGCAGCGGGGCCACGGCGGCCCAGCGGTCGGCGCGCGGGTCGTAGCGCTCCACGCTGAGCAGGCACTCGCCGCCCACGGCGTACAGGTGGCCGTCCAGGGCCAGCAGCTGCAGCTGCGAGCGTGCCTGGCGCAGCGGCCGCACGGCGCTCCACTGGTCGGTGGCCGGGTTGTAGCAGAAGACCCGGTCTGAGGGCCGCGCGCGGCCGTCGGGGCCCGCGGGGCCCACGCCGCCGGCCACGAAGAGGTAGTTGTAGAGCACGCACAGGCCGCAGCCCCGAGCCGGCGCGCCCTCGGGCAGCCGCGTCAGCTCGCGCCACTCGCCGGCCGCCTCGTGGAAGCAGTAGACGGCGGCGTCGCCTCGGACCTCCGCGTCCCCCGACGGGCTCTGCGGCCGGCTGCCCGCGCGCTCCCCGGCCGGGCCGAGCGCGGCGGCCAGAAGACGGGCGCGGCCGGCGCGCAGGCGGCGGCGCAGTAGCAGGTCGCGCTCGGCGCCCGACAGGCGCCCGAAGACGGCGGGCTCGCGCAGCACCTCCAGGTAGTGGTCGCTCATGAAGCGGTAGGCGGCCTCGCGCAGCTCGGCCAGCCGCTGCCGCTTGGCCGCGCTCAGCACCTCGAAGCAGTTGGCCAGGCTCAGCTGCGGCGCCACGGCGTCAGTGGCGCGCTGCGCGGCGCAGGGCAGCTGTAGGCGGCGCGCGCCGGCCACCACGTCGGCCACGTTGTCGGGCCGCACGCCCGCCATGCGCCCGCTGTACGCGTAGGCCAGCAGCAGCCGCAGCGCCGCCCAGCCCACGCCCTGCACCCGCAGCACGTCCCGCGACGCACGCGCGCGGAAGTAGTCGCTGCGCGCTGCCAGCACCGCCTTGTGCGCCCGCAGCCGGCGGCCCGACACCTCGATGAGCAGGTCGGGCTCCCCGTGCTCCGGCCCGACGCCGGGGGGCACGGGCGCGGGGTCCCCGGGCTCTTCCGGGGACGTGGGCTCCTCGGCCGGCGGGCGCTCTCCGGGGGACGCGGGATCTTCCGGGGACGCGGACTCTTCTGGGGACGTGCGCTCCTCCTCGGGGGACACGGGATCCTCAGGGGACGCGCGCCCTTCCGGGGACGCGGCGCCCGCGCTGCCGACTTCCCACTGCCTCTGCACCACCCGCCGGCCGCGGCGACAAGAGGGCGGGGAGTCGTCCCCGGAGCTGAAGCACAGGGACGCGCTAAGACTGCAGGGTGTCTGCGCCGGGGACGCAGCGCCCTCCCCCCCGGCCGCGTCCGGCGGCTGCAGGCCGCCCTCTCCCGGAGCCTCGGGAGCGCCGCCCCGGCCCCCGGCCTGGCCGCACGCTCCGTTCCCCGGGTAGAGGACGCAGGGGGCCACCGGGCTCTCCATGCGAGCGCTCGCTCCGGCTGCCGCCCCCGCTCAGCAGCCCGGCATGACTTCGGCCCGGACTCGGGCTGCCCAAGGTCGATCGCTCCTCCGGGGCTCCTGGCTTCACACGCTTCTGCTGGCGCGCGATCAGATTTCACTTGTGTCCACACTGGTTTTCAAGAGCACGCAGCTCCCCTCGCGCCCTCCCGCTCTCCTCTCCGGCGAAAGGGGTGTGTCGACTGGAGCGCGCTCCCGGCTGAACTTGTGAACCAGGCAAGGTTCCCGCCGGGCGGCCGTCTTGAGGGGTCTTTGTGGCTCGGTCTCCGCGCCGCGTGGTGATGATCAGTCCGCGGACAGGACCGCCCTGCAGCCGCAGCCGCGGCTCTGTCTGGAGCTCCTGTTCTGCGGAACTGAGCTGTCAGGTGCTCCTAAGGAACTGGGCCTGCCCTTTCTTCCTGAGTCAGTGTTTATCCCTCCACATTCCATCACATCTCTGTCTCCGAGGACCAACGAATCAGAGACGGGCTGCAGTCCACACTTCAGAACACTGACTCTACTGCTGTCTTACAGGGAGCCGCCCCAGGGAGCTTTCTTTTTGTGTGTGACTCCCATGTGCGATTAAGGTTTATGGATGGTCAGCCGGACAATATCTGTGTGTGTCCTGGAATCGGCAGCGCTCCTGATGGGCCTGCCTCGACAATGTTCACCTGGAAGCGGGGAGGGCATGATTCAGTCGCCAGGTGGGTGTTAGGAAGACACAGTTACTGCACACACTAGACCGGCTTTCCTCCTTCATCCATCGGGAGCCTTCCTCTGCGACTTCCTTTGTTGGAATATCAGGTGTTTCCATGTCATGTCACCACGCTCTTTGTGTTCCTGTTTATAGGAGAAACAGACAGAATGTTGGAATTTGCATTTTTCCATAGGGCTATTTTGTGTCAGTGGCATCTACCCCATTTCCCTCCACAATTTTCAGGTTATAGGATTCAGATATGGTGGGAATGGGGATTGTGACTTTTCAGTGCTGGAAAGTTTGGTGAATAAAACATATGGGATTATTTAGATATTAAAAAACTGTTCCTCCCCTGATTTTTGAGGCCTATAAAGAAGAGCCCAATTCAGCCATGAGCCTTAAATACATTGGGTTGAACCATACGAAATTGCTGGGTTTTGTGTGTGAATGCAATGGCAGTCAAATATCAGCCACTTCCTAATTTCGACCTAATGAGATGTATATGTAAAATAGAGAACTTTTAGTGAGAAAGCATGGCCAGCCTATGAAACCTCAGTTTTATTGTGTGACAGTTTTCCTGAAATCTTTTCCAGCCAACTATCTCAAATTCATTTACAACAAATATTTGGAGAAAGGTGCTGCGGACTCTTCTCTGGAGTTGGCCTCAGAGGCTCCAACTCTGGAATCTGTTTGAACTGCTCATTCCTGGCTTTGCACCTCTGAAAAACCGCAGAGAAGCAACTCTCCAAATAGCACACGTGCAGCAAAAGAAAAGCCAAGGCAAAACAAAACAAAACCAAAACAAAAAACAAAATCCACAGAACTACTTGGAAGGCAGATGTGAGCACCTGCAGATGAATTATTAAAAAATAATAAAATATCTTTCCTAATTGGCAAAACCTTCACGGAGACTCCCCAGCCTAGAAGGGGGTCTTAGCACAAGGGGAGGGGCAAGCTGTGTTCTGGTTTTCCTAAGAAGAGGCTGCGGACAAGAGAAACGGACCAAATACATACAGCTCAGATTCGTCATCATTATAGGGTATGTTCACCTCTCAAATGGGATAAAGTGATACTTAACCACCTACCCTCAACCTCTTCTGATTTTCTACTAATCGTACTTAATACTGTTACCTGATCCCTAGAAATGCTCAGGGTTGAGAGAATGGGTGTGTATAAAAATATACGCTTGCCCTGCTCTTCCTGCTACCGTGTTACGAAAAAGGCTTTCTCATTATTCTCAGAAATACAAGTGTCTTAGAGGTGGAGATTCAAGACATTCAATTCTGTCTCTCCCTTCCTCCCCACCTCTCTGTCTCTCTTCCCCTCCCTCTCTCTTTCTCTGTTTTCCAGAAATCTTTAACAGTAACCTTTGGGGCATATTCACCAGGTGCAGGGCACTGTCTAGGACACGTGGAAAGGCAGCATGGAGACAGTCGGGACGAGCTGAAACTCTCACCACGGGCATGTGGGTCACGGAGGTGCCACATGTTTACACAGCTGTGCCCCAGCCCGTGATGCTGCTGGGGAGGTCCTGCGTCCACTGAGATGGAAATGCATTCTGGCCCACAGCGACCGGAATGTGATGACAAACTGGAAACCTGCACAGATTTTATAAGCAAAGCTTCTGGCCTCTTCCCAAACGCCAGAGGTGCTTTCTTAGTCAGCTGAGTCATTCAAGGGAAAGTCAGATAAAAAGTAAGGCATATACATATCTTTCCCAAATATACATATAAATGTCAGTGTCTGAAATAAAATCAGAGAACTGGCTCTCTTATTTGCTTCATTCTTTTCACACTTTCTCTGTATGATACAGAAGACCTTGGACCTCAGAAAACTAACTATAGTTTTTTTTTTTTTCTTTTCTTGGCCAGGAGAAGGGTTTCAGCACTTCCTGGTTCTTTCTCTCGCTTGACTCTCATCGGGACGTGCAGAAGCCCAACCTCTGAGAGTTCTCTTCGTGGAAGTCATCACAGACTCAAAGGAAAGGCAGGGAATAGGACACACTGAAAAGCCTAAGTCTGCAATTCTTATGTTTTCAAAGCTCTACAGAATCCGTTTAAAGCCTGAAAGAATCAGGCTAAGTAGACATTTTGTCGTAGCTACAAGAAGCAAGAGCTGCATGTCCACAGTGAAACAAATATGACCCAGGTAGTCAGTGGTCCAAGCAGGCACGTCCTTGCCAGCTCCCTGTGCGCCCCTGGCCTGGATCACAGACCAGGCTGGCAGAGCCGGGGGTGGCCCGAGACCTGGGCACAGCCATGTAATCCCATCCAAAGTGTGACAGCTGCTCACCCACTCAGCTGGCTCTCTGCCCCGTGACCAGGGCAGGAGTCCCTGTTCACCCACACAGCCAAGGTGATGCCAAACACCTGAATGTTGTCAGGTGAGACAGGAGACCGTCTGTCACTGTGATGCAGGCGGCAGTGATGCTGGATCCCAAGGGCTGGGAGGCCACCCAGCAGGTCCCCTTTCTGAAGGAAGCTTCTGCAGCACGACATGTCCTGGCCCCCGCCCGCCTGGCAGGGTAGAGGGTCAGCTTCCACAGGAGAAATGAGGAAATTAAGCAGAGGGGCCACTTCCTTTTTCAAATGATGTTAAAGAAAGTCAGCATTCGGAGCTATATCTTTTTTCCCCAGCATGGCCCATTACTGTGATTTGGCCTTAAAACGGATGGGGAGAAGTCAGCCCATTTTGTGTATAACAGTCCTCTGAGCACCGCAAGTCTGCCAAGACACTTAGGGTCAGATTCTTTGGATTGGAGGTCCGGGATTCGCAAGGGGACGTCCCCCCATGTTGCAGTTGGCTCCAGCATCAGAGTCCCCCTAAGGGGCTCCTGGAGGACTCTGTGCCAGCACCCACCCTGGTGACGGCAAAATAACTGGAACTCCCCGCCCGACCGAGGCATCGGGCAGGATTTCTTCCCTGAGCACTGCTTCTGGGGTCTGTTATAGTCAGGTGAACGGCAGCACGTTTGCCCCGCGTAGCGACGGGAGGGGATCTGTCGGTGGAGGTGTGGGGTGTAGTAACAGGCTCCTTCCTGACTGTAGTGAGAAAATATTTTAACAGGAACAAGTCTGCTTTAAATATAACTTAGGTAGCATTTCCCCCTGAAGGCTATACATTTCTTCTCCACATTGTAAATACCTAAACAGAATTTTTTAGTCTATGAATTTCTTCACTCTCAATTTGAATTTTTTTAAATAAATTTATTTATTTTTTTTAATTTGTTTATTTTTGGCTGCACTGGGTCTCCATTGCTGCACGCAGGCTTTCTCTAGTTGCGGCGAGCAGGGGACTACTCTTCATTGTGGTGCGCGGGCTTCTCATTGTGGTGGCTTCTCTTGTTGCGGAGCACAGCTCTAGGCATGCGGACTTCAGTAGCTGTGGCACGTGGGCTCAGTAGTTGTGGCACGCGGGCTTCAGTAGTTGTGGCGCACGGGCTTAGTTGCTCCGCGGCATGTGGGATCTTCCCGGACCAGGGCTCGAACCCATGTCCCCTGCATTGGCAGGCAGATTCTCAACCACTGCGCCACCAGGGAAGCCCAATATGAATTTCTTAAAGAAGATTGTCTATGATTTCCCAAATGTGGACATTATTTTTGTGCTTAAGGTGGATATCAGGTTATTTAAAATTAAATATGCGTCATTAGAATAATATAGGTTGCTAAAGAGACTCTACGTTTCAAATAATTAGTCAGTTTTTTTAATATTAATGAACAGACTTAGGAAGTTTATCTAAATGTCTGCAGCACCTACTGTTGTAGCCGATTCCTCCTCGGTGTTCTCCAAGTCACGCCCGACACGTATCTCATCCGTGTGTCCAGCCACACGCCTGTGACAGCAGAGGTCCGGGACCATCACCTGTGCCCTGCCCGCCGCCTGCTTCCCACACACCAGCACGACCCTGTTCACATAGTGAACAGCCAATAACTCCTGGGGTTAATTCACAAAGAAAACCACAAACAGAAGAAACATCATCGAGTCTCATAAACTTGCAGGGAATGTCAGGATATCTGTTTGATCATAGAATGTGTTGATTCCCTTCAGCTGTTCCTACAAATATCGCTGGTTCCTTCTTCCTTGGGCCCAATTAAAATGAGGTGGCGGTTCTAGGTGCGCAGGGATGCAGGTGGGTGGGAGCGGATGCCTGGGTGGGGGTGGGGAGGGCAGCCAGTGACCTTCACCCCAGCCCTGATTCCCACGTTCTCCACACTCATCACAGTTCGCGGTCTGGCCCTAGCAAGGCCGTCATAGCAGCGTGTCTGGAACACGGAGCCCAACGCTGCCACGAGGAAGCATCGTTCACAAAATAGGTTTTCATTCCTCAGTCATCCTGGGAGCTTGGCCTTCTGGCTGCTAAAAGCCGGGTGCCATGTGGTCTCGGGAGACGCGGAGGGCACAGGGCCCGGGTCCCTGTGTGCAAGGCTCTGTACACGCTTCGGCCGAGGAGACACCCACCACCTGGATGAGAGGACCCCCAAGCCGGGTGTAGGCCGTATGTTCCGTGAGGTTTGGGGATGGGCAGGGCTGGTGAGCAGCCTGGTGTGTTGAATAATTAAGAGGGGAAGTGACGTCCTTCAGCAGGTCTGGTGACATTTAATCAGAGTCTATTCTGCCAGATTACAACCTATCATTTTTAATCTGCTTTTCATGAAGGACATTTCTAAGACTCAACGGGCTGTAACATAACCTGAATGCACGAGTAATCATGAAACAGCTCACGCCTATTTTGTCTATTTTACAGGCACTGCTGTCACGTGTGTTACATCACAGGGACACATGTGACCCTCGCAAGCCACCCTTCTGTGGGGTCGTAGTTTTTAGCCCCGTTTTACCAAAGAGGAAATGAGATGTGAACCAATGTCACCATACAATTAATCAGCTCCACACTTACTAGGTGGCAGAGCCAGATGGGGACCCGCTGTCCGGCCTCAGCGCACATGCCGCCAAGCACTGGGCCCAATGCTCTGCGCCCTTCTGTTACCAGTTCTGAGCATGAAGCACTCGACTTTGCTGCCTCCGTGCGCTGGGCTAGTGGACGCCTACGAGACACTCCCATGTCTGGTCCCCTGCCCAGCGCATCCTGGGAGCAGAATTCTGGTGACTCAGGACGCCCCCAGCTCTGAGAGTAAAGCAGACAGAGACACAGGGCAGGTCGTGGCGGGGATGGGCTCCCGCCGGCGCTGTCTGTTGTGGGCCTGATTTAGGGGGTAACGGTGGCTGAATCTTCTGGCAGGGCTTCACTGGAGGAAGTAAAATTAGAGAATTTCCTAAAGAGAAGCTTTTACGTAATAGTTATTCTCAAAATCCAAACTCCTTAGGCTGGTAAATGAGGCACTGAGCCATCTGTTCCCAAGTCTCCGCCGCCCTCATCTCTCCCTCCTCTGCCCAGAAGTCCTCTCCATCCTTCGCAAAAGCACAGAACTGCTGCCACGCCCCGGTAAAGCCTGCGTGGGTGTGTCTGTGCAGGTAAACCCCATGTAGGTGTATCTGTGTGTAAACCCCATGTAGGTGTATCTGTGTGTACAAACCCTACAGAGGTGCATCTGTGTATAAACCCTACACAGGTGTATCTATGTGTAAAGCCTACACAGGTGTATCTGTGTGTACACTCCATGTAGGTGTACCTGTGTGTGTAACCCCTACACAGGTGTATCTGTGTGTAAACCCTACACAGCTGTATCTGTGCACGTAACCCCCACATAGGTACATCTGCATATGCATTCCCACCTCAGGGTCTCTGCCCGCACAGTCCCTGCCACCCAGAGCCACCTCTCCTCCTTTGAGCCAGAATTCTTGCTCATTCCCAGGCCCCCAGGGACCTGCCGTCACAGACACTGCCTCCCTCACTTCCCAGGTCAGCAACTGTGCGGTCCATGTCTGCACAGAATGTCTCATTTCAGCCCCTCACATGCACGTGTGCCATCCTTCTCCATGAGAATGTGGATTCACGACAGGGAGATGCGTTAATCGTTCTAACCTTGGCACAGGGATGGGCTCTGCCAGAGCCACCAGAAAAGGCTTGATGGATGGTGAGTGAATGAATGTTAACCAGAGAACCTAGAAAAAACAGCTCTGAAAACATCCAGATAAAAATCCATATCATAGCAAGTTCTTGCACTACATACAATGACATGATACAGAGCTCACAAAGAAAAGGTTCTTCAAAAGGATCGGTGTTTGTGGACATTGGGTCACAGACAGGTTTTTACTGTCTTCTATCTAGCTATGCCCAGTTTCTATATTTCCTGAAACGAATATACACTGGCTCCACAGTCATAAAGGGTAGTGGGATTAAGTCACAGGGTTGCTCCAGCCCAGCCCACGCCCCACCTTCCCAGCGCCTGGTCCTGAGAGCACGGCCCCAGGCCAGGTCCTCCCGCTGAAGGGTGATGCAGGAGAAAGGCTTTGACCCGGTGGGTGGGTCAGGGAGCTGAAATCAAGGGAAAGCTTGTCCTCGGGAGAAGAAAGTGAAGCCAACACAGAGCAAAATCTAGAAAGAGAGAGAGTGTCCTGGGTGAGTCACCCCCAGCCAGGGCTTGTGATATCTGTGAGCTAATAAGTCTGTTTCTGGCTTCAGCGAACAGTGGGATTCGTGTCCCTGGAAACTGAAATAACTCTGACTGTAAACAAGAACCCAACTTGCTGGGTCTCCGTGGGGATTAGACGCGCGTTTGTAAAGAGCTTCGCCCCGCACAGGCCCCAGCTCCTCGTAGCCACGCACCGTGAGGTGCCGACCCGGACAACGCCGGTCCCGGCTCACGGAAAGCCCCACCAGGACGGAGTACACAGCCCTGCAGCCTGTACCCAGAGCAGCTCCCAGGCCTCACGGCAATTTTCCATTTTGTCCTCATGACCCACATATGAGGACGGGTGGATTGCCATTATCCATGGCAATTGGATTACCATGAGGAATTGCCATGATCCTGATTCCAGACACGAGAAAATGCTGGAGGCCCAGAAACACTACGTTACTCATCTCAAAAGACGAAACGAAGTTAGCAGCAGACCAAAACCAGAGAGCACTTTTCCCCTCTTTCCCCGTCTCTGGGCATTTTACACGAGGCCTCAGAAAAGACGCCTGCGGCTTGTACCCGTTCACTAAATCAGCGGCCACGTGGGTTCACAGGCCCCACTTCTCACTGCTCGGGAGTTTCAGAAGTTTGGTGGCAACTGTGAGTGTCTCTGTGCCCTTAGCCGTTACCCATGGCAAGCTGTCTGGGGGAAGAGGAAGCCCAGGGCAGAGAGATGAAATTGACATTAATCCAGCGGGACAACTGGGTCATGAAAATCTGAATAGCTTCACTGTTCTCCTTCCTTCATCAGATCATGGGTCTTTGTTGTTAATTCAAGAGATGCAAGCAGCGTTAGAGCTTCATGACTCACAAGACAGCCCTTTGCTGGTGATGTAGTAACACACCTGAAGTCACCACGCTTTAAAGCAGGGGGACATGGGGGCATTGCTGCCGCGCTCAGGGAAGCGTGTGCCTTCAGCTGCCACCTAACGTGACATCACACAGACGGGCCCCGCCTCAGTCCCAGCTACGACACAGCCCTGTGCTCCCTGAAGCCAAGACCCTGAAGAACTGAAAGGAAAATGGACGAGGGTAAACCTGTGCATTCACTCAAAAGGGGGGCTCCAAGTTACTTGAGTGCAAATTATGCCCTAGGTTCCGGATGTGCCTTCAGGGAGCAAACCCAGAATATTCTGCAAGAGAAGCACCTGCCTTTGCTTGCGGCTCGAGGTTCGGGAGTTGTTGACAAGCGCACAGTGTGAACACTGAGATCACACACAGAATCACAGAGACTCTGCAAAGAGGCACCTGGACTGCATTCCTCCCTGGAAATTTCTAGCTATGAGACCCAATTCTGAGCAGTATTTGGGTAACCTTAACTCTTTTAAAATAAGTCTGTTGTGTGCATCCACTGAAGTCAGAGGTGAACGTCCCAGCAGTGATGCAAAGCTGGAGCCAGAAGTGAGAGACTGCCTGGGCCAAACAGACCCACACTTCCCCAAGTCTTCAATCTGTTCAAGTCCCACCAACACTGAGAAATAATTAACAATACGCAGTCATTTGCTCATTCACTGAGTGGATGTATGCTGAACACCTACGGTGTTCCAGGAGGTGCCCTGGGTCCTAGAAAGTAGCAGGAACTGAACAGACTTGGCCGAGGCCCCCATGGAGCTCCCAGCGTAGGGAAGAAGATAAACATAAGCCATTACTATACGAATTCTAGAAGAAGTACAAAGCACGGCAGGAAACATAAACAGGGATCCGAGAAGTAGTGATGGATAGACCTGATTTCTACTTGGGATCAGGTAAGACTCCTCTGAGAGCAAGAGGGAGCCACACACAGGGCAGGTGGAAGAGAGAACAGACACCTTGCAGTGGAAACAAGCTTGACCAGTTCCAGAAGCTGAAGAGGCTGGGTGCAGCCAGGAGCCCCAGGGTCAGAGGACTGGGCCCCTCCGTGGCGTCCTGGCATCTTAATGACAACGGGAATCCTCTGATGGCTTCAAAGAAGTGAATATGATCAGTCTTGTGTTTTAGAAAGAGTGCTTTGTGTCCTTTTGTACAAAAAGATTGATTAAACTACTTTTAGACTGATTTTCTATCACTGCCCAAACAACCACACATATTAAAATGGATGAACTAAATCTACATGTATCAATGTGCATAAATTTCAGAAACATAATTTTGAATTTTTGAAGGTCTGCCGTTTGCAGAAAGATACAGTATAATACAATTTGCATACATTTAAACATGAAAAAAATACTATATGTCATTCATGGAAGTGTGAGAAGGACAGGTGTGAATTCCGGTGCAGTGGTTACTTCTGAGCAGGAAGGGAGAGAGGGTTGTCCACCTGCTCTGTATCACGTGGCTTCCTGAAGATTTAAAGCATAAACAGCAAGACGAGAACATGTGTTGTCTCACTGGGATACATGAATATTTTTATTGCATTGTTTACAGTGTTTGAGTATTTTATAATTTACCACTTAAAAATGTTTTTCCATATGTTTAATCAGTACTTATCAATTAAATAGTCAATCTGGCCTGCTACTGACCCTCATGGAAGCCACACAATCTGAAGCATAATTAAGTAAAGTCACTCACTAGGTAAGAAGATTCCTAAGTCACTGTATTCTTAGTGCTGGAGTAGGTATTCGTATGGTTAAAGTTCCAGTCAAATTGAAATATGGGGAAGTTAAATAAAAACTCACATTTTATAATTTTTAAAGCTCTAAGCTCTTGGTTTGATAACAGAGAGACTTGTCCGAAATCACACGTCCATTACTGGCCGGTTAGAACCCAGATTTCTCTCCTGTTAATCTCACTTGTTTCTTTACCATTACTGGCGTAAATGGAAAGCAGGATAGAAACCCCTCTCTCTGTGGTCTGTCCTGCTTTGCTCTAGTTAAGATGTAATGACAGAGTCCCTGCCTTGCCCTCCTGCTGCACCTGCGTCCTCAGGGCTCTCAGAAACGATGCCGTTGACCTAGTACATCCCCCGTCCGGCTCAGCGGGTCCTGGGAAAGGGCCTGAGTCTCGCACGGAAACCGCAGCCGAGCAGAACCACCTTCTGATCGGATGTCCGGAGAGGAGCAGCATGGTGGGGAGATTACAGGGAGAGGAATTTATCCAAATTCAACACGTGCTCTCTGTCCTCAAAGCAACGAGGGTGGCTCAATGGGACAAGAAGGCAGATGAAATGCTAGCTCACTGTTTCTGAAGCAGAAATCAAGACAGATGTTCTGACGAGTGTGAGTTCACCCACGTGAGCCTCAAGAGAGGCTGTTTCCCATCAGGCCAGTCCTGACACAGCCAGGAATGAGTGGATGCAAAGACGAAATATTTACATTATCTTGAGATTGAATCCGAGGAAACGATGTTATTAGCCTGCTGCCTTTGCAAACTCTTTTAACATCTGACTCAAAAGAGTTTACAGATGAAGGTTGCCAACATCTTGATTTTTATTGCATTTTCCCCCTAAATTGTGGGTTTGGGGTGAATGGCTGCAGCGGGTTCAAGGTGAGAGAGGGTCACTTCAGTCTCAGAAAGATGAGTATTTTGGAAAACGGCGCTCCACCCTGGCAAATGCCACAGTAGGTCAGGCACGTGAAGACTCTGGGGGGCTTTGCGGGCGGGCGGTCCAGTGGTTAGGACTCCGCCGTCCAGTGCAGGGGGCGCGGGTTTGCTCCCTGGTCCGGGAGCTAAGATCCCACATGCCGCGGGGCCGAAAAAACCAAAACATACAACAGACGCAACACTGTAACAAATTCAACAAATATTTTAAAAATGGTCCACATCCAAAAAAGAAATCTTAAAAAAAAAAAAAAAAAAACAACTCTGAGGCTGTGACTCCTGCGTGTGACGCTGGCACCGACAGCCCCCACCCCCCCACCAGACAGCATCTCACCACAGTCTGTCCGTCCGGGGTCCGGAATTCCACGAGGAGGCGGCGCTCCCCGAGTGCAAAAGGCAGCTGTAAAGCAGCACAGCGGGGCTGGGGGGATGGTGTCTGCATTCCCCGTCACAGCACAGCTTCCCCCCACCCCACCCCCGGAGCACCTGCTCAGCGCACCCTCACCAGGAGACGTGGGCTCCGCCGCGTCAGCACCTCACCCGGGGGCCCCAGGCCACACAACCCACGTTCCTTCCGGGGGCCGGGCCCTCTCTGGCCATGCATCCTGCCGGCTTCCTTCTCTTTGGGGGTCTCTGGCGGGCAGCTCTGCCCCTCACAGCCCAGCCCCTGGTGACCAGGCTCCGGAAAGGGCTGTAGGTTTTAGAGAATCTTCCACAGACATGGGAACGGGCCCTTTCAGAGCCTGAGGACACGACATCATCTAGCTGCAACACCGACCCACCTTCACCCACAAGCCTATGACCTTCCAGAAGCCGTGCTGGCGGCTCTGTTCTGCTCTTGGCCCACAGCCCTCAGGGGACAGGAGACGGTCTGACCCCTCGACAAAACCCAGCCTCGTCCAGAACATCACAATGTCCAGCAACTGGGACCAAAGCGCCGCTGTGGACAATCAGAGAGGCCTCTGGAGGCTTGAGGACAAGGTTACTGTTCAGAGCCTTCTTACTAGGAAAACAGTGGAATGATCATCAAGGAATATGACCAGCAAATCGCACTATATTCGTATGTAGTCAGTAGAAACCTCGCTCTTGGCAGAGGGATAAATTAGGAGTTTGGGATTGACATATACACACTACTATGTATAAAATAGATAAACGACAAGGACCTACTGTATAGCACAGGGAACTATATTCAACATCTTGTAATAACCTATAAGGGAAAAGAATCTGAAAAAGAATATATACATATATGTATGCGTAACTGAATCACTTTGCTGTATACCTGAAACTAACACAACATTGTAAATCCACTATACTTCAATAAAAAATAAATTAAAAAAAATTTAAACACCCCGCCAAAACACACACAAACACACACAACAGGGGAAAAAAGACAATGAGAATAATACCAAAAAGTTTAAAAGGCATGTTGATAGTGAGAATTATGACTTTTTTTTTCATAATTTTTGGTATCTTCAAATTGTCTATAATGAATATGTATACTTTTAGAATCATAAAAATTATATGTATATACACATATCTCTCTATAGATGTGTACGTGTATATATATACAAGAATGTGTACGTGCGTATGTGTACATTTACATCTCTGTGTGCACATGTGTGTGCATCCGTGTGTGCATAAAATAAAATGACTCAAGTTTTGGTTGGGCCCCAAGAAAGAATACTTGGTAGAAAAATATGGTCAAATGAAAGCTTTCTTATAATATCCAGGCTTTTAGGCACAGAACTATGAAATGAAGGATCCATTTTGTTAAATCCCCGGCCTGATTTCGGTTGTAGGTTTGAAGAAAAAAAATGTTGACACTGAAGACGTGCTGTATCTCAGAATTTCCAAGGGTTTGACCAGTCCCAGAATCCTTCCCCAAACTGGGAACGTTGCAGTTGAGAGATGGCAGAGCACCTGGTCCAGCCCTTCCCTGTGTTTCACACACACAGGAAGAAACAGAGACCAGAGAGGGTGAGCCACTTGCCCAGGGGCACACAGCTCATAAGTGCTGTGCTAAATTAGAAGCCACACCCTAAGACCCCTGCCCGCTTCACTCCCTGCACTATCTCAACTCCAGAAACCTAAACACACTGAGAACAAGTCCAAGACCCAGTGATTTTCATAATTTCTACAAATTCCATGATGCCGCACAAGGCGCGGTTTCTGGGGTTGATGTCACAGAGCTGAGAGCTCCGGTGTTTCTTTGCCTTTGCTGGTGAAACGACCAGACAGAAGGACCTGGGAAAATCTGGCCGCCTGTGCACCTCGTCCCGGGGCTGCCGGGACTCCACAGCAGCGACAAGTGCCCCTGAGTTCACATCCTGAGTGACCAGGCCCCGAGGCCACGCCCCCCACCTGGGCCACGTCGAAGCCACACGAGGTCAGCTGGATTAAAAGCCCCTGTGCAAAAGCGTAAAAGTCTTCTCAGAGCCTGTAATGCTGACCAAGAGGCGGCAGGTGCCTACAGTTCATTTCAAAGTTTCACGCAGGTATTCCACCTCATTTGTTACATAACTGGGCCTGCGTCTTCCATCTCAACGTTTCTCCTCAAAATATCAAACCCTTTACAATAAGTAGTAAGAACGGTTGCACGAAAAAGGAATCAAGGTGCTGTCTGTTTGACATAAAAGAAATGAAGACATTTTTTCTTTATATCTTGACTTCTACATCAAGATAATTATCTACATGGATAAAAGTACTTAGTCTTATTTCCTACTCAAACAGTGATTTCCATGCACTCGAAAGACAAGAGTTGGCACAGGTGACAGCCTCGTGCAAACTGACGGGATCAATACACAGCAGAGCTGTGACATAAGCTGAGGGCTGGATCTGCTGCCCGTCATGTTTCTATTCCCTGTGTCACCCCGGTGACTCGACTCTGCACTGACCAAAGGACCAGGGAGGGTGAGACTTCTCCCCTCACACAAGGTCCCCTGCACTCAGAGCCCAGAAGTGCCCGGCCTTTGGGAGCCACAGACCTCGACATCTAGGGACCTGGGCCTCATGGGAGGGCGGGCTGAGGGCCACACGCAGAGCTGCCGGGTGGGTAGCACAGGCCCCGAGGAGCCGCCACGGCCCCCTGGCCACTGCCAGCCAGGAGGAAGGAGCTAGAGGGCAGGGGAGGCTGGAGAGTGCAGCACGCAGCACATCCTTTCCAAGGTGACCCCTCGATCCAGCCCACCCGCGTGCTCTTCTCACGGGTGATGGCGGCTCCCCGGACGCCTGCATATGCGCCCCGGTCTCTGGATCCTAAACACTGGCGATGATGGTGAGGTGAGGCTGTGTTGAAAACAGCAATAATACAGATTCCTCTCTTAGGACCCAGACCTCGGTGCCCAGTGCCAACATGTAAGAAGTGCGGGGACACCAGATGCCCGGCTGGAGGGAGCACAGGGAGAGGCCACGGAGACACCGTGCTGGGCGCCGGGTCCAGCCCCGCTGCCCTCGTGCTCCCAGCTGGGCTGCAGACGTGCGTGTGTGCCTCCAGATAATCCATTTGAGCTTCCCCGCCAGACCTGCCCAGATTGCAGGTTTAGAGGCCAAGCAACTCTGTTGTTTTGAGCCAGTATGTTCGGGCTGGTCGTTACGCACCCGCCTGGACGGGGCTGCCACCAGAGCAGAACCCACAGCAAGTTCAGCAGTCCCAGCTGGGCAGCAGGCAGCCAGTGGGCAGATGCCTCTGGGCTCTGAAGCAGTTGCCAGCGGGGCTCCGAGGACAGGTGGATGGGGTTCCTGGACATGGCATTGGAGGGCTGGGCTCGGCAGCACCGTGGCCACGTGATGCTGGAGACGGAGGATGCGCTGGGTGGGCTGGATGATACTGGAGGAGACTTCCAGACAGGGCCCGGGTGACCCTACTGAGCTCTATCCTGTGACTTGATGAGATGAGAGAGGAGAGCTGAAGAAGGAAGGGTTCCGTTTTCAAGTGCGATTTGGAGGAAATATAAAGGCACCAGGCCCCACTGGGTTGGAAGATAAAGCTCTTCTCTTTCCCAGCCCTTCCGATATTGTCAAATGAAGATGGGGCCTCAGAGCAAGGATCAATCCAGGTGGCACAATCAGATCCCCTGTTAAGACCTCATAAATATCTGAGGGGGGCACTAGACAGAGGCCCTGGAGGTCCAAGGTAGAGAAAGGACTTCTGTGGATTTGTGGATGTAGCTTTTGTCTAGTGGCTTGAATCCCAACAGATCCATAGAAAACCCACAACGTTTTTAAGGTAATTGTACAGGAAGAGATACTACCAACTTGGAGTAAATGGAACAGATCAGCACAAAGAGAAACCAGGAAACAGGCTGAGAAAACCACTCAGCTGCAAACACCAGGCATTTCTTATGAAAAAAGAAGGATGACTCAGAGGGCAGAACCAAGAATCCAGAAGGCAGAGCCAAGAGCACTGTAGATCACTCCCAGGAATAGGAACCCAGCCAACTCGTGCCTGACTGCTCTGCAGGGCTGTCACGGGCCAGAGGTCACCGTGTGCCTCCATTCCCGTCTGAACAGGACAGTTGCGATGGTTAATTTTATGTGTCAGCTTGGTTGGGCCACAGGACCCAGGTGTTTGGTCAAATACCAGCCTAGACGTTGCTGTGAAGGTATTTTTAGATGGGATTAATATTCACATCAGTAGACTTGGAATAAATAGTTCACTCCCCGCAGTGTCTGATAAGACTTGCTTCCTGGTTCATAGACAGCATCTTCTCCCTGTGTCCTCACGTGGAGGAAGGGGAGAGGGAGCTCTCGGGAGTCTGTGTTATGAGGGCACTGATACCATCATGGGGTTCCACCCTCATGCCTCATCACCTCCCAAAGCCCCCCCTTCCTAATACCATCACCAGGGGATTAAGGTTCAACATGTGAATTTGGAGAAGACAGACGTTTAGTCCACGGCAGGCACTAAGTTTGTGGGGTTGGTCATTAGACAACCATGCCACCTGGAATGAGCGTCCTGTTACCCGTGCTGTGGACTACAGCCCAGGGCACTGGGAAGCTACTGGCCGTCCAACATCATAATATCTGTGTCTTTAAATGACCACCCTGACGACTGTATGAGGAACCGATCAAGGGGGAAGGGCAGCTGTGTGAAGCCCACCTGGAACCACTGCAGTGGGGGCGGGAGGTGACGGTGGCTCAGACAAAGGCAGCAGACTTGGCAGCTGTACCAAGGTCCTCATGACCAAGACTTTCCAGGCAACGGTGCTAACAGCATCCAACAGCAGCACGGTGGTTACCGGCTAACAAGACGTTCTGTCCGCAACATCCCACGGAATGGGGAGCCCTTTGTGATTCAGTGCATCTCAGTTCTGTAAAATTAACCCACGTCCTACTCCATCAAGGCCTAGAGAGCAAAGCTCCATCAATTTACATAGAGGAAATGCCACAATTAATTAGGAATAAAAATTACACTAAGTTACAAATCTATGACATGGTCTAGGTGCCCCTCCCGGCCTTCCTTCCGGCCTCTACTGTGCCGGGCTCCTCTGAGCACCATCTCCCCTGGGACGTCCCCTGCCGTCCTCCTTTGCCAGGCCTCCTCATCCTTCAGACCCCAACTCAAAATCCCTTCATCAGGTGCTTTCATAGGGGTTTATTCCTTTCCTTCAGGCCACTTGTCTGCTTGTTATTACACATGAGTTAACATGATTATATTTTTAATGCCTTTCACCTTACTGGAACCTAAGCTGCAGGGAGTGGGGGGTGAGGACCAGTGCCTGTTTTAGATACCATGGCATTCCCAGCACCTAGAACTGTGCCTGACCTGGGGTAGACATTCGATAAATGTTTGTGAAAGAAAGAAACTGGCTTTTAATCGGTCAAATATTGCAGAAGACCTGCAATGGCTTCAATTTCCAAGGCACTGTTTAATATTCGTTCTAGCAGGAGTTGGGTTGTTGGCAAAAGGCAAGCTCCTGGCAGTTTCTGCTGTATTCCAAAAGTCATTGCTCATTGTTAACTATGTCCCAAAGAGGTGCAGGTGCCAACACTATACTTTTAGCATAATTACAATAAATTCAAGAGAAAAACCGAAATCAAGGCCACAGTGGAGACACTAATCCCTTGAACTCCTGAGAAAAGCAGATTTGCCCTGAGTCACCAGGGGAGGATGTGCAAAATGACGGGGCTGGTTTCTGGTCTGCACGCTGACGGCCTCTTGGGGCACCTCTGAGGCCAACCCCACATCTGTCCTCCTGGGTCACGAAGCCTTGGAGGTAGGGAGGCCGAGGGGCATTACAGCTGCCTAAGTAATTCCAGCTTCACTGCAGAGCTATGATTATGGACAATTTATGCTGTCGGCGTTTAGAAAAAAACTGAAATAGGATCCCAGATGGAGGCCCCACAGCACAGAGGGCCCCCCAGTTTGAGTACAGGGACAAAAGTGGACTAAAAAGAGGCCTCCTGCCTTCCCGCTGCCAATGTGGCTACTTGTATCAGAACATATGGAAATGAAATCAAGCGCTGGCGACTGCCAGGAAAGATGTTCAGAGATGAGGTTCCAGATCTTTCTGTTCTGCCAGGGCTGGAGCCGGCAGCAGGCAAAGTCCTCTGCAGGTGAAGGAGGGGCCACCCTAAGGAATGCGCAGACACTAGGACAGCAAGATGACCACACAAAGCCAGGCTTCCCCAACAGCTCAGTCCTGATCTAGGATGGGCACTTAACTGTTTTCTCCCCTCCTCCCAAGCCCAAGACTGCCTTAAATCCTGTAAGCAAAATCTTTGAGCTATTTTCATTGTGTCCTAATTATATTATCAGCAATGCCTGTGCAATTGACATTAAAAGCTGGAAAGACTTTCTTTCTTTAAAATTTTGCTTTGTTAGGCCGCAAAGGGAGAGTTGTAACGCCAGTTACCAGAAATGTGCATTCCCTGGGCTGTCCCTGGACCAATCTGACTGCGATGGAGAGCTCCCTTCTGCATTTCATGGGTGGGGACAGAGGAGGATTCCAACAATAGGACCCCATTAGCTGGGGATAAAAGGCCAAAGGGCAACACGGGCATCCATTACGGGTCCTAATTAGAGGCTGCGTAACTGCTGGTAGATGAGGACCGGAGGGAGGCGACAACAGGCCAGGCACACAGTGAACTGGCCCCTCCGCTGAGAGCAGCGCAGGGGCTTAAAAACCTGGCCGTAAAGCGCCTTCAGTGCTTTGAGCGAAATAAAGCTTATTACATTGATTTGTTTTTTTTTCTTTCCCTTAGAATAGATGTGAGGGTGGGTGGAGACAGAAGATGTGGTTCTGTAGGAACCGAAGAACTGGTAGAATTTTTAAAAACCTTCCTTCTTTAACGTTACAGGCGCAGCCCCCCGCGGGAGGCTGGGGTCCCCCAGCACGAGCGCGGGTCGGGGGTGGGAGGCTTGCCGCGGAAATGCATGTAACCTCCCCTCCGGCCGTGTCAGCCGGTTCCACGCAGTCTTTATTTAAATGTTGCTCCTTTTCGTACCCCCTCGCCCCCGCGCCATCATGCTGTCAGGCACGTTCAAACCTGAGCGACAAGCACTGCTGGTGGGCTGTCTGGTCGGTCAGTGGGGCAAAGGCTCCGTGAAAAGAAAGCACGCGCTGTGCACCAGCCCCCAGCACCCCACAATCCCGGCAGCATAAGCAGGGGGCCCTGGGGGTCGCGGGGGTCCCGGCCGGCGGGCATCGAAGGAGAAAGCGAGAAGTGCCTCCGCATCTTCCTCCCCTCCCCCGGGGACCAGGTCCGGGAGGGACCTCCCACCCGCGTCCTGTGGCCCCGCGGGATGGACGCTCCAGAGGCAGCGCGGCCCGGCCATGACCGTCCGAGAGGCAGGCCCGGGCAGCCCGGCACCGAGCCCAGGCACCCCTCGGAAGGGGGAAGCGGCCGAGCCCGCCATCCTACTGCGTGGCCGCGAGCCCGGGCCGCCTGCCCAAGGAGCGCTCAGCCTGGGCCGCGGGGCGCGGGCGCGGGCGCTGGGTGCGGCTCCTCCCCGCTGGGCTTCGGGCCGCTCCGCCCTGGGGTTGGCTCCGGCTGGGCTGGGCGCGCGGAGGCGCGACTGGCGGCGGAAAGGACAGTGGCCACGCCGCCCCCGGGGCTGGGTCCTCGGAGGCGGTCACCGCGGGCGCAGCGCGGGGGCTGGCCGTCACCCGCTTCCGGCAGGAGCGCCCTAGGGAGTCCCCGCGCCGCGGCCCCCTCCTCCGCGCGGCGCCCGGGAGCCGGACGGAGGTCCGCCCACCCCGTTCCCCACACCCCCGCAGCGAGCGGGGCCACCCCCGGCCGCCGCCCCACGCCCCGGCGGCCACCCCCGTCCCGACCAGCGCCCAGCCACCCACCCCGGGACCCCCGCCCGCTTATCCTCCGCCTGCTGGGGCGTCTCGCCGCTGCCTCCCCCGCTCGGGGCCCACCCCTACCTCTCAGCTCTGCGCCTCGCCCTCCACCCCGGCGCCCACCCGAGCCCGGGACCCGGAACCCTCGCCGGGGTCTCCGACGCGCATGCGCGGGGCTCTTCCCGCGCACCTGTGAGAACGCCCGGAGGCGGGGACGGCCGCGTTCCGCGCACCTGTGCGAGCGCCCGCGGGTTCCCGAGCATCTTCCCGCGCGGCCAGGCCCGGCCCGACGAGTGCCCCCTGTGACCCTGGCCCGCCTTGGCGGCAGCGGGCCCAGCACTCACCGCGTCCGTGGAGGCCGCGCCGGGAGCCCCGCCGCTCCGAGCAGCGCGCCGAGGCGGGGACGCGGGGACGTGGGCGGGAGGGCGGCCGCAGCCCCCGGCAGGGCGCGCAGGCTCCGGGCTGGAGCGCGCCGGCGCGGCCCCGAGTCCAGGTCAGCCCGCCCCGCGCCCTCCGCTCGCTTAACCCTTTCCAGGCGCAGGGAGGTCCCGCGGACACCCGGCTCGAGGCGGGGGAGCGGCGCCCACCGCAGGCGCATCCCTGCGCGCACGGGAGGGGCGCGGGCTGGCGCTGGACCCTGCGGCACCTCGTAGATGCTGAGCTTTAACCCAGCAACTCCCCCCAACAAGGAGCGAGGAACAGGTTACTGCCAGCGCTCTAGGCTTTGCCAGCTCTCTTTTGTGTCTTAGTCCCCCCCCTCAAAAAAAAAGCCATGAAATAACGTAATTTAGTGTTTACGATTTGGAAAATTAGGGACGATGCATTGTTGAAATATTTAGTGGTTAAGAAAACTGCCTACATCCTTACAGACTCCAGAATAAAAAGGAAAACATTCAGAACACCCAAGTAGAGGAAGCGCTGAAACTTGTTCTTGTATCTGGAGACGTGGCCCCCACCAGCTCCCTGCAGCGGGATCCGGGCGCAGGGCGACGAGGGACCGCCCGAACCTCGAGCCACGGTGAGAAGCAAGATCCCCAAAGACCTGAGAGCGGAGAGGGACGAAGTGCCCTCCGACCTGGGCTGCTTTCTGTTCCTGCGCACAGCTGCTTCCTGCCGGGTCAGCTCTAGTTAAGACTGGACCCCTGACGGTAAATGCTATTTTTAAAGGTTTCGTGAAAAAATGATTAAATTTCCATAAGCACAGAGAGCCTGAGCCTTTACTTCCTTTTCTTTTTAAAAACTTTGCCTTCAACAGTCTCTGCCAGTTAAATGTTATGGGCCCTTCGGTTTTCAGTACCAGAGTTAATACCGTGAGAACATCCTTAAAAAACATCTTTGTTTACTTGCTAAGTAGAATACATCAAGATTTGGGTTAAAGGAAGCAGAAACTGAGCAAACTATTGGGAAATAACTTTTTTAAATGATCAGTTAGGGACTTCCCTGGCAGTCCAGTGGTTAAGACTCCGCCCTTCCAATGCAGAGGGCACGGGTTCCATCCCTGATGGGGGAATGAAGATCCCACATGCTGGGTGGCCAAATAAATAAATAAAGTTTAAAAAAATACATCAGTTAACTCTAGCGGAAGCAGACCTTTTGGAAGCTGAAATAATTGCCATCATGTGCCATTTTAATTTTACCCATTGTATGTCAGAAATATTTTAGAATCTACTGGGATATTTTCAATGCATCTCTGTTTACCTTTTTACATGGAGACCGCATGTAACCAGCTTACCCTACACCATGATTTAAAGATGTCTGGAGGGGAGTTTAAATGCATTTCCCCAGCACCCCTGCCATCTTTTCAAGAGATACATTGCGCTGACCCACAGCATCAGGGCTTCATCTGGCCTCCCCGCCCACCTTTGTGGATAAGCCTCCAGTGACCACCCAGCTTTCCCCAGTCACAGGTGCTGTCCCCACAGAGGTCCTGGTCTGTCCTCTCCACCACTCTGCCAGCTTCCAGAGATCTGCTAATAAGTCATATTTAACTTCTCTTCCCACTGGATTTTACAGTGCTTGGCATATACTAGGTTCTCAATAAATATTTATTGAAGGAATGAAAAAAGTAAATGAATTAACTTAAAACATCCATGCAACCTCTACACCATCTAGTAGAGGAGTGTGGGGAACCCCATTTATTTTCAGACTTTAGATGTTTTATTTTTAAAACTGCACTCTGGCCCCAATATGGTCAATGGAAATTGCAGAGGAACATGACATTTAATTAGGAGTTCATTCAAATGCCAGGGACCTCTAGATTTCCTGAAATTGAAGCTGGGGTATAAAAATGTCAAGAAGAAGGACTAGCTATCTTAAATATTTTTTAAAAACATCCATTTCAAGAGTATTTCAAGAAAACTATTTTACTGTTTAAATCCTCCGCAGCTCAGGGAGAGTCTGCTCGTGCACGGTAGACTTGAAGCGTGCAAACATATCGCCACGCAAAACTGTGCCCAAAAAATAGAACCGAAGCTCATGGAATCATCCTGGGCGTGATGGTTTACAGGCCCCTGAACGCAGAGTCCGGGGACCCGGGTTCCAGGTTTGGGGGACTCTGAACCACATTTGGAAGCTGCCTGGAGCAGTGGAGAGAACAAGCCTTTGGAATTTGGCCGGCTGGATTTCCAACACCAGTTTCACCACTCCAAGCCCTGTGCATTTTGGACAAGACACTGTGCCCACTGTCCTTCTGTGTAAAGTGGGGGTGTGGCTGCCCTCCCCACGGGACAGACCGAGATGATGGGCACGATGCACTTCGCGCCTCGGGTCTTAATCTTGGGGGAGCACCACTCAACTTGTCGCTTCTAATTCTGTCACCGCCCCCCTGGGTGATCTCCAGCAAATATTTTTACCTCCCCAGTTGTGTGCTCCCCCATAGAGTTCGCATCGTGCGCACAAGGGGGATGGCTGATAAGTCACAGCTGCTTGTTCTGAGCCCCGTTAGGACCCTGGATGGTGTTTTCCTACGTGTGCTAGTGCCAGATAACAGATCATTTCCCCAAAGTTTTAACAGCTCATAAGAGTTCATGCACCACCCCCACTCAGCCTTCCAAAAGGGAAAAAAAAAAAAGCAATTAAATTCCAGTAGCTGTCAGGAATTGATCCAACTGCTACAAAGCACTTTGAGTCTCTTGGCATGAAAAATTAATTAGAACATCTGTGTGTTGTCGTGGAAACCGCATTCCCTGGTTCATTCTATCCATTTTGTACAAAAGGAAAGCCCTCTTCCCCCCAGTGTCCCCCTATATTCACCCAAGCCCAGCCTGACTACTCTCTTCAGCTCTGATGAACTCTGGGTGCGTCTGCATCCTTTCGTAAGCTACTCCTGAAATACTGGAAGCTCTTTTTCTCATGTCTGAGTGTTTCCAAGTATCTTATAAGCCGGTGCCTGAGAACCCTGTGCTCAGAATAGAGGATGCTGCCCAGCTCTCTGGAACATCACTGACTCCTGACTGTTAACGGTGCACATAGATGGGACCGTGCACCGGTCGTGTCACTGCAAACATTTCGTATCATACACAGTCCCTGGTCCAAGCTGATGCCTTAGTTATCCTGATTGGAACAGGACAACAGAGGCCTGTCTCTTTAGCCTCCTGCAATGGCCAGCACTGTGATGGGGCGAAGTCATCCTCAGTCACTGCCGAATCAGTGATCAAGTGATGCCTCGTCGGGCTGAGTGCCGCTCCCTATTGCGCTGCACCGCGGTCTGCGTACTCAGGCGGTCCTGCACGCGCTTTCCCTCAGCAGACTGCAAGCTGCCAGGAGGCGACAAATTCTCGTCAATGAGCCAATGTTACCATCATTAAATGGCCAATAAGTTTATTAGTATCGATCCTAGTAAATCTTCTTTTGGAAAAGAAACAAAAAATTGATAGTTATTTTAAAGTATTTTCAAGGTATGCATTTATAACGTTAGAACAAGTTATCTGCAATTAAATATGACTTCACATAAGTCTCTATATAGTGTATCTATAGGTAAGTGTAGGCAGAGTTCTGCAAAATACTAGGTGTAGACCCACCCACACATACACACACACACACACACACACACGCACATGCAGGACCCCAGGAGGAGGGGCCTTCTCCCATTTGACAGCTGAGGAGATTTAACTCTCAAAGGGTGTAATGTAACTCTTCCATTTTGTGTGAGGTGGAGCAGGAATTCTAGCCCAACCCCAAAGCCCTTGCTTATACTCACAGTGAAACACTGCCCTTCCCAATGGATGAATGACTCCACGCTTCAGAGAGCAAATCCAGAAGGCTTATGGGCACAAGAACCCTACTCCTTGTACCAGGAATCCGTGTGTCAAAAATAAAATTGGTGTCCCAGTGCATCTCGTTGCTTCCTTTCACCACACTGACTTCCGCCCCGAACCCAAAGACGCTTTGTGCTGTGAGTTAAAGGTGAACCTGCAAGCTTACACTGCCCTTGGGGGGAGGGGTGCTGCTTATGCTTCTTGACAGGAGTCTTGCCTAGATGTCATTCGGCTCAAGATTCCCACTTCAGACTGTGAGCCTGGAGGAAGTCTCCATACAGGGATGTCATGATGCTTGCCCGTAACTCTAGTAGGAGACAGAGTGGGACAAAAGATGCTCCGGCCGAACGGCCAGCACAGCCTGCAAACCTGGTGCTGAGGCTGGTGGGGCTGGAGGACCCCAGGACACGGGCCGTTGCTGTTATGCCGGAAAGGGGGTCCCCAGAACCGGGGTAGGTCTTGTCGTCAAGTAAGTCTGTTCTCAATCACATTGCTGTCACCTAGTAAGGAATATGAGTGATGGCTTTGATGACCTGCAAGGTTACACAGGACAGAAATCCAAATCGGAAGGTATGCACCGTGTTACTGAGCGCCCCGCTGATAATACAGTGACTGCAAAACTGTTTTAATTTTTCAAGTCATCTTTACATAGTAAAGGCCTAACTAGTAAATCCTTCAAAGTGTAAACTAAATAAGCACCGCTACCTGATAGTACATTCTGGTTAACCCCAATTTAAAGGTTCTTACATGTGAACTGTTTCCCTCTCCCCCACCAAAAAATAATGTTGGAGTCCTAACCCCCAGGACCTCAGAACGTGACCTTATTTGCAGATGGGGACTTTATGAAGGGAGCCAAGTTAAAATGAGGTCCTTACGGTGGGTCCTGATTCAATAGGACCAGTGTTCTTATAAAAAGAGGAGATTCAGGCACACAACAGACACATGCAGAGGGAAGCCGTGTGAAGCCTAAGACAGATCTGAGTGGTGTGGCCACAACCAAGGGATCAGGGACACCAAGGATGCCAGCGAACGCCAGCCCCTGGAAGAGGCAGGCAGGACCCTCCCTTAGACCTTTAGAGAGAGCGTGGCCCTGTGACACCTTGACCTCAGACTTCTGCCCCAGGCTGGGAGAGGATACATTTCTGTTGTCTTAGCCCCTGTTTGGGGTCCTTTGTTCCAGCAGCCTTGGGAAACTAATACAGAGCTTTTGTGTCTTCTCTATATAAGCACTGCTTTTCAAACTGTCTGTTGTAATGAATCAGTTATTTTTTTCCTGTTTTCAATCTATTATAGACTGACCTTTCCAAAATACAGTAAAAATGAATTGCTAGAAAAAGAAAATTTCTTAAATGACATGCAAAATGCAAAGCCATGTTCTTAGTGTTCAGTTAGACACACAATCATTCTGTCCAACTGCTGTACACGTTTCCACACACTGCTTTCAGTTTTCGTCCTGGCAGGGGGTCGGCAAACGGGCAGTGGGCCACATGCCACCTCAGCAGCCCAGCTCCAAGGACGCCTGGTGATGGTGAGCGGGCAATTGTCCCTGGGAAGCTGATGCTCTTTCACACCCCTGCTAAGACCACAGCACACAGGGTGGGTATTTCCCTGTCTTCCCAAACAATGTCTTATTGTGGAATTAAGCAATGCACCTGTGAAAAATTAGCTGGGGGTTGGCGGTTAAAATGTTTGAAAATGGGCTCTAAACTACTTCCAATAAATCTATGTGGAAATCTAACAGCCAGCCAGGCGGGCCTCTCTCTCCTGCCGATCTGGGATTCAAATGGGCGCCAGGAAAACACTTTTGGAAAACCGCTAACATCAAACTTGTAGGGCCTCTCTCTTTGAAACCCCCAGGCCTTCTTCCAGGAGGTCGGGACGCCCTTGATGTGTTTACAAGAGTGCTGGACACGGATTAGTTGCTGTTTCCCTCGGCCCCCAGCTTCTGCTCTCAGCCTCCTGGGAAGCAGGCCGGCAGCTCTGGGGGGGGAGGATGGGCTCCCCCCACCGGGGACAGCTGCGGGCGCCAGGAGTGTGTCCCAGCAGCCACTTCCCCTCTGCCACCCCACCTCCACCCAGCAGTTTGTTCTGCAGCAGGAGGTCCAGGCGGCAGAGAGAAGGGAGGGCCGGCTGGGCTGGGGCTCCCTCAGTCGTCAGAGCCCATGGCCTATCTCCTGCTGTGTCTCCCCCCACCCCGGGGGTCCTGTGGCCTCGAGGCCTGAGGCTACAAGGGCAGAGGACTCGGTTGGTGGGAGGGGATGAGGGATGGCTCCTTTCCTCACCATCCTGGATAAACAGATAAAGGCCACCCTTTCCTGCCGCCCCGAAGGTGACAGTGCCACCCAGCCTGGCCTGTTCTTCCTGGAAACCACCCGTAATCCTGTGCGTGCCTCTGCCCGCTTCCAGCAAGGCCCTGTCAGGTGCTTTCGAAGCCATCAGATAAACTCCTTGTTTGTTTATCTGAACTTTCAACACAGAAAAGAGGCTTCTCGGGGTGGGGGGGCCGGCCTCGCCCTCATCCCCACCCCCTGTCCTCCACCCCCAGGAAGCATCTCCCAGTCCTCATGGCCCTTCTGCAGTCACCACTTCTCCCAGCGGGACCACCACCCCAGGGCCCAGCTACCCTTCTCCCACCTCTGCTCAAGGCCTGCCCCCTCGGTGAAGCCGCTTCTGGGGGCTTCCCACTCGCTCTGTGCCCACATCTCTGTTCAGAGCTTCACTGCTGCACTGGTGCGCTGGCCCAAAGCTCTCTGGTTCCGGGTCCGTCCCCCTACCAAGGTCTCCTCTGCAAACCCAGCTCCCAGCACACAGGTGCTGCGTGGACAACACTTTTTAATCCGTGTTTGTAGCTGCGTATTTACATCACACCCTGTCTTCGTCGGCTCAGGCTGCGGTAAAATACGACTGTTTCTTTTCGTTCCTTCTCACGGTTCTGGCGGCCAGGACCAGGGTCCTGGAGGTCTGGAGGTCTGGACGGCACCCTCTCCCTGTGTCCTCCCTCGGCAGGCAGCCAGCACACTCTGGGTGTCCTCCTCTCCCTCTGAGGACACAAATCCCATCACGGGCCCCCCCCATGACTTCACCACCTTCCTGAGCGCCCCCCTCCTGACACCATCGCACTGGGGTACGGATGGGGGGACACACCCAGGCCACAGCTCAGCCTCAGAGAAGAGCTGAAGGTCGTACACCATACAGGACCATCTCTGCCTGAGTATTTTGTTCTCTGTGCTTTTTCTTATCTCCCCCTGAAAGTATGTGGTTTTGCTTTTATCACTGGAGAGAAACAGCGAATGTGCTTACTTCCGACAGGTTTGTTTGGAGAAAACCCTCACGGGAACGCTGCTGAGCGTCTAGCCCCTCGGCTGTCACCGCTCCCCCAATCGGCCCCCAGTCAGCAGGCCTGGCCTTACGCCCCGTCTAGGAACCCCTCCTCCCGTCCTGCTGCCGAGCAAGGCCTCCCCCTGCGCCCGGCTCCTCCTGCCCAAGACAGCAGGCAGCCTGTCCTCAGGCCCCCCAGGAACTGGAGAGAGTCCATAAAAGGACAGATCTGACCGGCTCCCCGGCTTTACTGCCCTCGCCCCCCGGGGTCTCCCTGCGGGTGAAACGCAGCAGGCGGGGGGTGCTGGGGGGTCAGGAGCCTGGGCGAGCTTCCTGACCACACCTCCAGGCTCAGGGACCTCAGCCTGCGTCCGGGTTCTGGCCTTGTCCTCGGGCACTGGACACGGGCAGGGCCAGGGGAGCTGTGTGTGCCCGGGGGAGGGGCTGGATGCCCTCAGGGTGCCCTGCTGCCCTGGGGCCCCCACCCCCTGCCTCGCTGCAGAAGGCAGGAGGGTAGGGAGCGTTGCCAAGCCTGGAAAGACCCCGGCCCACGGCCCACGTTAGCAGAGACCAAGTGAGCCGCCCCCGGTGCACCTGTACCCGCAGGTGAAAGCAGCCCCCCATACTCACTCCTGCACCCGGGCCTAAGGAGGACACCTCGGAAAACATTTCCTGGTGGCAGGCCTCCCTCCACCCTGGCGGGCTTCTGTTCTCAGCAACGGTGCACAATGGGGGCGGGGGCTTCCCCAGACTCCCCGGGGACCGGCCCAATGTGGCCCCGCTGACCGCCCCTACGTGGTGTCTATTCCTAACGAAACGGGACTTTTGCTTTAGTCTGCAGGACTGCATGGTTCCCTGTGGCTGCTCAGACAAACTGCCATGAATTCAGTGGCTTCAAACAAGACAAATCTATTCCTTGCAGTTCTGTAGGTTAGAAACCCAACACGGGTCTCATCGGGCTGAAATCAACATGTCGGCAGGGCCGGTTCTGCTTGGAGAGTCTGGGGAGAATCCGCGTCCTTGCCTTTCCAGCATCTAGAGGGGCCTGTAGCACCTCCATCCGTGTCAAGGCTGGCAGGCAGCACCTTCCAACCTCTCTCTGACCTGCTCTGTCATCAGGTCTCCTTCTCTGGCCCAGACCCTCCCGCCTCTCTCCTGTAAGGGCCCCTGTGATGACACAGGACAGCCAGATGGCCCCGGATCAAATTCGCATCCCACGATCTGTAATTAGTTGCAGCTGCAAAGTACCTTTTGCCACACAAGGTAACATATTCACAGTAGTGGATGACGAGGATGTGGACACCTTTGGGGCCATTAATCATCCAGCACAAGAAGTTACTGAGACGGGGGTTGTTCAAGAAGTAAAGTGAACAGCCCAGCGGGTCGGGGAGAGGCCCCACCTGCCCTGAACACCCAGCACAGGGCCTGGCCCACTGCACACGAACCCCACGTATGTGTTGAAAGGGTGAAAACATCTAAATAAGGGAGAAACTGGTGGGCTCATGAGGATAATCGTGAATTGCAGGACTGCAGGTCCGGAGGAGAACAGTATGAAGAGAAACAGCTGCTACGTATTGATACCGACTGTATGCCAGGCACTGAATGAAGACCCTCCAGCCGTTGTTTCATTTAAATCTCCTGCCAACTTCATAAGGCAGCTCCTACTAACTCTGTGTACAGATGAGAAGACAAAGGTTCTAAGAAGTTACGAGCCCCTGGCTGGACGTATGGTAAACACAGCAGTAAAGCCTGTGCTCTTACCCCTGGTTTGTGTTTCTAGAAAACTAACTGAAATGGAATTCAGACGCAACACAAACTTCACGCACCAGGAAGGTGGCTTCACGTAGTTTCCTGATCATCAGTTTGGACAGTGGGATGGACCTTTCTCCCAGGGGGGCGGGGATGCAGCACAGAGCACGGTGGTCGGCATATTCTTTCTGGAAATTCACAGCCCCTGATGTCAACCGTGGACCCTAGGGAGACACGAAGACAAGGTGAAGGATCCTCGTCTAAACATGTTCTGTGCTTGAGGAATTCAACAGCGCGTCTATCGTGAGTGTGAGTATGTGGGAAGCCAGAGCTCACGTCCGTCGCTTGCGTCAATCTGGATTCGCGTACGCTGAACTTGCTTAAAATATCGTATATTAAGATGTCTCCTGCCAGCATGGGTTTCTCTTTCTCTCTCTTGGCCAAGTATGAATCCATATCTTCTTCAGGCTATAGACTAGCCATTACAGTGAATCTTGCTTAAAGACCAATTTAAGTAAGGGTGTTTGAATGTGGGCTGTTTGCCCCTGTTCACACCTGTTAGTCTGCAGGAAAAGTTCTGTTTCAGGACCTAAACAAAGTATTTTTATACTCAAATTAGAATAACAGTGCTAAAATGAGACAGACCAGTGAGAAGTCGGGAACATCTGAGAACAGAATGGGAATCCTGTATGTTCACATCACAAAAGACACCACACTGTGTGATGTCTGCAACGGGCTGGAAGGAAACAAGGAGGAACCTCCGGGACCTGACTTCAGCCCCGGGGACGTTCGGGGCGTCCTGTGCCCTGCGGGACGTCTGGCAGCATCCCTGGCCGCTATGCTCTGGATGCCTGTGGCACTCACGCCCGCACAGGTGGTGACCAGACACTGCCCCGCGGCCCCCGGGGTGGAGGGCCAGTTCACCCCGATTGAGAACCACTGAACCGAAGACAGAACAGGAATCCCATACGCTAGCACCAAAAAAGAAAAGAAGCAATTGTTTTTGATGAGCAGAAGAAGATAAAGGTAACTCCCCCATTACTTACAACTGGAGCGTCACACGCGCGGTCCCCTTCCTCACCTGGCGCAGGTGTCCGGCCCTGACAACTCACCTGCGGACGCCGGGGAAGAAGGCTTCCTGGCTGCATCTCAGAGTCTTGCACCATCCCTTCCCGGGGCTCCGCTGGCTCTGTGTCCGAGGAGGCCCCCCAGCGCAGCAGGGCAGGCCCCCACCGCCCAGGCCTCGGCTTTGCTGCCCCCAGCCTGCTGCCCACACTCCACACACGCTCTGGCTTTGCCGTCAGGCAGCAGACAGCATCCCGGACACTCAGGAAGGTCATCCCCTAAAAGGCAGCCCTACATCCTTTGCTGTACACGCCAGACAAGGTGGTCTACGTGACCCCGACTTACCGAGACCCTCTGGATGCAGGTGGACGCACCCGGGTTCGGAATTTCCAGGAGGCAAGCCGCGCTAACGGGTGCTCGATTATCGCAGCAAGTGGCAGGAAACACTGAGGGAAGAGCTCCTGGATCCCCGACTTCCGTGGGCGGCTTTTCTGAGGTCTGTGCTCCCAGCCCTTGGTCTGCCTGCTCCGTGCCCTGGCTGGGCTCCAGGCAGCCGGTCACACAGTCCTGGCCACGCCCCAGCCTCCCAGCAGAGGCTCCAGCCCTTGTCTCCCTCCTTCCTCCTCTGTGGGTCCAGCCCTGTCATCCAAGATCTGGTAACTTCGGGGCAGGACGCGGGCCTACTCCAGTCCCTCTGCTGGCATCTCCTGCAGCCTCGGTGCACCTGCCAAATGGCCTCCCCGCTGCCCAGCCCAGCCTGCTGGCCCTTCTCCAAGCTGCTGTCCATCTGCGGGAGGACGTGAGCACAGCGGTCCCGGTCCCGTGTCTGCGAGGCTGCAGTGAGCTGCCCTGGGCCCCACACTGCAGGGGGGCCCGGGGGACAGGCGAAGCTCCAGGGTCACAGCCTTCCATTTACAGGTGACAAAACGGAAGTTTCTGCCCTGACTCGGCCCCTGTCTACCTCGGAACCAGGACTCGGCCTGTTCTTACCAGAACCGGGCAGAAGTGTCGCCAGATATGGGCCCGGAAGGCGAAGGAGGCATCAGGAATCTGCCTGGAAGGACCAGGATGGCATTTCCCCCATTAAGATGCTGCAGAAATGTGCCTTCATCCCCCAGAAGCTGTCAGGCAGCAAAGAGCTCACTAACCCGCTTTGCAAGGGTTAATTCTTTCAGACTCTGAGGGCCGCCTTGGGAGGGGGGCGCAGGGGTGTGCACGCCTGCCAGCAGGGTGGCGGAGTGGATGAAGGGAGAACAGGTTTCTGAGCGGGAGCAGGAAGCGCCCTGGGCCTGGATTAGAACTGACACACGGTAAGGAAACCTCCAGAAGAGCACCACGCAATCATCTACTCATTTTTTCTTCCACATTCACTCAGGGTTTGTTTTAAAGAAAAAAAGTGAAGTGGCTGCAATCTCCACACACTGCTTCCCTCAAGAGCTGTGACTTGGCATCTGATGGCGGTTCTATGTCAACGCAGAGCTCCCGCTACTTTGAAAGCTTTATGCCTGAAAAATATCCAGTTTTATGAAATGCTTTCATGCATGTATAAATCTAAAAGCCACCAAAAAAATGTGCAGTCGCTAGGGCTTAAATTATGTCCATTTGACAGGTGAGAAAACTGTGGCTATAAATTCTCTCTCTGTCCCCAGGATCTAGAATATTTTTATCAAATTCAATATATGAAAATATTTACAGAAAGAGATACTTTGGGACGTGATTTAGAGAATCAAATCAGATGATTCCACTTGCAAAGAATCCCATTTCCTGCAGCTTGTCAGAGAGAGAAGCAGTTACACGTACTAATTCAGGAGTCCTCCAGCCCAGCATGAATTCTGTTCAGGCCCGGAGTCCTGTCACCGGAAAGAGACCGTCTGGAAGGAAACCTCCTCTCCGGGCTCCAGGGTCCGGACTCCTGCTCTGAGTACTGCAGGTTCAAAAGGCACGGCGTCCCTCCGCCGGCTGGAACCAGGGCCTCTCGGCAGGGCCGGTCCCTGAGTGACTGCTCACATTTTAATTAAAAGATGGGAATAGAATAAAGTGATATTGAAAGCTTCACCACACAGCTGGAAAGTAAAACCTGGTAAAGTGACAGATGGGCGTGAGTGACAGCAAGGCTTTCCTAAATACGTCACCAATATTACAATGTAAGTGGAAACCTCGGCTGGCACAATTTTTATTTTTATTTTTTACTTATTTATGCCATAAGAAAATGTGGTAGTCATAAGTTGAGTTTTTTGAGGTACTGATGAAGACCAAACAGTCTTTGAGCATCAAGGTTTAAGTAAAAGGCATATCCAAGTACTTCTGTTTCATGTGGACACTGAAAACACGGAGAAACTGTATATTTTTAATCAGTGCAAAGAGTATGGAGCTGACTTTAGATACTTCTCTTTATATTTTATATTAAACTAATTCAACTCATGATGTCACTCAAAATAAAAACTGGCAAGTACACGCGCCTCTAGAGAGTTTCTCAGCACCGACTTGGAATTCAAAGCACTCTTTTACACGTACATTGTGTCCGTCTCTGGAATCCACACGTAAACTCCCAAACCAGCACGTGGGGATGCCACATTGGAAAGGACCACCTGACCGTCCCTCGAACCTAACTGCCCCTTTGTGTTTTACAGGAAAAAAGGCAACTCACAATATTGTATTTTTAAATAAAAAGACTTTATTCATGAAATAAGATAGCAGCTAATAGTTTAAGGAAGGCTGGGGGAGATATTTCTTTCACATGGGGGCACATATGCACCTTGGAAAATATTTGGCAAAGTCATAAAATTAGCATTTTTAGTCACCTGTAAAGTGCTGAGACATTAATCTCGGGTGGACCTGCATTGTTTTAACCATCCAGTAAGTAGAACATTGATAGATAACTACATGTGGAGCACAGGGAACTCGGATCACTCGTGCACGACGCCCGCAGAAGGGGCCCTAAGTGCCAGTCTGCCGACCAAGGGCCACCTTTCCTGTGTCCTGTGTCCGCCGCCAGCACCGGCGCCCACCCTGACCGGCACCGTGCATCCTTCAGGACATGCATTCAAAGCTAGAAGCGTTCCTGGTCGACAGATGCAAACACAGCAGGAAAGGATGGACCAAGCAAGACACCTTCTACGTCTCCTGAGACACTAAAACACACACATCTCCAACGTGAATATTTTGGCATTGACACTTGGGTCTAAATGTTGATAGGCACTGAGGATTTTGGTTCAAAGCAAACATTATTTGTGAAATGTTACAGATAACATAGTGACTAAAACTTAGTTAATTTTTTTAATAGAAAAATGCGATATAAAAATACTACTTTGTTAAAAATATACAGTACACGCATTATACCACTTTGGAAAACTCAGTTCAACTCAGAAAGCATATAACACCACCCGGCCTGGTATGTGTCACCTGGCTTTCTTCATTGTGACAAATTCTATTCTGGAGTTAAAAGATATACAATATAAATAAAAGTAGTGAATCTGAATCAAGTACAATTACTTTAAGAATTGTTAATAAACCCCCCCACCAGTGAATATGCTGTATCTCCCCGTGAGTTCTGAGTCTGCGAGTTCTCTAGGTGACAGGCTATGAGAACAGGTCTGCAGCGTCCCGTGCTTATTAAGGACCACGGGGGTCAGAGGTGAAGCATCCTCCCGGGACCCCCACCCACTCAAACGTCGCGTCCACCCCCCTTCCTCATGCACGTCCACACGGGGCTTCCCTGCGTGGGGTGGAGGGAGGGGCTGCCGGAGACGCCCCCTTGACGATATTGCACTCTTCGGCCCCGAGACGGTGGGCGATTCGTCCCCAGCCAGCGCAGATGTGGCGGGACCGCTCGGGGTGTCTGACTCGGCCGAAAGGCCACCCCCGGATCTCGGCCTGGGCTCACACGTTCAGCAGGGGAATCTGCCAGACCATGACGGACGAGGCCAGCTCCTCCGGCCGCTGCTGCCTGGCCTTCCTGCTCACCCGCCGGTGGCCCTGTCCCCCGCAGGCCACCAGCACGGAGCTGGCCTTGGCCTTCCTGGCCCGCCGCCCTCGGCCGGGGGAGCTGCAGGGGAGCCGCAGGGGGTCCTGGACGAAGCCCTCCTCTGAGCGGGGCCCCAGGGAGCCCGAGCCCTGGGAAGGCGTCGGGGACCCGGACGTGGAGGAGACGTCGCTGGCCTGGGTGAGGGAGCCCAGCGAAGCCCCCAGCCAGACGGCGTCGGGGCCGCGGCGGCTTGGGCAGGGCCCAGGCCCCTCACCGGCGAGCGCGTCCCTCTGGTCTTCATCCTGGAGGTTGGCACCGGGGGGCGGGCTGTCCCTGGGCTTGTCTCTGTCTGCCTTGGGGGTGGCTGTGGCCACGACCAGGAACTTGACGGGCCCGTTGTGAGCGTGGTAGGAGACCAGGCCTCGTCCTGAAAGGGCACAGCGCTCAGCAGGGCCCCGCATGCCGGGCACGGCCCCGGGCACCCCCCGTCCACACGGCAAAACCCCGCAGTCGACAGCTCAGAGTGAGAACAGCTTCCAGACCACGTTCTCGTGGATTTCTAGTGAAGTCCAAGAATGCTCTCAAAACCGTGGTCTAAAATACAACCGTGGTCTTCGTCAGCGGTATCTCAGTTCTGGTACTTGCATTGTACTTTTAAAGTGATAAAGTAGCTATTTTCCTGTTCTCTGTATAAATGCCTTCTCGCCTGCTCTAAGATAATATATTTAGGAAAAGTTTTCCTAAATCTTGGTTTTAAAAACTTAAATGCCTGAAATATGTCAATTTTAGGAATAAGATGCCTAAACTATAAGTAGCTTCCTGCCATTTTTCATTTCAAAAAGATTCTGTGGTTTAGAATAATTTAGTCCTATGGTATTGATTAAAATGGGGGCTTTTCAGTTCAAGGATGACGTGAATTGAATTTTAAAAGAAGCACCAGAAACTCCCTGTAGGTCTTTTTATGAAATGCAGACTCCCCCATAACGCCGAGACTCCAAGGGCCAGGCGGGCATGGGATGTCCATTTTTAAGCGCCTCGCAGGTGAGGTGACAGAAATGGGGGGTAGATGCCCTTTTCACCAAATGCTTTGAGGCTGAAACAGGGCCCTAGCGCCTCCCTCCCACTCTGGCCTAAGCAGAGGACGTTACAGGATTCCTCAGCTGGGCGAGGTGACTTCCTCAGTGAGCTGAAGGACAAGTCAAGAGGGATGGGGACGCCCAGACACCGGGCATGGAGGTGTGATCTGAAGCGACAGCCCAGGGGAACATCCCAGCATCACCTGGTGAACCTGAACGTGAGTGTTTCCTACACACCTGTGGTCCCTTCCTGGACACACAGCCAGAGGAACCCGAGTCCCTATGAGAAGGGGTGGCCAGAGGAACCCCCCAGAGGCATAGCACGTAACACACAGAACAGGAAACAACTAAATACGTCACATGGGGAACAAAGCCACGCTACACAGCAGTGACACCATGAGCTATAGTCACGTGACCAACAAGGATGCGCCTCAGAAATAATGTGGAAAGAAAGCCGTCGGAGAGGAATACGTACGCTACGAGACAATTACAGAAAATGCTAAAATGGCACAATTAAAGACTTCTTTTTTGAAAAAGGTACAAATTAGCAAAACTATGGATAAAAACCAATGGAACGGTGACGTGAGACCCTGCAGGAGAATGGTTATGTTTGGCTGTCGGGGAGGAGCGTCCCCAGCTGTGACGGGAAGGGCTTCTGACTCCTGAGCCTTTACCACTCAAACTGCCAGTGGCCATCATGTGCAGCTTCTGCATGTATCACAGGCAGGTCATAACGAAGACAGCAGTTAAGAAATGAATAAACCAAGTTGGAATTCCATGATCCTAACAGGTGGATCATGACAAAATAGGAATTTATCTAAAGCACAGACCTATTTGCAGTAGACCCGTGAAAGCTTGTTAAGGGAAGGAAGGGCTGCCTGCAGTCAGAGTGAAATAGTCCAGTGTTGACAGTAGGAAGAAACTATAGACAGAGATCTTCATTAATGTTCCGATGAGTTTCCTACAAATCTTTTTCTCTGAGAGTTATTACATAATCGACATAAAATTTTAAGATCTTGGTTTTACTTAACTTACAGAATTAACATTTCTCTGTATCATTCCAAGCTCTCTGCAAACATCATTTTCACTGGCTGTGTTACGTTCTAAAATGGCAACGCGACCACTGTCTTAAGCGTCTCCCTACTCCTAATTTTGGACCTTTAGGCTGTTTCCCGTTCTTTCTGCATCATGGTTTATTCCTAGATTTGGCTGCTTCACGAGACAGACTCCTGAATTGCAAACCCTGACTCCTGACGCAAAAGCATCTTCAAGTCCTAAACAACAAAGTGCTTTCCAAAAAGGCTGTGCCCATTTCAACTCCCCGCAACACTGCAAAACAGCACAACTGAGCTTTCTCAGATGCTGGGTCTCCTTCTTTGCAAAACATAAAAAAGCATCCATTTTCACTGAGCAAAACTGTGTAAAATGATCAAAGCCAACAGGTGGCAGAAAAGGTAATGTGACAACACGTCTTGGTGACAAGGGTCTCCCTGGACCACTGACGTCAGAAACAGGAAGACAAAAGTATGACCTGATGATTCAAATGAATAGACATAGTCTTTACAGCAGGGAAGAAAGGAAGGAAGAAGGGAAGGGACCAAGGGAGAGAGAAAACCACCTAAGTAATTTACACTGTTTAAGCAAAGACACAGCTGACCACAGACCCATGGGCTTGACGAGAGTACAGTACAGGACGGAGGCCTGGGAGACGCAGGCACTCGGGGGGTGTACTCACCGGTCACCTTGGGGATCCCCTGCAGACGAGGGACGGGCAGGGCCACCACGACGCCCAGGCTGGTGCCGACCATCAGCAGACCGTGGCAGACGAGCAGGCTGGTCACAGACAGCCGCTGGTGTCCTGGGGGACAGAAGAGGCTTGTGCCCCCAGTCTGGCCTCTGCAGCCCACATGCTGGGGCAGGGGCCCCGGGAACTGCCCGGAAACCCTACAGACCCGCCAGAATGCTCCCCGGGCAGCCCCGAGCCCTCCCAGCCAGCGGGTGTCACCAGAGCCCTAGCCACACACTGCGACTCCTTCAGCCGGACGAGCAAGAGAGAGATCTGGGGGGCGTCCTGGCTGCACCCCGGCAGAGCACGGCCACGGCCTCAGGACACCTGCACGGTGCTCTCAGCACCGCTGGGGCAGCCCTTCCAGAGCCGATCACACACCCCCGCCCCGAACCGTCCATGTAAATCATCCACTTCCAGGCAGAGCTGCACATACACACGTACACACGTGCGCACACACGCACATGTCAGACGGCAGCCCTGTGCGAGCAAGAGCCCACCTAGGCAGGTAAGGAGAGACCTCACAGGTAGGACGGGCTCCCAGTGCAGCCCGGGCGCAGCATCACAGGGGAGAGACGCAAGCGACCATCCAAAGGTTCCGTCGGAAGGAGACCTCTCACGGCCTCGGTGGGAAAGTCCGGCAAACGCAGATACAAAACACTGGAGTCCAAGGGCTTTGGAGCTTCTGGCTGTTTGCTCTGCTTTGTTTTGCTTTGCAGTCGAGGCTCTGAGGCCCAGAGAGGTGGGTCAGCCTGACAAGGTTAGGAAGTGGAGTGAAAGGTGCGTGTCTGCCCGTGACTCTCGTCTCAGGGACTGAGTCTGGGCCCCGCGCATCCCACCCCTGCCCTGACCCTGCCCACAGCTCCACCACCTTCAGCAGGGGCTTTAAGCCCCTCTTGGCGTCTCTGCTCAGCACTGAAGCTCGAGAGCAGAGAAGGGTCATGCGGGCTGCTCCCAGGAAGGAAGGGAGGGCACTTCAAAACAGCTGGATTCTTCTGCTCTCTAGAAATGAGTCATTTTCAGTATCTCTGCGTTTGACCTAAGTTCATCTTAGATAAAAAGCATGAAAACAAATGGTCTAAACACCAAAGCCAAAGGCAGGTCACCATGTCCACTGAAGTTATTTTATGATTATTTAGGCAGCAGAACACTGAAACCAAACCAAGACAACAGCTACAAAAACTAAAGATCTGGTTTCACCTCTAAATACAGGCATATTTTTTGAAGAAAAGCTAATGTATTAAGTTCCCAGGAATCCAAATGCGTGCCCATGGGAGCAGCTGGGGCTTTAGAGACGCCTGGGACCTGCGTGTCTGTCTACACCTGGGCCGGGAGCTGTCGTTTCCAAACGCCAGGGAGAACTGCAGAAGCCATTTAGAAACACGGCTCTGGGCACAGCTCACAATGGTTGCTATGCAGGGGCAGGTGGCCCGTCGTGGGGCAGCCCTTCGGAGGGGAGCTCCGTGGACCAGGGAACGTCCCGGGACACACGGGTGCGCCTTCCAGAGCAGAAGCCTCACTTGATGCCACGTGACCTGAAGATTCCCCACAGCTACGCTCAAGACAGAAAGCAAACCCGCAAAGCTGAGACCCTCCTCTCCGACCCTCCTGGAACCTTTGGTGGAAGCAGCTGGTGGAGGCGACTTTTGGAACTGGCTCACTGCTCTGTGTTTTGTTTTGTTCCAGTGAAGTACGGCCTCCGCCACTGCCCTGGTGCACAGGGGCAGCAGGTAACTTTCCATCTGGATATCTTACTTCTCAGCGCCAACGTGGAGAATGTCATGACAATGGGATGGACAGGGGACAGAGCTATTATTTCCCTTTTGCAGCCACTTTCTGAAGCCACCCTCCTGGAAGGTATATAGAAACTGGGGCAGTGGTATAGCCCTGTGGTCCTAGATGTGAATAAATTTCCTTTTTAACACACGAAAGTATTGGGAACAATAAAAACAAGCAGACTCTCATGACGTGATCTCAGGGCTCGGTTCAGAGGTTGGCTGTGGGTTTTTATATCATGTAAGTCCACCCACACCCTCATTTTGGTAGCCAAGTCCTGCATATAAGTGAAAACTATTTGCATGAATAAATTGTTTTGTGATTTATTTGATCGTCCTGAAATATTTTGGTCTGGGAAACTGAGTTTCCTTTAATTCTTCTCCCAAAAAGGAATTTGTGAGTTAAATTTTCTTTCACAGATAATATATCATTTTTTAAATACTGGCCTAGGACTATTAAAGAAGCATCTGAAATACTTTTAATCTACCACTTGGCTTTAAAGAAAACTAATGAGGAAAAGGGAATTTCAGACAGCCCACCTCCACAGTGAGGGTTAACAGATCCTCGTAAAATATGATGTGAAATATTTCCAACCACTAATAAAAGCATTAAGAAGATCTTACTTTCGAATTACAAAGGATAAAAGTTTACTACTTATTTTCATTCATAAATGCATCTTGAAAGTGACCTTTTATCCCCCTTAGGAATTTTCCCGCCTCTTTGCCTGTAAATAGCATATTAGGAACATCTGACTTTTCGTCCTGTCTCCAGCTTTTACATCTGTGTTACGTTATATGCAGTGAAAATCTGGGAAACTCTCTAGTCTTTGTAAAGAAACTCCTCTCTCCAGAAGTGGATCTTTCTAAAGAGAAAGGACAAAACAATTCAAAGGCACAGAAGGTGCCCTGTGTGGTGTCGGGATGGGGAAAAGTCATCGTGTGGGGAAAGGTTACGAAACATGATGAGAAGGGGAAAAACTACACGGTCGGTGGGAAAGACCAAAGGAAACAACCCCGGGGCTTCTGGGAGGTGCTCCTGGGAGGACCGCCCCTCCAAACCTTGACTTCATCATAACAAACACGAAAGCAGGGAAGACTGGGATGTTTTTCTTTCTAACTGGTTTGAAAGCCTTCAGCTCCAGCGAATGATGGTTTGTTCCATTTTCAAAGTAGTCTAGGATTCCTCTTTAATTTCACATATGAAAGTTTAACTGAACGGTAACTAGGGAACGTGGAGATTTTCCCATTCCGGAGGGTCTGCAGACAGAGGCTGCTGAGAGGCGTCAGGCTACTCCTTGTGGAAGCACCAGCTGTGGCCTTCCAGGTGGGACCACGGCGCTCTGAGCTGGCCAAGCTGCGGGCAGAGGGGCCACCCACTCAGCATCAAAGGGGGAGGCGGGGGCGGGAGGGGCGGGGCAGAGATGCCGACAAAGGCTGCAGTTGGCATGGGGCGGAAGCGAGTTATCAACACGAAGGGGCAGGGGGAGCTGGCCGCTGTGTGATGCACGCTCTCCGGGGACCCCGCTGTCCTCTCACACGGGGACACAGGAGCACGGGGGAGGCCGGCCAGGTTTATTCAAATGCTCGCAAGAAACACACAAACAGGGGAGAGAGTAGGAGAAGCAGCCAGCCTTCCAAGTGTGCTTGGAAAGGCTATGACTGGAACCCACTCCCGGCTCCCACCCGGGACAGAGACCAGGGAGGCGGGCAGGTTAGCGCAGGATCAACTGCTGGTTAGTAATAGGATTATCTGCTGGTGAAGGAGCTGCTGGTTAGCACAGGATCAACTGCTGGTTAAGGAGCTGCTAGTTAGCTCAGGATCATCTGCTGGTACAGGAGCTGCTGGTTAGCACAGGATCAACTGCTGGTTAAGGAGCCGCTGGTTAGCGCAGGATCAACTACTGGTTGAGCAGTTGCTGGTTAGCACAGGATCAACTGCTGGTTAAGGAGCTGCTGGTTAGCGCAGGATCATCTGCTGGTGAAGGAAGCTGCTAGTTAACTCAGGATCATCTGCTGGTACAGGAGCTGCTGGTTAGCACAGGATCAACTGCTGGTTAAGGAGCTGCTGGTTAGTGCGGGACCAACTGCTGGTTGAGCAGTTGCTGGTTAGCGCAGGATCAACTGCTGGTTAAGGAGCTGCTGGTTAGTGCGGGACCAACTGCTGGTTGAGTAGCTGCTGGTTAGCACAGGATCAACTGCTGGTTAAGGAGCTGCTGGTTAGTGCAGGACCAACTGCTGGTTGAGTAGCTGCTGGTTAGCACAGGACGCCACCAGAGCCCAGGGGACACGAAACCCACTCCTCGGTCTGTTCCCTAACTCATAACCTTGAGTCTAGTTTAAGTTGCTGAATTCCCTTATGATGTGGCTGATGGTACTTAGAGTTACACTGACTTTTGTATTAGATAGAAAGTTGTGCCACTTCATTGGTTACGTCACCCCTGGAAAGCAACGTGCTCACTCAGCGGGGACCTGGGAAGGCTAATCTGATGGGGGGCGGGGGTCTGAACACTTTTTCATCCAAATACCCTCCCCTGACTGTTCTGGACGAAGAGGAAACAGCTGCATCCTGACCTGACTCATGCAGCCTCATGACCCGGAGGAGATGCCGCCCTCTGAACCACGGGCTGTAACCACCTCGGGGGCCAGGAAGGTTGACCGACGGCCCTTCGAAACGTGCGTGCTGACCCCAGGCGCCGTCATCCACTGTGTCTGCCAAGTATGATGTGGTTTATGGCACAGCGCTGGAGCTAATGGTGCTCAGAAGAGAGCTCCAAACCGGACAGAAAGATGCAGCTCATCGCACGAGTCACAGTCTACGGGGAAAGCACGCTGAGACCTGTAGGGAACTAAACAGGGTTCTCAATTCTGCTACAAAAAAGGCATGACTTACAGTATAGTATAGTAAATTTTTTTTTCAAATTGTGTTCTTTCTGGCCTGCGAAGTCTTCGTCTCTAGAACCTACTGGAATTTTATATTCCAGTGAGAGCACGAAAGGACAGTTTACACGTTATTGCCATATATACATAAAAAACCCATTTGGGCAACGTCACGAACACAACTCTAGAATGAGGTTTACACACATGTGTCCAGGATGACGGTGGTCCAAGGACCTGCAATTCCACAGGCTCACACAGGGTGCAAACACGCACTGACACAAGTATCTAAGTGTCAGAGAGGACACAATGAAACACTTCTCACCGTGAAACACTGGCCCAAGGGTAAGACGATTCAAAGAAGGACAGACAGGGCTTCGCTGGTGGCGCAGTGGTTGGGGGTCTGCCTGCCAATGCAGGGGACACGGGTTCGAGCCCTGGTCTGGGAGGATCCCACATGCCGCGGAGCAAGTAGGCCCGTGAGCCACAACTACTGAGCCTGCGCGTCTGGAGCTTGTGCTCCGCAACAAGAGAGGCCGCGATAGTGAGAGGCCCGCGCACCGCGATGAAGAGTGGCCCCTGCTTGCCACAACTAGAGAAAGCCCTCGCGCAGAGACGAAGACCCAACACAGCCATAAATAAAAATAAAAAAGAAGGACAGACAAGACATGGGTGTCTGGCCTCCCTGTTCCCCAAAATGCAAGAAAATCAGACCAACGTCAGACGCCTTTCTGAGGACCACATTCAAGAACCACTGCCCGGGCGTAGCAAGAGGACTCTCGTTCTGAGCGTTGCTGATTTCTGCTCTAACTGTCCGCCAGGTCCAGCGGCTACAAACCTGGGAGCAAAATATGAGATGCAGACAAAGCACAAAATCCCCGGATATTGGTGAACTTGGAGGTATTTCGCATACAGCAGGCAGACGCGGGAGAACACGCCACCCAAAGGCTCCTTCTGCATGGGACATGGGCTCGGGAGAAAGAGCCCTAAGTCCTGGCACAGGGACAGGAGGCCCAGGGCGGCGGGGGCCCCGAGGAGGGGGGCAGGGACTGTGTGTGGTGATGGTGACAGCAGGCGGGGGCACACCTGCCAAGGGGCCTGGGGACATGGGGCCGCCAGGTGTCCCCACCTGACCACACGGTCTCCTGGCTCCACAGGAACCCAGGCGGATCCTGATCTGAACAGTGAAAGCTACGCCGGTGGATAAGAAACAAGGGAGTCGTTAACTGGGGGGTGGAAGGAAGGAAAGAAAACAAGATGAAGTACAGCCGGTGGCCCAGGTGGAAACAGGTTACGTGGTCACAGGCATGTGACCGCAGGGCTTTGATCCAACAGGGACTGGGGACTCGAGCGCCCTGGGAGGGCTTCCTGCACAGGTCTGTTCATGCGGTGTGGGTGGGAGCCCATGCGCTGCACACCGGATCTTTCTCTTCTCCAGCCGGGAGCCAGGAGACGCAGCCAACGTGGGAAAGGAGGGGAATGCCGTGCGGCGTGAGCCTGGTCCTTAAAAGCCCCGTGGAGACGTGGGTCAATACACGCCAGGCACACACAACCGTACACAGCAAGCAACGCATACACATACTAGTTACATACATACACACATTTGCAACATGCTTATATACACTAGCCACACACCCGTACATAACAAGCCCACACGTGTACATACTAGCACAGCCCATACATAACAAGCCCACACATGTACATACTAGCCACACACCCGTACATAACAAGCCACACGTGTACATACTAGTCACACGCCCGTACATAACAAGCCCACACGTGTACATACTAGCACAGCCGATACATAACAAGCCCACACATGTACATACTAGCCACACACCCGTACATAACAAGCCACACGTGTACATACTAGTCACATGACCATACCTAACAAGCCCAGGTGTACATACTAGCTACATGCCCGTACATAACAAGCTCACGCGTTTACATACTAGCCACACGCCCGTACATAACAAGCCCAGGTGTACATACTAGCCACACGCCCGTACCTAACAAGCTCACACGTGTACATACTAGTCACACGCCCATACATAACAAGCTCACACGTGTACATACTAGTCACACGCCCGTACCTAACAAGCCCAGGTGTACATACTAGCCACACGCCTGTATCTAACAAGCTCACACGTGTACATACTAGCCACACGCCTATACACACCAGGTGTGCACACACCAGCCACATGCGGCTCCCACACCCCACTCCTGCACCTTGGCTGCTTTGACTCCCGCTGCCGGGAACACCCCTCCCGCGTGGGGCTGGCGGAGCCCCATGGAGACCCCCACCAGAGAGTCTCCTTTTCTCTGCCCTACAACCTCAGATCCTTGCCCCCACCCCCCGCCCCAGTGCTTTATTAACAGCACTAAACCGTCTGCGACGGGCGGCTCTGACCTCTAAGAAGGGCGCTTTATTCCGGGTCACCCGGCAGCCCCAAGCCCCGGCCCCGGGGGATGTGGCACCGCCCACCAGCGCCCCAGGGCCCACCTGGCAGCATGTGGTGGACCGGGGTGGCGATGTTGACGTCCTGGAGATGTTTGAGCGTCTCCGTGTGGAAGAGGCGGAGCGTGGACCCCGAGGTGAAGGCGATCCAGATGCCCACGCCGGCAATGGCCATGTGTGAGACCACCATGCCCTCCTCCTGGTGGGCCTCCAGCTGGCTCTGCGGAGACCAAGGAGAAGGCAAGGCGGGGTGTCAGGGGTACAGCACAGAGCTGCACCCCACGTCGCCGTCACGGACCCGCCCTTTGGGCTGCGCGTGAAGCCTCGGGCGGCGCTGTCGTCCCCACCGTGCCAGGGTGTCCAGCTGGCGCCCCGGATCTCACCTGCCTTCAACCACCTACAGCAAGGGCACCGTCACCCCAGATCCGCAGGTGCTGAGCAGCGCCCCTGGACGCCTGTGGACCATCAGCACCCCCAAACCTGGCGGGAACGAGGGCCACGTCTGCCTGTGAGGAGGCCTGTACGGGCAGCTAAGCCCCCGCCGAGCTCTCAGGGTCCCCTCGGCGTCCAGCCCCGTCCGGTCCCCGGGTGGCCACCTGCTGCTTCTCCGTTTGACCAGGTCCTTCCCGAGCCTCCGGGCTGTGCTCTGCCCCAGGTCTCCATCCTGACAACCCTGCTCCACGGGGCCCCCGAGAGGGAACTTTTGGAACTTGTCCCCATGGTGGACGGGCCGGTGCTGGGCAGCTGTGGTCACTGCCTACCAGGGATTGGCGCGGGGCAGGTGGGGTGAAGCTGGACACACAGTGAGAAGAAACACTACCCTCAAAGAAGTCCTCTTAGCCCACAGCAGGTCACAATCCTGCACAGCTGTCTAGCCTGAAAAGAGGTAACTTAAAACCCTCTAGGAAAAAAACAGGCTTACACCTCTGTCCCCTTCCTCAAGGACTGAGAACAGCGCGGGAGGCTCTTTACGACCCACTACGCGGCCGAGGGGGCCGAAGGCGCCAGCCTCGCACGCCGACCCGCGCGGAAAGCGCTCGCCAGTTAGCCCCTCACGCTGTACCCACGCCGCGCGGCACTGCCGAGCTGGACCGAGGGGGACACGTGAGTCTCTGATTTTATTGGAAGGGAGGCTGCCCGTCCAAGGGCACCACACCTTGTTTTAAGTGAAGACTGCAGCTGGAAAGGCAGGGCTGGAGAGCGGCCTGGGGGTCGCCCTGAAGCCGGGACTCAGGCGTGACCGTGATTCTGGAGTTCGCGGACGCCCCCGACGGCCTGAGCACCCAGTCCTGCCATCACCACGTGCCCGGGGCCGCACGTTCCCTCTGGAGTCCCCGCGCACCTCCCAGGAGGGAACACGAGGACCCTGCCCTCGGGGCGGGCAACTGGCTCGGGCCCTCAGCCCCTCCTGCAGCCAAAGCCGGGGGGCCGCCCTTTCCTCCGAGATGCCCGTGCTATGCTCACCTCCACAGGCACCTCCCTCCACGCACGTGTGCACCCTCCCACAAAGCGACCCCGATCATCACAGGTCTAATCTAAACACGTGTCAGTGGGGACGAGCCGGTGCCGGCGGTTAGGAAGGAGCCCCGAGTTCTTACAGAGTGAGTCCTCCTGAGTACACACGTATGACTGGAAACGCTGGGCCACACGGCAACTCCACGTTTCACCTTTTGAGGAAGGACAGACTGTTTTCCAACAGCTGCCCCGTTTCACGTCCCCACCAGCGATGCGTGCAGCTCTCGACTTCTCCACGTCCTCTCGGCACTTGTTAATGTCCCTTCTCTATTGCTGTCATCCTCGTGGGCGTGCCGTGGTGTCTCATGGTTGCTTTGGTTTGCATTTCCCTAAGGACTAAGGATGGTGCACGCCCTTCCCTGGGTGGCCGCCTGTGTATCTTCTTTGTAGAAACGTCCGTTCAGATCCTTGGTCCGTTTTTGAACTGGACTATTTTTCTTTTGATCGTTGAGCTGTAAGTTATATAAGCTGTTTGTTATGCACTCTTGGCAGATACACGATTCGTAAGTATTTTCTGCCATTCCGTGGGTCGTCTTTTCACTTTGCAGACAGCCTGTGGAGGTGGCTTGGGCTGCCCTGTACCACAGAAACAGACATGGCTTTCCTCTCTGGCAGGCTTCATGGGGAATAGCTCCCATGCTGTTTTGTGAACCGGTACAGATCCCCTCGGAGGAAGCCCACTGCCGAGACCAGGGCCGCAGGAAGCGGGAGCATGATTTCACATCCCACTGCCCCGTGTATCACCGAGCAGTTAAGGTTTCAGCAGCAGAGCGGGGCCAACTGGGAGGAATGGGGCAAGCGGCCCACCCCTCCCCACATGTGCTGAGACGGCCTCACAGCTCTGCGTCTCGAAGAGGAAAAGCCCGGCTGGTCCTCCAGGTCAGCTCAGGACAAGGCGCTCACTGCTCCCGGAAGGCCATCTCTGGCAGAGCAAGGCGGCTTCCAAAGAGAGGTTAAAAAGGGAAGAAAAACGTCACATGACGCTGAGCAGTCCTTGTGCTACCTGAGCGTAAAGGAGCACAGGACTCGCTCTCCTTCTGGCTGCTGGCTCTTTCACAGCTACTGTTGAAACTCCTTGTGGAAGAAGCGAGAAAGTCACGGTTTGCCGGTCCTCAACCCCAGTTTCTTTCTAAGAACTCAGCAAGCCCAGGGAGGAGGGAGCCCAGAGCCGCTGCTGGTCGGGGCCCACCCTCTCCCTGCCCTCCGGCGGCTCCGTTCGGTTACTGCCTAGGCCACCCCACTCCCATCCTCTGTCTTGCGGGCTATCTTGTCCCATGCGTCCTGCATGCTGCTTCCCGGCCGTGCTGTGGCCACCTCCACCGCTGCAGCGGCTGCCCGGGTGCACCAGTGTCTGCTCACGGGTCTTCAGCGTCTCACAACTGGCTGTTTTTCTTTACAGAAGTGCCTCATTCTGCAAAATCTACCTCAGAGTCTCCCTCTCTGTCCTCCACCCATGGGGAGGGGAATTTTCCCAACAGAGTTCTGGAACAACCTTCTCAGTGGGTCTTCAGTCTCCAATCTCACCCCCCTTTCAACTCCTTGCAAAAAAAAAATCCTCGGAGAAGATAGATTTCCTGGCGTCTGTCCCTTGGTTAAATCCCCACACGGCCCCGGTCGTGCACAGCGTGGCGGGGCTCAGGACGTCACGTGCCGATCTGCCCTGGGAACGGAGCCAAGCGCGGCTGCCCTCATGGTCACGGCCTCGGCCTCGCCAGCGCTGCCCAGACGGGCCCCGTGAGCGCTCACGGCAACAGAGGCGGAAACCCCGGGAACCCAGGAGGGGACCGCATGCTCCTGCGCACGAGGGACCAGGTGCCCTCTGACCACACCTGCGCCAACCCCACGTCCCCACGGTCGGACTCACCCTGCTTCTGGGCAAAGGTCCTCCAGGAACCGCCTTCTCACGTCCTGACACACAGCACTCCTCCTCTGAGATGCCGTGCATTTTTGCCACCTGCTGAAGTCCTCCTCTCCCCAGACAGGGCGGCTTCACGGGCCTGTGACCCTCGCGGGGTCTCAGGCTCAGAGGGCCCCGCACCTGGCGTGATGGCGTGATGCTCTGGCTGCTGGCATCTCGGAATCCGGGCTGACATTGGACATGGGGCCCTGCAGATGCCGTAGCCAGTCCTGACCCCAGACCTGCCCGCAGGGGCCAGGTAGCTGGTGTTGCCCTCACCTGTTCTGGCACCGCACCTGGCCTGTGAGTTCTTCCTGGGCTTTGGGTTTTTTGTACAGCACCTGTGCTTCTTAAATGCGTGACACGTTTGTGCTGGATGACGGGTGATGTGAACGATAATTTATCTCTGGGATGCTGGCCGTTGTCTCCCACCTTCTCAGAGGCTTGGTTTTCTGTGTGAAAACAGGAACTTTGGGCAACAGGGTGTCTAAGTCTCCCGCCACCTTGAAATCATGTGGATCTGACGGTCTCTGCAGGGAAGCAGGGCCGGGACCGGCAGTAGGAGTTCAAGAACCGGTCCGCCTGCCAGCTTGGGCCTGTCGCCTCTGTGCCTTGCATTCTTGTCTTTCTATACAATGATGGGAATTTATCTCATCAGGAAAAAAATGCTTCAACTCAGAAAACGCTCTGCTACTAGGTCACCTTTAGTATCTTATCCATTTCATTCTTTCATTCTATTTTTCAACGTCAGGGGTAGGGTTGGAAGGAAAGCTTTTTCTTCTTCTCCTGTCCTTCTGTCTGTCTGTCCTGAGTCAGGAACACTGCACGTTGCAGAAAATCAAGAGTAAGGAAGAACAGGTCTTACTTTAAACAGCTCCAGTAATTAAACCGAAACTACCTGTGAAATCGGGGCTCCGAGAAACAAAGCTGTGAGGTCAGCACATGCAGAATCCACAACAAACCGCCTGCTCCTCAACGTCAGGTTGCTTTCAGAGCTGCGTCCATGTTCCTAAAGCTCAACGTTTTCTTAAAAGGCATGAAATAAACCCCGTGAAGAAGGCCCTACGTAGCTGGGAAGGAAGAAAGAAGGCGCCCCCCCCACCCCAGATCCAGGTGACTGCAGCTTCATTACGTGCATTTAACACTTACGTTTCCCCGTCCGCTTTCCCTGACCTGGCGGGAAGGCGGGGGGTTTTATTCCTGCTGCGCTGGGCACGCACAGCCCGCCTGGCTCGGCATCTCTGGGTGAGGTGCTCGGCGCTGCCCCATCAGGACGCTGAGCTGGCACTGCAGCCCCGCTGTCCCCGCTGCAGCTGTGCCAACCACTGCCTTGCAGAGGCCACCGCGAGAACATTCACGCCTCTGGACCTCAGACCTCACACGCTGCTCAGCCCAACGCAGAGCGAGTGCAGCCTCGTGGCCTCACGTCGCTGGCCCTACAGACAGGGCACATTCAGGGAGCTTCCCTGTAGCAGCCGCCCTCACCCCAACCAAAGAGGCTGCAGACGCATTGCGGTTTCAAACCTGCAGAGCTGCACCGGTACCCCCACTGTGGTTTCCCTGCCCGGCGGAGCTACTGGATAAATTACGTTTTTTTAAAAACAGAGTAGATTTTGCTTTTCTCTCTATAAATACATTTGCTCATTTTGGTACTAAAAATGCACAGAAAGGAGGCTTTTATTTAAATCCAAATATGTTACTTCTGAGTCTTCAAGATTTACAGCATATACATCCTTTGGAGCATGTGCAAATAACCCTTTAATGATAATAAGGTCATAACGGTACGTTAGTCTGGAATTGCCTTGGTGGCAGCTACAGAAACCATCCTTCCGGCTTTCGGTACGAATTTATGGCAAAATTAACGTATTGGTTTTGGAGAGATGTTCTAAAGAAAGATTGTTACGTTATTATTCTTTCTCTGTGAAAAGAAACTGAAATACAGACTAACAGAATGCTATTTCTGGCTCTTGTATATTTACTCTAATAATAATTTATTCTAGTAATAAATAGCAACCACTACTGGGGCGCTCTTTGCTAGCAATATGACCTCTCATTTTGACGAGGAAGTTGGTTGATTGCCAGCTTACGGATCAGAGCCTGAGGCCCAGGTAAGTGGCTCACCTGCGACCACCGTGCAGTGCAGGGTTGAGTTAGGATCTGCACTCGGACCCTCACTACGTCACCGATAAGGTGCGACACTGCTGGTGTACAAGGCAGTGAAATACAAGCCAGCAGCGGTTACAGCGTCTATAAAGTGCCCTGCGCAGGGGCCGTGGTTAACGACCTCTCCACACTCCACTGAGGGCTTCTTGTTAGTCTGAGGCACGTGAAGTAAAAATGAGCAGGTGGAGAGAAGTAGAAACAAGAAGTTCCCATAAAAATACTGGGCAGGGACTTCCCTGGTGGTCCAGTGGTTAGGACTCTGCACTCTCACTGCCAAGGCCCCGGGTTCAATCCCTGGTCAGGGAACTAAGATCCCACAAGCTGCGCTGGGCGGTGGGGGGAAAAAAAAACAAAAAAAAAAACGAGCAAAAGCAATTTCACAGGTTTGTCTCCTGCCTCCTATTCTGGACATCAGCCCCGTCTCCTGTACGGCTGGCCGGCTGACCGGCTGACCCTCTGTCACTTGAGGAGGCTCCGTCCTGCGGGCCCCTGGGGAGGTCACGTCGGAAACAACGCAGATGGAAGAACGGTGTGCGGTCCGACAGCTGGAGTGCCAGCCTGAGTCCGCGCAGGACCGAGCTCCTGGCCGCAGCACCTCGGCTCCCGGGCGTGGACCTGCTCCCCAAGACGCCCACAGGGATTCGGGGCAGCATGTGAAGAGGCGCCGGATCCACAGAGAGATGGGCCCAACCCCTGCAACCCTCACCTGAACACACTTTTCTTCCCACCACCTTCCTTGTGAGGGTCGCGAGATTTTCACTTGTGAGGTAGTTCACTGGCTGCAAAAGCACCCGTGTTAGAGGAGTTTCCTTAGGGCAGCGCGGAGCGATGAGACGGTGATGAACAGACAGGAAATAAGTAGGTCTGTCTCATTTTTAACAATAAAAGGAGTAACATGGCTAAACATATTACATGTGTATCGCATGTTTTAGTAATGTGGCTAAAACATTCAAGAGGTCCAATGAGAAGTGAAATTCATCTTCTCCATGTGTATATATGTATATACACGTGTATGTCTACATGTTTACGTACACCCACGTGTGAGTACACTATCTGTGTGTGTGTATTGTGAGTACGTCGCCTACTTGTATTTCTTCTTCTGTGAGCTGCCTTTTCATGTCCTTTGAACATTTTCTATTAGCTTGGTTTCTTCTTTTTAATTTAGCAAGAATTCTTTTTATATAAGAACATTAACACTTGGTGGCAGATGCAGCAAATATTTTACCAATTTTCATTTACGAGAGTTTCAATACAAACAACACATAGTAGATGTTAAAAAAAAAAAAAGGTTCTAAAACTTTACCAAATTTATCATATTCTTTACCATGGCAACTTCTAGGTATACGACATATCTGGAAAGTTCCCCCCACTGCAAAGTAACGGAACCATCCTACTGTTTGTACCTTGTAAGTCTGTGGCCTTGTTTGTATTCTAACATTCCACGCTCCGGAATGCCTACAACGGTGAAGAGCTGGGGCCTGAGACGCAGTTCTGGTTTCTCCCAATGACTATGATCTCTACTGAATAATCCATTTATCACACTGACTTGAAACGCCTCTTCAACCAAACACTAATTTTCCACATGTCCTTGAAGACGTACTAGCATGTTCATACTGAATACACCTTTTAAAGTAACGTTTGTATTAACAGCAGGTAAATAACAGACAATCAGTCCATGGATGTGGCTAGACAAGGGCTGTGGGACTTTCGAGTTAATCCTTCCTTCTAAGCCACACTAGGAGGGATTTTCTTTCAGCACAGAGCCGCAGGCAGGACACTGCCTGAGCTTTCTACCTGCGAGAGGCGATCTTCGACCTCAGCCTCGGAAGTTAGTCAGACTGGTTCTGGAGTGCATCTTCCCGCACTGTGTAGCCACTTAAAATGACTTACCTCCACGGCGTGAGTCTCCACACTGATTACAGACACTTGACCTCCAGACGCCGCCCACAGTGTGTCTTCCATCATTAGCAGACTTCGAACTGGGAGGACGCCTAATTTTATCACTGTTTGAGGCTCGGAATTCCAGGATCCATCTTAAAAGAAGATATTTCTTTCAATTTCATTCAAATTCAGTTTCTCAAACAGACATTTCTCCAAAGAAGAAACACAGATGGCCAACAGGTACATGAAAAGGTGCTCAACATCACTCATCATCAGGGAAATGCAAACCAAAACCACAGTGAGATATCACCTCGCACCTGTCAGAATGGCCATCATCAAAAACACAAGAAAATACAAGTATTGGTGAGGATGTGGAGAAATGACAACCCTCGTGTGCTCTTGGTGGGAATGTAATACATTGGTGCAGCCACTGTGGAAAACAGTATAGAGGTTCCTCAAAAAACTAAAAATAGAACTGCCGTATGATCCAGCAATTCTAGTCCTTGGTATATAACCGAACAAAACGAAAACACTAATTTGAAATGATACTTGCACCCCAATGTTCAATGCAGCACTATTTACAGCAGCCAAGACCTGCAAGCAACCTAAGTGTCTATTAACAGATGAATGGATAAAGAAGATGTGGTACCTATATACAATGGAATATTACTCAGCCATAAAAAAGAATGAAATCTTGCCATTTGTGACAACACGATGGAACTTGAGGGCATTATGCTAACTGAAATGAGTCAGACAGAGAAAGACAAATGCCGTATGATCTCACTTTTATGTGGGATCTAAGAAAGCCAAACTCACAGAAACAGAGAGTAGAAGGGTGGTTGACAGGGGCTGTGGGTAGGAAAATGGGAGATGTTGGCCAAGGGTTCAAACTTCAGTCATAAGATGAATAAGCTCTGAGGATCTAGTGCACATCATTATGATTACAGTTAACAACACTGTATGATACACTTAAAAGTTGTTAAGAGACTAGATCTTAAATGTTCTCACCACAAAAAAGCAACGGTAAGTATGTGATGTGATGGAGGTGTGAGCTGGCAGACGGCGGCGATCATTTTGCAATATGTATCAAATCAAGACACTGTATACCTTAAACCTACACAATGTTATATGTCAGTTATAGCTCAATAAAGCTGGGAAAAAAGGTTCAAATACTCCCCTCCCCAATTAAATAAATCAAAATGAAGCCTAAATAAATTCATAACACTGGAAGAAATGGACATAAACACTCCAAATCAAGTTGGGAAGGAAGCTTGCTAGACCAGACATACTATAGTAATTTCAAAATTTCAACTAGTTAATAATTCCCATGAAATTTAATCTCTACCGGAGCAGTGGAAAAAACAACTTGAATGAGCAAAGCCGTGCTACCAAAGCTGGACAAAGGTTGCAGAGAAGAGAAACAGAGAATCCCACGATAAACACTCACATGATTCTAAATAAATGTGTATTTAACTCTAAACACAAATCACATCCAGCAGGGGAGAAGCAACGCGTCCTCCGCAGAGTAATCATGCCCCGAGGTGCCCCTGATCCTGACACCCGCCCCCCACCCCCGGAATCCGCCTTTAGAAGGAACTGCCTCTGCCCTTCCAGCCCCTCGCGTCCCGGGGACCTGCAGCAGCTCCAGCCTCAGGACTCCTGGGATGGCCGTGCATCCTCCAGGGCTCGCCTGACTGCCGTCCTCCGAAGACCCTGGACCCCAATGCCTGGAGGCGCTCCTCCCAGAGCTCCTGAGCCCCCCAGGCTGGCCTAAGCCCTAGTTTTATGGTCTGTTTATGGTACAGCCCCTCAGGGTGTGAGAAGTAGGACCCGCTGGAACGTGTGCCCACAGGTGATCAGCCCAGGGTCTCCTGAACCAAGCTGACAATCAGATTCTCCCTGTGGTGATGATGACACTGGGCCCCCAGCCTTGGGGGGGGGGGGTCCCGGGGGGTCCCAGGCACCAGGCTGGTGACAGCCACACCAAGCCGAAGGGGCATGCACTTCACTCCATCCCAAAAGAGAAGCCCCGAGGGCCTTGAGCAAGGGCAGGATAAAGGCCTGCAATGAACTCATTACTTTGAGGAACACAGAGAAGCCAGCAGGAGGACGGACTCTGCAACGACTTGCGCTGCTCTTGGCGGGTGGTTGTCTATCTCACACCCTCCTTTCAGGACCGAGCGAGCCACAGGTGCCTCGGGACGAGGGGTGACAAAAGCTGATGGAACGCGAGGCTCGGTGCAGAGTGAAACTCCCTCACCTCACCCCAGGCGCGGCAGTGACCCCTGCCACCCTGCAGACGCGCCTGCACCACGCTCACCGTCCGCTCTGGCGTACACGGCCACGGCCCCGTTGACCAGGCCGGCGTACAGGCTCTGGGGCGTGCAGGCCAAGCTCATGACCGTGGATTTCTCGGGAGTGAAGAAGTGCTGGAGCCGCACCTTCTTGGAGCCTTGGCTGCTTTTATAAATGGAAATGCTGGAAAAGAGAAATGTCAGCTCATGGGTACGTTCGCTCACAAGGAAAAGTGCCAGCCTGCCGAGCCGGAGAACCACGTTCAAGCTTCCTGCCCGTCCCCGCATCCTCCCACGCCTTCCAGTAACATCCCACTTGGCCGTATTGTAAAGACTGCTACCACTTTGATCTCTTTTTTCTTTTAAAAGAGAAGTTCTGCATTATTAACCAAACAAACAAACAAACACCTTAGTTCTTCCTATAGATCTAGGAACGTCACATCAGGAAAATCATCGTAACTCTCCTTTACACTCTGACCATGTTCCTTGTGAGAATAACACAGAACAAGGCTCTGTTTCATTCCAAAGTGTAAGAGTGACGTGCACTTTAAAGCGTGAACAAGAATGAAGCGTGTCCACGGCAAAGGGCAGGAAGAACTAGAACTTTCCCCGCAAGGAGTTGTTGCCCCCCGGGGTTTCCTAGGGTAACTTCCTCACTCACTGGCTCCTTCAAAAGTCCTGGACCCAAGAGTCTCCACCCGCGTCCCAACGGAGGGGGGTCAGGGAGGGGCCGGCGGACTCCGCCGCCTCGCGGCTGGCAAAGCCGCGGGGCCCGTGTGCGACGCTCACCTCCCCTCCTCCGTCCCCAGGCAGACGGTGGGGACGCCCAGCACTCGGCCCCCCGTGCTCTCGGGCTCCCGGGGCCTGTCCTCTGCGGGCACGTACACCATGCACAGGACGCGGGACTCCACGTTGAAGCACTCGATGACCTTGGGGCTGGAGTTTTGAAAGGAGACGATGGCTATCTGACCCATCTGACTGGTGCAGCTTCCGATCTGGGGGGGTTCGGGAGGGAAGAAGTGGGCTGGAAGGGGCTCCACAGCACGTGCACAGCTGACACCCCACGGCCACGGCCACGGCAGGATCCGGCTCCCACGTGGGAACCAGCTCGCCGACGAGGACCAGATAACCTTTAAGCAGTCTGCTCACAGAGCCCCGGCTCCCTCTGCAACGTGTTTAATTAGGTCATCTTTTTCTTTAAATTTTAATAACAAGAACACAGCTTTGTTTTTGTAAAAGTCACATTTATATCCTTTAAAAACCACACACCTAGCACCACAGGATGGTAAAGGCCTATCGGTGCACAATTCGAAGTCTGAAAAAGCAGGCTGCCATCAATTTTAAACCAGGCCTTGCCTGAAAAAACAAGGACTTAAAAAGAGACAAAAAGGGGTGAGAACGTATCTCAAAGTGGGTCCCCAGCATTTAACACATCAGGGAGTGTTGTTGTTTTTCTAGAACTTGTACTACTGCTGCCATGATATTTATGAGCCCCCTGTTTGCTGGATCACTTAGGAACACTCAGCAAGGTTTGTTTCCCAACTTAAACCTAAATTTGATTGTCTGTTCAGTGGGAAGGAGCCGGATCCTGTTACCAGGGAAGAGCATGCCTGGCTCTACAAGAGAACGCTCGCCTGGTTCCGGATTCTTCACAAATTCCTCTCCTTTTCCATCAATATTGAGGATGTCGTGACCCTCTCCTTATTCTAACGGATTTTTCCCTTCTGATCAATAAGCATCCTGCCTTTCCTGGGACAATGTCAAACTGCCAAGCCCGCTCGGGCCGACAGGAAGCGGGGGGTCTGACCAGATGCAGGTCCTGAGATGGAAAAAACTTCCTCTAAAATTCAAAAACCCTGAGGGAATTCAGCCCATCCCTTCGTTCTGGGCTGAGTGCAGAGAGATATCAGCTCATCAGGCTGTTTTCTTTCCAAAACTCAACCAGGGACTTCAAGCAGGCCAGCGCTCTGGCTGTGAGACGGGGCGGGGTGTGTGGGGAGTTAAGCGGGGTCAGGACACCCGGGAGAGAGCCAGGTGGGGCTGGGAAAGGACAGAGGGCCCATCGTGGAGGAGGTCTGGCGGCTCCCCGCGAGGGGGGCACCAGGAGACCTGAAAACGCACCACACGAGCAATTCCTCTGGTTTGCACGAGCCAGCAATGTCTACTGCAAATGCAGGACCGTTCAAAGGCAGCGCTTCATTTGGAAGAAACTAATTTTAACTGCTAAGTTCCCAGCATAAACAGCCAGCGTGGTCTTGGAAGAGAAAAAACTCCATGCCATTTAACCGCCCAAATAGAAAAAAATCTTTCAATGCTTCTATTAGTTAATGGACTTTGGACTGAATTTAATCTGGTTAAGTTTTACAGGAAAAAGCAAAGAGAGAAATGTTTCAATGCCTTAGAATTCGACACCTTTTCCAAAAGTGATCAGCCCCCTTTCCTGTTTGTGACCCCCATGTTTATAAACACAATTTGGGACACACCAGCCACTAACAACGAGCTATCGGACCACTCAGATCTGCCACTTCTCATCTCATTAGCTGTGGATATGGATTCTTCGTGAACTCGCATTAAAAACAAACAAAAGCATCTTACCCACAGGAAACCATGAGCCGTGGAAAACGAGTCCGGCTGATTCTCATTATTTAGGTAAGGCTCAGGATTATAAACGGCACATTCGATCTAAAGGGGAGAAAAAAATCAAAGGCCCGAATTTAAAATGGGACTCAGAGGAGGCCAGAAGGCATGTCGTACACGGATGACAGCACTCTGACATAAACCACAGCAACTCCAAAGACTAAGAGAGAAGAAGATCGATGTATGAGTCTCAGAAATTTGCTTTTTATAAGCAACACCTAAGTGTGCCCCGGGCAGCTGCAGCTCTGGGTTGAGGCCACACCGACAGGGCCCCTTGCCTCTCGCGGGGAGCAGGCTCTGCCAGCGGGAATGGTCCCCACCAGCTGAGGGAGCTCCAGGGAAGCCCAGGCTCCAGGACTGAGTGTCGGCCAGAGACCAAAGTGAGAAAGAAAAATGTGTTTCTTAGAGAGAGACACACCCACACGTCTCTGCAGTCTGTGTGGACACCGGCCGCAGTGCTCGAGTCCACTGCACAGGGACAATGACAAAATGCCACCTGCAGAAGGGCTTTGCTTCAGCCAAGAGTGGGCACCATGCTTCGCGCCACCGGAAGGTCTCCAATCATGACCACGTGGAAGCCGAGCCGCCCAGCGAGGGGCACGGAGCTGCCGGACCTGAGCCGCGGGGCCTGATCGCGGGGCCTCGGAGGAAGGGCCCAGCACCGGCTCCGGATGAGCAGCCTCTGGCTTCCGACCACCACCCTCCTAAATGACTTCTCCACAAACGGGCCCTGGAGGGGCCACACCCAAGGCTGCCCCGGCGCCCCTTCCTGGTAACCGCCTGCCACCCGTCACCTTGAACTCCTGCTGCTTGGCCACCGTCACGGGCATGTGTCCCACGAGGAGGGGGTGCCTCTCCTTCTTGATCTGATTCCCGTCGTCCTCCACGTAGAACCAGCCCAGGTGGTTCTCTTCCTCTGTGCCCGCGCCGGGAGAAGGGAACAAAGGTGGGCAACGAGCACAGGCCCGGGGGCAGGGGGAGAGCCTGGCCCCTACTTTGGGTAAGACTGGAGAACTGAGGGTTTTCCTTCTGGAAAACAGCACAGCCTCTGCTCACGGGGGAGGCTGCAGACTTGAGGCTTTATGAGGCGAGCGCTCTGGCCCGAGTCTAAGGGATGCCCACTGCTCCGTTCCCGCCTCGTGGACCAGCCGTCGGCTGGGGGCGGGGCCACTGTGAACCATCAAAGCATAAACCACCTGTCTGGTCTGTTTTCCTCCGTCCCTTTTTCAAACTAACTGAGATGTTTAGATTCAAACACCAGGGACAGAGTGAGAAGTTTTCTAACATGGCACAAAACCATGGGATAAAAAAGTAGGACAAAAATGAAGAAATGTTTTACTGCAAAGCAAGTCGTCCATCTCAGCTTTGAAAACGTGACGCATCTGAAGATAAACAGGAGCTTATCCTCAGAGCCTATCCGGGTCCTTGTTCACGGGGTCACCCTGAACCTGGCCTGATAAACCACTGAGTCATTCAGGGAGGGAGGGAGTCCTGTTCTGAGGGTCACAGGCCTCCCGGATGGCCCTCCTGCCACCAGCCTCAGATCACAAGGCCTATTTCTCTTCCGTATTTTATTTTCGGTTAACATTTCGGATTGTTTTGCACCTGCATGAGAGTTTTACACACACACAGACGCAGGACATCCCCGTGTTCTGAGTAACAGACCTGTGTGTGTGTAAATAACATCCATGTATCTTATCCCACCCACCCATCTATCTAAATGTCTGATACACGGATCAAAAGACTGCAAGGCTAAAGGGACGTAGGGACAAGAAAATAATCAGAGTCACTCCCATCTCTGATAGAACCACAGGACTTATTTTTCGTGCTTAGAGGGTCTTCAGGGACAATTCGGTCCACTCCTGTGTTTTATTTCACAGGTGAGGGGTGAGGAAACAGGCTGAGATGAACCATCACTTTCTCATCCTGTGGGCCAGACCCAGGGCTGGGTCCTGCCTCACAGGCCACAGACTCAAAGGACTTTCACTTGTGTCGAACCATGTCAACTAATATTAATGTTTTGTTATAATAAAAGTGAGTTTTTTTCCCTACAACCCTTAAATTATAATACAAACGTCTTAAAAATCACTGCACTAGGGTTGATTTTTCCCACGTGGAAACCTTCTTTCAGGTGAATGGATGAACCTATTGTAAAGGTTACTTCTCAGCCATGACCTTATCCTCTTGGGCGTGCATTTCATCACAGAATAGGAACGGATATGGTGTCTTGTTTGAACATGCCTCATTTAGCTGAGATCAACCGGCTCTTACCGAGTGCGAGCTTGGCCATCTGCAGGTTGTTGATCCAGGACTCCTTGATGGCGGCGGTGAAGGTATTGAACACGGCGGTGAAGAAAGTCGGCCGGCCGGACCTGCCGGGGAGAAGAAAAGACAATTCACTCCACGCAATGGGCTCCATCGTGTGAAACCCAATCACGGGGCCTGCCCCTCAGATACAATCCCCAAACCGCGAAGACATGCACGTCATGAAAAAGGGCCCTGTTCTTAGTTCTGGCCCGGAGGCTCCCTTCCGACGTTTACTGACTTGTCCTGCTTCCCTGGGAGCTGTAACTGGATCCGACAGCAGTCGGCCGCTCTGATCTCCTCTTCCTTCTTCAAAATAAGTCTCTGTAAACCTGAGGTCCAGTCGTGGGCTACCGACTGGTTCAAGTTCTAGGAAGGAAATGCACAAGCACACGTAAAGATGTTAATAAGACAGGACCATCCCGAGGGAGAGAAAAAAAGTGATGCCGAGACATGAAAAACCCAGGGAGACCAGTAACACTCATCTGATCAGGAGAAAAGCACCTTTGGGAGGCGGGTCACGTGGTGCTGGGACATTCCTAAGAGAACTGACGCTCAAGTCAGCCTCCGAATGAACAAAAGTTACACCAAAAGCGCTTCACCTTCTCCGAAATAGGAGAAAATACACGATCAGATCGATTCTTAAAGTAACATCAGGTCTCGCTTTTGGCAGAATTGGGAGGTGGAATCACAGCTGACAACGACTTAGAAATTAAAAGAGAATTTTAAGCCAAGTGGCTTCGACTGTCACCTGATAGTTTCCTTTGAGGTTTCCAACCAGTTGAGTGATTTGACCGATGACATTTAAGTCATGCAGCAAGTTTTGTAAATCTTGATACAGCTGCCCCGGCCCCATGTAAACTCTGTCTGCAAAACAAGACAGCAAAAAAAGCACAAATCTCAAGCGTGTTCACGCCGGGGCTTGAGGAAGGAAACACAAGAAGGGAGTCTAGTTCATCCAGATTTTTCTAAAAGTGAACGTTTTCAAGTAAGTAGATGCTTTTCCCTTTCCGACCTTTCATTTTGACATAATTTTAGACTTTACAGAAAAGCTGCAACAGCACAGAGTTCCCTGCACCAGGTCTTGGATGTTAACCTCGAAGAACCACAGAAGCATCGTCCAAAGCAGGAATTCACATTGCTGCAGCAACACCGGCCAGGGCGGGCTCTACTCAGACCTCACTGGCTTCCCCACGGAGGCCAGTTTCCCAGGGACCCAAAGGCAGGCCCCACGACGCATGAAGCTGTCACACCTCCTCCGTAAGTCTCCTCCAACCTGCTAGGTCAGTGCCTCAGGCCATCTCTCCCTCATGACCTTGACATTTTTGAAGGACGCTGGTGAGTTAGTCCATCGGATGTGTCACAATTTGTATTTTTAAAGCACTGCTGATGTAATCACTATTAATAAAAGGTCCCTGGTCTCTAGAAACGACCTTTAACCGCAACCAAAATTTCAACAACCGCGCTCCTCCCAACACCAACGTGAGTGCCCCAGTGAGCCTTCTCTAACGCTTTTTTAAAAGGATGGAGAGGAGGTCTGCAATGAGCTGGGTGGGTGCACAGGCTCCCAGCGCCCGCGAGAACAGCACCCACCGCTGACTCGGGCTGATCATTTAGCCAAATGATCTAAGTCTGGGGGGACATTAAGCAAACGGTTAGCACACAAAGAGTTCTGAAGCTACTGGAGGGTTTCGGGAGTGAAGTGGGTGGGTGGTGAGGATGGTGACTTTCTACGCACCTCAGTGTAACTCTTGCCTGACCGGTGGAGTCATCTGGAAGCCCTGTGTGAGCAGCCATCCCAGGGGGACAGTGCAGAGATTTGGAGCTGATTTAGAACTCTGTGTCTGTAACCAAGAGGATCATAAATGAATAGGTACCTGTAAAGCCTCTTTACTCTTTATCAGAGAGTAGGTAAAGTGCAAGGTTCAGACAGAGACGGCAGAACAAGAAAGAAAAGGAAGGAAGGAAGGAAAGGGCAGATTCCTCTGTGCACCTTCTGAACACACAGGGACGCCCTGGAGGTGGGAGGATGGTCCTCGGTGTGAAAACAAGAAGGGCTCGGGCAGCCCCAGGGCAGCCGCACTCGGACTCCCGGGTCACCAGGAGCCTCCTGCCAACCCGACACACTGGACTGATGCTGTCCACCGCCCGGCAGCTGGGACCCGCCAGGCCCAGCCTGTCCAAGCAGAGGGAGGGCGGGGTGGGAGCTGCGAAGGACGAGGCCCAGCGTCCAGGGTGGTCTAGAGTCACGTGTCAGAGCAGAGAGGTTGGCGGGCGCCCGGGACGAGCTCTGGAGACGGGGAAGGACAGGAAACGGGAGGTCACAGGACCGGGCCTGGTTCCCCCTTAAAGCTGCGTTCACGAGGCCCCACCAGCCCCGTCCTATGTCATCAGGGATAAAACCAACGCTGCCTGAGTCACCCCATCCCTGGAGGGAGAAGAGGACTTTTCCTGGCAGGTTAGAGAATCTTCCTTATTGGGACTAGAAAGAGTTTCTCTGCCTTTACCCAACGTGAAAACATCTCAAAATTCACACACGTGGTGAGCGTCAGAGCTGCTTTATGGAAGGGCACGCTGGGGACACAAACACACAAACAGCAAATAAGATCCTAATGAACCCAGAGGACACGCACGAAAAACCACAGCATCCACTCAAGTTACACAAAACAGAACAAAGAGCCGTCGTTCTTTTCCCAAACGCTACTTTCAGTTTAGGAAAATTTCTTTTTCTGGCTAAATTCATATAAACAACAGATCTGCAAATCAAGATTTCTGTTGGGTGGATTTCCCACCATCTGGTCACAATGCCCAGCACCCTGGGTTTCTGGGAGCAGACGGCTTCTCACTGCGCCCGTCTCCATGGAAACCCTTGCAATTTGGCTTGAAAATGCAGGGTTTCAAAGCTCAGTGGAGTCCGTGTGGCCAAGGAAACAGCAACACTGCCCAGGGGCTCCCCGGGGTGCGGACTCAGGCCCCGGCGGGGGCGGACCGGCTGCAGCTCTGAGGCCGAGGCCCCGGCGCAACACCAGCTACTGGGGTGGTGGGAGAGTCCAGGGCCGGGGGTCTCCAGGCAGGAGGCGGGGCAAGAAGGAGTAAACAGGGTGCGGAGACACCGCAGACCAGACGGAATCCAACCCAGAGACAGTGGGCGGTCCTGGGGTGGCGAGGGGGATGCAGGGCGGCGGCTGAGTAGACACCCCGCTGAACAAGAGAGGCAGCCCTGCCCCACCCAGCAGTCCGCAGGCCTCGGGACAAGCTCTCCTTTCCAGAACTTTCCTTTCATTCAGAAAAGTTTGATAGCTTACAGATCGAGGACTTTTTTTTAATGAGGAAGAACGGACTGTTAAAATTACGCATCTTCAGGGCACAGTCTGGCGACTGGATACGCACACGTCTGTGGGAGCCTCTCTCCCAGCCTCCCGCCTGGACCGCGCGTTGGCCTCTGCTCGGCAGACCAGCCCCCGCCGGGCACCCTGTCCCTCTCGGGCAGCTGCTTCCGCACGGGGAACACACTTTTCTGCTTCCTCGGATGGCGAGGCTGCTGTCTACAGAGGAGCCCGGGTCTAACAGGGAACTTTCCCTCTTTCTCCTTCCAGAACGAAGTCGACCCAAAGTCGCATCTGCAGCTGGAAGAAAGCGTGACGCCCTGCAGGGCGAGCATCAGCTCCGGCCCTGGACCCCGGGTCCAGGCCCCCTCCGTCTGCCTCTGAGAAGGAGCAGAGCTGGCCTCACGTGCAAGGTTAAAGCCGACCTCACGCAGGTTTCACTTCTGTTTGTATCATGAAGAGCGCCTCCTCCCTGCCCCTGAGCACTTGCTTCTTGTTTATTCTTCGCACTTCGTCTCCAGCTGGGTTCACTTCTCCGGTCTTCGCCTCCCACCCCGGTCTCTGCACGTGACTGTGGAGACCCTCCCGCGTCCCCCGAGGAGCTCAGTCCTCCTCACCCCCTGCCCAGATGCCGCTCCCTGGAGGGTAAGGATGCTTCGGTCTCTTCCAGCTTTTTTTTTAAGATATTTTTTTTTGGACGTGGACCACTTTTAAAGTCTTTATTGAATTTGTTACAATGTTGCTTCTGTTTTATGTTTTGGTTTTTTGGCCGAGGAGGCATGTGGGATCTTAGCTCCCTGACCGGGGATCGAACCCGCTCCCCCGGCATTGGAAGGCGAAGTCTCAACCACTGGACCGCTAGGAAAGTCCCTCTTCCAGCGTACTTTTAATCATGGCAGTAGCCCCCCCCACCTCGTTCCTGAGCTGCTGTACCCACTGCCCCCGCTTCCCCCTTCACAGCCAGATGGCAGGGATCCGGGCACCTGTGTTAGATTTCAGCCTACAGGGGACATGCAGTAAATGCTTCAGGATGGGAAGTGACACTGGTCCAGGCAGGCTGTCAGGCTGGCCTTCCATTCTCTCTGCAAAGTTCCTGATGGCAAACAAGGGCCCCATTTCCAAACAGGGGCGCCTGGCTCCCCGGAACTGCCATCTGTTCCCCTGCAGGCTGCCGGCGGGGGGGTGGGCACAGGGCAGATGACCGCCGACACGCACGTCAGCGCCGTGCCCACCACGGTTCTCCCCGGCCTGCGTCCCTGCCCCACGACAGGAAAGCTCCACAGCTGGACGCTGGTCCAGCCGCTCAGCCCCCCAGAGCCCAGGCCGGTCCTGTGCCCCTACAGTGTGTCTCGCTCTGCGACAAAGAGGCCCAGCTACGCGTCTGGCTTTTACTGCCCATTTTAAGGATTAAGTAACGACGTGGAGAGCAATGGGCGCGATTTTTACAAGATGGCACGTATCAGTATTTGCAGATGAAAAAGTGCTTCCCTTTAAACCAGATCCAGCTGCTTCTCACCTGTTGAAATGTCTCAGGAACCTCTCCTTGGGAAGCGTTTGCTGCTGGGTGGTGAAGGTTTCTCCTTCTTGTGTACGTGACTCTCTGAGGGTCCGGCAGCTCATCCCCCCAAGGCACCTGCGGAGCTGGCACTGTGGCCACTGCCCCTCACACCCTCCACGGCGCCCACCTGGCACAATTCCTTGAAAACTGGGGGCGCTTTAGGGCCCACTTGTGGGAACTAAATGAAGAAAACACTACAGTGTCACCTTCTTTCTGGCAAAAGGGAAATTTATTTTCTCATAAACCCACCTCCTGAGACAGCGCGGAGCAGGGTGAAAATAAGATGCGATTAGCACAGAATTTTGCAAAGTCAGTTCCGGGGCTTGGAAGCTTAAACCAACCCAGGGACCCCAGCTTGCAGGGCCCTGCACTAGAGGGAAACGTTTAAGGTCATCACGTGTCACAACTCAAGGACACGGAGGGTGCAAAGCAAAGGCACGCAGCAGGGGCCACGCTGTCTCCGCCGCTGAGTAACAGACCCAATCTTGCAGCACTGAGCTTCAGAACAGAGTCATTCAAACAGCAGAACAGTCACATGAATATCGACGGGGAACACGACTTCTAACTTAGCTGACGGGCCTTGAGTCCCGTCTTCCAGCACATACAGAATTAGCACACTTTAGTTTGTTAAAAACCATTTCTTTTAATCTAGAAGGCATTTTGAAAACCATCTACTCCACACTCCCCTTTCACAGCTCAGAGCTAAAAATTAAACCCACTTTAAGGATGAGGAAACTACAGAGGCACGCACTAAACCAGGATCCCAGGCAAACATCTGCGCCCACGGCGCTGACTGCTTCTGCCAGCATCGCCCCTGATCTCCAGACTCGGTACCCAGAGCCTCCTGTCCCCCGCCCCCGCCCCCCCGCACTGTCTGTCCACTTGGCACCTCGACTGGTAACACCCTGCACTTAAAATGGGTGAATTGTGTTCATGTGTATCATTTTTTTTTGGATTCCGCATATAAGTGATATCATATGATATTTCTCTTTCTCTGACTTACTTCACTCAGTATGACAATCTCTAGGTCAACCAGAGGGAAAGAATCGGGGGGAAGGATAGTTAGGGAGTTTGGGATTGACATGTACACACTGCTATATTTAAAATATATAACCAACAAGGACCTACTGTGTAGCACAGGGAACTATACTCAATATTTTGTAATAACCTATAAGGTTAAATCTTACAGGAAAAAGAACTTGAAAAAGAACAGATATATGTATATGTATAACTGTATCATTTGCTGTACACCTGAAACTAACACAACATTAGATTGTTAATCAACTATACTCCAAAATAGAATAAAAAGTTAAAAAGAAGCAACACGTAACTAGGACTATTAAAAGAGTTTTGGACAACGTGAACACCAGGATGGGCAGCGGCTCTGCAAAGAGCCCTTCCCAGGACACCTGGACCGAGAACATGTCCTCCCCGGGAGTCTCCCCACCTGGAAACCTGCACCAAGACGCCAGCCAGTCAAACTCCCACTGTCACAATCTGTTGATGATACAGACCTGTTAAGGGACAAATGGGCACCTTCATTCTTTCTCCTCAAGAAGCCAGCATTGCCTAAACATTAACAATCACCTTCACTCTGCTCTCCTTTATTCCAAGAGACAGATATTTTACTGCGTTATCAGCAACTGCTTTGTTTTCCTTCTCTGACCTTAGCCTTTGTTCTCCTGGCGTCCGACCACACATGTAATGGAAACCATAAGAGTAAGAGGATCCTTGGATGGAGATGGATCAAGGACCCCCGATTCTACAGCAACTTCTCAGGTCTTGAGGTCTATCTGGAGACCACTCAGTGGTCTCGGTCCTGCCTTTAAGGACGTAGTAGTATCACCAGTTGTAAAGCCAGAGTGAGCAGCTAGATAACCTGGAAGCAAAGTTCTCCTTAAACTCAGAATGAAGAAGAAGATGTACTCTGCAGAGTGACACACTTTCTTCTGATGGACGATGGGGACCACGTATCTGCATTTGCCGTAGCTGACAGGAGCTCGTGATAACATCTAGGGCTCAAATGCAGCAGTAAACTTAGTCCAGGTTCTTTCTTGCGTGTAATATTTTACAAATTAAGTCATCCTGTTTTCTGCTTTTTAATACTGCTGACTTGAATCTTATTCTAAGTTGGCTCAGTACGAACCATAAATTAGAAGTTGAACGTGAGAACGCAGTGTTCCCTGTAACACAGCATCTATTTCATGGATTGAAGGCGTCCTTGGAGATCTGAACACAATGAGGCAATCTTGATCACAAACCCATCTTGGGATTGCTTCCATTGTAATACACACAAAGGCATTATTTTTGTTCACAAAACCAAGACATAAATAGGATTTGCTATACTTCCAAGTAATGTTAACGGATTTTTAAGAACATTTAACACACAAAATCTTCACGTTGCTCTTACTAAGTAAAATTTTAATAAATCAAGTCAACTTGGAGACCGCTTCTCCCTCCCTCCCTTTCCCACTCTGTCCCCCTCCCAAAACCACTCCTCAGCTGGTCCCTCCTTACGAAAATCCGTGATACAGTTTGGTATTTCGATTGTTAGTTGAGACGGTATGCACGTTATTTAAACAGGAGAATGACTTTTTCATCAGCAATTCAGGAGTTTAGGAGCATATGCTCAAGGAACTAGCATCCCAAGCAGACCACCAAACCGCAAGACTGTTAACATCAGGCGAAGAAGAAGAACAAACAATAAAAGAGACCCCACATCGGATGGGACCCAACAGTCACTGTGACCTGTTCCCGTAAACCCAAATGAACGTGCATGTTCGCTCAGAAAAGCTGCACCTTTCAAAAGCAGCCTCCTCTGAACGTGTCAGAAACAACACAGTCTAAAAGGTTATTGAACACACTTATTTTTAATATTATAAATTTAAATATAAAGGCTCATTTTATATATAAAACAATTTATGGAAAGTTCCCATTCACTGTACTTTAAGTGCTCCACAATTCAGGGGCCAAGGCCAGTGAGTGAGTAAAATTTAGCCAGGCTTTTCTTGGATAAACACAAAGCAAAACAAAAAGAAAACAGAAGAAGAAAGTAATGATTATGACACCAAGTTCAAGACCTAGAATCTTGGGACCGTTTAGTAACAATAACTGTATTATAAGACTGTTGAGCAAGTGCTGGGACCCTCTTCCCCCGATTCTCTGTGAAAGGCACAGGCGGGCACCACCTCCGTGGAGACCGAAGGGGAAGGGGCGGCAGAGCTGAGACCACCACCCAGGCCCACGCTCTCTGGGACCTTCTCTGCATCCACTCAACGCACCCTCCGGAGAGAGCAGGGCCCCTGCCGCAGCTGCTGGCGGGAAGCGCAGGACAGGACGCGAACCAGGAAGATGGAATGCATCCCCAGGGCAGGGCCCCCGCCCCCGGACCCCGACGGGGACAGGCTCAGAGAGGAGCCTCCTGGATGGCACGTGTGTCCACGTGCGCCAGCCAACGTTAAGCACGGGCTCTAGGACCGTGTCACCCGACAGACTCACCGTCTTAACCAGGTCTCCTGACACGGTGAGGGGCTGAGGACCGAGCAGGTTACATCAGAGCTACGGTAGTCCCAGACCCGCAAGCGCGTCCGTGACGCATCACTCACTTGGCTTGGTGCCGGCCACCACTGCCAGGCTCTCGGGCGCGGGCACCACGGGACCCCTGCCATTCTCCCCCGAGCCCTCGCTGCCGCCGTACTCTATCACTTCCACGTGCCCGAGAGGGACGCTCCACTTCAACAAATACCTCTGGCCGGTCGATGTCAGGGCGCCGCTGTCATGGGAGGTGCTGCAAGGAGCAGAAACCCTCGTGTCAGGCACAGCCAAAGGAATCAGTCACGGGACGCCGCATCCCTTGGAGACTCAAGAGAGACGCCTCTGAACTGCGGGCTTGAGTGCTTCTGGCGTTCTCACCAGCACTGACCACGCGGTTCCACAGTGGGTTTTCACAGAGTATACATATACCCAAATTTAATAAGAAAAACCATCAAAAACATATTTATAGAGAAGCAACTAATGAGAAAGGATTTGAACGATGATACGGACAGGGACCACAGCTGATTCAGGACGGCTAGAAACGGAATTCGGTTCAGTTTCCAGCTCTGACACCTGCCTGACGTTTACAGAGAAAACCCACCCACGCGCCCCTCAGCTCCACCAGCAGTGAGTCGGGGACCCTCCCTGGACCCATGCAAGTCACAGGACGAGAGGCTGAGCTCTGCATACACATCTGTACAGAGTGAAGGGGAAGAGAAGGCATCCGCGCACCGAGACACAGACCGCCTGTGACCACGGAGCTCCCCGCGGGGCCGTGCATCTTACTGGACGCTGAGCTACTGGGCGCTGACCTACTGGGTGCTGACCTACTGGGTGCTGACCTGCCGGGCGCTGACCTACTGGGCGCTGACCTGCCGGGCGCTGACCTACCGGGCGCTGACCGTGGCGCACATGAGCACGTCATTCAGCATGAAGAGCCGGCGCTCCTTGGTTTTCACGATCTCCCCCCGGTCATTGTAGACGGTTTCTATCACGTCATCGGAGCGGACGAGGTAGCGACTCCCGCTGCTGAGAAGCTGGACGTTCAAAGACCACCGAGAAAAAGAAGAACGATGAGAATGAAGCCTGGCAAAATACACGAGCAGACAACGTCAAGGTTTTCTAGACTCTTTTTTCTCTACAGATGATCCCTCTATTCCCAATCACGCTTCGTGCACGTACGGTATAGAGTTCAAAAAGTGGCTTTTTTTTTTAAGGAATCTACACAGTGGCAGGGATCTCATTTCCTTATGTGAGCAGTTTCTCTAGCTATGAGATGCTGACGCAGCCACGAGGGCTCAGCTGGTTTTCACCTGTCACTCAATGTGCTCTCTCTGTTTCAGTGACTCCTCGGAATACACGCTCCAATCCTTACAGACGGTCACCCCAACCTTTCCGTTACTTAGGACACTGTATCAACCGGGAATGTCTGTAAGTGAAAGTCATTAATCTGTGATTTTACTTTTCCCGAGGACAGCATACTGAAGAGAACATCCTGACTGCTCATGGTTTGCCAGGTTTTACTTCTCTGAGCCAAACAAAGTACTCTTGGTTCTTTGGAAAGAGGCTTCATATTAATTAGTAAAGTGACATAGGTCATACAGAACTTATTTTAGCCGTTCAGCCCAGCAGGAAATCCGGAGTCCTTGGCCCAGACGTCCACACTGGCCGGCCGACCTCACGGGGATGAGGCTGCATCCTCACTAGCGCAACGGTAAGCAATGCGTCACCTCTGAGGGCCCTCGGACTGTCGGGGGTTCCCAGACATTCGGGTACCATAGGGAAGCAGGATTTTAAACAACATGAGCCACCTCGAGAATATCAGTGAAGGGAATTTTCTGCTTATAAAAATTCCTGTACAAATCCTTTGGAGAATCAGGGAAAACCTAAGCTTAAAACATATGACAATAAAGTTCTTGTAGTTAAATCACTGGATGTCAGTATCCAGTAGGAAAGTACCCCTGCCGACAAAACAAAATTATTTAACACAGCTCACATCCATTAACCTCTTTCTGTGGACTACAGCTTCAGATAAAAACGGCAAAGCCTATGTGAAATTGGATTATGGTGGCAGGAAAATGGCTTTGTAAATATGAAGCTGAGGTACAGCTTTGCTGAGGAACTGCTTTCATGCTATGTTCTGCGTCCCTTCTTCACGATAAATACAGCCCAGTGCACGCACCGTGGATACAAGTAAGAATGCATGCGAGTATCTATGCCACAAGTAGGACTAAGATGAAACACTGCATTTTGAAAGTAAAATTCGGCTAAAAGAGTGGCTCTTAACCTTTTTGGGGTCCTGGGTCCATTTGAGGACCTAGTCAACCTATGAGCCCCTTTCCTGAGAAAATGCACAGACTACGAAGGCTTTGTGCACACTTTGCAGCATTCGTGACCCCAAGGCTCTCCATGGACCCTCAGTCAAGAACTCTGGGCCAAGGGACTCGCCGAGAGGTTCCAGGAGGTTAGTAATAAGTGGCTCAGAGAGCGAAGGCTCATTAGCACGAAGCAGAGCAGCCCCAGCACAGAGTGGAAAACTCTCAACCTTGTTCAGGTACCGCTCGTTTACGGCTTTTGCTATTTGTTTGATTTCGCAGCGTTGATCAGCGTCCCTCTTCCTCTCGTTTAATTTCTCTGCCAGTGTCTCAAGCTCCGTCAGCGCCATCTGGAGTGGCAGCCGGTCGGGGTGTCCTCGGGGCGTGTTCTTCAGCATGTCCTTGAGGAGAAACAAGGCAGAGGGGAGGCGGACGTGTGATGTGGGGGTGGGAGCAGCGGGTGGTCACCACACACCGCCCCCCACCGACAGCATCCCGCGACTCTGGCAGCCAGAGGCTGGCCCTGGCATCCGCTGCTTCTGAGGAATAAAGTAAGCCCTGGGAAAGGGTAACAAACTCAGTGAGTCACAATTTGGCTGAACGTTCAAAGCTCCTTTTGCAAAAACAAAACTGCCTTATTAAACGGGGATGGGAATGGAAACAAGACACCGTTTTCCACGAAGGGACCCATCCCTACTGCGAGCTCGCCAGGACCTCAGAAATCTCTGCTCTCTGGTGACGGTCAGGCTGCTGTTCTCAGCGTGAGCCAGACCAGCGGACCCACAGACGGCCGGAGTCCCCTTCCCGCCGGCGGGTCTGCGTCCTGAGCGCCCAGCTCTGAGCCGTTGGTTAGGGCGGAGCGGGGGGGCCCTGCAGGAGCACAGCACGGGCACCGACGGCACCGCGGGCGTGGTGGGAGCCAACTCCAGGCTCTGAGTCAACGTTCGAGGGGGACGTCTACACACCGGGTGCAGTCACCTTGCCGGCTTCGCAGAGAAGGGCGAGCAAGACCGAGGCCTCCCTGCCCGGGCCACCCGGCCCGCCCGCCCCCGGGAGCTTCAGCAGCAGAGCCCTGTCTTTTTAAGCTTCCTGTTCTCTTCGGTCTGGAGAGAACTCGCCGAACGATCGCATGTTCCCCGTGTGAATGAACAACACACACTGCTCCACGCGATCGTTTCCCCGTGAACCACATCAAACCCTACAAGGCAAAATGAATCACCTTCACAGGAGCTCTGGTACCAGCAGGGCAGCCGGGTCGCGCCCTCCCGGATCCCAGCACCATCCGCAGAACCAGCGCCGCACGCGGACGGACAGCTGAGCGGAGGAAAGGGGGGTGCGCGGCGGCCGCCAGGCTGTTACTCATCAGGGTACAATACGGGGGAGAACACGGGAGTCTGGATAAAGACAAAGGCTCCTTGGGGACCACGTAGTGGAAACCGGTAGGCCCAGAAAAGCCAGGGGCACAGCGTGAGCCTGAGCTCTGGGGGAGGGCTAAAGGGTCATCGCGACTACAGGTAACAGGCCCCGAGAGCCGAGGAGGGTCAGGTGTGGTGAGATGAGGAGAGGCAGGGGAGTGGCCGGGGGTCAGAGGCACGGGCCCCTCCACGCCATCCCCCTTCACCGCCCCCTCGGCGCACGCGGACGCAGCAGGGCTCGGAGTTCGGCGGGAGGGGAGCGCCTGTCCCATCTTCCACCCCACTCCTCTCCGGGAACAACTCCCAGGAGCATCTTACCCGCAAAGCGGGGTCCCTGCACACGGACCTGTAGGTATCTCTGAAGTATGGAAACACAGAAGTACAGAAACCACCCCTCTCTGATGCCCACTGCGTTCTCCTAGGAACCAGCCCTGCCCTGTCTGAGCCCCCTGCCCCTGTGAACTGCCTGTGCTCAGACAGCAGGAAGGACTGAACACCTGCCCGCGGGAACCGCGTTCACACAAACCTGGGACCAGCCGTCTGGGTGCTGTGCCGCCATCAGGCCGGGGTGAAGGCTGTTCTCTGCCCTGGAGGGTCGGGGGCTGGCGCCCAGGTGGGGCAGGGGGGTGGGGGGATGGGCAGAGGGGACCAGCTGTACAGGAAGCTCTAAGGAACCCGGGAAGGGCCAGGCCAAGCGGCCGCATCTGTCCACGAGGACATGTGCTTAAACCAAAACCCTGGAGTCTATCGTAACTGGATTTGGACTTTAAGAATTTTCATCTGTTCCTGCTCAGCAAACTGAAACATTTAGAGGTAAGTAAAAATAAAAATGAAAGGAAAGAGCAAACTTCTTACAAGGACCAATTTTTTAAATTTGGAACCGTGTGACGGGTGGGCCCATCGAGGCCTCAGGCCTTTGATGCACCCTCTCTGTCCCTGGGGATGACTTCACGGTTCATCTTTCATCACTTGTAATGACCAGGCGAGCCAACAAGTCGCCGGATTTAACTATAGAAACGAGCTGAGTGTCACTGAGAAACCAGAAGAGGCGGAGGCCACCGCAGACCCTCCTCGGAAATAACCGATTCAAACGCCTGACGCTCATCTAAGGAGGGTGAGCCCTGAGCCCGCAAGGCGCGCGGGTCCCAGGTCTCGGGGGCCTGACGGCACATCACACGGCAGGGCAAGGCCTTCCTGATCCGACGATGCTTTATATCTGCACTCAAAGCCAGCTCTACTCCTTAAATCAACGCACGAACCTAACTGAGAATTCTTGGTCTAAGAAAACGTAGGGTCGGAGTATCTGGGAAATCTCTCTGCGCAGCTCGCGCTCCCCAAGCAGCGGGTCGGCTCCGCCGCTGACCGGCAGCTTCCCGGGCCTGCCCCTCCCCTCTGGGCACACACCTGACCCCAGAGCAGGACCCTGGACATCTGGTGTCTACCTGCCTGGTGACCAGCCTGCCTCCCCCAGTGCACGAGCGCATGTGGTTAATGAAAACTCACTCGGCTTTGCCCCAGTTCAGGCCCCTGGCCCGGGGCCCCTAAAGCCCTCGGAATTTCCTGAGTGATGGGGGGCGGGGGGTCTGGTGTTCCTAACAAGCCCCTCTCACCCCCCAGAGTCTATGCTGATGTCTGGTGTTCCTAACAAGCCCCTCTCACCCCCCAGAGTCTATGGTGATGAGGGGGGTCCCGACGGGCCCAGGAGAGGAGCTCAGGACGGGCGGGGGCCGGAGGGACCGGCACCTGCAGGCTGGGGTCTCGCCGCCCCCGGCCCCGCCCTGATGCAAGCGACCCGGGAGCGGGGGCAGCTGAGAGCCCGGCGTCTGCACGAGGAGATGCTTGGACACGGAGGGACGGACGACGGCAGGACGGGACCACTGGCCGAATCGCGCAGGAGGCCTCACCTGGAGCAGCAGGATGAACTGCGGGAACCTCTGGATGGGCTTCGTCATCAGGCTGTGCAGCGTGACGCGGTCAGGGCTGGACTCCTGGCACTGCTGCGGGGTGACAAAGGGCCGGCACTCGCGGCTCCCGCCGGGACGCAGCCCCCGGGGGAGCTCGCACCTGCTCCTCTCCACGGACAGGCTGCCTCCAAACCTGCTCCAAACACCGTCTACACCTCACACGCCGCCAAGGCACGCTGACGTCATTCGGCCTGCAGCGAGCCCTGGCTGCTTTCTGAACTGAAACCTTCAATGTTTTTATTTGATGTGTTAAGAGTCATTTATGAGCTAATTTCAATACTCTAAGAGTCAAACTAGTTTCTAAGATTCTACAATCACAACAAAGTGCAGCTACAAAAAAAGAAAGAAAGAAGAAGAAAGTGACAGAATCCCAAGTTGGAGTAGCACGGGCCCCTCAAGGCACCTGCCCTGCGCCTGGGGCGCAGTCCCTGCGGCCGCCACGGCTTGTCCCGCATTGGGACAAACCTCCCCACTTCAGCCCTCGCTCTGCCGTGAAGATTCGGGGCGCGGCTGGGGCGTGTCCGTGTCCTGGCAAGTCTCCCCAGGGGAGGCCAGGGGGGAGGGAGTCCAGGGCCAGGCGCCCCCCTCCCTCCGCAGGGGGGCTTCTCTGGCAGGAGGGGATGCCCCAGGCTGACCATTTACAAACTGGGGAGGAGTCACCAGCTCTCTCCAGCTGAAGGGCCGCGTGGTGTGGAGCCCAGAGCCCGGCTTGACCTCGTGGACACCAGGCGCCTGGGGTAGGACAGGAGACTGTATGGCCTGCCTTCCCAGGCCGCCGGAGGCTGGCGGCCTGACGGTGAGGCTGCAGTGGCCTCCCGTCAGGTACTGTCGGCCAGCAGGACCACAACAAACTCCTCAGAAAATGTACACTTTAGATCGTCCCGTGTTTCCTTTCTCCTGCTGTGACGGGGGAAGGCCAGAGCGCCGACCGCAGCTTTCCAGAGTGGGGTCGATCTCAGGACGGACCACCTCCACCCCGGTCCTGCCTCAGTGGGAGCCACTATATCACATGAGAGGGAGGGGGGTATAGCTCAGCCTAAATAAGGCTTCACCCTGGGCGAGGATACCCCCCAGGGTTCACTGTGCAGGTGGCAGAACCTTCCAAGGACACAGTTCAAGTAACAGGAACAGGCTTTGGTCCCAGGTCATAATGCAAACTGGAGCCTCAGGCAGATGAGACTCCGGCCCCGGGGACCCAGTATCTGAAGGGGAACTTTATCCTGGTTCCACGGGCGGCGAGCCCTCCGGGCACGTTTACGTCCCAGCCTGTGACGGGCGTCTTTTGACGGAGATGCCGCTGATTCAATGTCACCCATCAACACCCACCGGGGACTCTCCGCAGCTGCCCTTCCCGGGAGGATGGGGAGCCGCCCACCCGACGTCAGAGGAGGAACGGACCATGGAGCCCCCCTACCCACCGTGGGGGCTCATCTTTAGGGGGTCTGCTCACGGCCTGACCCAAAGAAGCCAAGGAGCCCCCGACCGACTCCGAAGCCACCTTCTGTGACTCCTAACCCTGTGCTGAGCATCAGCTGGCCGCTTGGTTTGGGGTCTGACCTCCACTTTCTGACCCCTCCCATCTGTCCACGTATGTCTAAGGATGTGCAAATGAAGGTTATTTTCAAAGAGCTGTGTTGTCACTAAAAACTTCATCTTCCTTTCCGGCACTGATCCAACACCTAGGGTCCTGTTGGTGCTAAAATCTTTACAGTAAATAACATCATACATTTAGAGGGAAGGTTTGGTGAAATTTCACTACAAAGTATTTTGGCATCAGATCTGTTATCAGAGGGTGATAAAACACACAAAAAATTTTTAGAGCGCCTACCTTTAAAAATTCAAGAAACGCAGGTTTTGTAGCACACGTTTTCTTAAGGATTGCCACAGCTGTGCTGAAATTATTCACGTATTCGCTGTAAGCATCCAGCACCATGGACTTGGAAAACTGAAATACAGAGGAAATTGAGCAATGTAAATAACGCAGAGTCCAACTGCTTCCTCCCCAAGCTTGCAACGAAAGGCTGGAACCTGTGCTAACGATAACCTCTCGGTCACTGTGATGTTTTCATAGGATAAGCTTCATTATGACTGTGTGTGATCATTGTTTTCTTTAAGCAGACTTGCTAGGAATTTTTCAATGGCTGGCTGATCTTATGTGCCAATGCTCTTCAGGGCTGCCCTGCTCAAAACTGTGGCAGTTTGGGTTTCAGTTAAGCAATGTTCCTGACTACAGTCGTATAGAGATGGTGTTGACAGACATCGTCCTTTAAATTCCTGCTGACTGGCACTTTGTGGATTTCACCTCCAGGACGGGGTGTCCTGCACCTCAGCATGTGGAGGCCCCAGCATCCTGACCTAACCATCCCCTGGAGATGCTCAGGGGAGGACAGCTGACCGCACCTGTTTCCCCAGGCTGAGGGGCAACGCCACATAGGTCCACTGCCCAGTTTTCCCAGAAGCGCAAACGTTTCCAGAGGCAGAGACGTTGGCCTCACTCCCTTTTATTCTTCTAAGATCCCACATATTCTTGAGGACGGACAGCGATTCCCATAAGTAGATGTGTGGCCACTTAGAGAAGAAATGCTTTCATCTAAATTATATATGTTTTAAAAAGATTTTCTTCTACATTAAAAAAAAGTTCCCAAGGTAAACGTTTTAAGAAGGATAGGCTAAGAGTTGAAACTAATATATAAAATAGGCAGAAAAAAGAGGAAATGTCCAATATCTCTTTTTTGTTTTTCATAAAGATCACTGAAGGGGATTATGCAAATTAATTTTAGTAAGAACTCTCTTTCCACGTTATGTTCAAAGCATACTTTATATACCTCATTAAGCACACGCACAGAATATACAGAAAAAAGGTTTCACGCATCACATGACAGCATTCCTCTAAGTATACGGACACTTAAAAATCTTTCAAGCTCTTGTCCCTTGACAGCGCTGCCCTCAATCAACTTCAGAATCCCTCTGCTACCTCTAGATAGAAAAGTAGCCAGTCCACAGTGTGGACGATTCACAAATGGGCCGAAGATAAATGGCTCGGAGCCACCCAGCGCTGGAGCTCAGGGCTGCGGCGGCTCCTGCTGGGAAAGGTCAGCGCAGCTGTGGGACCAGCTCGTGTCCCCTCGCGTCCTGTGTCACCGCGGGGCCCGGAGGCTGCGTCCGCACAACGGGACACCAGGTCAGGGAGCACAGGGCTGAGGGAAACAGGTGGGTATCTTCCCACAAGGCGGTTCCCAGGAGGGGTGGGACCCTGTGAGGGCTTAAAGCCGACAACCCCACAAAACCGTTCACAAGCAGGGCCCTGACTCGGCGACGAAACCATCATCAAATTGCCTGTGATGCCTCCCAAGCTTGAGACGGTGTGTAGTCTGAAGTGTTCCAGGGGCAGCTCCCCCGGAGCCTCTGGACGTTTCTCTCTACATCCTTCCCCTGGGCGCACACACGTGCACAGCTTCCTGACCTCAGACCGGCCCCTGCGGAGAGCTCCGCAGTGTCGGCCGGGGCGCCGTGGGGTGCAGCTGGGCTCAGGCCGGTAGGACACCCACCCTGAGGCACCCGTGCGAGAAGGGAGGGGCCCTGAGCCCAGGGGAGCCCCGCAGACCCTCTGGGCACGCCGGCTCGGTTACCGAGGCCACGAAGACGTCTCCGATCATCTCCACTGAGTCCCACTCGGCCACGCGGCTGGCCAGCGCGATCTGGAACATGCAGTGGCACTGCAGGACCTCCTTGACCCGGTAGAAGACCGTCTTCAGCTTCCTCTCGCTCAGGATCTTGGGTTCCATCTCAGACAGCGGCTTCTCGTATTGCTGAGGCAGAAACGCACAAGGACGGCCCAGGCTTTTCTCAGGGTTCGTGAAAGAACACGGAGAAACTCACCTGTGCAACTGCGTTTGTGTCCAAACAAACCACGCAACTTTTGATGTCAATACACAGACACAATTCTCAGATTCTTTTAAGAATTTTGCCAATTTGAGTATCTTGTAATTCATAGGTTCACGAAACATATCCATTATACAATGTGGCATTTAGATACCTCCAAAATCCTCATAAGAGCATCCACGTAGCTCTTTTCACTGTCGACAACCGAACCCAGAATATATCTTCTTACGACCTGTTGAGAATTTGAAAAGACAACAGTCAAAACCTGCCTCAGAAAACACAACAGATAAATTTGACTTCTGTTGAGGCTTGTGGACAAAAAAGTTTTTTGTTTTCCAGACAGTACATAAATGAAAACTCCCAAGGCCTTAAAATATATTAGTGCATTAACTACCTACCATTATGGGCACAAAACATCGGTCCCCCATCACTACAATTCTGTTATTTGTAAACCTCAAATTATAAACCACAACTACAGCAACACAGTTAAATTATGGCATTGACAACAATTTCATTCACTCATCCAACAGTAATGGACTGAATTAACGGATTGTATTTTATGTGCCGAGCACGGAATTACATGGTATTTCATGTATACGTTAAGCATCGAAAAAAAACCTTCCAGTCTTAACTCAAAGAATGTTATTACCAACATATCTAAAATCATTATTCCAAAGTTATTAAAAAAAAAAAAACTTTTGGAAGGTGGAGGTATAGTTTTGTTTTGTTTTGAGGCCATTCGAAGCCTACAAGGCTGAGAACGCAGAGAGTAAATTACCAACGTCAAGTCCAGGTGCAAAAACTCCGGAGAGCGGAGCATAGAAATTACAAGACTGCTCCTAACCCCACCCCCGGCAGCCCCATCCCAGGAACCGCGGCGCCACCTGGCGGCAGAAGGCACATCCTCCGAGGGCGCACCTCTCGTCAAGTCACCGACATCTGCAAGGGAGCGACTCCTCTCCCTACAAAAGGGCCGCTCCTTCACAAAATGAAGGCAAAAAGCAACCTTCAAGGACACTTAAGGAAGAAAGTGATGTGTGTAAAAGGCAGCTGAGTCCGGAGTTAAAGCACAAGCACACGCGGCCGCAGCGATGACCCCTCCCTCTGAAACGAGGGTGGCACCCCACGACCCAGACACCCCCAAACTGCGGATGGTCAAATTTGGGCCAGCCTTCCCCCCAAATTCAGATTCCCACACACTGTCTCAACTCTGGGGTCAGGATATTTGAGGATTTGCGGGGGGGGGCGTCTAACCTAGGAATTAAATATGTTTTTTTAAGTCCTGAGACAACACTAATGTATCAGGTCAAAGGACCTAGAATTGGTATTACTGAAAAATACAAAATAAAACCCCGAATCTCCCCCCGATCCCAGGGCTCCCGCAGGTCGGGTCAGCCCCTCGGTTAAACTCAGTGAGTGGACAGTACAGCCAACACGGGTCCCCAGGCCTCAGGCTTCCCGGGACCCTGACCCCGAGGCTGCAGGGAGACCTCAGCCCTGGACCAGCTTTCCTACGAGGCCACGGGGACCCGCGGGAGACGTGCCTGGGCCAGGAGGTGATTAGCGCAATGGAGGAGGAGAAGGAGGTGGGGGGGGCAAAGGGGAGTGGGAGGGCAGGGAGGGGAAGGGGGGAAGAGGAGGAGGAGGAGGAGGAGGAGGAGGGAGGAGGGGGAGGAGAGGGAGAGTGGGGGGGTGGGATAGGAGGAGGAGGTGGAGGAGGGGGTAAATGCGAGGGGGAGGGGAGGGAAACAGGGAGGGGGAAGAGGAGGAGGGGGTAAAGGGGAGGGGGAGGGGAGGGGGAAAGCGGAGGGGAGGGGCGGAGAGGAGAAGGAGGAGGAGGAGGACAGCAGCCCCTCCCTGTGCCTGGACCCTGGATCAGAGGCCGGAGGGCAGAGGATGCTGGCCTCATCCTGCAGCTTCAGTGCTACCTTTCAAGTAAATGACAACCCAGGAAATAAAGGCTTTCCTCCCACCAAACAGGGCGTGTAAAGAACGCTTCACATGCAGCATTTTTCCTGACAGTTATGTTACCTTATTTCAACTTTGGAAGAAAAAAATCAAAGAGCACTGACATCCGGGTTTAATCTTTTAATGGAAAACTCCCCGGAGAACAAGCAGTAACCAGTGGGAAAGCAACCTCTGCGAATCAGGGGGTAAGAAGGAAGCCTGCCGGGAGCAGCGCAGAAACCGAAACACAAACCCTCTCCGGCCGTCGGCCGTCGTGACCCTGGCGTGGCGCGTTCAGCCCTGAGGGCCACCACACGCGTCGCGTCACTGTCTTGTCAGGCCACGAGGGAGACACCGCAGACGCCAGGTCCCCGTTTCATGGGAAGGAGGACGGCGCTCGCGGAACAAGTGAGCAGCCTGGCCGGAGTCTCCCCTGCCCCAATGCGGGGCCCGGGGTGGGAACTGGGCCGGGGTGGGGGCGCCTACAGAGGTGCCCTTTCTGCACCAGGGACCCGTCCTCGCTGTCACCACCCGGCCCTCTGGGGGACAAAACTGACTGGCAGGTGTGTGTGTCTGTTGAGACCCTGCGGGCTCAAAACTCCCTTGTCCCCCGTCCCCTGGCCGACCCGCACGCCCCTGCTGTCTCCAAGTCTCGGCCTGGCCAGGGACGCCCCGCGGCCACATGCGTCTGCAAGGCGGCCACAGTCCCTCACCCGCAGGGCCCCCCACGGGGAGGCTCCACGTGCCTCCCGACCACGTGACCCCACGCTGTCCAGGAAGAGGACCCAAGTCCTGGAGCCCCAGGGGAGGCCTCCAGGAACATCGAGAGTGTTTTTGAGCAATCGATGCCCTTTTCCAGACTTGTGAGGCTAAAATGAGGTGGGCGAGCCAGGAACTTGGGCAGCGAGCAGGGGGCAGTGAAGAGCAGCCTCTCTGCTCCTGCAAAAACCATCGACCCGCCCCTGCCAGCAACGCGGCCACATTTCAACCCCAGGAGCACGAGGGAGCTGAGGACGCGGGATCCAGGGGGGCACCGGACCCGGCCACGCCCGCTGTCCAATGCCGCCTGACCACGAGGCCCCTCTGGACCTGGGTGTCCTCATGTGAATGCGCTCCACAGGGGGCATGCAAGGATGAGGGGAGTGACTCTTACACCTGCCTGACGTGTCCCCTCCTGAGCACACGAGCCCGGCCTCTCACGGCCCAGCACCCACACACCAGACACTTCACTAGCACCTTCAACCCTGCTCTCCTGCCCCCTGCAACCCAACCAAGTGCCAGCTTCCTACTCCAGCCTGACCTATGGCTAACAGCCCCTTGGCAGCCTTTTCAACACAGCTTGTCGTCTTTCTTACTAGACTCTGAACTTACCACAGAGGATTTTTATGTGGTTCTGTCTGCACGCCACATCTGTGCACGCGTGTCGTGTGTATGATGCATGCATCTATCAACCACCTTGTATACCTATAACCCACCTACGTCTATCTACCTACATCATCTATTTACATCATCTGTCATCTCTCTCAGCCTCCATGACCTGCATCAGGCTGCCCACGTGGGAAAAACTCAAATCACACCCCACCCAAAACCATCAACCCCGCCCCCCAATGCCCCCAACTCTGTGGTACGCCCTTGTCTCTGACGCCCTTGTTTCTGAAGCTTTCCTTTCCTTTTACCCAAAGATAATCAAATGGAAACCACGGAATATCTTCCCTCTGCTACCTACAGTATTTTCAGAGACGAAGAAATTCATTGATATTCGGCTGACTTCATGAGTTGCTGGAAATCTATCTTTTAATCTCAGACTCAGGCACTATGTACACATACACACACTTTACACAGTCACATCCAGTCCCTTTGTAGAGACGTCCCATCAGTGTGAATGAGTATAAATGACGCTCACAAAGAATGCAGACATTCCACACATTTTCACAATTACACTGGGGCTGATACTCAAAATATTTAGGCCCGCTGCTGGCTTAACCCCTTCCTTGCTGGACCAGGAGAGGCCAGTGGATGGAATGGCTGGGAGTCTGTGCCAGCAGGTAATTCCCAGCCAGCACAGCTGTCCTGGTACAAACACGGGGGTATCCGCCCTACGCATCCTACCTGCTGCTGAGACAAGCCTTCGGGCATCGGGGTGAGGATGGCTTCCGGGTGCCTGCAGTCTACGTCGATGAACAAGTTCTGCTCCTCTTCAAGACAGGATCTGTGGTCTTAAAGGAAGACAGAATGTGCTTGTTTGACACTGAAACAGGATATAACATCACAGCGCAGTAAAGTTGGCTGTCAAAGCAGCGCCTTGGGCAGACACCTCAGTTCCACGTCTCCATTCCACCCAGCAATGAGTAAAGTGAAGTTTTAACAAACCCAAGAAAATATCCTTCCCACAAGAGGAATGTGGTGTTGTCGATATTTGAGATTTTCAATACTTGAAGTCTAACTTCAAAAAGCAGAGGTGTCATTTGAACACCTAGATGGCAGAGTAGAAATACATATTTCAATTTCTTAATCTATAACATATCAAAGTCAGAAACAAAGAAAAGCAGCTATGAGTGACTAAGAACCAACACTCAATAGTCAGGGAAAACGAAGGGAGACTTAGTAACCTCCTGACTTTCTCCCTTTCTCACTAGAAATCTGAAAAAGCACAACTTCCCCAAGATCAAAAATTCTAGACCAAAATTAAATTCATTTCTAAAAACTTAGATGCAGCTAAGTAGTCTAAAGAATTCACAAAACACCTAGAAACCAGAAAAGCACAGGAATTTTTAGGTAATAGGAACCTGGAGATTATCTAATTCAAAGATACAAAACCCTAGCTGCACAGAAGAACTGTCAGAGGAGCTTTAAAAAACCTACAGTGTCTATACACCTATTGGAACGGCCAAAATCCAGAGCAGTGACAACACCAAGTGCTGATGAGGATGTGGAGCGACAGGAACTCTCATTCATCACTGGTGGGGATGCAGGATGGTGCAGCCACTTTGGGAGACAGTTTAGTGCTTTCTTATAAAACTAATCATACTCTTATCACATGACCCAGCAGTCACGCTCCTTGGTGTTCACCCAAAGGAGCCAAAAACTTATAACCACACAAAAACCTGCACATGGATGTTTACAGCAGCTGTATTCACAATCGCCAAAACTTTGAAAGCAACTAAGATGTCCTTCAGTAGGTGAGTGGATAAAATAAACTGTGGTCCATCCAGACAATGGATATTATTCAGCTAAAAAGAAAGGAGCTATCAAGCCACGAAAAGACATGAAGGAACCTTAAATGCGTATCACTAAGTGAAAGAAGCCAATCTGAAAAGACTACAGACTGTATGGGTCCAACTAGAAAAGGTAAAACTATGGAGGCAGTAAAAAGATCAGCGGTTGCCAAGGTTTGGGGGGAGGGAAGGATGAACAGAGGATTTTTAGGGCAGTGGAACTACTCTCTATGATGCTATAATGATAGATATGTTTCCTTACCCATTTGTCCAAACCCACAGAACGTACAACAGCAAGAGTGAGCCCTGACGTGAACCACAGACTCTGGGTGATGGTGACGTGTCAGTGTAGGTTCACGATTGTAACACACGGACCACTTGGTGGGGATGGTGACAGTGGGGGAGGGGAGGCTGTGCATGAGTAGGGCTAGGGGTTTATGGGAAATCTCCATACTTCTCACTCAGTTTTGCCGTGAACCTAAAACTGCTCTAAAAACAAAATAGTCTTTAAAAAAACCCACAACATTCCAGTGTGCGGACGTCTCCCTCAGAGGTCCACTGACGGTCTGGGGGTGGAGGCCTGGCACACGCTGTTTGTAAGAGCTCCCGGTTCCTCCCTGTGAACTCCAGGGCTAAGAGCCGCGACTTTAGCCCAGGCTTCCCACCTGACAGCTCAGGAAGCTAAGGCCGCAGGGTTCAGGGGTGTGTGTAATGGGCCCCCTCCCCCCAAACCAGGAACGATCCTGTGATACTCCGCTCACTCTCCCCCTGGAGCTGGCTTCCGGCCTGCCCCGTGCACCTGGACCCCGTTCCCTTGCGATCCTGGCTCAGGGGTCTCGGGTGGGCCCGAGTCGGCATTTCTGAGCAGCCCCCAGGCTCCGGGGCCCCTAACCCCAACCTCTGCACCTGTGGGGCTCTGCCCGTGTGCCCTCCCACGAAGGGCCCCCTCTGGGGCACCTGCCCCGCTGCCAGCTCCCCACCAGGGAGCACTCTATCAGAACCCACATGCCCGTCTCCGCCCCTGACACACTCTCCGTCCTATGCGAAGAGGCCGGGGGCTCCGTGAGGATCACACCTTCTCTAAAGGCCCAGGTGGCTTTACGGCCAATTACAGTCTTCCTGGGCCATTCGCAGGGGAAACACGTGACCTTAAAGTCCTCTCCCTGCACGGTTATCAGCAGCCCTGCACTGAGCCGGCACCGGCTTTGCACATCAGAAGTTCGTAGCGGCAGCAAAGAAACGTGCTTCTAAAGGACCAAGTCAGAGTCAGGACGGTCAATCCGCACGTAAACCCTCAGCTACCGGCACAGCGGGTTACCTCCTACCACACCAGTGCCCAGACGTGCTCAGACGCTGGAGAACCCTCGCCCGGAGCTTGCTGCTGATGTGAACACACCCAGACAGGCTCTATCTTTCTGACACACAAGCAGCATGGGCTCCTGCCCCTGAGTGAAATGTTTCACAAAACCTGAGAATTCTGGAATCCTCTCACCAGCACAGAGGATCCTGAGTCCCCACTTAGAGCCCACCGTACTCAGCCTCAGCCGTGAGGGGGCAGGAAACGTGCCCAGGAGCCCCGGGCACTGTGAACGCACCACCGTGACTGTGTTCTATTATCAACGACCCTGCTGAGAATCCTGGGGCTCTGCGGGGGGAGAGCAAGCCCCCGGGGGGACCCCCGATCACCCGACTGCTGGGGGGAGCCAGTTAAGGGGGGGCGAAATCCACCCCCTGCGAGAATTCACTCAACTTCCTGCCGCCCCCGGAGTCCCCGCTGCCCCGCGCCAGCCCTGGGCCCAGGCAGCCTCCCCGAGGCCGCGCCCCGCGGACCTGCAGAGACGAAGGACTTGGTCCTGATGAAGGAGCGGCCCCGCTTCACCACAGCCTTCGTCTTCTCCAGGCCATCCTTGGTGCCCTCCTTGGCGGCCTTCACGAGCTTCTGCATCTGCGGGGAAGGGAGGCCGGGTGAGGGCGGGGTGACTCGGTAAAACCTCCTCGTTGCTTTTACTCCATTTTAAAAGAATACTGTCAAGTAGTTTGCTCTTGAAATATCATCTGAAATTGGCTTTTTGATCTGGGAGAGCTTTCTTGGCTGTTGTGAAACTCTGTGTGTGTGTGTGTGTGTGTGTGTGTGTGTGTGTGTGTGGTTTGGGGCTGTTTGGTTTTGATTTTGCTGGTTAAAAAAAAAGAAGGAAAAGCAAATTTACAAACAGAGCCCTTCCTTAACATAGTTTTTAAAAAGTCTCCTGCTGTGTTTAAAAGTCAGTCTTCGTTTTTATTACAAACACTTGGCAAAGAGCTTTGCAGAAGCCGAGTGCGGAGAGCTGAGGCCACAGGTGTGAACAGTTTGCCCAAGGTCAATGGACAGATGGCAGGAAACAGTGGAGCCCCTGGCTGGAGACCCACCAGCCGGCTCAGCCGCTGGGCACTCCCCAGCCTCCCCTGGGCTCCCCCTGGAGGCCGGTCAGCGGCTCACGGGCCCTTCGTACTGATGGTCACAGGAATGGCCAGATGGAGGGACCTGCCGGGATACAGACAGAGGGACGGCCCGCAGGAGGGGTCGGCAGACCCCCTCCTCCGCAGAGACTGAAGGGTTGGAAGGACCACCGGCCCCCGCAGGGGAGTTTGTCCATCCTGGTTCCCTCAAGCCAGGGTCCTGGCATAACACTTAGACTGGCCGTTAGTGCCAAAAGCTTCCAATGACGTGCTTTGGCATTTCACCCACATTTCTTATCCTTTAGACTCTAACGTCTGAGATGTTGGCCACTGGGTACCGAGCGACTGATCGTTTACAGAAAACCCAGATGGCCTCTTATGACACAAGCCAACACCCTTCGGGTCTGTCTAGGTGCCGGCCTCCCCGCCCTCCTACAATCCTCCCCTGGGGGGGAGGCTTCGACACCCGCCCGCTCACCTCCAGGGCTTCGCCTGGCCTCCCTCCGCCGGCCCTTTCTACGGGGCCACTGCCCGGTTGCCCGTCTGTGCAGAGCCGCGCCGGCTGAGGGGCTCTCAGGGGCTGAGTGCACCCTGGACTCGGGGGCTGTGCCCCTGGGGGGTTCCCACCCGAGGAGCCTGAAGACTGGCGCCGGACACTCGCAACTCCAGCCCTGAGCGACTCTGCAATTCCTCGCTGTCCCCGCGCCCTAGGCTGCGTCCCTGAGGATGTGCCCCTGGGCCACCACCCACCTCGACGGACACCAGATCCACCTCACACTGCCTGGCTGACCCCGACTCGGACGCCCAGACGCTCTCCACCGCTCTACCCACCAGGTTAAACGCGGCAAAGCTACGCTGCCTGCTCCGCCTCTACCCACCAGGTCAAACGCGGCAAAGCCACGCTGCCTGCTCCGACTCTACCCACCAGGTCAAACGCGGCAAAGCCACGCTGCCTGCTCCGACTCTACCCACCAGGTCAAACGCGGCAAAGCCACTCTGCCTGCTCCGACTCTACCCACCAGGTCAAACGCGGCAAAGCCACGCTGCCTGCTCCGACTCTAGCCACCAGGTCAAACGCGGCAAAGCCACGCTGCCTGCTCCGACTCTACCCACCAGGTCAAACGCGGCAAAGCCACTCTGCCTGCTCCGACTCTACCCACCAGGTCAAACGCGGCAAAGCCACTCTGCCTGCTCCGACTCTACCCACCAGGTCAAACGCGGCAAAGCCACGCTGCCTGCTCCGACTCTAGCCACCAGGTCAAACGCGGCAAAGCCACGCTGCCTGCTCCGACTCTACCCACCAGGTCAAACGCGGCAAAGCCACTCTGCCTGCTCCGACTCTACCCACCAGGTCAAACGCGGCAAAGCCACGCTGCCTGCTCCCACTCTACCCACCAGGTCAAACGCGGCAAAGCCACGCTGCCTGCTCCGACTCTAGCCACCAGGTCAAACGCGGCAAAGCCACGCTGCCTGCTCCGACTCTACCCACCAGGTCAAACGCGGCAAAGCCACGCTGCCTGCTCCGACTCTACCCACCAGGTCAAACGTGGCAAAGCCACTCTGCCTGATCCGACTCCACCCACCAGGTCAAGCGCGGCAAAGCCACTCTGCCTGCTCCGACTCTACCCACCAGGTTAAGCGCGGCAAAGCCACGCTGCCTGCTCTGACTCCTGCATCCCTTCATCCAAACGCGGCTTTGTCCGCTGACAACCCTGGACGGCAGCCCACCGTCCCCGCTTCGCAGCCACCGCTGGTGCCCCGCGCTGCCTGTGCGCCCCTGCCTGCCCGGCTGCCCGGCACCCCTCCTTAGCTCCCTCCCCCCCAGTCGTCCAGATCCCGCCGCCCAGACCCGGGCTGCACATGCTGTCCACGCTCCCTCCAAGGAGTCGGAGAATTAGGGACAGACGGATGGCCAGGGAGCCTGCAGGGCGCCGAGCCCCGGCTCCAGGTGAAGCCACACAGGTGCCGGGTTCCGGGCAGGGGGAATGGCCGCCCAGGGTCGCACAGCTGCGGCGACACGCCAGGCCCTGCTTCTCCTGCACAGAACGGCAGCGCGCAGCCGGCCCCAGACGAGTCACCCTACCTGCTCCTCGCCCCTCTGCCCGCCGTCTGATCGTACACATTCCCCTCTCTTTGCTGAGCTGGCCTGCCTCGTACCCCTCCCTGGACCACCCGGCCCTGTGCTCCCTGGAACCACCCCCCCGGCCTCCAGATTATCCCAGGGGCTCCGCCTGTTTCCTGCACGGAACCAGCCCGACGCCGAGCCGGAGGAGATGCCGTGATTTCCGGGGGCTTCGCTCCTGCACCGAAAAGCGTGGAACAGAGCCGTGACGTTCCAGAGACGTTCCTCAGTGAACACCTGCCTCAGGTAAGTGCCTTTCAACACGTGTGAACAAATCACAACGTCAGAAGGACCAAGATCCCACTGAAGGGAAGGTTACTTGACAGTGCCCTTTTAAAACATCTCGAACAGTGGACACCACGACATTCACACCCAGCAGTTCTCAACTTTGTGGTCTCAGGAGCCCTTCACACTCAGAAAAGTCATCGAGCAGCCCAAACGGCTTTGGTTTACCTGCTTTATCTATGTTATACTACGTAAGGAGTTAAAATTGAGAAAAATGTTGAATATTTTTATTAATATTCATTTAAAAAATGTTACACCTGTTACATTTTGTCTCAGGTAACGTTTTATGAAAAATTACTACATTTTCCAAAACAACAAAAAAAGTGCATTGTTTTGCACTTGGGGGAACCTGCCTCACGTCTGGCGTGGAGACGGTGGATCCCATGTCCCAGCAGGCGTGGGTCACGCCCTGGGGCCTCCGTCCACACTTGGGGGGACGGGGGGGACGGAGGCGAAGGATACCCCGGAATTGACAGGAACTCTCCACTGCCCAGGTGGCCCTGGGGTTCCCTGGACCGCACCGTGAGAACCACCACCCCGGCAGAACTGGCCAGCTCTGGGGCTGCGTTTTCTCGTTAAAGGACAGTCTGCTTTTGCAGAAGCGTTTTCAGCGTGAACCACACTACCTTCAGTTCATGTTTGTGCTTTAGCTGCTGAATCTCTACCGCGCCCACCGCGTTTGCCACCAAATGTCTCATCTTTTTCTCATAGTGCTCCTTTAAGCGGGTTAGGTCATGGGAAAGCTACAGTACAAAGAGATACAAGCTTTTCACAACACGCTCTTTCCGGTGCTTTGAGACAATCTTACATTGAAAGGACTTGAGCAGCGTCTGGTGGGTGATGTTCACGCACCAAGGTCCTATTGCCCCGGGCCCCCCCTCCTAGCCCACCGCTCTCGAGAAATAAACACATGAGTGAGGAAAAACACATCATCAGAAGACAGACTACAGGTGACCCAGACTGGAGACTCTTCTATGCTAAACAAGAGCAAGTAAATGCACAGAAGAATGTGGGCACCATCATGCCTTTACGTTTTGGTGAAATTAAAATGATCAAAACTGTAGAACTATATATAAAATTATTCCATTGTGTCAGCACCAAAGCGAAAGAAGCTTGAATTCAAGATTGTATTGATGGGGAAATGAATTGGGGAGGACCACGTAAATTTTTAAGTCTCCAAACTGACATAACTTTCTCTGCAGCCCACGGGCATGGGGTGAAATCTTGTAATTCACTCCTCACGTGATCACAAACGTCTCCAATATGCAAACCGAGGCCCCCGCTCTTTAGTGAGTGTTTCCCATGTCAACCCAGACAAGGACACCTCAGCAATTGTTTTATAAAATCTGAGACTATGAGGTGAGTCTCAAACGACTTAGGGTGTTATTTTGGCAGTTTCTGAAATACGACTTTTTAAACCAGGAAACTTGGTACTCCTTAGAGCTGCCCTCGGGACGCTGCCCCACAGGACGGATGCGTGCTGGACCCGGTGAAGACTCTGCACTCACGGCCGCCCGGGGCTGGCCCTCCACCGTCTCTGCTGCTGGGCCACCCGGCCTCCTCTGTCGGCATTGCTGGTGGTGCATCTGGGAACACGGGTCCAGCTGGACGGCCAAGAGGGCAGAGTCTCCACTCAGTAATCGTGCCCACGGCTCAGGGGCCATCGCCTGACCAGCCCAGTTTGCACGTCATCTACCAGGTCCGCTGAAGACGAAATTGAGGAGTGTTTTAACCGCTCTCCAAGGCCGCAGTGGGTGCCCCATCCTGCTGAAATCAGGCCCCAGTGCCCCGTTTACAATTACAGCTGTAGCTTCATTCACTGGTTAAGTCTCAGCTGTAATAACTCTGGTGACAGAAGACAGCTAAGTTCTGGGGAAAGCTTGTTAATAATATTGAGTAGCTGGGTTGACCACCACCAACGGGTAGATTCTTCTTGAGTTTCAGGACAAGATTACAGACTATGCGAACACTAAGCGCCCGCAGTAATCTGTCAGCCGCACCGACGTGGAGGCCACGTCCCGGGGCCCATCGGCCTGGTTACGGGGGTGCAGGCGGGGGGAGGCGTTACTGATCGATCCCGCCGTGACATATCGATTCTGCCGTGATGACGAGGCACTAGCCACAGCCTCCACCAGCGTGCAGCCTGCATCTAGACCTCACACAGAAAGGACACGGAGCGTGCTGACGTGCCCGTGGACGGCAGTGTGAATCACCCCTTTACCAATAGCCAAAACACCCAACGACACGAGTATTCGGGCTGGCCAGTCACCACTGGACACCGGCCACATCAGTGGGGTGATTTCCCTCAGCAGAGCCTCTCTCAGGTCCCCACCCTACAACCTCCAGCCCTGGAATCCACTCTTGCAACCCGGAGCTTCTCCCTGGACCCTCATCTCGGGAGCTTCACACACACACGCTCCCTCCCTTTAAGGGTGCGCCTGGGCAGCTCAGGCGCTTTCGTCCTGTAACATCCTTTTGTAACCACGTTCTATTTTTATATCTTCCTGTTTGTGTTGGGAACACTGAGGGTCAAAACATCCCGTAAAGGACAGCAGGGCTGTGCTGTGTCCCACCCGGCCAGGCTCCATCCCCGCAGCGGGCTGGGCACAGACAGCATTATGGGTACACAACACAAATATCCAGGGAATGCTTATGTACGTAAATTATTCAAGACAGCGAACCCGCTTAGGGCCTTTGGAGGGATTTAGTTTATATAAATTTAATTTTCCCATCCTGCCGAGATTCTATTATGTGAAATAAGGGGCGCCTTCTCTTTTGCCAACACCCAGTGCTTTTCTCGAAGCACATATCAGCAGCTTAAAAAACGACTGTTTAAAATAGTACGCGAGTGAAAGTGACATCTTCTAGTCCCGTCCACAGGTCCACGTGCGAACGTGTTGTCTCTCAGGCACACAGACAGGACACGTACTTGCTTTTTGTGGTCGCTGCGCAGGAAGGGCTGGGGGGCCCCGGCTCTGCTCTCCGAGTCGCTCTGCTCCCCGTAGCTCTCAAATTCGCTCGAACTCCACCCGTACTCCAGGGAGCTGTTTCCACCTCCATCTCCATTCTCAACGTCATCATAAATCATTTCATCTGAATGCACAAATGCCAAAAGAAAATTTAAAACGTAGACCCTCGCTGGCTATTGTTCTGTCTGTGCACGTTCGTCATCTGACCACATCGTTGGGAGCTGGCACCTCAGAAGAGCTTGGAGGAACAGAACCTCAGGTGTGGCCCCCCCCACCCCGGAAAGGCGCTGGACTGACGGGCGTGGAGTGACAAAGCTCTGATAAACCCCCAGCCCCATCCGCGTCCTGAGGACCACTGGTCTATGAGAAGCCACCACAATTATACCAAATGATGTCTTGCCCATAGAGAACGTCTGACAAAGGAAAATTTTTCTTTAGATACATGTATGGAATAGAAACAGATTAGACATACAGACAGATTCATAGATCACAGACAGATGGATGATAGAGATATTCAAATATGAATGCAAGTGAAGCTTACTGCAAACAACTATAATTTTTGCTTTTGGGCTAAAATAAGCCCATAGTACCTATAACCTGTGACTGTATTTAAATATCTTCATCACATCAGTCATCTTAGAATTAGTGTAGAGCACATCTGTTTACGCCGCCAGATACAATGCCAAAGGAACTGCCTGCAGAGGGGACACACCGGTCTAACAGAACAGCTGTCACCTTCGGCAGGGGCACCGCCAGCCCACCTTCTGTTGCCGTTTGGTTTTTGAGACCCCAGATCAGCCCATCTGCGCTGGGAAAGGTCTACCAGGGAGGATCAATTACTCAAAAACGCAATTCAAACTTGGTTTTACAGCAACCTGCCTTTAGTCTCCACGTTATTTGCAGCAGGTACTTAAACAACTACCCCGGAGCACACTTATTCTAAGGACCTGGCAGGTTTATGTAGAAAGAGGGCCGAAGGTAAGTGTTGGTCATGTAGGAATCTCGGGAGGTGGCCTCCATTAGCTGAGGCCCTAACAGTGCCGGGGAACTGACAGCGTCCAAAGCATCTGTGGGATGAATAAATGAATCCACGCTTTTAATTAGGAAGTTTGCTGTCGGTTTTAAGAACACTTCCTCTATTAGGCTGGGAAAGTTCCCTCCTGTCAGGAGTTTTTAACACTGGAAGGCATGGTACCAAGTACCTTCAAAGCGTGTATCAGGATGAGCGTATGGTTTGTGTCATTTGCCTGGTTCTGTGGGAAATGACATTTAAAGAACCAGCCAATGTTGAAAGATACCTGAACTCTGGAGACAAACCTCCAGGGTTAGGATGGGCTTTGGCTTGTTTGCTGAGATGCTGCCAGACGTGGTTTCCTGACATTTCATTTGGGGTGTTCTGCATCACGCCTTTCGGGCAAAGGGGGCTCTAAGTTTGTGCTAACACCCTCAGGGGGGTCAGAGGGGGTCAGTTCACTTGCTCACTACTCCTTCCTGCCTTCTATGGGGTTCAGTACCCCTTTCCTTGAACTGTTCCTCTAGGGTCTACAAGCGGTCAAGCTCTCCAATCTGCGTCTGAGGTTGCCTGTTTCTCTCTTGTTAAAGGACAAGACTTTGGTTGGTGTGAAGATCTGAGCTGGAACACCGAGTTTTCTTCAGCACTTTGGGAACATTATCCTGCTGTGTCCCAGCCTGTCGAGAAGTTGCTGTTTTTCCCAAATTGCAGTTCCTCCCGGGTGACTGCGCCCTCGCTCCTGTTGCTGTTAAGATATTCACAGTGGGCTGTGCTCGGCAGTTGGAATTGTACACGTCTCGTGGCAGATTCATGCTCAACCTGCTTTGAATTCGTATTTCTACAATCCGGGAACTTACATCTGTAATTCTGGAGAATTCTTAGTAATTCCTTCCTCCATGACTTCCTGTATATCATTTATTAGAGACATGCTGGCACTTCAAGCCTCCAGGTTTCTTCCCTTTCCATTCATGTTTTTCACATCTTTAACTCTTCCTGCTTCGTTTTTTAGGGTAACTGAGAAAATTACCCTACCTTGAGGGCTGGGATATAAACATGTGCACACACAAAACTGTATCGTACAACATCGATGAGACACCGTAACCTTAAAAAAACGTGATGACAGACACAGAGAGCTGTGCACCTAAGGTTTCTGCCTGCCCGCCTACATCCAGAGGGAAAGACGGTAAACTGCACCTCATAAAACTCCACCCCAGACAAAAATCAAACCTGGCTCAGAGTCTGAATTTTCTCTTGGCACGTCATCATAAATGGCTTCTTCCGGATCTGGAAGAAAAGGAAGGGAAACTTTAAAAACCGACCCCGACCGAGGGAGAGCATCCTGCGCTTCACGGAGCTACAGATTCCTGTGATGCTACAGCTACTCAAGAAGTTAGTGTTACGATAAGGATGCCTCGTGGGGCCTTACCAAAGCACGAGCACTGGGCTTCCCTGGTGGCGCAGTGGTTAAGAATCTGCCTGCCAATGCAGGGGACACCGGTTCGAGCCCTGGTCTGGGAAGATCCCACATGCCGCGGAGCAGCTGAGCCCGTGAGCCACAATTACTGAGCCTGCGCGTCTGGAGCCTGTGCTCCGCAACAAGAGAGGCCGCGATAGTGAGAGGCCCGCGCACCGCGATGAAGAGTGGCCCCCGCTTGCCACAACTAGAGAAAGCCCTCGCACGGAAACGAAGACCCAACACAGCCATAAATAAATAAATTAAAAAAAAAAAAAAAGACTTACTGCCTGTTAAAAAAATAAAATAAAAAGCATGAGCACTGTTTGTAGGGCAGAACATTTCCTCGGGATGGAAGGACATCTCTAAACGAAGCGGTTGTGAAATGTATGCAACAGGAGTTTTATGGTCTCCAAGCCAACATATCCCATTATTTTGCATTTAATTACACATCTCTACACGGCTCTTTATAAACATTTTTAACTTTATGCAGTTGATGTGTTCTGATACACAAAAATTACAAAGGTGGCGTGCAGCCTCAGAAACAAAGGGGCAGCTTCACTGCTGCTGTCGGGTAGGAAGCTTTAAAATCAACCGATGGCTTCATCTCACTTTTCACCCATGCAGATGCAACGTGGCCACACGCGCGTATAAAAATGCTGAGCTTTGAGGACAAAACCTCTCAAACTGCATTACGTGAAACGTTAGCATCCTAGGAAACTGTAAGGTGTTTTCTTTAAAAAAAAAAAAGGAGGGATCCTCCACGGGCAGATGCTCCGTGTGCGTGTCAGTGGTCCTACAGGAGAGCAATGGGGTTGGAAGTTCATGCACATATTCGTTAAGAGCTCCATGCTCTACAGGGAAGCCAACCAAACTATAGGGTCCTCCATGCTGGAACCCACGAAGGTGACTGGTTACTAACCAATGGGAGACAAAATGACATAATACAGTCTCGTCCTCCTCTGACGTGCGGCCACCGTCCCCTCCCCACATTCCCAGGACCCAGCTTCTTCTCGTGCTGCGCTCAAGCTCCCACGTCAGAGAGGCTTGCTGTCCCGGAATAATGTTTCTCGACTGCGACCACGGTATCTGCACCCCCATTAGACAGTGTCGGGGGCTGCTGATGTACAGACCTTACTTTCAAATACAGCTGTTCTACTAATAAAAACGAGTCATGGGAGAACGTCAGATTTTACCTGGGAAATAAAATTGCTTGAGGACAGTGAGGTGACAACTTAACCCTGTAACGATCCAGAGGTAATAGCCCCCTAGTAGAAGCATCTACTTACGCTGAGTTGTTTGTTTTGACAATGTCATAATTAAAACCAGAATGAAACATTCCAGGGGAGAATTTAATCATTAGGAGATTGTTAAGAGGTTCTACCTTGTAAGTCAATCATATAAGATAATTACACAGAAATTAGTGAGCCAGTGGAGAGTAAAAGGGATGATCAGAAAAGGAAGCTTCACTTTAAAAAAAATAATAAAAAACAAGATTAGCTCTGCTTTCTGCAGCACACATGGAATAGAAGGTCTGCTGTACCATCTGGTCAGTGGCCTGCATTAATCATCCACCACTCCCTCTTCAAAATGGCACCATGAGAAATCATCTCATCGGGGATCACACGAGAGAATGCCTTGCTAATGCCTCAGTCCCCAAATCGCTAACTTTTATGACAAAAACCATGATCTGCACTAGAAAGAATCAATCAGGAAGAGGGAGATGCTGGGATGCAGAGAGCAGAGATGATCTGATGGGAGACAAAGTGACAGCTTCACGAGGCCCTGGGGAAGCATCTACACAGTCAGCTCTGGTCAGTACTTCAGGTGAATGGACGCAGGACAGGAGAATAATTGGCTGAGGCTGACAAATACACACTGTCCCCGGGGGGCTCAGGGGTGGCCCTCCAGGCTCCCGGCGGCCGTGGTACTCACTTTCCATCCAGGCTGTATTGGCCGGATCTGCAACCCACCGGGCGAGGGCACTGTCCTCCTTATGGACTGGGTCTTCACTTAAAGAAAACACACCAGAACATCAGGATGTTGAGAATCAGTGATGAAAAAGTCACTGCACGTGCAAATTGGGCACTTTCCCAGGTAGCATTACGGGATACGCCAGGTTCAAGATTTCCTCCACAACCATGTATAAATAAGTGCTTTTGAACGCCTACCACACACACACCACACGTCCAGCACAGCATCCAGTGCAACAGGACATGAAGCAAGGTAGTCCCTGCCCCAAGAGGCCTGACTCGTCCTCCTGTTTCTCAGATCTTGCAGAGGGTCCACTACGTGCCCCAAACGATGCTGGGTTGTACGGACACACCCAAGTGAGACTTGGGCCTCTCAGCTCCAGCAACAGGGCGGACTTCAGTACAGCACTTTCAATATTGGATAGAAAAACCAGGCAGGAGATCAATAAGGAAACAGAGGATGTGAACAGCACTACCGACCAACTGGACCCACCAGACTTCTACAGAACACACCCCCCAGGCTTAAGAGCTACAATTATAAAACTCTTAGAAGTAAACGATGAAAAAGCTTCAGGACATCGGTTTTGCCAATGATTTATTGGACAGGACACCAAAAACACAGGCAATAATATGAAAAAATAGATAAACTGGGCTTCAACAAAATTAAACACTTTTGTGCCTCAAAGGACACTATCAAGAGAATGAAAAGACAACCCACAGAAAGGGAGAAAATTCACGAATCACTTATCTGATAGGGGGTTAATATTGAGACTATATAAAAAAATACCTACAACCCAACAACAACAAACCCAATTCAAAAATGGGCAAAAGGACTTGAATAACATTTCTCCAAAGAAGACATGTAAATGGCCAATAAGCACATGAAAAGATGCTCAACATCATTAGTCATCAAGGAAACACAAATCAAAACCACCACGAGATACCACTTCACACTCACCAGGATGGCGATGATTTTAAAAAGCAGGAAGTACGTTTAGTAAGCTTAGAAAAATTGGAGCCCTCACGCACAGCTGGTGGGAATGTAAAATGGTGCAGCTGTGATGGAAAAAAGTTTGGCTGTTCCTCAGAAAGTTAAACATAGGATTACTGTGTGATCCAGCAATTCCACTCCTAGGTATGTACCCAAAGGAATTGAGAGCAGGGACCTGAACAGATACCTGTACGCCAATGTTCACAGCAGCGTTATTTACAGTAGCCAAAAGGTGGAAATGACCAAGTGTCCATCAGTAGATGGGTAGATAAACAAAATGTGGTGTATACACATAATGGAATATTACTGAGCCTTAAACAGGAAGGAAATTCCAACATACACTGCAATATGGATAAACCTGGAAAACATGATGCCGAGTGAAATGAACCAGACACAAAAGGACAAATACTGTACAATTCCAATTATATGAGTTACCCAGAGTAGGCAAATTCATAGAGACAGAATGCAGAATAAAGGTCACAGGAGCTGGGAAGAGCGGGTATTGTGGGTAGGGTTTCTGTTCGAGATGATGAAAAAGTTTCAAAAGTAGATAGTGGTGATGGTTGCACAACAATGTAAATGTATTTAATGCCACCAGATTTTAAACTTTAAAATGGTTAAAATGGCAAATTTTATGGTAGATATTTTTGCCACAATTTTAAAACAAATAATGCAATATACCAAAAACCACAGAATGGTCCACTTTAAATAGGTGAAATGTACTATGGTATGGGAATTATAACTCGATAGAGCCGTTTAAAGACAAAAAAATAAACACACCTACCATGCACCAAGCATGTTCCCATGCTAGGTGGTAGGTGCTCTAAGACTTGGTAAAACCTGGTCTTTGTCTTTGAAGAATTCAATCTAGTAGCAGAAAGGGACACAGAAATAACAGTGAGAGCACAAAGCCATCAATTAGAATGCAGGTGTGTGCACACAGCTGTGGAAGCGCAGAGGAGGACAGTTTCATGAAACGAGACATTTAAGCTGGGTTTTGAAGGGTGAGTAGGAGTTTGCCTAGGGGAGGGGATTTTCCTGGGAATTTCGAACAGATGCAACAGCATTTGTGAAGGCAAGTGGCATGAAAGAAAGGCTTATGATCAAGTCAGTTTCAAGAACTTTAGATGAAAGCCGGGTTAGACAAAGTTAAAGATCCTTTCTCCCCCTCGGGATTCTGAGAACCTTCACAAGGTTAAGCACTCTGAGCGTCCCTGGCAGGGAGACGGGAGTGGCGCATCATCCCGCTCTCTTTGGCTGTGGACCCGCGGTTTTCTCTTTTTCTGCAAAGCATAATGTTAACGTCTTAAAGAGTCCTGCTGTTCAGGAAGACCCGATCTGGGGTCCCTGGGCGAGAGGGCAGAGGCTACGGAGGACAGAAAGACCACGGGGCGGGGGAGGGGCCTGGGCAGTGAGAGCCTCGGAATCACTGCGCACATTTCAGGAAAAGGTCAGGGACTCGGAACACCTGTGGAAAATTAGTAACGATACCTGTTTGTTGGATCCTCAGAACTCAAGGAATCCAGCTGGCTGTCTTCTGTTCCTTCCTGCGTCTCTGCCCGGAAAGAGAAAAAGTTCACATCGTTTTACGCCCGAAAGAAATGTTGAGGAAGTTGCTTTTTATCCTCAAAATGGTTTCATATTTTCCTTTCTTATCAACGAGGGGGTTACCTTATTGTAAAGATGATCAACCGATAGATTTTAAGATTTTCAGTTTTTAGATCAAACGTATTCAAAATAGGATTATGATGAAGAGTGACACCCAAAGGTCTTATGAAACAACCTGAAATAAAACGGTGCCCAAAGAAATCAAGCTAGAGAAACACCATAATTATCTCCTGTTTCTTAAGTTTTCATGGGAATTTGCAATTGTGATTTACTCGAAAATGTGTCTACATGACAAGCTCAAAAGATTCTCAAGGAAGAAGTACTGAAGTTGGGGATATCTGATAACCAAACTCCCTGTTTTCCTCAACTGTCTTAACTGGGAAGGAAAGAACCCTCTTACTGAAGTTTCACACAAATATGTCCTGTTCATGCTTCTGTGACGCCAATGTCCTCGGGGCTACTCCTGCCCATCAGGACGTCCACACCGGGGACGGTCCTCACGGTGCGTCGCAGCACAGAACACGGAAGCAGAGCAGGTGAGAGAAGGGAAAACTCAGCCGAGAAGCCTTTACTGGGCTCATTCTGAACAGAACCGACTGCACTTCTCCAGAGGAGGGATGGTTTGTGTCTTCAGCTGCCCTCCTGACCTGGACGTGCGGGGGGTGGGAGGGGAGGAGGGAGTGGCAAGTGCCCACGGGCTTCGGCCGGACAACGGTGGGCTGCACACTCGGGCTCCGGCTGCTCCCACAAAGCACCGCAGTCTGCGCAGCTTATGGACAACAGCCTGGAGGCTGGACATCCAAGGTCAAGGTGCCGGCAGATGAGGTGTCTGGTGAGGTCCCTTCCTGGTTCATAGACCATCTTCTCTCTGTGTCCTCACTTGGAGGAAGGGCTGGGGGCTCTCTGGGGTCCTTTATCAGGGCCCTGAACCTATGCATGGGGGTCCATCTTCATGACCTCATCACTCCTGACACCATCACCTTGGGGGTTAGGTTTCAACATGTGACTTTCGGGGAGACGCACACTCTCGCTTTAAACCTAAAAACTCAAGCCCTGCAGAAACAGCTGATGCTGAAGCAACACAGCCAAGGGTCATCTGCGAAAATGACGGAGGCGGCTGCTTAAACCACGTCCTCGAAGCTACACGCCTGCTCCTTCCCGCTAAGTGGAGGTGAAAGCCATGGCTCATTAAACCAAAACCCCGGTCGCGGAGCTGGGCCCCCTCAGCACCCCGGCCCCCGACAGCCGATATCACAGGTGCGGGGACAGGCTCCCTGCACCTGCCCGGCTTCCTGAGCAACCTCCTGCTTCTCCCGACTCCTGCCCCCTCTCCCGAGTCCTCAGTGTGCCTGCTACACATGCACGCACACGCACGCACACAGCGCACACACGCACACACACGCCCCAGGTGTGCAGTCTGCCCTGAGAGACGGAGAGCACCTTCTGCCCTCCCCCCCCCGCCCCGCGAGGTGAGGCACAGGTGCAGCAGCGCTACCTGCGGGGCCCGCGGGGCTGAGGACGGGGCTGGAGTAGGCGGGCAGCAGCAGGGGCAGGCCGGAGGGCACGGCGTAGCCGCAGGGCACAGGCACCGAGTACCCGCTGGGCACGTGCAGGCCCCCGCCCTCCCCCTCGGCCTCCGGGTCCGGAGGTGGCGGCTGGTCCTCATGGAGGGGTGTGATGTCGATGACGGAGTAGGGGTTGACTCTCGTCGGGACCCCGGGTCTCAGTGGTTCCGCCAGGGTGTCTGCGTCCGCTCCCGTCCCATTTTTGTGTCCTGAGGGTGAGAGGAGACCGTGGCAGACACTCGGCCGTCAAGGGCACGGCCGACACGCCCTGCTGGGCCGGGGGCCCCCAGGTGACCCCCGGGCCTGGAAGCACTGTCCTTTGGGGCATCGGTGGGGTCAGCGCGACCTTGGGGGGCGGCACGCAGCCTGGCTGAGCCCAGCCAGGGAGGCTCCTCCAATGAGGCGAACGGGTGACAAGCTGCCAGAAGTGGGGGGTCACTAACCACACGGAGGTGGTGACGGTCCCAACCAGACCATCGGTGAGTGAATAAAAGTCACCAACTCCACCCCCAAATTGTAAAATGTAAATTAAACTTCTACATTTCATCTCAAATGGCATTCTTTTGAAAAAATGTTTTATGCAACACAGTGACAAACTGGTGAGGCCATTTTCATTAGAAAATAACAATACCTGTTTCCTCCAAAATATAAATAGAAAGGTAGGTAGACAAGACTGAAAATCACGGAAAATCGAAAACAAATAAGAGAATCTCGGCCAAACCTGAGTTAAGTCATTTCAGTTCACATCGTATCACAGAAACATCACAAATCTTGGGCTCCCGGATACCACCTTCCCCGGGACGTTCCAACCCGCAGGTGGGCCGGCTGGTCGCTGGGCGGCCCGAGGACGCACCTGACCCGGCCGCGGTGTCGGTGGCGGGGATGGCGGTGTTGGCGGCGGGGCTGTCTGCTCCCGTGTCCCCTGCCTCGGGGGCGCCCGGAGCCCGTCTGTCTGCTTCTGGAGCTTCATCTCCGCTGTCGAGATCCAGCTGTTCCCCCTCCTCTTCCTCATTGTTGTTAGTGTCGTACTTGACTTCACTCTCTGAAGTTTAAGGTAACGTCAACCACAGTGTTAGCATTTGTTACCGGGAAGGCGGCTTCCACGCTCCTGAACACATAGCAGCCAAAGTCAGCCAGCGACGACCACCCAGATGGGCACCCGGAGGTGCTGGCGGCGCCAGGACACGCCCTCCCCCCACCACCAGGCTGGCCCACTGCCTTTCTGCTGGGAAGAGTTCGTGCCATCAGGCTTTGGGGCAGCGATCTGGGTTTCCTCTCAAAAGGACCCACAACTCACAGTCTGGAAAGAAAAAGCTGGAGAGACAGAAAGGAAGAGAAAAAGCACTTCCTACATTTTACACCCTGGACTTAGAACCACATTAGTACAAATCAACTTGGAATAACATTAAATAAACCACCAGGCGAGGAGCAACGTTTAATTCAGCAGTTCCTACGCAATCAGTATAATGATTTCATCCCTTCTGTTCATCCCGCCGGGCTGCGTACCATCCTCACGGTTAAAATCCGCAGCTGTGAGCTACCTGTGTCACCTTGTCATGGGAATTCTTTCCAACACTGCTCTCCTTGGGGGAAAGTGAGAGGGGATGCAAGGATTTACTGATATAAGGGTTTTTACATGACAAACAGTAAGATCCCTCATGCAGACTTTTAAAAGAAAAAAAAAAAGTCAGTTGAATTTAAAGGATCAGAACATTGTACCTGCCATAATCTCAAATCACTAGAGGGTGACTTTCTTGAAAAATTTTTTTCAGGAAAAAAAATGCATATGCTGGAATTAACATGTGAAATGGCATTAAAATCCTGGTCTACCTGAGTTTTCTGTACATTATGTATATATATACTAAATAAATTACACTTACAAATATTTTGTTCTAAAAAGAAACGGGTGAAGGTGGTCACGGGAGAGCCTGTGTCTCAGGTCCCATGGTTCATGTTTCGTTCTGTCCCCTCCCAGATATTTTAGAGCCTATTTAATACGAGATATTGTAAAGCTTTTTTCTAACAATTTTCATAAATTCACTTGTAGGTATATTTTATCTAATTCTCAAAGTCTGGCAGTTGTACGATATAATCTCAAACAGGAGGTTTGACAAGAGAAAACCCCAGCATGTGGTTTGGAGTCCGTGCTCTCAAGAATCTCAACACTGTCCCGCGTGATTTGTTGTTACTAAGTCAAAACGTAAGCTTCTTTTTCCCCATCACTTTTGTCAAGGTATTTAATTGGTATTATTTCCCTGTCACATGTATTTGACAAACATGAATTTAAGGAAATGATGCCAACTGTATTTGGAAAACGTTCTGGAAAATTTTATTTTTCTGTTGAAGAGATTTTTTGCTCTAATATGCGTTCGCCGGTTTATTTCAGCTAATAAACTGAGTACCTAATGATTTAGCAAAAAAAGAAGGAAAGAAAAAGGCAGGCAGCTGCAGGGGAAGGGGGAGGAGGAGAAATCCGTCAGTCCCAGCCCAACCCGGCAGCGCGCAACTCCTAGCAGACGTTAGGACCAAAGGCCACAGTCCACACAACTGACCAGGAGCCCTGGGAATCAGGATGGGTTGGCTCGGGTCCCTGGCACTCCCAGTGGGAGAGTGCTGGCCGCAGGGCTCGGGACAAAGGGCAGGGCGAGGGGGAGCCCGGGAAGGCTGCCGCTGGGGTCATCCCTCCTCTGTAAGCAGACAACCCTCCAGGACAGCTGAAAACCCATTAACACCTTTTAAAGATATGCCACAAATTAACACATTAAGGGAAAAAAATAAAAGAGTATTTGTAAATTCAGAGATCAGAGCTAGGCATATTGTTCCTGGGGCTTGTAAGACCATAGCTAATTATAATATGCAAGCTTAACCGAAGGTATGTTTCTCTTACTTCAAATGAAGGCTATTTGTTTTTTAATTCCTTTTACTGTTACGAAGGAGAGCTTTAAGAAGCACCAGACTGCAAACAGCCCCACCAACAAGGGGCTATTCACAGCCCGTCCCCTGCTGCCTCTAGGCTCTGCGTGTCACAGCTGGGACCAGGTCCCAGAGCAGCAGGGTCCCGGAACAGTGCCGCCCCCTGTCACCCGCTGGCACGCCACCCGCTGTCCTTCACTTCTGCCCGAGCTCGTCACCGGGCACCTGGTGAGGACTGTCCCGAATCAGCAGGAACATGGTGACATTGCTGACTTTCTTTCCCCACCATGACTCACTATTTTTTTGTTTTGCTATTAATCATAGAAAAGCTTTAGCTGGTAGTGACTTTACCACCATCAAAGTGTTGAGTTCTGCATCCTGAGACATCCTGGACCATCCTGTAATACAGTGTTTACATCCCGGAGCATCTTCTAACTTGACTCGCTGAGAGCCTCCAGGGGCCCCGCCTCTAAGAGCTTTGCGGATGTTACCTCCTGAGGGCGGGGCTGCTCCAGCTCCGTTATCCCAAAGGAGAAGGAAACCGAGGCCTGGAGAGATGCACACATGCTCCCGGTTATCCGCTCGTGCACCTCAGGGACCACGCTCAAACCCGAGCAGCCGTGCGCAAAGCCCTCGAAGCCGCAGGCTTCTCCGCTGCACCCCACTTCCTCCCAAATCCCGCTTTACCCGGACGATCTGACTTGTCACCAAGGAAGCTTCTGGAAAAGGCACAGGTGCCTGATGACAGGTAACGACGGACATGGATAGAGTTACCTCACCTGAACACGTAATGACACCGTGCACAGAATACTATGCAGCCACTGAGAATGACAGCTGTGAAAGCTATGTGGTGACACGGAAAATACTTGTAAAGTTTCAAGCATGACATAAAAATGTATACTCAACAATCTTAAAAACGTAAATTCAATGGCTGCAATTATGCAGAAAAGAAATATGAGGGAAAAGACAGAGAACGGATGAAAACACAAGTGTCCCAGTGGTGCTGGGGAGAACGGACCTCGATGATTTCCAGCCCCTTTGTCATGTTCAAGGGAATTTTTTTTTTAAAGATTTAATTTTATTTATTTTTGGCTGCGTTGGGTCTTTGTTGCTGCGCACGGACTATCTCTAGTTGTGGCGAGCGGGGGCTACTCTTTGCTGCGGTACTCGGGCTTCTCCATGCAGTGGCTTCTCTTGTTGTGGAGCACAGGCTCTAGGCACGCGGGCTTCAGTAGTTGCAGCACGCGGGCTCAGTGGTTGTGGAGCACGGGCTTAGTTGCTCCGCGGCATGTGGGATTTTCCTGGACTAGGGCTCAAACCCGTGTCCCCTGCATTGGCAGGTGGATTCTTAACCACTGTGCCACCAGGGAAGTCCCTCAAGGGAATTTTTAAGAGGACAGTTTCATTTTCACAATGGGGGAAATTATACCTAAAGCATCACTGAATCATCAACTACAACGCCAGGCTGTTATCCCCATTGCTAATCGTCACAAATGTTAACTACCCAGAAAATCTTGTATCAGAGTATTATTGTGTTTAAGGCATGGTACTAACATGTTTAAATCGTGGTCTTAGCCCTGGGCTGTCAGCCAGGAAGCAGCCATCGGCCCGGGGAGATGGAGCTGGTCCTCTCCCGGCATCCTCAACACCCCACGTCGGCGGGACCTCCCCAGAGGAAACCTCCCAGGCGGACCATGTAGAAGGTGGTCCACGTAGAAGGTCCCACCTTCTCCCAGCTGCGAGAGTCACTTCCCAGCTAAGAGGGGCCCTGCCTGGGGACAGGGTCGGGGGAGTCACCCGTGAACAGCCTGGCAGGACCGGCTGCGCCCCGGGAGCGACGGGCCTTGCCGGTGAGAGTCGCTCGCGAACGTGCAGACAGCAGGCCAGCAGGGCCCAGGAGCATCTGGTGCCGGAGCAGGAAGGGGTGGGGTGGGGAGCGGCCCACTGCGGGGAGAGGACGGAGGGCACTCGTGGGAGAAGGCGATGAACTCTGCTCGGACCCTTAGCGCCCCTCCAGCCCCCCGAGGGACCCTTCGCTCTCTGCGCCCGTCCTCTTCCGTCTTTACTGAGGTATGAGTGACAAATAAAAACTGTGTATTTACGGCGCAGGACTGGATGATGTGATCCACCTGTACTCTGTGAAACAATCACTGCAGCCTCCGCCCCACACAGGCACCGTCTTCTCTCTTCTCTGCCTTTCCCGTGGGCAGAACACGTAAGCTGCCCTCTCAGCAGACAGGCCTAAGCATCTCATCCCTGCGGCTGGACCTCGGACGCGGCCTCCTGCCAGCTGAGTCCCCGCACAGGCCTGGCTGCCACCTCGTGGTGCCCAGGCGTCTGGCCGTGCGCCCTGGGCCGAGGCCTGTCCCAGGCTTGCAGGCCCGCCCGCCAGGACGCGGTGCTGCTGGGCCAGGCCCTCTCCTGCCGGGGCCAAGCGCAGAGGTGCCTCTGGGGGTGAAGGTGGACGGGCGTTTCTTCAGAACTCGGGGCATGACTGGGAGGCCGAGTCCATGGGGGGTGGGCACCGGCCGACACTGGGCGTTTGCCGAGAGCAGGGCAGGCAGGCGTGGCCTCCTCTGCGGAAAGCAGACCCTGTGTCCTGGAAGGACAACGCACCTGCCACCAGGTTTGAGCAGCGCGCACGTCACCCACAGTCCTAAAAGCCAGGTGCAGGTGCTTCTGGGCCTGCCTTTTGTATTCTGATGCCCCCAGTAGCCGATGCCCCCTGAGCACCTCGGAGCCCAGCAGCTCCCTATCCTGCATGGGTGCCAAGGGCGCCGGTGCCCCTTAGAAACAGCGAAACAGCACAGAAGACAGCGACGGATGATTTCAGTGAAAGGCCAGGAAGGAAGGGGCAGGAGGGCAGTCAGGGGGTAGGAGGGGGAGCCCACTGCCCGGGCCACGCTCAGGAGCATGCGGCCAGCACCAGGAGACGGCCCAGCGCACAGGGGGCCGTGGGGACCCCAGGCCTGTCCCCAAGAGGCCACAGAGGCCACGCTGCCCAGCATCGTCTGGGCATCACCTCCTTGACGGGGATGAAAAGTGGTGAGCGGTGTTGGTCTGTCTCGCTTTCAGTTCAAACAATCAAAGTCGGGTCTAGCCTGGAAGACCCCAAAGGCCAGCCACTCACACGCAGATGAAACTGCGGCCCAGAAACAGGCCCCAGAACCCCTGGCAGACCTGGAGGGAGCCGAAAAGGAGGCTGCCTTAAGCTCCGGGGGCAGGTGCCCAGTGGCCGCAGGGTTCGGCCTAAATCTCGTCTCTGAAATGGGCCGTCACCCCCCTTACCACCTCCAGGGGGTTCTGATGGGTCGGGTGAAAGGAAACACAGGAGACCCTAGACACTGGTGTGGGCACCGCAGGGACGGGTGGAGGGGCTCGGCCAGGACCCCCAGCCCTCCGCCCCCTAGGGTCTGGGTAGACCCTCCTCCTCCCCAGGAGCTCCTAGCCCAGGCCCCACCCCGGGGGCTGCGGGTTAGTGATGTCCAGCACACGGAGCCTGGGAAACAGCCCTAATTCACCTGCCCCGCCACCGGCCTGCAACCTGTTACCTTCCCGGGCGGGAGCCGGCGGGCCCGGCTGGTCCATGCTGCCGCGTCCACCTCGCTCCTGGGCTCGGAGGATCTGGGACCTGCGAGGATGAAACACGCTGTCAGGGCCGGGGGGAGGGTGGCCCTGGACGCCTCTGGGCACCCCACCGACAGCCTGAGAGAAGGAAAATGCAGATTTCATCCATAGCTGCAGCGAAAGATCTAAGGACGTGAGGACCGCAAACCGCCTCGAAATAACACTCAGGGCAAAGCCAAATGGAGACTCCCGGTGTCTTGACGTCGCCTTGAATGCAGCCAGGGGTTGATTTTTGCAGCTGGATTCAATGGCCGGACCCTTCCCGGCCCAGGACGCTTTGATTCTCTGCTTAATTTCACACATGTTCTAAGGGGAGAAATGGACACGAAAGTCCAATCGTTTTTCTTCCTCGTTCAACTAAATCTTTAACAGTTTTGAGTGAAGGATTAATTTCTGAGGATGAAGGAGGAGGCTGACCGTTTCCTCAAGCCCTTTCGAGCCAGCGGGTCAGTAAACCCTTGGGTCTGGGCCGGATGCCTGCATCCTGCTTTGTTTTCTTTCTCTTTTCTGCTCTTCCTGTTTCCTCACACGCTGGTCTAAGAATGAGTGTGAACCACCAGGCCGTGAGAAGGCTGGTCCCGCTCTCCTCAGCATCCTGTGAACCAAGGTCCCTGTTTATGGGTGTTGACGCCACCAACACCTGCCTGGATTCTTCCAGAACGGTCGCAGGAAAGCAAACCTCACTCGGGAAGCCACACTTTGCAGAAGCACCTTGCCGGTTCTCGGGGTCCCAGATGAGGCCCAGGGAAACCCCTTGGTGACACCCTAGCCCCACAGACGACACATGACACTCAGTGATGCCAACCGAGGCGGTTCACCCTCTCGGAGAGAAACTGCAGTGCTGTTTCCAAACATTTACGACAGACACGTTCAGACCACAAGGGTCAGGGAACTCGAGTCCCAGAGAAACTGAGACAGTAAGCGGACGACCAAACCTTTCTCCACGGGGAGACATGCCGGCTCTTGACAGCGAACATAAAACAACTGCTTCCATTTCAGTCAACAAACCCTCAACCAACACCTGCCACATCCTGGTCTGCAAAGTCACAACAAGGGGACACGCATGCACACGTGCACAGCCACGTGACCGAGATGTGTGCACACACACACACATGCTCACACACGTGCACACACATGCACACAGAGGTGAGTGCACACACACATGCCCACACACGTGCACACACATGCACACAGAGGTGAGTGTACACACACACACGCTCACACACGTGCACACACATGCAGAGGTGAGTGCACACACATGCTCACACATGTGCACACACATGCACACAGAGGTGAGTACATACACACACACACACACACACACACGGAGGCCCAGGGGGCTGCAGGGAGGGAACAGGAGGGAGGATTCGGGGCCTCAGAAGCTCACAGAATGGGGGTGATGTCCGCTGCCGTGTCCTCTCCCAAGAAGTAAATCAAAATACCCGAGTGTGTATTTAACATCCCACTGGATTCACATCGGCTTCATGTGGCGCCAGGCCAGCTGTGACACGACACAGACACACGGACCGCGTCCGCGGTGCTGAGCCTTAGGTGACGCCCGAGAAGGAAGCAGGTGGGGCCGCTGGGCGGCCCTGGACCCGGTGCCAGGACCCCACAGGCACTGCTGGGCAGGACAGACACGGGTCTGCAGGAGGAAGGCAGTGCGATCCCCGCCCTGCGAGGAAGCGAGGAAGACGAAACTGGTCGGGGCTCCCGGGGCGATGAGGGCTCCCATGTTACTTTACATCCTCACCACCGACTGAGGACGGAGGCTGTGCCTCACTCCCCCAGCGTGAACCAGCCAAGTCCAGAGCAGTCCGGGGAGCTGCCAGCTTGGTGAGAGCAGGGCCCAAGTCGCCAGGGAGCTGGGCGTCAGAGCAGAGCACGCCCCACGCACCCCTCCGTGTGACCCCAGCACCGTGCCTCGCGGACACTGCTGGCACGTTGCCCGGGCTCGTCCAGAACAAGTGGGACGCACAGGCATGCGGGACCTGACGGCCACGTGGCTTTCCGTGTCTTACAGATTCGGGTTTCTCAATCACGTCATTTACTCACCTTAAACCATGCTGGACAAGTCTCATTAATGCTATTTGTTTCTACTGAAAATGCACAAAACACAGTCAAATTGACTTCTCGTTTCCCATTGCTAACGTGTGGGACAAAACAAAGAAAGACTGTGCCTGTGCTTTTTCTTACTCTGATGCCTGACCCCATTAAACAACCACCGCTCACCCTCAGGGCGCTCCCAGGATGCCAAGATGGACCTCGCAGCCGTCCTCGTCGTCCTACCCGAGGCTGAGCAGCTGAGAGAGCACGGCTCCTGTCTCCAGAGGCAGAGCGGGACTGGAATCCAGGCCCCTGGTGCCTCGGTCTGTGTGTGTGACTGCGTATGAATTTCAGTCAGACCACGACACTCAGGGACTGTTTTCTTCCAAAATCAGCATCCATGGGAAACTGCCTTCCTGGAAGCTCACACACACACACACAGGATCTGCCTCTGGATTTGGGGGGCCTGGGTGTCCGTGATCTTAATTCCACTCCATGCAGGCAACACCCAGCACTGAAGTTTCAGCCCCTGGACCTCCCGGCAGCCCTAGGAAGCCTGCTCCCCAACGCTGGGCACCTGCCGCCTCCTGGTTGCCCTACAGGTGTTTTTAGGGACGGGATGAAGCCTGATCGGCCCACGACCGACCTCAGGATGGAGGACAAGTCTCGCTTTCACAAGCCTCCTCCCCGGCAGACGAGCAGCAGGAAATAATGCCAACCTGGGCTGCAGGGCCATGGGGATTATCACAGTCATTTTCCAATTTAAGCATCCTGATGAGAGATTTCATTGTGCACTCAGGTTGTGGTTTCCAACAAAAAGATGACGCATGCGGTAGAAGCAGCAGCCCCGAGAGACGGCCACAGAGACGGTCCCTGCAGTGCGGCTGTGACTCTGCCTCAGAGCCTGGGCGGCGACAGAAGTGCCCCAGTCACTCGATTTTTTTTAATTTCATGGAAATAGCCTGAGTCTTTGCTCCAGCGAGGTTTCCAGCATCTTGGCCGTCTCTGCAGGCCTGCAGGGAGAGCACCGTGGACGCGTGGACGCTCTGAGGGACGGGACCCGCCGCCCCTCCCAGCAGGTGTTCCCTGAGCAGGGGATGCCCTGGGTCCCGAGGGTGAGGAAGGCAGCGCGCTCTCCACAAGGTCCTTTCCGCTGAGAAGCAGCACGACGAGTAAACGGGGCTGGGAGCCTGGACTCGGGAGCCAGTCCGGGGAGACCCTGCTCGGGTCCGACCCTCCGGCTGGACAAGCTCGGTGTCCTCGCTGTGAACCGAGGTGACAGGGACATCTCTGCCGGCGGCCATGGGACCAGGAGCAGACAGCACTGGGGTTGGTTCCCCAACTCCCACCCCGGCCTCCGCGCTGACCAGTCACAAAAAGTTGGGGGACAGACTACAGGCTGAGCCTGCCCCCGACCCACCCAGCTGGGATCCGTCGAGTCCACGCACCAGAGACTGTGCCATGGTAGGTCAGGGGCACCCAGCGTCCCGCACGAGGGCTGGATGTCCACTCGGAGCCCAGCGGGAGCCAGTGCACCTCAAGCCCGGAGACAGAGCCTAAGGACAGAGCCCGGGGATGCGGGGGACGCAGGAATCCTCATGGCTCAGGGCCGCTGGCGCTGGGTCCGCCGTTGCCTAAAACCACGAGCTTCCCAGCGACCTCACGTTAGGAAGGTTCTATCTCCACATGGAGAGCCAGGAAGGAAGAACTGAAAGCTCGCAGGACCTTACGGTATGAGTCCTGTTGGAAAGGCTCCACCTAAGTTTAACCAAACAAACTCCAGGGCAAAGCAAACACACCAACCCTTTTCACTGAACATTTTCACAGATTCTTAAGTAAACATAATGCTCACAGAAACAAGAAGGAAGGAAGGGAGTGGGGAGAGAGGGAGGGGAAAGAAAGAAAAGCACAGCTTCTCCCTAAGCCGCGCACAGAACTTAGCCGGCAGGGACGTCTATTCTGTGCTCATCGAATTTGGACCGCAAACGGCACAGGAGTGCAGAGCACGCATGGGGCCTCGCTGGGGGTGTGTCCTGCGTCCCGTGTTTCTCTGCTCACGTCAGACTAAGGCCACTTCCATGGGGCCTCCTCCCCTCCCCTCAGAAAGGAAAAAAGTGAATAGACGTGATTTATTCCGTGTGGCAATGGCTATTACACAGCATCCAAGCCACACATGTTCACCTGCTCACCATCTTTTCCAAACGGTCCCCCGTCCAGGGGATCAACCCCTCAGAACTCCTGGCGGAGCGCTCACCTGGACGGGGGGTGGGAATCGTGCCCCCCCGCCCCAGGCAGCGCACCCCCTGCCATCCACAGCCGCACTGCCTCAGCCCTGCTGCCCTGCCTGCAAATCTTTATGAACCAGCTCCCTCCTGCATACTCCCGACCCGAACTCTCACCCTGCGAACAGCTCCCGGGTCACCTCTGCGTGTGTGTGTGGTGTGTGTGTGTCTCTGTCTCTCTGTGTCTCTCTCTCTGTCTCTCTCTGTGTCTCTGTTTCTGTATCTCTGTGTGTGTGTCTCTCTGTGTCTCTCTCTCTGTATCTGTGTGTCTCTCTGTGTCTGCCTCTGTATCTCTGTGTGTCTCTGTGTCTGTCTCTGTATCTCTGTGTGTGTCTCTCTGTGTCTCTCTGTATCTCTGTGTGTGTCTCTCTCTGTCTCTGTTACTGTATCTCTGTGTGTGTGTGTCTCTCTGTGTCTGTCTCTGTATCACTCTGTGTGTCTCTGTGTCTCTCTCTCTGTATCTCTGTGTGTGTCTCTCTTTCTGTATCTGTGTGTGTGTGTCTCTCTGTGTCTCTCTCTGTATCTCTGTGTGTGTGTCTCTCCCTCCCCCTGCTGCCCCCTCCCGCACTTGCCTGCTCTCTGCTCCTGGCTGGGAGGAAGGGACACACTTGTTCCTCGGGAAGCCTGTCCCCGCCCCGTGGGGCTGCCTGGGCTTGGTGACAGGAGTAAATCCTGGGGCACCGGGACGGGGCGGGTAGCAGAGACGGGAGAGGTGGACACTGGGGGGTGGCATGGGGACCACAGCTGGAGGAGCGGCGCACAGACGGCCGGTGGGGATAAAGGTTTGGCTGGAAGTCTGAGGAAAGGGAGCCCCAGCTGACGAGAGGGGAGCGGCCTCCAGCCCCGCCGGCCTCCCCGGGATCCGGACTCCAGGAGGCCAGGAGCACCACCACTCTTGTTCAGACAGAGACAGAAGGGAGAGCGACGGGGCGGTGACAGCTCCGCCCCTGGTGGGTGTGCCCACCCCCCGGGGAGTCCACGTGGCTCGGGAGGGGGATACAGCCCCGGAGCCTCCCAGACACTGTCCCTGCAAACACCACAGGCCGCGACACACGGGCCCAAAAGAATGAACACGTGGAAGCTTGGCTGATGCCCAGGCCATAATCTGCACTTTTATGGGGTGAAAACATGCATTTAATTATTTATTAGGGCCTCCTAATAAGGAACAAAACTCAGAACTGTGCCTGACACGGGGTCTGCTTTCAGAAGAACACTTGTGGGGGGCGGGGGTGGACAAGGGGGAGGGGGAGGCGGAGGCGGGGCTGGGTGATGTCCCTGCCCCTCCTGCCCCCACTCTCCCTTACCTTCTCTGCCCCTCACTCTTCCATCCCTTAGACACCTGGACCACAGGCCTGGCCTGGCCCAGACCAGACTGGACCGGACTGGCCTGGACCGGGCCAGCCTGGACTGGACTGACCTGGCCTGGACCGGACTGGCCTGCACTGCTGCTGTTCTGTGCCAGCTCCCTCCAGAATCCAGCAGGCCCTGCCCCCAGCCACAGGTCCACATCAGCCGGGATGCATGCGCCCCAAGCCAGACTCAAGCATCAGGAAGACAGCTGCCACGCTGCCCCCCAAGAACCAAGGCACCCAGAGACTCACAGCACAAACGCTTCACGCCCCATGGACTCCTGAAGCCTGCCCGCATCCAAGGCCCCCAACACGGTTGTCCATGGCCACACAATCCAGCCCGAGAGCCTTCTCTCAAAACCTCAAAACCACCTAGACAAAAGCACAGTCGCTTCATTTCAAAACTTACCAAGGACGAAGTTAATTCTGTCTTTAACTGGCAGTGTCTTTGAGAAATGTTTTCATCAAAGGGGGTATTATATTCATAAAACAAAACAGGACAAAGTTACTCTTGCGAGGGGGTCATCACCGGACTGGCCTCTGCGTCTCCGTGTGTGACATTCTGTGCCCTCTCAGTCGGCTGGTGGGCATCTCTTCCTCTGATTAATTCTTGGGCTGCAGCCTGTGCTCTGTCTGTCCAGGCCTCCCTGTCACCTCCCCGCCACACATGCCCCTCCAAGGACAGGCACAGAGCACCCCAGCCGCTGGCAGTTCAGGACTTGACCAAGGATGCAGAGCAAACAGGCACCAAATCACCCCAAGGAATCAGGGGAGGAGGGCGGCAAGGAGAGGAGACGGCAGGAAACGCCCCACCCCTCCTCCTATGACCCACACGCGCAGCAATTTCTTGCATGATGTAAATCTCAACTTTCAAAAACCATCCTTACAGACAAGGACATCCAGCCTCAGGAATGGAAGGAACTTGGGAAAACCCTGGGGCTGACGTCCATCCCCCTGCCTTCCTTGCAGGGGCACCTGGGTCAAGGTCAAGGGTGACGGACTGTGAGGGCCCTGGCCAAGGGGCTCACATTCCAGCAGGAGTTCCCATTATTTACAGGAAACACAATGAAATTCTTCCACAGAGAAGGAAGTGTGCTGTGCGAATGTGTAATTACATCAGTCGGATGCAGACGAAGCCACTGTCCTCGCAAAGCTCCCTGGAGCCTTTCATCACACGTCCAGGGGCAGCAGCTCAGCCCAGGTGTGGGGTGGCCTGGCTCCACCTGGTCCCACCCTACAGACGCCGTCCCCTGGGATGCTGGCACTGCCCACACACCCAGCACTGGCTCGGGCCACACTGTGGACCACTGGGGGGCGGGAAGGAGGGCTGTGTCCAGGCAGCATCTGCAATCACGTCTGCCCTGCTGCAGGGGGGCTGAGACTCCCCTAGGACGGGAGAAAGGAGGACAGAGCCGGAGTGCAGCCTCAGTGTGGGGAGCGGAGAGAGCTTTCCTGAGGAAGACTGAGGGGAGGGCAGGCAGAGGAGGCTGGCCTGAGGTGGGGACATGTCCAGGGCAGAGCCTTGTCCTCAACTCGGAGGGCGCCACGGAAGGTGTTTGATCAGGGACTGATGTGGCCAGAGTTGCCTTTTTAAAAGGTCACACTGGCATCAGGTGGACAGGGCATCGGGGAGGAGGGCCAGGTGGATGGAGGCCACCCACCAGGAGGTTGTGGGGCAAGAGGTTAGGCTCATGACCACGATGATGACGGGAATGAGGAGGGGGAGGCACAGGAGACGGCACAGAAAGTGCAACTATGGCAGCCAAGCTACAGGGATGGGCGCCTTCTGTGAATTTTCCCACTTTCTTCTGGTGGTTGATTAGCAGTTTCACACCATCGTGGTCAGAAAAGATGCTTGATATGATTTCAGTCTTCTTAAATGTATCAAGACTTTTTTTGTCGGCTAACGTGATCTATCCTGGAGAATGTTCCATGTGTGCTTGACAAAAATGTCCATTCTGCTGCTTTTGGATGGAATGTTCTGTACATATCTCATACAATTCACTAAAGTTGCAGAACATAAAGATGTCACAAGGAAAGAAAGTTATAAGCCAATATCCCTGATAAACACAGATTCAAGAATCCTCAACAAAATACTGGCAAACCAAATTCAACATTATGTTAAAAGGATTTATTCCAGGAATGCAAGGATGGTTCAACATCTGCAAATCCACCAATGTGATACACCATATTTTTTTAAAAAATGAAGGACAGGGGCTTCCCTGGTGGCGCAATGGTTAAGAATCTGCCTGCCAATACAGGCGACACGGGTTCGAGCCCTGGTCCAGAAGGATCCCACATGCCACGGGGCAATGAAGCCCATGCACCACAACTACTGAGCCCGCGCTCTAGAGTCCGTGAACCACAACTAGAAGCCCACGTACCTAGAGCCCATGCTCTGCAACGGGAGAGGCCACGGCAATGAGAAGCCCGCGCACCGCAGCAAAGAGTAGCCCCCACTCACTGCAACTAGAGAAAGCCCGCGCGCAGCAACGAAGACCCAACGCAGCCAAAAATAAAATAAATTCTAAAAATATATAAAATAAAACATAAATTTAAAAAGAAGAATAAAAATCATATTATCATCTCAATAGATGCAGAAAAAGCATTTGACAAAATTCAACACCCATTCAAAACAAAAATTCTCAACAAAGTGGGTGAAGAGGGAATGTGCCTCAACATAATAAAGGCCATTTATGACAAGCCCACATCTAACATCATACTCAAGAATGGAAAGCACAAAACTTTTTCTCTAAGATCAGGAACAAGGCTAGGATGCCCACTCTCACCACTTTTATTCAAAATAGTATTGGAAGTCCTAGACAGAGCAATTCGGCAAGAAAAAGAAATAAAAGGCATCCGAATCAAAAGGAAAAAGTAAAACTGTCACTATTTGCTGACGACATTATATATAGAAAACCCTAAAGATTCCACCAAAAAAATTGTTAGAATAAACAAGTTCAGTAAAGTTGCAAGATACAAAATCAATATACAAAAATCTGTCGCATTTCTATATGCTAATAATGAACTGTCAGAAAGAGAAATTAAGAAAACAATCACATTTACAATTGCATCCAAAAGAAAAAATCTAGGAAAAAATTTAACCAAGGAGGCGAAAGACCTATACATGGAAAACTATAAGACACTGATGAAAGAAACTGAAGAAGACACACATAAATAGAAAGATATTCTGTGCTCATGGACTGGATGAATTACTATCATTAAAATGTCTATACTCAAAGCAATATACAGAGTCAATGTAATCTCTATCAAAATTCCAATTTTTTTTTCACAAAAATAGAAAAAACAATCCTTAAATTTGTATGGAAACACACAAATAGCCAAGAGAAAGAAGGACAAAGCTGGAGGCGTCACATTTCTTGACTTCAAACTGCATTGCAAAGCTATCGTAATCAAAACAGAATGGTATTGGCATAAAAATAGACACATAGATCAATGGAAAAGAACTGAGAGCCCAGAAATAAACCCATATGTATATGGTCAATTAATCTGCAAGAAAGGAGGCAAGAACAGTCAAAGAGGAAAGGACAATCTCTTCGATGATTAGTGCAGGGAAAACTGGACAGCTATATGCAAAAGAATGAAACTGGGTCACTACCTTACACCATACACAAAAATTAACTCAAACTGGATTAAAGACTTGAATGTATGGCCTGAAACCATACATCTCCTAAAAGAAAACACAGGTGATAAAGTCCTTGACATCAGTCTTAGTGATGAGGTTTTGAATTTGACACCAAAAGCAAAGGTAACAAAAGCAAAAATAAACAAGCGAGACCACATCAAACTAAAAAGTTTCTGCACAGCAAAGGAAACCATCAACAAAGTGAAAAGACGACCTACAGAATGGGAGAAATATCTGAAAATTATCTATCTAATACGGGGTTAATGTCCAAAATACATAAAGAACTCATACAACACAATAGCCAAAAAACAACCAATCTGATTTTTAAAAACATGGGCAGAACTGAATAGACATTTTTCCAAAGAAGAAATTCAAATGAAAAGATGCTCAACATCACTAATCATCAGGGAAATGCAAATCAAAACCACAATGAGATATCACCTCAAACCTCTCAGAATGGCCATCAAGACAGACAAGAAATAACAAGTGTTGGTGAGGATGTGGAGAAAAGGGAGCCCTCATGCACTGTTGGTGGGAATGTAAATTGGTGCAGCCACTATGGAGAACAGTATGGAGGTTCCTCAAAAATATAAAAAATAGAGCTACCATATGACCCAGCAATCCCACCTCTGGGTATTTATTCAAAGGAAATAAAAACAGGATATCACAAAGATATCTGTCCACGCCCCCTCTCTCCTCCCCCTCCCTCCCTCCCTCCCTCCTCTCTCTCTCTCTCTTTCTCTCTCTCTCACTCTCTCTGTCTCTCTCTGTCTCTCTCTGTCTCTCTGTCTCTCTCTCTCCTTCTCTCTCTCTTTCTCTCTCTCTCACTCTCTCTGTCTCTGTCTCTCTCTGTCTCTCTCTGTCTCTCTCTGTCTCTCTCTGTCTCTCTCTCCCTCTCTCTCTCTCTCTCTCTCTCTCTCTCTCTCTCTCTCTCTCGCACATCCCCAATGAGGTGAGCTGTCTCTCCCTCCCTCCACGGCCACCATCCGTCTCTTGCCTGAGTTTCTGTAAAAGCCTCGTAACTGGCCTCCCTTCCCCCGTTCCTGCTCCTCTGTAACCTTCTCAAGGCTGCACCCAGCAGGTCCCGTGAAAGCACAGTCGGCGCTCGCACCCCTTTCTGTCACTGTTTCCTCCCCAAGGTTGAGCCCTGCCTCAGCCTCCATCATTCAGCACTGCGGCCACCAGCCTTCCTGCTGCTCCCAACACACTCCTGCCGCAGGGCCCTTGCACGGGCTGCTCCTTCTGCCCGCAATGCTCTTGGGTGGACATGAGCACAGCTGTCACTCTCCATCAGGTCCTCACGCGAACATCACCTTCCCGGTGAGGCCTTACCTGCCACCTTTGTGAGTAGCAGGCCCCTCCCGCCAGCACCCCCAGGCCTGTCTCCTGTTTTATTTCTATCATCATCTAAAGCACTACCTACTTTCCTGTCTATAGTCTCTCCCGGGCACAGGACACAAGCCCCATGAGAACAGGACCAGGTCCACCTGCTCACTACCTAGTCTTGGGACTGAGGGCACTTGGTACTCAGCACCCAGTAGGTGCTCACTAAATATCCATCAAATTAATAAATCCCTTCCAGATTTGCTGCATCATGTGACCACCTGCACCTCTTCCCATCTGTAAAAAGGTTGTTCCTTTTTTTTTAAGTTTAAGTACAAGAACTTGATTTTTTAAACGCATGAAAACAAAATGACATTGAATGTATTTCATCAGGGGAGAGACGGAAGCCTAAGGCGATGGCCTTAATTAGATTCCCTGCTGGAAGCTCCGGACAGACGGCAGGCGCGCCCAGGGAACGGGGCCATGGAGGACGCCCAGGCGCCAGCAGGGAATGAGCCGTGGGCACAGCGCCCTGGTGTGAAGCCTCCTCACCTTCCCCGGGGTCCTCACCCTCCTCCCACAAAGGTGGAGAAGGGGGCGGCTCTTCCGGGGCGAGCAGGAGATGAGGCAGGGTCCCGAGGCCCTCCTGTCGGCCCAGACTGGCTGCAGCGGCTGCACACCCTGCAAACAATCTCTCCCCACTGCAACCACCTGGGATTCGTTTCCCAAATACTTCTGTCGTCTGGCAAATGCTGCACCTTTCATTCCTTCCTATTAAATCACCAGGAGCAGCGCGTGTCTAAACGTTTTTCCAGAACAGAGGCCGGCGGCAGGCCCAGTGGGCGCCCTCCAGACCCCGGTTCTGGACCCGAGACGGGGACTCTGTCCTCCGCAGACCCTGGACCCCAACAGCCTGAGTCTGATTTTAGTTCCAACTGAAAAGCGATCTAGGCCACGCCAGCCGGGGCAAGAACTCTGAGACGGAGGCCCATGCCCGGCACTGCTCTGGGAGAAGGGCCCCGCTGGCTGAGTCCCTGGCCACGCAGGTGCCGTCCAGCCCAAGCTTCTCTGATGGACGTGAATCGGTGCCGCCCACGTGGCCGCTTCCCAGCGACCTGCGGAGTCAAGTGCTTGAGAACAAAGCATGAGTCAACGTCTTATCACTTTTGCAGCAAGAGAACCGGCCGGCCGGGCCAGGGGCCAAGTCCACATCCTCGGGAGGGAGCAGGCGGCCAGTCCCAGGACGAGCTCCAGCCTGGAGCAGGCGCCGCTACCCGGCCAGGCTCAGACCTGCACACACAGGGAGGGAAGAGACACGCCGGACTCCTGCCCTCAGAGCTCAGCACTCCTCACCCAGAAGCAGGCTCTGGCTCCCAAAATGGGATCACGGTTAACTCTGGAATCCCTGGGCAGTATCTACAGTGGCCCACAGCGGCATCCCATCCCCACCACTAGGCAGATGCCTACACTTTCGAGCAGCCCTTGCAAGCCGCTGCTGAAGCAAGGCAGAGCCTGGCCCGAGGGCAGAGCGGCCAAGCGACTCCCCCACATCCTTCCGGGGGTCCAAGGCCTTCCAACCCCAGTGGAGATGGGCACTGAGCACGGCCTCAGCACAGACGCTACCCTTTCAGCTCAATGTTCTCCGTTCCTCGAAGTCACAAACCAGCTAAAGTCACCCCCCATCTTCCCTGCAGAGAAATAAGGCGAATAACAGAATAAAACACTAGGTGTGCACAGAACACTTTTATCAAAATAAAACTCCTCAGCTTTCCTGTACTGTCAGCTCCCATTCTCCACACCACTGAGAAATGACTCAAGTTCAAAGTTCGTATCTGTTTGACTTTGGAGTCTGAATGTCCACAGTGCTTTCTTAAAAAAAAAAAAACAAAAAGATGATGTCCACACAGGAGGCTCTGGTTCCCCACAGCCTGCTGGCCTCCAGCCCAAGAAAAAGAGCGAAACCACAGCCCAGGAAGCAAAGCCCTGCCCTCAGGACCCTGACACACCTCGCGTGTGAAAAGGTCCTCTGCTACATGTAGCTATCAGTGTACAGAGTATTCGGGCATCCTCACCTATTCCTTTTGTTTTCTTCCTAAATGCCCAGTTCAGGGTCACAGGTGACTCACTGAGTCAAGACCTTGGAGCCTCGGACAGGCCACCAGGTCACCAGCCCCGCCCCCACCCCCGGTGGAAGGCTAGCTTAGCCATCTGTGTGGGAGGGCAAAGCATCACCCTCACCCACCCATGACCTTTCTTCACAGCTCCCTTTCCCAAGGGCACTGCAAGGCTGGAGAAGCTTTTGGCGCTGCATTTTACTTCAAAAAGTAATTTCTAGTATCAGAACGTAGCTCATGGAAGAGAAACACTTTAAACCTAAAAAAAAAAATAAAAACTTTAAAAAAAATCTTTTGAACATTCTTTAATGAAACCATAAAACATCAACAACCCAGAGAAAGCACCTTCTACTAGCAGGTACGCATTACTTTCACGATATAAAGAAGAACAGGAAATGAAAGAATAACACCAGTGCCATGACTGCTCATTTTTATAATCAAAGTTTTGAAACCGTGCACACAAAAACAAAGAAGCAGCAAAAACAAACTTTGATGTCTGGATCTTTGAAAAGCCTGATTTGGGAAGGAGAGACAATGAGGGGGGTTATGGTGGGTGGGGGCTGGTGGCAGATAAGAGGGTCCTTTGCCAGCTCTCCTGTGCCTCCCTGCTCACAGCCATCACCCCAGAGCTGGCCCTGCCCCCCACCCGCAGACCTGCACGTCCCTCTGTACCGCAAAGCGCCCAGAACTTCCCCCCTCATTTTCTCAAATTACACTTCCAGAAGTCTTAACCGAGAGAGCAGTAATCCCACCCCATAAATGTTTAACATCTATGTTCCCCTTCTATCTTGTTTCACTCCACATATGTTTCTACCTGTGCAAACTATGAATAATGTATGAAGTATACATGAATATGCTCTGAATATCACAAGATGTGAATTTTTCATTGCAGCTTTTCTATCATGCCTTGTGCAATAAGAACATTGTATTTTTCAACAGGGATCTATATTATTGACATTACAGAGTAATACAGCCAAACTCACAGCATTTTTATTTTGCTCTAACTTACGCAGAACATCATTATTTTAAAACACATTTCCACACACTTGCGTTCCAGCAATTTCCAAAGTGAGTAAACAAATTCTGTGGGGACCTGACTCCCTGGGGGGGGGGGCGGTGAGCAGTTCCAGAACTCAGCCCAGGGTCCAAATGCCACCAGAACCCCTCCATCTCCAAGAATTCCCAAAGAGTGAAGAAGTTCTTCTAACCCCACCAGAAAAACTGCAGAGAAAACGTGGCACGTCAAAATATCAAGATGACAAATTTGGTAAAACGAGAAACTCAAGTTCGACTTTTAAAAGATAAAAAGCTATTTTGAATAACTTTGGATTTTACCTCATCCCTAAATGTCTGTAACAGCTTTGATAGAATCTGGCCCGTATGGAGAGACTAATCTATTATGAAATACCACTTTCTATGAGTGATTTTTCTTATGGACATGAAATCAAGAAACCATAGTCACTGAGTCACCTAACTGCACATGTGGCCACTAAATCATATCCCAGGGCCAATCAAGTAAACACTCTGCGAGCTTAAGGGGTAAATTACATTTTAAAATTACACAGAGTATATCTCATCTTTCCATTATAATAAAAGTTATTTCCTATAAAACAGATGTCCAAAATATATTTTTTAAGCAATAAATGAACAGTGAAAACGTTATCCCTCCCAATGTTCTACCTGGAGGGATATTAAGTAACTCTTGCACAAAATCCAGAACATTGATGACTACTTTATTTTTACCTTGTGGCTCAACCAAAGAAGAGCTAAAAATCCATTGCATTTTGAATTAATAAGAATTTTTACTGCTAGTAACTGAAAAGAATATTACATTGTACGCCTGCTGCTTTCTCAGAATGTTCACGTCCTATTAAAAGCTGAAACATTTACTCAGATTTTTACGTTCAAACCGAGGGTCTCCCAGAGGGGAGGTGTGGCCAGGTGGGGATGAGCAAGGCACCTGCCGACCACTGGCAGCACACCCGCTTCAGTCTCCCCAACAATGGTAGATGGGGGAGGGGGAGGAAACACGTACGGGGATTTTTAAGTACAATAGTAATTATTTTCACCCTAAAGTGGGCCAAAGACTTTTTCCTCTATCGGAAAATATACATGACTGCTCCCCACCTAAACACCCCAACTCGCCATTCCTCCTGCAACGTCAGTGGGGCGCCGGCCTGGGGTCCCTCCTGCACCCTCCTGACAGCCGGTGGGGTCTCGACCCGGCTCCCGTTACCGCCGAGACTCGCGGTAAACGGGGGCTGTCCCGGGCCTCAGCTCCGCCACCTGCACGGTCAGTGCCCGGGGGCAGGGTGCACCCCGAGTGGCCCTCGCACAGTCACCCAAAACCTGGGGCGGGCGGGCAACCCGGACTTCAAGGAGCGCTGGGATCTGGCCAGTTCGGGGGAGTTAGGCAGAAGTGCAACTTTCAAAGAAAAAAAGGAAACTCCGAATCCCCGCGATAGGTGGGCTCGCTGGAGGCGCAGTTCAAGGACCCCCGCCCGCCTCCCACCCGCTCTCACCCCGCAGGACCCCCACCCGCCATCCGCCCCCCTCCGCCCGCGCTCAACCCACAGGACCCCCGCCCATCCCCGGCCCGCACTCACCCTGCAGCCGGGACAGGACCCCGGCCCGCCGTCCCTCCGAGGACCCCTCTCCCCTCCTCTTGTCCGCGGCCCCGGGATGCGCCCCGGCCCCGCCCACAGAGAGGCCGGCCCACCCACACGCCGTGATTGGCCTCATTGGGCGGTGCCGGGCGCCCACTGGCTGCCGCGCCTGCCCGTTCCTCGGCGGCGCCCCGCCCCCGCGCCCGCGCATTCCTGCGGAGCCACGTGGCCACCCGCACCCCCTCCTTCGACTCAAAGCGCAGCCTCGCTGCGCCCGCGTCGGCTGGGGGCGCCCGGCAGGACCCCTAGACCCGTGTCTTTTCCCCACGGAGCCCTCGGGCTGCTCACTCGTGGGCAATGGGGGCGCCCGGCAGGACACCCCCGGACCCCCAGACCCCCATCTCTTCCCCGGGGAGTCCTCGGGCTGCGCGCGCGTGGGCAGAGTCCGCCGGGCAGATCACACCCCTAGATCTCCCCATCCCCCTCGCTGTCCCCAGAGCACCCACCCCTTCCCTTCGCTCGCTGGCCCTGCCAGCAGGGGCGTTCCTGGCTCCTCAGAAGGTCAGCTGCCCCAAGGCCCGCCAAGTGTTTGGAGTTTGGAAATGCAATGATTTCACACATTGCCGAGACAATTTTTAAAGCTTGCCTTTTACAGGAAAGCGCTCATTTTCACCTTTACCTTGACGGTGAACATAGGTTCTAGAATTCTGTATCTTGTAAGAGCCAAAAAGCAATGCTGTAAGAGGGAGAGCTTGACCCTGCGTTTTCACCCTTGGAATGGACAGCGCTTATTGGGCCTAAAAAGCATCCTTATACTATGAGCCCATTTGAGGTTAAAAATCCACGCATATGCTTGGTTCCTCACAGAAGCGCCTAAGATAAACAAGAATTCCCTTCTGTGCTGTTGGAATTGTTTGCCAGGAGCATTTCTTTGTTTTATAATTTAAAAAAGGAAGCATATTATTACTATAATTTCTGCTATAGGACAAAACTCGAGACAAAGCATCTTTAACAAGAATACAAACCAAAACGACAGCTGAAGAATGTTGCCTGTTACCTGGTCAACAAGGTAAACAGATGAGTCATGCCCTAGGCTCCTCTCCCATCTCCTGCCCAAATCTCTCAATCATAGAAGTAATTTAAAGTCAGAACGTTAGAACTGCCAGACACCTTAAAGATCTAGGGTACCATTCACTAGGTTTATAGAAGGAAGACAATGTAGCTAAATGTCAGAAAGCTAATTTGAACATTAAGTGCCCTTAAAGCCCCCATGCTCTGTAAAATTTCTTTCCCTGCAAATTGTGACTCATATAAATCATAGCTACCATATAAAGCTATGTTTTCCCAACAATGGTTGGGAAAAAATAATAGTAGGTAAGGGAATATTTTAGCAATGTTTATTATTAGCATTCTCTAATTTTATGGAAAAAGACTCAGCTGTTTTTAAATACTATTTCAGACCTATCTTAGAGCACCCTGGGAAGATACTAGAGCCTGAATCAATTGAAAAAGATACTTCCTCTCAGTGTCTTTAATAGCAGAAACATTATTTGGGGTCTCTTTTCCTAGGGCTCTTTGAGTAGCTTATTCAAAGTTCTCCTACCCAATTTTCTTAGTTGCCATGGTGGACAGAGGTAGAAAGACCAAGTGAATTAGTTCTAGTTCACCACACAACAAGAAAATCCTGATACGTGTTGCGTTTCTGATCTAGTGGAGCAGAGATAAGAGGGAAATTATACTGTATATGGATGAAACAAGGGATTGGGGGTCGATTTGGGGATCCTATTTTGGTTTCTAACACTAACAAAATCCTGTGTGACTTACACAGGTCTCTGAGCTTCCATCTCACGATCTAGAAAATGTGACTAATAATATCTACATCATAGATAAGATGTTTAAAAGGGAGAACTATACAAAGAACGCAGTATGATGTCTGGGAAGAGTAGATGCTCACTAAGCCATAATATAATTTGGATCTAACTTTTTTTTCAGGAGCAAGAAAACATATTGAATCACTATTTCTAATAGATGGCTCACAAGTTCATCTTAAGAAACTTAAGGAAGTTCAGGAGGCTGCTATTGTCATCATTTTTCACTCAGAAATCATGTTATTTTGGACCATGGGGACAATACAGTAGCAGCATCATAACTTAGAAGCACAGAGTGCAGCTTCCCCATTTCCACCATGGCTGTGTTGACCCCCTAAGCTCAGGGCCACCAGGAAGGGCAGTGCTGAAGTGGGTGGGGCATGGTGCTGGGGCAGAAAGAACTCTGATTGAAGCCTCCAGTCCTGTCTAGTTTATTCTAGTGTTCTTCAGATATATCACCATTTCCTGTAAGCCCTGATGTGGAAGAGGATCAGAATTTCCATTGCAATTTCCTCTTTGACCAGTGGGATATTATATACATATATGGAGAGAGAGAGAGGGAGAGGGGGAGAGAGAGAGAGAGAAAGAGACTGAATATGAAGAAGTGGCTCACACAAGTATGGAGGCTGACAAGCCCCAGATGTGCCATCGGACTCAGGAAAGCCGGTGACCCAAGGGAGCCAATGGAGTGAATCCCAGTTGGAGGACAGGAGAAGATGACCTGAGATGACCCAGCTCGTCAATGAGGCAGAAAAATGGGGAATTCCTCCTTCCTCCGTCTTTTGTTTTATTCAAGCCCTCAGTTGATTGGACGATCTCCACGCACATGGGGTGGGGGCCATTTACTGAGTCCACGGGCTCAAACGCTAATCTTCTCTGGAAGCACCTGGAAAAAATGTTCAATCTGGGTAACCCATGGCCGTCAGTTGCCCCGTAAAATTAACCATCACAACTACACATTGTTGATGGGAGTGTAAAATGGTACAATCACTTGGAACATTTGTTTTGCAGTTTCTCGTAGGATAAGCACAGCAACCCCCCTCTTAGGTATTCCTTCAAGGTACAGGAAAACATAGGCCCGTACAAAGACCATTAGAAGAATTTTTTTATTCGTTAACAGTTCAAACTGTTCAAAACAGTGCACATAGTTCAAAACTGGGCCAAGTCAAATTGCATCAAATGGTGGCTGTAGCCACGAAGTGTGTGGTCTGGTCCCACAGGAGAGCGCTGCGTGTAACAGCATCAGAAAGGACAGTAACAGAAAGAAATAAACTGCACTCAGTGGCTGAGATGAACCTCAGACACACTGCGTGGCATGAAAAGAGAACAGACCTGGAGCACACGCTCTGCCCAGAGCTGCGTGTCCTTCTCTACAGAAACGACCGCCGGGGTGGGTGTGTGGGTGCCTTCGCTCAGCCCCAAACCAGCGGGCTGGGCCGGAGGCGGCTGGCGAGTGGGAGGGGCTCCAGCCCCCGTGCCCTGATCCGGGCCGCTCCCTCGCTTGCTCTCGCTCGCCCTTCCGCGGCTGCAGCATCTCCACTCCGCCCCGCCCCTACCCGCGTCCCCTCCGAGGGCAAAGGGACACGAGGGGGCGGGGGAGGGAAAGCAAAGCCAAGAAGCGGCGACGAGGCGGAGGAACCCGGCAAGATCAGTGAGGCGGCTCCCGCGGCTGCCGTTTCTGGCGTCACGGGAATCTGGAGGGCGAGAAGGAAGCATTGTTCTAGGCGGAGACAGGGCTGTTCTGTTCCCAGAGCCCTTGCCGCGAGGCCCGAGCTGTTTTCTCGCTTTGCTCCGTGTCCAGCGGGGGAGGCGAAGGGCCCCGAGAAGGGCAGGCATCGCCCACCAGCCGCAGACGTGGGTCGGGAGCTGGGTGCAAGTCCTCCATCCCAGGGCTTCAGGTTCACAGGCAGGCTCTCCTGAGGCCGGCAGGTGACACCTGGACTTGTGTGGGCTGGAGGGCTGTGTCTCTTCCCTCCCTCCATCCCCCCTCCCCTCCTCTCCTCTGGCAGGACGGTTCAGAGTTTGGGGAGCTGGAGCTGGAAAGGAATGTCCAAGAAAGGACAGAAAAGGAGGACGGGCGTTCTAGAAGCTTCTTTCCTGCTCGGAGAGCCCTGGTCCTGCCCAGAATAAGCTCTAATTCTCAGCAGGGTGAGCACAGGGGTCGTCGGTGCCGAGGAGACACGCAGTCAGGAAGGTGCCATGATTCGAGGAGCCCAAAGGAACGCCCCGCACCCCACTCCTGTGTGTAGGTACATCTGTTTTTCTGTCCTGGTGGCCTGAGCTTCTCCGCTGGTGAGAAGTAGGGCATCTGCAGCCCCTGCCGTCCTGTAAGAGGCCGGCACACCTCAGGGTTGGGCAGTCAGCCACCTTGACCTTATTATCATCCCGGACTGCTAGGAAGAGCAGGGGGAGGGGGAATGGAGGGGGAGGAGGAGGGCCGTGTCTGGGCTCTGGGAATTCTAGTGCCGAGTGGTCCGAGCAGCGGAGGAGAGGAAGGAGGCTGCAGTGGACAGAAGGGCTCAGACCGACCCCGCCCGTAGTCCCTGCTTCTAGTTCTCCCCCGTTTCTGGAGCTGCGTCACCCACGAACCTCGAGGATGTTTCCTTCGCTCGGGTTCATTCCCATCCCCACAGGGATGATCCCAGCCTTGACCATCCCACGGGGCTGACCCCCCCCAACCGCCGCTTCTCCCTCTCAGCAGGACGCTGACTCCCATTGTATCTAGAACTGCTGAGGCAGAGGGTGACCTCCCTGTGCCCACTCCCATCCACACCAGAAGGACATGAACGCCTTTCTCGGGGACGAGGAGCCCTGCTCCTGCCCAAGGCCACCTCGGCTACTTTGTAGTCCAGGTTCAGACCTCTGCTTCCATCCACCCCACAGATCCCCACCCCAACTTCCAGACCTTCATCACGGTGCCTGCAGACGGGCCCCACCTCTGTTTCTGGGACCCTTCACGTGAACTCTGAACGAGGGTCTGTGTCTGCAGAACCTGACCTGAGATGCTCACCGCTTCAATTCCCAGCTCCCCTGCCCGCTGCGCCCCCTCCCGCCTGGCTGTTGTGACACAGCTGTGACCTAGCGGACAGATGTGTGTCTGCTCCCAGTGCCCGACACAGAGCTCCGCAATCCCCTGGGGCTTCCTGGGTGATGGGAGCATGTTTGTTCTAGTGAGGCAGCTCACGGATGGCTCAGAAATACTGATCCAGGATGAGAGGCTTGGAACTTACGGCCCCACCCCCATCCTCGGGGAGGGGAGAGGGCTGGAGATTGAGTTAATGATGGATCGTGCCCACGTGATGAAGCCTCCATACAAATTCACTAACTATGGGGTTCGGAGAGCTTCCAGGTGGGTGGACACATCCCCAACTCCACCGGACGGAAGTTCCTGCCCCCAGGACCCTCCCAGACCTCGCCCTCTGTGCCCCTTCATCTGGCTGTTCGTCCGTATCCTTTAATCTTATCCTTTAGTAGGTAATAAACCAGTAACGGAAGCAGTGTTTGCCTGAGTTCTGTGAGCAAATCCCTGAACCCAAGAAAGGGCTTGTGGGGACCCAAGTCAGAAGTGTGAGAGACCTGGGCTGGTGTGTGGAGCTGGGCGTCGTGGCACCAAGCCCTCAACTGCGGGATGTGATGCTAATTCCGTGTGGATGGTAGCACACCCAGCTGGTGTCGGAGGATTGGTTGGCGTGCGGAAAAACCCACACGCTTGGTGTCGGAAGTGTTGTGAGTAGAAGTTCTTTCTCTTGCCATCACTCTGCTGAAACATCTGGCTGAGGACCCGGTTGGTCCCCGGCTGCTGCCCCCGGGCAGCGAGCCGGCAGCTCTGTCTCTGTGCCGAGCTCTGCACCCTGAGGCCTGGCTGCTCGAAGCTGCCTTCTCCCTTAGCTGACATGGTACCTTCCTGGTTAAGGTGTTTTCAGACCTGCCCGTTTCTCCGCCTACACTCTCTCCCGCCCTACAGTCAGCTTTCAAGATCAGAGGCTGGGCTGTGTCATGTGTCTCTGTTTTCCCTTTTTAAGTTTCATCCTCCTGACGGCCAGCCTCTGCACAGCGGCCAGAGGATGCACAAAGCAGATCGGACGCAGTCACGCCGAATCTCAGAGACCTAGGATGGTTCCCTCCCGACCTCCAGCAGAATCAAGTCCCAACCTCTACTTTACAGAAATGTAAGCTCAGGTGAGCACACAGATGCAAAAGCAGGTGGAAGGTGTCTTGTGCCTCTGCCTTGCTCTCTACCTGCAGGCTGCAGAGATCAAGGGCAGCTTGGAGTATATAATTGCAGCTGACCCTTGAATGGGTTTGAACTACAAGGGTCTGCTTATATGCGAATTTTTTTTTCTATAAGCGTAGTACCTGTATTTTCATTTTACAGATCTTTAAATTGACTAAGTTTGGGGAAAGTTTGTGTTTGATTAGAGATCACAATATGTGGAATCAAAAGAACTAGGAGTTGAGTCCTGATCCCATCCAGACTGTTTCAGTTTCCTGCCCTTGGCTGAGTCATGGACCATTTCCTTTGTTTTTGAGGCAGAGATAGCAGTACCCATGTTTTCGATGGCTTGGGGGTCAGTGCTCCCACCCCCCCATTGTTCAAGGGTCAACTGCATTGGTTTCTGCCTTTCCCACTAGACCGTGTTAGCAGATCACACTACAGTTTAATTCTTGTAGTTATTCGAAAGATTAACTCATGAGGCAGCTCCTGGAATGATAAAGTGGAGAACTCTGACAACACCAAGTGTCGGCAAGGCTGTGGGACGACTGGAATTCTTGTATGTTGATGATGGGGGCACAGATAGGACATTGTATTGGGAACACCGCCTGCAGTCTCATAAATTCAGTGTATAAGTGCCATCTGACCCAGCAATTCCACTAGGTATTTATCCCAACTACATAAAAAGACTTGTACAAGGAATGTTCTTGGCAGCTTTATTCAAAACAGCCCCTATGGAGACAACCCATCAATAAATAGGTGACGAGATAAACAAATCCTTTTACATCCATACAACGGAATGCTACTCGGTAATCAAAAAGAACAATATTGATAAATCTGCAAAGGTTAACTGAGTGAAAGAAGTCAGACACGTAGGACTGTCTATTCCCAGGTACATGAAGTTCTGGAACAGGCAAAATAATCTACAGTGAAGTCTAGGGCAAGAGGGGGGATGGCTTGGGAGGAGCCCCCCCAGGGTACTTGGGGCGATGGAGATGTTGGCTGGGGTGCCGGTAATATAGGTGTATGCATTTTTCTAAACTCATCTCACTGTATATTTAAAATGGGTCCATTGACTTTATAGTATGTAAATTGTACCTCAAGGGAGTTCATTTTTTTAAAATAAATTTGTTTATTTTATTTATTTATTTTTGGCTGCGTTGGGTCTTCATTGCTGTGCACGGGCTTTATCTAGTTGCGGTGAGCGGGGGCTACTCTTTGTTGCAGTGCGTGGGCTTCTCATTGTGGTGGCTTTGCTTGTTGCGGAGCACGGGCTCTAGGCGTGCAGGCTTCAGTAGTTGTGGCTCATGGGCTCAGTAGCTGTGGCTCGCGAGCTCAATAGTTGTGGCGCACGGGCTTAGTTGCTCCGAGGCATGTGGGATCTTCCCGGACCAGGGCTCAAACCCGTGTCCCCTGCATTGGCAGGCAGATTCTCAACCACTGCACCACCAGGGAAGCCCCGAGTTCATTTTTTTTAAGTGAGTCAGATATCAAGGTAAAGAAGAGGCAGAATTTGAAGTGAGTTTTTTTTAAAGAGACTATTCTTCATAAGATTTTTTTTTTGATGTGGACCATTTTTAAAGTCTTTATTGAATTTGTTACAATATTGCTTCTGTTTTATGTTTTGGTTTTTTAGCCTCAAGGCATGTGGGATCTTAGCTCCCTGACCAGGGATCGAACCGGTACCCCTGCATTGGAAGGCGAAGTCTTAACCACTGGACTGCCAGGGAATCCATGAAGTGAGTTTTAATGTGATAAAGAAACACTGTGAATGTTAGAGTTCATCATCCCTGCGGCCTCCTTTCAGACTCTCAAGGCTCTCCCTCCTTCCTCTCTAATTAAACTTACTTCTTTGGGGGCAGCAACATTTGATATAAAATTTAAATAATTTAATGTTCAATTCTATTATTTTTCTCTTTGGTTTACTTATGCGGATAGAAACACTGTGTTTTATATTATAGTTCCAGATGGATGGTATTGTAGCTTTGTTAGGTTTTGTGTGCTTGCCTGGGTATAAAGCATCAATCAGAGCAATACTGTCACAGATATTAACTTCAACTAATGATCAGGATAAGTTCTGTGTCACAAGCCACCTTCAGCTTAGGGACACTGGGTCTACCAGACACTCCCCCATAAGGTGCCAATTTTACTGGCAAGCCCTTAGTACCAATAGATTCAGTTTTCTTACTACATCCCAAATCAGACATTTTAATTAGCTTTTATCACTTTTTACCTTTTTTGATTTTCACCTAATTATCCCCAAATTTAAATCTGACTGAATTATTTAACAAGCAGACAACAAAGAAGCTATTCTCAAATACAAAGAGCCCCACCCTTTCTGGTTCTTGGCCCCTGCTGGGTCAGATCCAGCCAAGATTTGAAAGCATTTGAGAAAAAGCTATGACTCAGTGTATGCTCACAGTATTGTTGTTTTCCTATTTCCTTCCCAAATGAAACTTAGACAAGACCACCATGTTGCCGAAGATGAAAAAAATCAACAAACTAATTTGAGGGGGAAAATGATACCATTTTCTGAAATCTCCTAAGCATTTCCTTTTCTGAAAACAGACATGGGAATCTTAATTGAAAATGATAAGCTAGTTAAACATTACTCATAAGAAGCAATACCCTGGGGTAATAAAACGTGCATTTGGCTGAAAATAGAAAGATGTATGTCTTCACCTTAGCCATGCTTCAACTAGTTGGATGACTGGATAAAGTGTTTAATTTCTCAGCCCTGTGAGTTGGGATGGATGATCTCACACTTCCCCCCGGTTATACAATGGGGAATAGATAGCCTCTTTTTCTGATAAGGGGTTAATACCCAAAATATATATAAAGGACTCATACAACTCAGTAGCCAAAAAAAACAAACAGACAATCTAATTAAAAATGGGCAGAGGAACTGAATAGACACTTTTCAAAAGAAGACATACAAATGGCCAACAGGCATATGAAAAGATGTTCAACATCACTAATCATCAGGGAAATACAAATCAAAACCACAATGAGACATCACCTCACACCAGTTAGAATGGCTATTATCAAAACGACAAGAAATGTGTTGGTGAGGATGTGGAGAAAAGGGAACCCTTGTGCACTGTTGGTGGGAAAGTAAATTTGTTCAGCCACTATGGAAAATAATATGGAGAGTCCTAAAAAAATTAAAAATAGAACTACCATATGGTCCAGTAATCCCACTTCTGGGTATTTATCCAAACGAAACAGAACTGCTATCTGGAAAAGATATCTGCACCCCCATGTTCACCACAGCATTATTTACAATAGCCAAGACATAGAAACAACCCAAGTGTCCATCAACATATTACTGGATGAAGAAGGTGTAGTGTGTGTGTGTGTGTGTGTATATATATATATATGTGTGTGTGTGTGTGTGTGTATATATATATATATATATACATATATATACATGTATACATATGTGTATACAGAGATTGTATTGACAGTTGCCAGAGATGAGGGTGGGGAATGGGCGAAATGGGTGAAGAGGGTCAAAAGCTACCAACTTGCAGTTATAAGTTCTGGGGATGTAATGTACAGCATGGTGACTAAAGTTAACAATATTGTATAGTTGAAAGTTGCTAGGAGAGTAGATCTTAAAAGATCACAAGAAAAACATTGTGTAACCATATAAGGGGATGGATGTTAACTAGAATTACTGTGATGATTATTTCACAATATACACATATATCAAATCATTATGTTGTACACCTGAAACTAATACAATGCTATATGTCAAATATATCTTTTTAAAAAAATTGGAAAAAAACAATAAAAGTCAAGCCCGAACTTCCTTGTAAATGTAATGAAGCCTTTAATGACACAGGGGAAGTAAAAAGAGTGGTGGTGGCTGTGCTCTTATCCCTTGTATCACTATTTATTACTTGTACTACTGTTTATTGCTTGTATCACTATATATTACTTGTATCACTATTTATTACTTACACTATTTATTGCTTGTATCACTATTTACTGCTTGTATCACTATTTATTACTTATACTATTTATTGCTTGTATCACTATTTATTACATATACTATTTATTACTTGTATCCCTATTTATTGCTTGTATCACTATTACTTATACTACTATTTATTGCTTGTATCACTATTTATTACTTGTATCACTATTTATGGCTTGTATCACTATTTATGGCTTGTATCACTATTTATTACTTGTATCACTATTTATTGCTTGTACTGCTGTTACTTGCATCCAGCGGATGCTGAGGGATTCTGTTTTGCCAGGCACCGCAGGAAAGCAGGGCGGATTCCTACTTCATCTCTGCTGAAACTGGCCCCCAGTCTGCTCGCTTCTCCCTCCATGAAGCCCCAGTTCTAGAAGGTGGTCCAGCCCTTCTCCTTAAACCCACACTGATAGATTCTGCCCCCTGAACGAGGTTCATCACTGCCCTTCTCCTACCGGTCCACAAAGTGGAAGTACAGGGCTTGGTGAGTGGAGCTCTTGGATTTCAGCTGCCACAAGTCCCTCGTGCAGTCAACAACCTGCACGTCCATACAGGCCACACCTGTGCCCTCAGAGCTCCCATCTAACTCGGGGCTTAAGACTTGTCTCCGTTGTAGCCCCCGCCGCCTAGCGGTTTCTTCTTTCTCTGAACCCCTATAGGTCAGGTTGTTTGCTTATGTGATGCTCTAAAACCCATTTTTAACTTGGGTTGTATGATTTTTAAGGCCACTTCCGTTCCTGAGGTTCTGATCCTCGGAAGGGCTGGCTGTCAGCCTAAAATAAAATATGAGATTAAGTTGAGATATTTGCTTTCCTATATTAAGTCATTCAACACTCGTCAGAGGCATTGCCCCGGGTTTCAGCGGGCATGAGACACTCTGTGTCCCCACCCAGACCCTGTTATTAGTCGGGCCTGGTTTCAACCTCGGACACTGACCGTGAGCCTTTGAACGTCTCCTGGCGGCTCTATTCCTGTGATCAATCTCATTTTTAAAACCCCCTTATAAGTCAAGGATCACAGCCACATCCCTCGTTTGAGGCTCAAACTGAAACCGTGGGTAATGAGTCAGTGCATTGCACCTGCCGTCACTAATCAAGGTCATTTTAAGACTTCATATCCTCCAAGCGGCAGGGAGCCTAAACAGTAAGCTGTTTGCCTGAGCTGTTTTCCAGCAGCTTGGAGGCTCAGCTGCCTCGAGCTTAGGCTGAGCCGGTTGAGACTGGAGAGGAGTACTGACCCCGCAACTGGGCCCGCCCAAGCACTGGAGACCTGGTGACCTTGGGGAGGCCTGGCGCCTAGTTACGCCTGCGCAGAAGGACCCTTACGCACCTTCTCCTCACCCCTTTCCCTGCGCCCTCCCCGCACTGCCCACGCCCCCCACGTGCCACATGCCTCAGCCCGCCCCCCACGTGCCCCACGCTGCCCCCGCCTCAGCCTGCTTCCCACGTGCCCCACACCACCAGCCTCAGCCCGCCCCCCCCACGTCCCCCACGCCCCCACCCGCGGCCTCAGCCCGCCCCCCCACGTCCCCCGCGCACCCCCTGCCTCAGCCCGCCCACCACGTGCCCCACGCCGCCCAGGCCCCACCCCTTCCGGCCGCTTCATTCCTGACCCGGCAAAGCCTGGCCTTCGCTGAGGGGGGCTTGAGGCGCTCTCTCTTCTCTTGGTTTGGCTGTGAGTAAATCTCTCCTTGCTTCTAAACTTGTTTGCTGTGCGTTGAGCAAAACGAACTTGGTTTGGTAACAGATTTGGAAGCCGGTCGGGAGGGAGTCCGGAGGAACCTTGGCCCGAGGGTCGTGGCCCCTCTTGGGTACCGGGAGCCGGTGGCCGAGCCTGAGCCTCGGGTCCCTTGGCTCCAGGGCCGTCCCCCAGTTCCCCACCGGGCACCCCGACCTTCTGTGCTTGTTTCGTTTTGTGCCAGAAAAACGGTTTTGGGGTTTGGATAGGGAGACGTCTTCTGGGTGAGTGATCTCGTTAAAGAAACACACCTGTGTCTCGATCGTTGGATGGTCCTGACCCGATGGCGGCTGGAGGCCCGGCTGGCGGGCGTTTGGGGGACAATAAGAAGGGTCGCGGCTGCTGAGGTACCGGGGTTGGAGGCTGGGGCTCTGGTTTCTGGTCTCATGTGTTCATGTCTGTCTGTGTCTCATTGTCTTGTTTTTAATCGCAAGGACCAGGTTCAGGAGAAAAGGGAACAAAGGAGAATGCAACAGGCTATTCTGCTGGCGGCCGGCTGAACCCAGGGAAGAGCCGGACCAAACGGAGGCCCCCATGAGGGACTTGGCAAAAGGTAGGAGGCCTCAAGCGCCCCCCCTTGAATGCGGAGCCTGATAGTGGGACCCCCCCCCCAAATGTGGATATTGCGGGCAGGAGGGACGCTGGAAGAGTGCCCCATTCCGAGACTCTTGAAGGTAAGCAGGTGGCAGCTCAGGTGCCCCAGGTAACTGTTGATGCCAGTGACCAAGAATGATCGCTCCGAGTCTGTCACTGTCTTCCATACGGGTGACGTGGCAGTGGGAAGTCAAGGGTGGGGCTTATCAACACAGGAGGTGGGGGGAACTCGGTTTTAAATATTCGGCTCTCTAAACTTTGTCTTGAGACTGTTAGTAACAGGGGTGTGCGGAGAGCCCTTGAGAAAACCTTTTCTCCGGCTGGGGAAGAACCACTGCTAGTTTTCCGTACATGCCTGATGGCCTCACTCCCCTTCTGGGATGAGATTGACTTAATTAAATACCAGGGTTGCCTTTGCACCTGGACGCTGAGTGGATATTAAAGCACCACCAGAGCAGACCTGCACGCTGCAGGCTCTATCACTCTAACCTCAAAAACAGCCTGCAGTGATTCCGGGAGCGATACCACGGAGGGTGAGTCTGGGGGATGGGCGGATGGGGGGTGCTGGGAAGAGCGGAGGTGGCCACACCTGTGCGGGTCAGGCTCTGTAGGGGGGCAGACACGCCAAACTTAATGCAGTATCCATTAAAGTAGCCAGCAAAGCGTCGGGTGAACTCCTCACAGCCTCCCTGCATTATGACCCAATATTCTCCTGCTGGTCACTTGGTGATTGGTCCACAGGTGAATGTGTGTACATGATTGAAGAGCAATTAACAAGTTGTAGGAATTCATCCCTAGCCCCTAACCATCCTCTGCTAATGACTTTCTCCACAGACTCTTGTTGGGTTACCATCTTGGACTTGAAGGAGGCCTTTTTTGCCCACTCTTGAGTTTTGAATCCCAAGAGTTGTCTGCTTTCGAATGGGAAGGTAGAGATAAAGGAGTTAAACTCCAGTACTGCTGGATGGTGCTTCTTCAAGGAGTTAAAAATTCTCACACTACTTGGAGAAGTCCTGGCGAGACCTGAGGGACCTTGAACTAAACGGGGGAGCCCTGATTACCAGTGAGACAAAGGACTCCTGAGACCAAGGTATGGGTTTGACTTCGACCTTCTTGGCTGAACGAGGCTGTAAGGTGTCCAAGAAAAAGGTAGATTCTCAGCCCTTTGTTAAATATTCTGGGGTTTTGAACTCAAGGACAGAGAGCTGCTCCCTGCTGGGAGGGAAGCTCTAGCCAGGACTGCAGTTGCCACGAGGAGGCAACTGTGGGATTCCTGGGAGCGACTGGGCGCTGCTACACCTGGACCCCCAAGTTTGGACTCGTAGCAAACCCTTTTAATGAAGCTTTTAAAGGCAGTTACACAGAAACCCTAGGCTGAAATCTTGGAGGATAAACATCCAGGAGACCGGCTTCATTCCTGCTGGACGGGACCTTGTGAGAAATGCGATGGGAAACGGAAACCACGCTGCAGAAGGAAGACCGCGACCGAGATCATCCAAACCTTGCCTGGTTCCAGCCCCCGACACTGACTTCTTCCAGGAGCAGGTGAACCCCGACAGATCTTCAGCTGCTTTTCAGAAGCTGCGAGAAAGAAATCAAGGTGAGTGGGTTTGCTGCAGTGGTGGCTTTGGTCACATCAGACGCTTCAGAAGGCAATTTAAATAACTTGTTATAAGAAGGATCTGTTCTCGTGGTAGTCCTTTGTTTCTAACTTCCTAGGTTTGGAAGGACTTCTACTTTGGTTGCGCTGGTAACTTACCAGGCTGATCACCTGACCCCTGTCTTTCCCTGGATCCCTAAAAATCCTAAATGTTAACCATGGCTGGCATTCTCTGTGTCCCTGAGGGGTATGTCTTTGCAGTTTCAGTTACCTAAATGGTCCCGTGGCTGCCTTGACAGCTGGCGCCTGGGTGGTATTTATTTATTGGGTCAATGTTAACATCAAACCAGAAACAAGAAAGTACACTCAAATGAGTGCTTGATAGTTTGACTTCTCAAGCGCTTGTTGGCTCTCTGCCCCTTAGCAGCAGGGAGTAGCCAAAGGCATCCTCACCCCTCTCCCTGGAGGTTGAGGAATGATGAGAAGATGGCGGTGCTGAACCTTGAACCTGTGGGTTAGACGCACTCCACCTGCCATCCCTAACGAAGGTTGTGAAGACTTGCGTGGCCTCCAGGCAGCCTAATCAGTAAGTGTTGGAGTTGTTCTCCAGGAAGTTGGAATCAGCTGTGTCGAGTTAGGGCTCAGCCAGTTGAGATGGGGTCGGACCACCGATCCCTCAACTGGGCCTGCGCCTGCACTGGAGACCTTGTGAACGTGCAGAGGCCTGGAGCCTAGTTACGCCTGCGCAGAAGGACGATTACACACCTTTTGCCCATCACAGCAGCCCTATTCACTGTCCCATTAGTACCCCAGCCCCTTGCCTTCTGGGAGGCAGATCTGAGATTTGTTCTCCAGCCTCCTTGCTTGGCTGCCTTGCAGTTAAGCCCTTTTTGCCGCAGACCTCGGCAGCTCAGCGTCTTGGCTGGCTCTGCACCAGGCAGAACGAACCTGGTTCAGTAACTGTGACACTAATTCACTTGTGACATGTCACCTAGGAGGGTGCTGGAATGCACCATCTCCAGAAAGCCCCTGACGGGAAACCTGGTCCAGCTGGGCTCAGCACCCTCAGACGTCGGGCCTTCCCAGTTGGTCTGAAGACGCAAGTAACTCGTTACCAGAAATAGCTGGTCTTTCAGTTGTTTAGTTCTCAGAACTCGGAGGCAGCTCCTTCCTCCCAGGCCCCCAGTCCTCCCTTGCCTCCTGGCTAGAGCACTTCCTGAGTGGAGGACGAAGGCTGGAGGAGCCCAGGGCTCCGGATCTGGTGGGTGTAGACCCCCCCCACACCGCCGCCAGGACAGACACCAGCTGGTCCCGTGGACCGGTCCAGCATCTCAGCTCCCAGGGAGGCGAGCCTGACCCGGAGCGAGGAGGTGACTGCCCGAGGTAAACGTCTAGCTTTCAGCGGAGAGGACTAGTACACGGCTCTCCTAACGACGAACCCTTCACGGCAGATGAAGCTGGCGGGGGAGGCTGACGCAGGGCAGGCGGAGCTGTGGGCTGGAGGGAGGCCGTCCCGGGGGACGGAGGTCACCTGCTGAGGGAACCTCATCTGCGCTCGGCCCGCTTGGGGACCTGAGGCTTCTTCCCGTCCGCAGCGCCTCACCCTCGACACAGGCTGGGTCATGTGTGTCTGCCCCTGGCAGCACAGATACTCCTACCCGGCTGTTCTCGGGTGAGCCGAGGGGTGGGGCTGTGGAGCCTGCAACTCGGGGGCCGTGAGGACCAGGCTCAGCTCACAGATGGAGGAGCAAGCCGGAGGGAGGGGCCAGCTGCCCGTGGCCACAAGGCCAGTCGTCGCCGCTGAGATCCAGGCCCAGGGCGCCGGGCTCTGTCCCCACGCGCCGTCCTGTGCTGCGGGCTGAGCGGGTGTGCCCTTGGTGCAGCGGACGGAGTACGGGTCTCAGCCTGGGGCTTCAACACGGTAAGACGATGTTTGTGGATTTCATCAGCAGCTGTGACACAGGATTTCCTTTCTCTGATTGTACAGGTTTTTAAAAATTAATTCTTGGACACGTTGGGTCTTCGTTGCTGTGCGCGGGCTTTCTCTGGTTGTGGCGAGCGGGGTCTACTCTTCTTTGTGGTGCATGGGCTTCTCACTGCAGTGGCTTCTCATTGCGGAGCACAGGCTCTAGGCGTGCTGGCTTCAGTAGTTGTGGCACGCAGGTTCAGTAGTGGCACGCAGGTTCAGTAGTTGTGGCTCACAGGCTCCAGAGCCCAGGCTCAGTAGTTGTGGCGCACGGGCCTAATTAGTTGCTCTGTGGCATGTGGGATCTTCCCGGACCAGGGCTTGCACCCATGTTCCCTGTACCGCCAGGTGGATTCTTAAGCACTGCGCCACTAGAGAAGTCTCTGATGGTACAGTTTTAAACGTAATGTAATAGAAACCACAGGTGTATGTATTTCAGTGTCTTCTGAGCTGTGAGGAAGTGGGGTCACTTCACAAGACATAGGTCGCCTGTGCTGCCACTTCAAAATGAAGATGCGACAGGCAGGATCCCCTCCGGGGGGGATCAGGATAAGACACTCAGACTCTACGCAGGGAACCGTGTTGTCACGTCCTGGCTGATCCCGGGGCGTTGTCGCGTGACCACCGGGCCAGAGCTGGAAAGGGGGTCTCACCCCAGCAAAGCCTCCGTCGGGGGAAACTGCTCACCTTTAAAAGTAAGAAGCGGACCCCGTGCCGTCAGAGCACCGAGTTCTCTGGAATTTCCTGGGGCAGCAGGGGAGGAAGGTGGCCCAGGCCTCTGGGGTCTAGAGGGCTGGCCCGGGTCTGGCCTGTGCAGCCCCTCCCGCTCCACCCAAGGGGCCGACCTGCAGGACGGAGCCCTGAGGAACCAGGTACGAGGCAAACCCAGGGTCAGTAACACTTTTCCAAGAGATGGCAGGCTCTGAACGTGAAGGACAAGGGCCGAGTCCCCCGACCACTGTGGGAAATGCCGTCGTTTGCAGGGCTGAGGAGAGGGCAATGGGCAGCTGTGCCTCCTGCACGTGAGACCCCCGCCTGATCCTGCACTGAGGGTAGGTGCTCCTTGAGCGGGACCCTGGGTGACTCCTGGCACTGGGTCAGTTAACACATCTCTCCCGGGTAGCTGCCGCTCACGATTCTGCTGTTCCTCACGGGCTCCGGCGACCACTGCTCTGTGCTCTGTAGATGCTGCGTTTCTTACAGATCCAAGGTCTGTGGCAATCCTGCGTTGAGCAAATCTGGTGCCGATTCTCTAACTGCATTTGCTCGTTTTGTCATGCTTTAGTTATTCTTAGAGTGTTTCAGACTTTCATCATTTGACGTGTGACAGTGATTTTACTGATTCTGACTTGGAAAACTCAGGTGCTGGTTAGTGTTTTTTAACGATGAAGTGTTAAGGTGTGTAGGCTGTTCAGATGTAAGTCTGTATACATAACAGATTGAAACATAGCGTAAGCAAGCTTTATATGCACCGGAACACCTACCAAGTCGTGTGATTCGTGTTGTGATCAGTTTCCGGTGATGGAGAGATCTTGGGTTCACGTCTGAGGTATGCCTGTCACGCGCCCCAGGGGAGCCTGTGGAGCTCTGGGAACAGGACTGGGGCTCCAGGAACGCTGCGCCCCCCTGCACCCTGTAGAAGGGACAGCCTGGACCAGTGTGACAGAAGTGCCACATGGTCTGGAGCAGAGGAGGGTCACAGTCGCTCCCGAACCAAACTGGTTGGGCTCCTCTGAGCAGTTCCCAACTAGGCCCTGACCCTTCAGGCTTCAGCGTCTGTATTTTCATTGTCCATTTTAGCAAGATTCCTGTTGTGTCAGTTTAGCCAGAGCTCCCCAGGCTCAACTTCTGACCACCATCAACATCTGACTGGATTCCTCATCCCCCTTCCTCCCCTAATGAGGTCTGACCCTTTGGTCTGCTCTCTGCATGAATCCTGTACGTCGGTTTAGTGCTATGATCTGAATGTGTGTCCCCCAAACTCCTGTGGAATCCTAATGCCTGAAGTGATGGTGTTGGCCTTTGGGAGGTGATGATGTCATGAGGGTGGAGCCCCTGTGAATGGGATTAGTGCCCTGATAAGAGACCCCTGAGAGCCCCCAGCCCTTCTGCCACGTGAAGACACAGGGAGAAGACGCCGTCTGTGAACCAGGAAGAAGCCTCACCAGACGTTGAATCTGCCGGCACCTTGATCCTGGACGTCCAGTCTCTAGGCTGTGAGGACTCGAGTCGTGCTTAAGCCCCAAGTCCAGCCCTGTTAGAGCAGCTCAGACAGACACCTCCACCCCTGCTGTTTCCTCTGACTTCCCGTTGGTGGCACCACCTGCTCCTGGCTGTCACCCCCGCAGTGGGAGGTGAGTCCGACTTGTCCCCGTGTACAACCCCAGGGCAGGAATGAATCCCTCTCGCCTGGATCTTCTACCGTCTTGACAAGTGTTGGGTGGGACAGCGACGGGACCTAAGGATGGAGGAGTGGCTGCCGTGCGTTCTGTCAGGCAGTGTCCTCATGTGTTTGGTCTCAGGACTGGACAACTCCTGACTTTACAGAGGAGAGCGTGGAGCTGGGATTTGGTGGGCTGTGTCGATAGTTGTCTCAGTTTTCATTTATGGTAATCACTAAAATACAGTAAGCCCATTATATACTAACGTAAAACATTTCTTGTTTTATGAGAACTGCTTTCCAAAAACAACCCTCTACTGAGAAGAGGAAATTATACATTTTTGTTATCTTATTCTCGACTGACAGAAGCGAGAAGCGTTAACACCTGTTTCTGCATTTGTTGGTCGTAACGGTACCAGTGCCTGGAACCCTGGCCCGTAACTGGGGGAACGTGAGCGCGGAGGGAATAATGCCCTGGGGCTGATGGGAACCCAGCTGTGACTTCTGGGGCCCCAGGCCACCCCCAGGGAACTGCGCCGGCAGCCTGGCTGGCATGTGAGGTCTGCAGCTCCGACCCTGAGAGCAGGGCTGCTGGGGGACCTTCAGCTGAGGGCGGCTGTGTGCCCACTCTAGCAACAGGGTCGCTCTGCCGTGTGGACCAGGCTGTAGGGAGCAACGGGGCAACGGCGGAGGCCGGGAAGCTGGGGAGACGTGGGTGGAGGTGATGGTGTGGCTTCCGGGTACATCCTGCAGGCAGAGCCAGCGGGACCTGCTGATGGAGTGGATGTTCACGAATCAAACGGCGGAATCGAGGACGATGCCAGGAGTTGTGACGTAAACAGGCAGTAAAGATGAAGCTGAAGGAAGACAGGCTGTTGAGGAGAAAATCAAAGCCGGTTTGGGGTGGAGTGGAGCCCGACGCCTGCCCAACACACCGGACAAGATGTTCGAGGGAAGCTGGCTGTGCAGCCGGGGCGGAGGTAAAACCTGGGAGCCTGTGGGGAACAGATGTGGCTGAAAGCTGGGCCGGGGGGTGCCCGTGGAGGGCACGATGGAGGAGAGGCTGGGAGACGGGGGAAAGCAGCAGGAGGACGGAAGGATCAAGACGGGGTGGGTGTCCAGGACCCCCAGGAGGAGCCTCGTGAAGGCGGAGCGAGCGAGTGAACACCGTCAGGGTCCGGTACCGGTGCCCATGGGGCGGGGACGGGTGGCGGGAGGTGGTGAGGGAGCCAGGCCTGTTGATGGGGGGGTGGGGCAGAGAGCGCGGGCGGCTAGGGACGGGGGGCCGCGTGTATGGGAGATCCTTGCCCGGTGTTCCGTGAAGAGGGACAGTGGCGGTTGGAGGAGTGAACTCCCGGGACCTCTCAGTGTCGGGAGCTGTCGCTGCATGTTTGTGGGCTGACCGTCATAAAGCAGAAGAGGAAACGGTCAGGTGCAGGGGGAGGGCGGCTGCTGAGAAAGGCCTAGACAGCCCCTGGCACCAGCGCGAAGAGGCCTTAGATGGGGCGCGGACGGGGCCCTCGAGGCAGCGGGAGAGGTGGACTCGAAGGTGAGAAGATCTGGATGTTCTCTTCGGTGCAGAGGCTCAGATTCCCCTCCCCGCCGCCTGAGCCCTGATCTCCGAGACCCTCCGGACACCCTCCTCTTACAGGGCCGACTTGATCTGCCTCTGACCGTGGTGGGTCCCAGCTCCTGCCCCGTCCTCCCCAAACCCCAGCCTGTATCCACACAGGTGCAGGCTACTCCCCGGGTGCACAGTAAACACTTGTGTACCCAGTAGCGTGTACACACGGTGAAACCTTTACCTCTTTGAGATCTTGTTTTTTGTGTCCTATCCATAAATACCCAGAAGCAGGATTTCGGGGCCGTGGGGCAGGTCTGTTAGCTTCCTGAGCAACCTGCCCAGTCTGACAGAAAGCGACCGGGTGATGCAGGAGGTGGACACCTGGAATGACCCCAGGCCGGGCAGCTCCGTGACCCTGCTGGGCGGGGCCCGGGGGAAGCTGAGCGGGGAGGGCGGGCCGTGGGCCTCCGTGTTGGGGAAGCCCGGATCCTGCAGGTCCTGGCTGCGTCCTGTCCTCTGCAGACACACGTGCACCGAGGCCTCCTGTTCTGCTCCGCGGGCAAGGACGCCGGCGACTGGGGAGGCCAGCCTGGGAACACCGCCACCTGCCCCTCCCCCAGCGAGGTGACCACACGCAGAGCTGGTGACTGCTGCTCCTCGCCCGCTGAGTGTTCTCCAGAGACACTTCTGCCACTGCCACTGCCGCGACAGATGCCGTCACCTCCACACTCAGTGCCTACTGAATGCGTACCACACAGCAGGTGCTGCAGGACCTGGAGCAGGTCATCCCAGGGGGCCCTACAGCAGCCCGTGTCACAGGGAAGGAGGGACCCGGCGGAGGACTGTCTCTGGCTCCTCACACGGCCGGGGCTGGCCCCAGGTCCCTGTCGCCGTGAGAGACCGGGCCCCTCGCTGGCCAGCTTCAGTTATAATGCTCACTGTGCTCGCGAGTCGGGGGGTTGCCTGGGCTGGGCCGGGCGGGTCTTAGGCGCCCCCTCACAGCCCGGTGGGTGGGCGGGCGGCTGGCAGAGCGAAGGCCGGAGCTCTCAGGCCGCCCACCCGCTTCTCCCGGGCGGGCATACAGGGCCGGGAGACGCATGCGGCCGTGCTTAGACCTCGTCCACCTCAGGAGCGGGGCCGGGGCCGGAGCCCAGGGAGCACGGACCTACCCGCTGTGCCACGCTAACGCTGGAGAAGGGTCACCTGCAGATGCTCAGGCCAGGCTGACGCCTCCTCTCTGAGAGGAACAGCCTGAGACAGACCAGCACTGCCTCCCCGCCCAGGAAGAAGAGTCTGGAGAGACGGGAAGAAGACCCGGCAATGCCAGGACAGCGGGGACTGCAGGTGACCTTGAACAGTGTAGGGGATGGGTCCCTGCCCCAGCCTCGCGGTCACGTCTGCATAACTGCACTGAGGTGTAGTCAGTTAGCAGCGTCACCTCGCAGTCACGTCTGCATAACCGCACTGAGGTGTAGTCGGTCAGCAGCGTCACCTCGCGGTCGCGTCTGCGTAACCGCACTGAGGTGTAGTCAGCAGCGTCACCTCGCGGTCCTGTCTGCATAACCGCACTGAGGCGTAGTCGGTCAGCAGCGTCACCTCGCGGTCGCATCTGCGTGACCGCACTGAGGTGTAGTCGGTCAGCAGCGTCACCTCGCGGTCGTGTCTGCGTAACCGCACTGAGGTGTAGTCAGCAGCGTTCCTTTCAGATATACAGTGTGGCGATTCCAAACTTTTACATTGTACACCACTTACAGTTACTCTGAAGCATCGCCTGTGTTCTCTGTGTTGTACAGTACATTCTTCAAGCTTACTGTATACGTAGTAGCTTGTACCTCTTGATCCCATGCCCCAGTATTACCCCTCCTCCTCCCTCTCCTCACTGGGAGCCACTAGTTCATTCTCTGAGTGTTTTTTGTTCACGAGTTTTATTTTTTACATTCTGCATTTAAGTGATACTCATACAGTATGTTTTTCTCTAACTTATTTCATTTAGCAAAGTACTCTCCGTTACATCCATGTGGTTGCAAAATATCCTCCACTACATGCACGTTGAATGAGGTTTGGTTTAATCCATCTCAACCCCCAATTAAGATGGATAACAGAGATATAGATAATACTAGGTTTAGGTTGACAGATGGTGAGATTTGATATAGTACTGACGGGGGTGCAAGTTTTTGTCATGTTAATCACATTGAGCCTGCTATTAACGGGATGCACTGAGAGGTGGAATGGGGATAGGCCTGGATTTATGGTTAGGGCTATTGTTGCTGCTGTTGGATTGAATATTTTTGTGATGGTTCATTGGCCGGAGTGCAAGTTAACAATAACTGCTATTATAAGTAGTATTGATGTGGCAGCTTGTGTTAGAAAATATTTAGTGGATGCTTCTTTAGCTCATGGGTTAAATTTTTTTATTATAATGGGAATAATGGCTAGTATATTTATTTCGAAGCTGATTCAGATTAATAATCAGTGGGAGCTGGTTATTACAATTACAGTTCAGTTCCTGAGATAATGGTTGTTAAGATGATAATAAAGATGATGGGATTTATTAGTGCAGGAAAGGTATAAACCAACATTTTTGAGGCCCAAGAGCTTATTTAGCTGACCTTATTATAGAATATGCCGTAATATGGAAGCATGAAGAATTCTGAACTCTGAAGGGTAGGTTCAGTTTCTGTGATCCTTAAAATAAGAGGATTTAAACCTCTGTTAGTTACTCTATCAAAGTCTTTTGTCAGACATATTTCTTATGTTTGTGGAGGGATGCTTGATATAATAGGTGATGAGACGTGTCATATGCATAGGGCTAGCGTTAGTGGTAGGAAATTTTTTCAGAGTAAATGTGTTAATCATATCAGAGTCGAGGATAGAATACTCGAATTCATAGGAAGGAGACTGTTAATAGTAGTGTTTTTTTTTTTAATTTATTTTTATTTTATTTATCTTTGGCTGCATTGGGTCTTTGTTGCTGTGCATGGGCTCTCTAGCTGCGGCGAGCAGGGGCTGCTACTCATTGCGGTGCATGGGCTTCTCATCACGGTGGCTTCTCTTGTTGCGGAGCGTGGGCTCTAGAGTGCAGGCTTAGTAGTCGTGGCACATGGGCTCAGTAGTTGTGGCTCACTGGCTCTAGAGTGCAGGCTCAGTAGTTGTGGCTCACGGGCTTAGTTGCTCCGCGGCATGTGGGATCTTCCCGGACCAGGGCTCGAACCCGTGTCCCCTGCATTGGCAGGAGAATTCTTAACCACTGTGCCACCAGGGAAGCCCAGTAGTAGTGTTTTGATGATAAAATTGGTTGTATAGAGTTCTGGTATGTATAGGTTGTGGAATGCTCCTAGGAGTAAGATTGTCGTGAAGATATTTATCATAATAATGTTGGCATATTCTGCTAGGAAAAATATGGTGAATGGGCCTGCTGCATATTCTACGTTGAAACCTGATGCAAGATCAGTTTCTCCTTCTGTCAGGTCAAAGGGGTCTCAATTCGTTTCTGCTAGAATGGAAAGAAATATTATAGCCAGTGGGTTATGATGGGAAAATTAATCATAATTGTTCTTGTGTTGTGATGAGGGTTGAAAGAGTGAAAGATCCATTTATTCGGAGAACCAATAAAAGAATAATTGCTGGCGTTACTTCATATAAAATTGTGTCACTGCTCATAGGGCTCCAATTAGTGTGTATTTTGAGTTGGAAGCCCATCGGCATAATAAAATAGAGCATACAGCTAGGCTTGATATAGCTAGTATAAATAATACTCCCAGGTTTTTATTAATGAAGGGGTAGGGTATGGGTAGGGGGACTCATATGGTTAGGGCTAGGATTGGGGCAATGATGAATATGGAGATGGAGGATGTAGCTGGTTGTAGCTGGTTGTAGCTGTTCTGTGATGAATAATTTGACTGCATCAGCAATGGGTTGTAATAGGCCGTATGGTCCCACGATATTTGGCCCTTTTCGGAGTTGCATATAACCTAAAATTTTTCGTTCAGTTGGTGTTAGGTGTGCTACGGCTAAAAGAATAGGGATAACAAGCATTAAGTTGTTGATTGTAAACATTTTGCTAGGGAGAGGATTTGAACCTCTGGTCATAAAGGTTTAAGTTTTATGCAGTTACCGGGCTCTGCCACCTTAACAAACCCTGGTCTAGGGTGGCTATTTTTTTTTTTTTTGCGTCCATGTGTTTTTAATATTCCATGTAATGAAATGGGAGTATGCATAAAGCATACTTCTGCGATATACTAAAGCATGATGGTTATTTCCAAGAAAAGCATCGACAGGATTGTTTCAGCTGCAGGCTGAATATCTGCTTTTCTCATGGAACACCATTTGGAAATAAGACTAACAGATAAACTGTAGTTATTCAGAATTGGCTTTTGGCAGGTATTTTCTTGAAAATAACACAAGTGAGTCTGTCATTTTGAGAAAGACATATTTGTTGCCAATGATAAAACTTGAGCTTTTAAGCAAATATTAGAATTTTTGAAACATATCTGCCACAGTGAGATTGACAATTTCCCAAAGTTTAGAGATTTTTCAGATGAGATTGGTGGTGGTGTTAACAAATGTTATATTTTTTGATATTGTATATTCAAATGTGTCAATATGTAGTAGATCTGCCTAATTCACTAAACCAATATTTTCCAAACAACCAAGGACGAAGGCATAAAACTACAAAATCATGCATGGGTAAAAGGTACATTCAAAGTGCAATACAGACCAATGGATTTTTTTTTTAAATTTATTTATTTATGGCTGTGTTGGGTCTTCGTTTCTCTGCGAGGGCTTTCTCTAGTTGTGGCAAGCGGGGGCCACTCACTAGCGCGGCCTCTCTTGTTGCGGAGCACAGGCTCCAGACGCGCAGGCTCAGTAATTGTGGCTCACCGGCCTAGCTGCTCCGCGGCATGTGGGATCTTCCCAGACCAGGGCTCGAACCCGTGTCCCCTGCACTGGCAGGCAGACTCTCAACCACTGCGCCACCAGGGAAGCCCAGACCAATGGATTTTAATGTAACCAAATACAAAAAGTTCATTGTTATAATTTCAGATTCCACATTTCACTAACCTTTAAGAAACTACTTGCTGAGCTTTGGTGCATTATTAAAGTAGACTATACATGATTTTTGGAAAAGATACTTAGGGTGGCTATTTTGTATTTGTTGATTAAGTTAAGATTATATCATTAATTATTTGAAGGTGCTTATGTGAAGTGGGTCTTATTTCTCTTGTACTTTCATACTGGGAGAAATATATAATAGAAACTGACCTGGATTACTCCGCTCTGAATTCAGATCACGTAGAACTTTTTTTTTTTTAACATCTTTATTGGAGTATAATTGCTTTACAATGGTGTGTTAGTTTCTGCTGTATAACAAAGTGAATCAGCTATACATATACATATATCCCCATATCCCCTCCCTCTTGTGTCTCCCTCCCACCCTCCCTATCCCACCCCTCTAGGTGGTCACAAAGCACCAAGCTGATCTCCCTGTGCTATGCGGCTGCTTCCCACTAGCTATCTACTTTACATTTGGTAGTGTATATATGTCCATGCCACTCTCTCACTTCCCCTTCCCCCTCCCCGTGTCCTCACGTCCACTCTCTACGTCTGCGTCTTTATTCCTGTCCTGCCCCTGGGTTCTTCAGAACCACCTGATCGAGGTCGTAAACCCAGCTGTCGATATGAACTCTAGGATAGGATTGTGCTGTTATTCCTAGGATAACTTGTTCCATTGATCAGTTTTTGGATCAATAAGGGATACTATGTTTTGACTAGTAAGTCTAGATTTTAATCACTTGGAGGCTTTTTTATTCTCCGAGGTCACCCCAACCAAAATTGTTGACTCATGTGAAATTTTGTTATCCCTTGGTGGTTTGATTATATATTTTTGGATTAACTAATTAAAGCTCCATAGGGTCTTATTTTGTTATTCCTGCCTTTTTATGGGAAGGTCAATTTCACTGATTAAAAGTAAGAGACAGTAAAACCCTCGTGTGGCCATTCATACAAGTCCTTATTTAGAGAACAAGTGATTATGCTACTTTGCACGGTCAGGATACCGTGGCCGTTTAACAGTTGTCACTGGGCAGGCAGTGCCTCTAATACTAGTTATGCTGGAAGTGATGTTTTTGGTAAACAGGCGGGGTTTGTGTTTGCCGAGTTCCTTTTCCTTTTTTTAATCTTTCCTTGGGTGCACGCCTGTGTTATATTAACAGTGCATTTAATAAATAATTTAGTGTTGAGTTGTATTTATTTACTGTTAATTATCAGCATATTACTAGTTACTGATGTAAACTTATGCAAGGAGAAATATTTCTTGTTACTCATATTAACAGTATTGCTTCTATAACTTAATAGATTGGTCCAGTAGTAAGACTAGGAGTTGATTTGTTTATTGTTGGTATTGGGATATATTAATTGTTGAGCTTGAGTGCCTTCTTAATTGGTGGCTACTTTTATGCCAGCTGTGGTGGTGTTTGTTTTTTACTCTCTAGTTATGGTCGTATCCATTTTTAAAAAGCTGTACCTTTTTAGACTAACATCTAAAAATACATTAAAACTTAAAACGGTTTTTAGTACTTTTTAAGGTTGAATTGAAATTCTTTTCCTGGACAACCAGCTGTCACCAGGCTCATTAGGCTCGTTATCTCTGCTTACGAATCGTCTCACTATTTTGCCACATAGATGAGTTTGTTCTAATAAACTGTTCATAAGTAGCTCGTTTGGTTTTGGGTTATTTAAGTTCTCTTTGTTAAATTTTTGCTAGTTAAATCATTATGCAAAAGGTACAAGGGGTAAACTTTGCTTTTTATTACTTTTAATATTTCATCATTCCCTTACGGTACTTCCTCTATAGCGCCAGAGGGTAATTTAAATTCTATCTCCTATACTTTAAATGTTGAGAGAATGCTTAATCCGCTTATGCTAATATAACGGGAGGGGTGCTGGGCTAGCTTTAGTTCAAGGCATTCATGGGATATGAAATCTCCTGGGTGGAGAGTAGGTGCTTTATTTAAGCTATGCTTTGATTTATCCAAGCACACTTTCCAGCATGCTTACCTTATGACCTGTCTCCTTGCATATGATTAGTATTTGCTAATAGATTATAGGAAATCATCATTATACTTGAGTAGGATGACGGGCGGTGTGTGCATGCTTCACGGCCTTATTCAACTAGGCACTCTATTCTTAATTTACTACTAAATGCTCCTTTGGTTTTTAGATTTCATAAAAAGTTTCGTGTGGCGAAAATATGTTCTTGATACAGAAAATGTAGCCCATTTCTTCCCACCCCATAGGTTACAACTTGACCTAACGTTTTTATGTATAATAGTTATGCTTACTTGTATGACTTTTTAGGGTTCGCTGAAGATGGCGGTATATAGACTGAACTAGCAAGGGCTGGTGAGGTTTATCGGGGTTCACCGATTATAGAAGAGGCTCCTCTAGAGGGGTGTGAAGCAGCACCAAGTCCTTCGAGTTTAAGCTGTTGCCAGTAGTACTTTGGCGAATAATTTTGTTCTTGTAATTATTTGGGTTTAGGGCTAAGCATAGTGGGGTATCTAATCCCAGTTTGGGTCTTCGCTGCTGTGTAATCAGGAAATACTAAAGTCATTTTCATTGTCTGCTTTCATTTTAGTTATGGCTTAATTAAAACTTAATTTTATTCTGCATTACTCTTTAACACACTTTATGCCGTATTTCTATTAATTTGAGTTAATCGTATGACCCTGGTGGCTAGCATGAAATTTACCAACCCTAGTTAATATAACTTAGTCGAACTTTCATTTATAGCTTAATTTTTATCATTGCTGTTTCCTGTGGGTGTGGTTGAGCAAGGTGTTGTGAGCTGCTGGTGCAGCGTGCTTGATGCCTGCCTCTTTTAATCTCAGTGATCGAGAGGGCATTCTCACCGGGGCGTGGATGCTTGCATGTGTAATTTTATTAAAAACTTAGTAGAACGGCTGGGACCGAACCTATGTGTTTATGGAGTTAATGAACTCATTTAGGCATTTTCAGTGCCTTGCTTTAGGGTTTAAGCTACATTAACAAGTTGATGTATGTGATGGATCAATATTTACATGATTATTTTATGCGGCTTATGTCAGATTTAGTACTAAAATTTTGATAAAAATGGTCGATAGATCTAGGGAGATGTCTGTTTATACAAGTGGTGAGTATCTAAGTAGTTTATTGGTACTGTTAACGACAGGTTGGCCCTGGCCATCGCCCTCTACAAGGAGGAAATCCCGTGCTGCAGCAGCTGCTCGCTTTCAGCACCCCTGAAAGGAGTTCCAGGTGGAGAGCTGAAACCAGGCTCTCTGTGCTGGGAAAACTGGCAGAACAGGTCTTCAGATAGTTAGTATTTTCAGGAGCCCATTTTATGAGCCCAATTCTTGTATCTCTTTATATCTAGAAAAGCACTAAAATCCTTCACGGCGACGTCTGCTCTTCGTGACTAGCAGTAACCTGCACAAGACTAGCAGAAACCTTCAGTAGAAAATATGTGCTTGATTGCATATATTCCCCCTGCACCAGAATCACATCTATACTGACCTTCCCCCTGCCTCTTTGGGGCAGTTTCTCAGAGCTGTCTGGCATGCTGTCTCCCGGGCTGCAGTCCTCATTTTGCCCCAAATAAAACTTAACTCGCAACTCTCATGTTGTGCATTTTTTTAGAAGTCAACAGTGCGATTGGGTTATTTTCTCATCTGTTTAATTTTGGGTAGGTGGTTAAACTCTGTACTTGCACACGTGCGTGTAATCTTATGTCCTGTAACCATTGACTGAACTTATGGTTGATGATGATGGTAAATGATGTTCAATTAAAGTCCAGTTACAATTTATTTGAGTTAAGGCCTCAGATGGCCATAGCTGAGTCCAAGCATCCCTTAAAAGTTAAAAAATACCAAATGCATGACGCCACAGTTATGTGTGAGCATGGGCTGATTAGTCATTAGTCCATCAAGATGTCTTGTTTAAGAGGAAAGAATGGGCGATTTTAGGTGAGATGGTCCTGAAATAAGAACCAGATGTCTGATAAAGTTCACCAATAGAAACCCGCACAGATCACGGGCCCGGAGCGAGAAGAGGGACACCTGCCAAGTGGGTCGATGGCCTCACTCGGCCTGGTGATTAAGCTCGTGATCTATTGGATATGATATGCATGTTGACCTGAATTGATTTGACTTAATGTGCTGTGTACGATTAACAATGTATATGTTCTATGTAATATCAATAATAACATGCTTATAAGCACGGGGTAAATAATGTATGATTATACCTAAAATGCATTACTTATGTATGTATCGATATGGTGATGCAGATATGCACGAAGTACACCCTAGTTTATTGTAAAATGAGGTCATTTTAATACTGAAATGGTACTCAATAATTTTGTAAATGTCCCATGATAAAAAGTTTCAGGGAATAGTGTAAGTAGAATTTCAGCTTTGGGTGCTGATGGTGGAGCTGGAGCTGCTTCCTCGAGTCTTAGGGAGATGTGTTGTTCTCCTTCTCTGGTTTATAAGACCAGGATGATGTATCTTCTATAAAGACTCTTCATTCCAGGAGATTATTTTCAACAATACTGGTTACTGGCATTAGCACTAGGATTAGAAAGAAGTATAAAATAGATGCTAGTTGTCCAATGATAACGAAAGGATGCTCTACATGTTGTCCCCCAATTCATGTTACTGTTAATAGGTCTGCCACTAGGATTCAGAACAGACATTGGCTAAGGGGTCAGAATATCATGCTTCATTGCTTGGATGTGTGGAGCTTTGGGATAAATGCTAGGATTACAATCAAAAAGATTAGGGCTAGTGTTCCTCCTAGTTTATTGGGGATTGATTGTAGGATTGTGTATGCAAATAGGAAGTACGTTCTTGTTTAATGTGAGGTGGTATATTGAGAGGATTTGCTGGGGTGTAGTTGTCGGGGTCTCCTAGTAAGTCGGGTGAGAATAAGACTAATACTATCAATGCTAGAACTAGTAATAAAGCACCTAAAATATCTTTAATTGTATAGTAGGGGTGAAATGGAATTTTGTCTATGTCAGATGGGGTTCCTTTGGGGTTATTAGGTCCTGTTTCGTGAAGGAATAGTAGGTGGACGGCTGCTAGTGCTGCAGTGATGAATGGGAGAATGAAATGGAGGGTGAAGAATTGTGTAAAGAGTTGCTTTGTCTACCGAGAAGCCACCTCAGACCCATTCGACAAGGTTTGTACCGATGTACGGGATTGCTGAGAGGAGGTTGGTCATATCTGTTGCTCCTCAAAATGGGATTTGTCCTCAGGGTAATACATAGCCTATGAATGCTGTGGCTATAACTGTAAATAGGATAATTCCGATCTTTCATGTTTCTAGAAAAACACAGGACCCATGATATAGCCCACGTCCTACATGAATAAGTAGGCAAATAAAGAATACGGAAGCTCCGTTTGCATGTACATACCGAATGATTCATCTATGATTTAACGGCAGATGGGTGTCACTGATCAGAAAGCAGTTATTGTGTCTGATGTGATGTATTGCTAGGAACAAGCCTGTTAAGATTTGTAAAATCAAAGTTTCCCAACAGGGAGCCAAAATGTCATCATGATGAAATGTTTGATGAGGCTGGAATATCAATGAATGCACTGTTGATGATTTTTATTAATGGGTGTGATTTTCGGATGTTGGTCACTAGTGTTCTTATAGTTGAATAACAACGATGATTTTTCATGTCATTGGCCATGGTTAGATTGCATGTAAGAATAATGATACACTGCATTTATTTTGAGTCCTTTGTGATTTTGTGGGGTTTTCTCCAAAACCTTCCCCTGTCTGTGGAGGGCTTGGACTGATCGTGGGTGGTGGTGCTGGTTGTGGGATTGTGTTGACTTTTGGTGGTTCATTTTTAGATTTAATGGTTTTTTCTTTTTTAAAAAAAGCAGGAAAGTAGGATGTATTGGTGGGCCCGAGTAAGGAGGGGACGGTGCCAAGGCCCTCCTGAGCTCAGGGCCCGCCACGTGTCCAGGGGCCACGACTAGGGCTGTATTTTACCCCACAGCCATCCGGGATGAGCCGCTTTTCTGCCACCATGTCATCAAATTCATCTGCATTATACTTAGTAAGTCCCCACTTTGTGGAGACGTAGATCTTCTGGAGGTCAGAGCACTTGGACTTGGCCCTGCAGAGGGCCTCAGTCACATGCTCCTCGTCCTGCAGCTTGGTGTGGATGGACATGATGACTTGGCCATCGTGGACCCTGGCCCCTGTGCTCTGGAGCTCTCCAAAGGCACCTCGCATACCTGTCTGCAGCCTAGATTGGGGACAGCATGCCAGTCACGAGTGTCCACTGGAAAGGGCCGAATCCAGCGTCCCCGAGGGCAACCTGTACAGGCAACAGGCTGCACGTACCACCGAGGAGGCTGCTGTCTGCAGCCACTGCACACCGGGCCCCCACGGGGAAAGGAGCACGGTTGGCTTAATTGGCTGCAAACTAATGGCATTTTTGATTTATCTAGGGGGATGTGGTAGTGTTTGGTAATATGACAGCTATAGCTACTGAACAGTACCCGGAAGTTTGGGTTCCTAATAAGACTGTCTTGGGTATATTTCTTTCAGACTTAATAATAGAGTTTTCAATGGTGTTTTATGTTTTAAAAGATGAGGAGGTAGAAACTGTACTTAAGTTTAGTGGGCTAGGGGATTGGGTAACTTACGATACAGGTGGTGAATCTGGTTTTCTAGGGAAGAGGTTGTGGGAATTGCAGCGTTGTACAGCTGCGCTTCTTGACGCGATTGTTACTAGTTGATCACTGCTTATTGGTGGTGTGGTTATTATAGAGGTTACTTGTAACTAGAATCGTGCTCAGGGCGAGGGTAATGAGGAGTGAGAGGGGATGTAGCTTGATTAGGCCTTTTTGTTCTGATCCTAATGTAGATAATTTTATTCGAATAAGGGAGGTGGTTTTTGGTAAAATGCTTTCTAGGCAAATTAAGTCTCGGAGAGAAGATGCTGATTTTTGGCTTGTTGACGGGTTTCAGTAGGGTGGAAGACGGTGTGTGAGAGTGGGAAAGTATCCTGAGGGGTTGGAAAACTTGTGAGATGTCTGAGAAATACTTACATTTTAAGTTTTGAGAAGTAAGATTAAGTTCGAGGGCTAGAGTCAAGCCGAGGATAGTTACAGCAAGGGCCGCTGTTTTACGCAATAGGGTGTAGGTATTTGAGGGGCTGTTACTGGAGGCGTATTGTTGGAGACGATAAACCCGGCGAAATGCTCCCAGTTAATAAGAGTTTGATAGAACTGATTAGGAATGGGTTACTTTCACTCATGAAAGTTAAGGTGGGAAAGCGAGGTTGTCGTAATAATGCAAAGAAGATAATGTGAGTACTGTGAACAGCTGTGAGGGATGTGGTGATTAGGGTTATTAACAGGGCTCAGGCGTTGGTATAAGACCTATTAGCAGTCTTGATAATTAGGTCTTTAGAATAAAATCCAGTACAGAAAGGTATTCCTGTTGGGGCTAGGCTTCCGATAATGAAGGCTGTTGTAGTAAAGGGTATTGCTTTGATTAGGCCCCCTATTTCTCGGATGTCTTGTTCATCGTTTAGGCTGTGAATAGTAGACCCAGAGCATATAAATAATATGGCCTTAAAACAGGTGTGTGTGCAGATGTGGAGGAATGCTATAAGGCTGGTTAATACCGGTTGTTACCATTACAAAGCCTAACTGGCTTGAAGTGGAGAAAGCAACAATTTTTTTAATATCATTTTGGGTAAGAGCACATATTGCTGTAAATAATGTAGTACTAGCCCCTAAGCATAGTGTTATTGTCTGAATAAGCTCATTATTTTCTGTTAAAGGGTAGAAGCGGATGAGTAGGAAAATACCTGCTACAACTATTGTGCTTGAGGGGAGGAAGGCTGAAACAGGGGTAGCACCTTCTATTGCTGAGGGAGTCAAGGGCGGAGACCAAATTGGGTGGATTTTACAGCTGCAGCTAGTACAAGTCCTATTAAAGGTAGGTTTGAGTGGCTTAGGTCAAGTATGAAGATTTGTTGCAGATCTCACACATGTAAATTAAACAGAAATCATGCTATTGATATAATAAATTCAGTGTCTCCAATACGGTTACACAGAATTGCTTGAAGAGCTGCTGTATTTATGTCTGCTCGTCTGTACCATCATCTGATAAGCTTGTTAGTGTACAGAAATACAACAGGTTTCTGTATATAAACTTGGTATACTGCAACCTTACCAAATTAATTGAGCTCTAGTAGTTTTCTAGTGGCGTCTTTAGGATTTTCTATATGTGGTATCATGCCACCTGGAAACAATGACAGTTTTATTTCTTTCCCGATTTGGATCCCTTTTATTGCTTTTTCTTTGATTGCTGTGGCTAGGACTTCCAAAACTATAATAAGTGGCGAGAGTGGACATCCTTGTCTTGTTCCTGATCTTAGAAGAAATGTTTCAGCTTTTCACCATTGAGTATGATGTTAGCTGTGGGCTTATTTATATGGCCTTTATGTTAAGGTATGTTTCCTCTATACCGACTGAGGTTTTATCATAAATGGCTGTTGAGTTTTGTCAAAAGCTTTTCTGCATCTATTGAGATAATAATATGGGTTTAATTCAATTTGTTAATGTAGTGTATCACATTGATTTGTGGATATTGAACCATCCTTGTATCCCTGCTTGATCATGATGTACGATCTTTTTAATGTATTCCTGGATTCAGCTGCTAATTCACTGAGGATTTTTGCATATATGTTCATCAGTGTTACTGGCCTGTGACTTTCTTTTTTCCTTGATTTATCTGGTTTTGGTATCAGGGTGACGGTGGCTTCATAGAGTGAGTTCAGAAGTGTTCCTTCCTCTGCAGTTTTTTGGAATGATTTCAGAAGGGTAGGTATTAACTCTTCTCTGAAAGTCCAGTGGAATTCACCTGTGAAGCCATCTGGTCCTGGACTTTTGTTTGTTGGGAGTTTTTAAATTACTCATTCAATTTTGGCACTGGTAATTGGTCTGTTCATACTTTCTATTTCTTCCTGGTTCAGTCTCAAGAGTTTGTACATTTCTAAGAACTTGTCCATTCCTTCTAGTTTGCCCATTTTATTGGTGTATAGTTGCTCATAGTAGTCTCTTATGATCCTTTGTATTTCTGTGGTGCTGGTTGTAACTTCTTTTTCACTTCTGATTTTTATTGATTGGGCCCTCTCCCTTTTTTTCTTGATTGAGTCTGGGTAAAGGTTTATCTATTTTGTTTCTCTCTTCAAAAAACCAGCTCTTTGTTTCATTGATCTTTCTGGTTTTTATTCTTTTTCATTTATATCTGCTCTGATCTTCAAGATTTCTTTCCTTCTAAATGTGGGTTTTGTTTATTCTTTTTCTAGTTCCTTTGGGTGTAAGGTTATATTGTTAGAGATTTTTCTTGTTTCCTGAGGTAAACTTGTATCCCTAAAACTTCCTTCTTAGAACTGCCTTTGCTGCATCCCATAGATTTTTGGATCATTGTGTTTTTGTTTTCATTTGTCTCCAGGTATTTTTTTTATTTCTTCTTTGACTTCTTCAGTGACCCATGGGTTGTTTAGTAGCATATTATTTAGGCTCCATGTGTTTGTGCTTTTTGCAGCTTTCTTGTCGATTTCTAGTCTCATAGCATTGTGGTCGGAAAAGATCCTTGATATTATTTCAATTTTCTTACTGAGGTTTGTATTGAGGCCTAGCATGTGATCTATCCTGGAGAATGTTTCATGTGCACTTGAAAAGAATGTGTACAGTAAGTTCCCTACACATGAATGAGTTCTGTTCTGAGAGTGCGTTCGTAAGTCCAACTTGTTTGTAAGTCCAACAAAGTTAGCCTAGGTACCCAACTAACACAGTCGGCTATATAGTACTGTACTGTAATAGGTTTATAATACTTTTCACACAAATAATACACAAAAACAAACACAAAAATTAAAACATTTTTAATCTTACAGTACAATACTTTGAAAAGTACAGTAGTACGTTACAACAGCTGGCATACAGGGGCTGGCATCAAGTGAACAGGCAAGAGTTACTGACTGGAGGAGGGAGGGGAGGTGGGAGATGGTAGAGCTGAAGGATTGTCAGCAATAGGAGACGGAGGGCAAGCTGCAATTTCAGTCACCCCTGATGTTGATGGCACAGGTTCTGGTTCCTTGCTGGATTCAATTCTGTCTGCCCTCTTGAAAAAACGACCCAGTGATGTCTGGGTAGTAGCTCTTTTTTTCTCATCATAGATGACACGGTAGCATGGAATTACATTCTGAATGGCAGCTGCAACCTTTGTCTACCATTCTGTGTTTGGGTCCTGTGCCTCAAAAACTAACAGTGCCTCCTCAAGTAAAGAAAGTCCCCATGCCATTTCCTGCATCATGAATCTCTAAGGTTCTTCACTTACTTCTTCTTCCTCTTGTAGCTCCATTCTCTCAATTGTTTTCACTTTTGTTTCAATTGTTATCGCCTGGCGCTTCTTAGCAGTACCAGCTGCATCACCACTGCTTTTACGCTTGCTTCCGGACATCCTGGGCTTGAAATAAAAGTACTGTAGTATTGTACTCTATACAGCACTGTATAGTAAACTACACAAAAGCACAGCCACTTGTAGAGGATGCACACACGTGACATTGTATGCCAGACGTGTGAACTAACTTACATGATTGGACATGTGAGTGCATGTTTGCATCTTTAAAAGTTCACATCTTGAAGGTTCGTATGTAGGAGACTTACTGTATTCTGCTTTTAGATGGGCTATTCTAAATATATATATATATCAAGTCCATCTGAACTAACGTGTCACTTAAGGCCAGTGTTTCCTTATTGAATTTTCTATTTGGATGATCTGTCCACTGATTTGTAAGTGGTGTTAAAAGTCCCCCACTATTACTGTGCTACTGCCAATCTCTCCCTTTATGTAAATACTTGCCTTATATATTTAGGTGTTCCTATGTTGGGTGCATATATATTTACAACAGTTGTATCTTCTTGGATTGACCCCTTGAGCGTTATATAATGTCCTTCTTTGTTTCTTGTAACAGTCTTCGTTTTGAAGTCTGTTTTGTCTGATAAGTATTGCTACCTAAGCTTTGTTTTGATTTCCATGTGCATGGAATACCACTTTCCGTCCCCTCACTTTCAGTCTGTATGTTTAGATCTGAAGTGAGTCTCTTGTAGGCAGCGTATATACAGGTTTTGCTTTTGTATCCATTCAGTCACTCTGTCTTATTGGAGTATTTAGTCCATTTACATTAAAGTAACTATTGATATGTATGTACTTATTGCCATTTTGTTATTTGTTTTGGGGTTGTTTTTGTAGTTTTTAAAATTCCTTTTGTTCTTTGTGATTTGATGACTATCTTTAGTGTTTAAATTTCCTCTGTTCTTTGTATCTTTGTGTAGCATTATAGATTTAGGGTTTGTCATTACCATGAGGTTATATATAGTAATATACATGTGTGATTATTTTAAGTTGCTGATCACTTAATTTCAGACGCATTTTAACAATCCTGCATTTTTACTCTCCTCATGATTACTGTCTTTGTCATATTTTACATCTGTTTTGTAGATGATCACACTAAATTGACTTTTAACTTTCTTACTTGCTTTGTACATGATTTAGTACCTTTACTAAATATTTGCCTTTACTGATGAGCTTTTTCCCTTTGTAATTTTTGTGTTTTTAGTTGTGGCCTTCTCTTTTTTTGCTTAGAGAAGTCCTATTAATATTTCTTGTAAAGCTGGTTTGGTGGTGCTGAACTTTTTAGCTTTTGCTCATCTGTAAATTCCTTGATCTCTCCATCAAATCAAAGTCTTGCTGGGCAGAGTATTCTTGGTTGTAGGTTTTTCCCTTTTATCACTTTAAATATATTGTGCTCCTCCCTTCTGGCCTGCAGAGTTTGTTGAAAAGTCAGCTGGTAGCATTATGGGAGTTCCCTTGTTGCTTTTCCTTTGCTGCTTTTAATGTTTGCGCCAATTTTTGCTATTTTACTTACAATGTGTCTTGGTGTGATCCTCCTTCGGTTGATCCTGTTTGGGACTCTCTGTGCTTCTAGGAGCTGGATGTCTGTTTCCTCTCCCAGGTTACAGAAGTTTTCAGCTATTTCTTCAAATGTGTTCTCTGCCCCTTTTTCTCTTCCCTTTCTAGGACCTTTATATGTAAATATTAGTGCACTTGAGGTCCCAGAAGTCTCTTACACTGTCATTTCTTATTTCTTCTCTTTAGCATCAGTGATTTCCACGACTGTCTTCCAGCTTACTAATCCATTCCTCTGTATCAGTCTGTTGATTTCTCCTACTGTATTCATTTCAGTTATTATATTCTTCACCTCTGTTGGGTTTTTTATGTTTTCTAACACTTTAAAACTTCTAACTTCTTGCTCCGTTAATGCATTCTCCTCCTGAGTTCTTTGATCAGCTTTATGATCATTCATCCTGAGGTAGATTGCTTATCTCTACTTCACTTAGTTTTTCTTCTGGGGTTTTACCTCATTCCTTCATTTGGAATATGTTCCTCTGTCACTTCATCTTGCCTAAATCGCTGTACTTCTGCGTATCTGGCGGTTGGTTATGTTTCCCGCCCTTGGAGAAGTGGCCCTCTGTAGGAGACATCCTGAGTGCCTCAGAAGCACACTCTCCTCCTGTCGCCAGAGCTGTATGCTCTAGTGGTTCCCCCAGTGAGGGCTGCATAGGTCATACTGCTGTGGCGGTCTGACTACTGAGGGTGCCCTGGTGGGCGTGGCTGGCCCCCATCCATGTGGTTGCCAGGCCCTGCCTTGCACAGAGGCTGCCGGATTCTGGTTGGTGGGGCCAGGTCACGAGGTGGCTGGCTGCAGAATCCCCGGGGGCGCCCCAGGCTAGCGCTGCCTCACGGGTGGGCAGAGCCAGGTCCTGGGGGCTGGCTGTAGGGCCCAGGGGTTCAGTAGCTGGTGTCAGGCTGAACAGACTGACCCCACTGAGTGGGGTCCGGGGGTCCTGAAGCTTGTGTTGGCCTGCTGGTCAGCGGGCTGGGTCCTGTCACAGCAGGCTGCAGGGCTACAGTTGTCCTGGGGCTGGTGTCTGCCCGCTGGTAGGTGAGGGTGGCCTCAAGGCTGGAGTAGGCTTGCTGGTGGGCAGGGCTGAGTCCCAGGATCTCTGACTGCAGGGCCTGGCGCTCCCTGGTCTAGTGCCTGGGCTCCGGTGTGTGGGGCAAGGTCCTGGGCCCTCTGGTGGGCAGGGTGTGTCCAGGGGTGGCTGTGGGCTGGGGGTTCTTAAAGCAGCCTGTCCGCTGGCGGGGCTGTGCCCCTGCCCGTTCACTGCGTAGCCTGAGGCATCCCAGTACTGGTGCCTAGAGGCTGTTGGGCAGGGGTGGGGCTGGGCCCTGAGGCTGAGGAGCTGAGCGAGGGTTCCACAGTGCTGGTAGCCAGCGAGTGTCCACATGGCGCACTGGGCTCCCAAGTGGCGGCTGCCAGTGTCTGTGTCCCCAGGGTGAGCCCCCAGCCTCTCCAGGAGGATGCGATGATCAGCAGGTGGGTCTGACCCAGGCTCCTGCAGATCGCTGCTGCTGCCCTGGGTCTTGGAGCTCGTGAGAGTCTGTGTGCATCCTTTAGGAGTGGAGTCTCTTCCCCACAGCCCTCGGGGTCTCCTGAAAGCAACCCCACCGGCCTTCAAAGCCACATGGTCTGGGGACTTGTCTTCCTGGTGCAGCACCCTCACCCTGGGGAGCCGATGTGGGGCCCAGACCCCTTGCTCCTTGGGGAGCACCTCTGCAGTTGTAACTCTTCTCCCACTTGTGGGCCACCCACTCTGGGGTATGGGTCCTCTTTTTTCTGTTGAAGTATAGTTGGTCTACAGTATTGTTTCAAGTATACAGCATAGTGATTCAGATTCAGTGTTTCTACAGATTGTACTGTTACAAATGACAGGATAATGAGTGTAGTGCTCTGTGCTATACAGTAAATCCTCGTTGCTTATTTTTTTATCTGCTAGTTCGTATCTGTTACTCTCTTACCCCTAATGTGTCTCTCCCCGCTTCCATCTCCCCTTTGGTAACATAAGTCTGTCTTCTAGAAGTCTGTCTGTGAATCTGTTTCTGTTTTACATATACATTCATTTGTGTTTCTTAGATTCCACGTGTGAGTGTGAGTGATACCATGTAGTATTTGTCTTTCTCTGACTTATTTCTCTAAGTGTAATATTCTGTAAGTCCATCCACATTGCTACAAATGGCGTTATTTCATTCTTTTTTATGGCTGAGTAATATTCGATTGTATATATGTACTACATCTTCTTTATCCATGCCTCTGTCGATGGACACTTAGGTTGCTTCTATGTCTTGGCTATTTACATATTGTAAATAGTGCAACTATGAACATTGGGGTGCATGTATCTTTTCAAATTAGTGTTGTTTTTTCCGGAAATATGCCCAGGAGTAGCACTGCTGGATCATATGGCAGTTGTATTTTTAGTTTTTTGAGGACCATAGTGGCTGCACCAACTTACATTCCCATGAAAAGAGTACGAGGGCTCCCTTTTCTCTGTATCCTCTCCAACATGCGTTATTTGTAGGCTTTTTGATGGTAGCCATTCCGACAGATTTGGGATAATACCTCATTGTAGTTTTGATTTGCATTTCTCTATTGATCAGCAAAGTTGAGCATCTCTTCATGGGCCCGTTTGCCATCCATGTGCCGTCTTTGGAAAAAATGTCAATGTGAGTTTTCTGCCCATTTTTTTGATTGGATTGTTTTTTTGGTATTGAGTTGTATGAGCTGTTGGTGTATTTTGGATATTCACCCTTTGTTGATGCGCATGATTTGCAAATAGTCCCTCCCATTCAGCAGGTTGTCTTTGTGTTTTGTTGATGGCTTCCTTTGCTGTGCAAAATCTTTTATGTTTAATTAGGTCTCATTTGTCTCTATTATTATTATTATGTGTTGTTGTTTTCCTTTAATTCTTTTGCCTTAGGCGACTGATTCAAGAAATAGTGCTACCATTTATGTCAGAGTGTTCCTATGTTCTCTTACGGTTTTGTCTTACTTTTAGGTCTTAAAACCATTTTGAGTTTAGAATGTTCCCTCACACCACATAGAAAAATAATCTTTCTTCTACATGTGGCTGTCCAGCTTTCCCAGCACCACTTGTTGAAAGAGACGGTCTTTTCTCCATTGTATATTCTTGCCTCCTTTGTAGATTCATTGACTGTAGGGGCATGGCTTTATTTCTGGGCTCTCTTCTCTGTGACATTGCTCTATGTCTGTTTTTCTGCCACTACAACACTGCTCTTTGATTACTGTAGCTTTGTAGTATACTCTGAAGCCTGGGAGGGTGATGCCTCCAGCTTGCCCTTTTTTCTAAGATTGCTTTGGCAATTCATAGTCTTTTGTAGTTCTGTACAAATTTTTGGATTATTCCAGTTCTGTGAAAAAAATCTCCTCAGTATTTTGATAGGGATCGAGTTAAATGTGGAGACTGCTTTGGGTATTATGGCCATTTTAATATTCTTCCAATCCAAGAGCATGGGGTATCTTTCCATTTCTTTTATCAATGTTTTATATAGTTTTCAGCATATAGGCTTTTCACCTCCTTGGTTAAGTTTATTCCTAGGGTTTTTTTTTTTTAATGTGACTTTTAAATGGGATTTTAAAAAAAATTTCCCTTTCTGAAATTTCATTATTAGTGCATAGAAATGCAATGTATTTCTTTTTTTTTTTTTAGATTATAAAAACTTCCTCTTTAATCAAGGTTTTTTAACATGGAACAGATTTCTTGAATAAAATGGAAAGTTTCCAACACACTGAAACATAAATCACCATACATACAACACCTGGCAGAAAAAAAAACAAAACAGGAAGTTTACACAATCCCTGTAACAGCCATGGTCTTATTCTTAGATGCTTCCTCCATCTGCCAAGTGTGTTCTGCTGGATACAGAGCTCACAATGGTTTTGGGGGTCACACTTAGCTGAGGCTGCAACCCAAAGAGCAGTCGTCTGGCTGGGCCATGGTCCTGTTGGTTCTGCTCAAGAAGCAAAGCAGTCACCAGCACGTTCAAACAGTGTACTGAACATCCTTTAAATATCAAAGTGAGAAACAGGAAGGCAACATAATAATGTCATCAGAAAGATGTTAGCAAATGAGGACAGCTGTATAAAGCCTGAGGCTGAAAAGTGGCTCCCCAGCTTCATTTCTTTGGCTTCTTGGGCAGTGGCCGCCGGGACAGCAAGATGTGAGGTTCTGGTTCATGGATCATATAATGGACCCATCCCTGACTCTGCTGAACGCCAAGATTCCTCCATTCAGATTCAGACATCAAATGGGTTTTAGGGACCAGCTTGGCTATGTCCTTGGGCAACATGACATGCCGGTACTCGAACTCCTCGTCGTCATATTTGTCCGAATAGTAAATCTGCTTGTGCAACATGATCGCCCTGCCTGAGGACCGTCAGCCCCGCACTGCCAACCTCCAAACAACTCCCAGCAGCACTGCAATGTATTTCTGTGTATTAACAAGCTTGCTGAATTCATTAGTTCTCATAATTTTTAGGTGGAGAAACTTTAGGGTTCTTGATACACAGTGTCAGTCATCTGTAAATAGGGACAGTTGTACCTCTTTGCTTCCAATCTGGATACCCTTTATTTCTTTTTCATATCTGATTTGCTGTGCCTAGAACTTCCAATATTATGTTGAATAGAGGTGGTGAGAGTAGGCATCCTTGTCTTGTTCCTGAATTTAGCAGAAAGGCTTTCAGCTTTTCACCATTGAGTATTGTATTGGCTGTGGGTTTGCTTTAATGACTTTTATTAATGTTGAGACATGTTCCCTCTCCACTTCGGTAAGAGTTTTTATCATGTTGAATTTTATCAAATGCTTTTTCTGCAAATACTGAAATGATCATGTGGTTTCTGTCTTTCCTTTTGTTAGTGTGAAGTATCACACTGGTGTTTTTGTTTTCATTTCACGTATGTTGAACCATCCTTGCAACCCTGGAATGAATCCAAATTGAGAATGGTATATGACCCTTTTTATGTATTGTTGGATTTTGTGTGCTAACATTTTGATGAGGATTTTTGCATCTTTGTTCATGAAAGATACTGGCCTGTAATTTTCTTCTTTTGTGGTGTCTTTGTCTGGTTTTGGTATCAGGGTGATGGTGGCTTCATAGAATGATTTTGGCAGTGTTCCCCCTTCAGTTATTTGGAAGAGTTTTGGAAGGATAGATAGAAGTTCTTTGTACGCTAGGTAGCATTCCCCTGTGAAACAGTCCACTTTTGTTTGCTGGAAGTATTTATTTATTTATTTATTTTTATTACAGATTCGATTTCACTTCTAGCGATCGGTTCAAATTATCTACTTCTTGACTCAGTCTTCGCAGTCTGTAGATATCTAGAAATTTGTCCATTTCTTCTAGGTTGTCCAATTTGTTGACATATAACTAGTCATAGTAATATGATTATCTTTTTATATTTCTGTGGTGTCAGTTATTTACCCTTTCTTATTTTGTTTACTTGGTCCTCTCTTTTCTTGGTGAGTCTGGCTAAAGGTTTATCAATTTTATCTTTTCAAATAGGTCTTTGTTTCATTAATCTTTTATTTCCTCTCTGATCTTTATTTCCTTCCTTCTGTTCACATTGGGCTTTGTTCTTTTCCTAATTCTTTTAGGTGGTAGGTTAAGTTGTTTGAGATTTTTCTTGTTTCTTGAAGGCCTATATTGCTATGAACTTCCCCCTTAGATCTACTTTTCCTGCATCCTATAGATTTTCTGGAGTTGTGTTTTTATTTTCATTTGACTTGAGGTATTTTATTTCCTCTTTGATGTCATTGTTAACCCATTGATATTTTTTTTAGAGGCATGTTTAGTCTCCACATGTTTGTTCTTTTCCCATTTTTTCTTCAGTTGATGTAATAGTGGGAAAAATGCTTGACATTATTTCTATCCTCTTATATTTGTTGAGGCTTATTTTGTGATGTGGTAGGTGCTCTATTCTTGAGAATGTTCCATGTGCACTTCAGAAAGGATTTGTGGGACTTCCCTAGTGGTGCAGTGGTTAAGAATCCACCTGCCAATGCTGGGGACACAGGTTTGATCCCTGATCCGGGAAGATCCCACATGCTGTGGAGCAGCTAAGCCCGTGTGCCACAGCTACTGAGCCTGTGTCTAGAGCCCGTGAGCCACAACTACTGAGCCCATGTGCCTAGAGCCTGTGCTCCGCAACAAGAGAAGCCACTGCAATGAGAAGCCCGCACACCACAATGAAGAGTAGCCCCAGCTGGCTGCAACTAGAGAAAGCCTGGGCACACCAACAAAGACCCAATGCAGACAAAAAGTAAATAAATAAATAAATGAGTTAATTAATTAAGAAAAGGATTTGTATTCTGCTTTGTTAGATGTAATATCCTATGGATATCATTTAAGTCCAACTGATCTATTCTGTCATTTAAGACTACGATTGCCTTCTTGATTTTTTTTTTTTTTTGGTCTTACCTGCCCAGTGATGTCACTGGGGTGTTAATCTACTCCTATTGTCAATTTTTCCCTTCATGTCTGTCAGTATTTGCTTTATATAGATGAGGTAATCCTATATTGGGTGTGTATTTGTTAACAAATATTCTCTTCTTGCATTGATCCCTTTATCATTATATAATGCTCTTCTTTGTCTCTTTTTATGCTTTGTTTTAAAGTCTGTTTTGTCCGATAGGAGTATTGCTACTCTTGCTTTCTTCTTTCTGTTTGTGTGAAATCTTTTTCTATCCCCTCACTTTCAGTCTCTGTGCATCTTTCACCCTGAAGAGAGTCTCTTGTAGACAGCATATTGAAGAGCTTTGTTTTTTTAATCCAGGCAGCCCCCCTATGTCTTTTTTATTTACAAAGCTATATTTTGAGCCACTAAAGAAAAAAGATACGTATTTAATGACAGTAAATAATTCAATGTACATAAAATGACTAAACACAACTACTTACAACATTAAAATATAAATTGCTAGTTGTAAGTAACAGCAGAATGTGTTGAATAATGTTAATTCCAAACGTGCATGCATTAAATACTATTTCACATAGGAATGACTTTACCTGTAACTAAAATATTGCTACTGAAGGTAAAACAACATAATTATCTAAACTTATAAGCAAAAAGTATAAAACAATATCAAAGGAAGGAGTAAATAATAATTTGGTTTGGGGGCATTTTTCTTTTTTTTCTTTTTAATTTAAATTTTATTTTATATTCAGATATAGTTGATTTACAATGTTGGGTTGCTTTCAGGTGTACAGCAAAGCAGTTCAGTTATACATATACATATATCCATTCTTTTTCAGATTCCTTTCCCATATAGGTTATTACAGAATACTGAGTAGAGTTCCCTGTGCTATGCAGTAGGTCCTCATTGATTATCTATTTTAAATATAGTGGTGTGTGTATGTTAATCCCAAACTCCTAGTTTATCCCTCACCCCTCCACCTTTTCCCTTTGGTAATCATAAGTTTGTATTCAAAGTCTGTGGGACTGTTTCTGTTTTGTAAATAAATTCATTTGAATCATCTTTTTAGATTACACATATAAGTGATATCATATGAGATTTGTCTGTCTGATTGACTTCACTTAGTATGTTAATCTCAAGGTCCATCCATTTTGCTGTAAATGGCATTATTTCATTCTTTTTTATGGATGAGTAATATTCCATTGCATATATGTACCACATCTTTTTATCCATTGCTCTGTTGATGGACATTGAGGTTGCTTCCATGTCTTGGCTACTGTAAACAGTGCTGCAATGAACATTGGGGTGCATGTATCTTTTTTTTTTTTTTTTTTTTTTTTTTGCATGTATCTTTTTGAATGATCATTTTCACTGGATATATCCCTAGGAGTGGGACTGCTGGATTATATGGTAGTTCTCTTTTTAGTTTTTTCAAGAAACCTCTATACTGTTTTCCATAGTGGCTGCACCAAATGAATTACATTCCCACCAACAGTGTAGGAAGGTTCCCTTTCCCCCCACCTGCTCCACTGTTTATTGTTCGTAGACTTTTTTTTTTTTAGTATTATTTATTTGGCTGTGCCAGGTCTTTAGTTGCAGCATGTGGGATCTAGTTCCCTGACCGCGGATTGAACCTGTGTCCCCTGCATTGGGAAAGCAGAGTCCTAACCGCTGGACTGCCAGGGAAGTCCCTTGTTCGTAGACTTTTTGACAATGGCTATTCTGACCAGTGTGAGGTGATACCTCATTGTAAGTTTTTTTTTTTTAGATTGGGTTATAGTTGTTTTACAATGTTGTGTTAGTTTCTACTGTACAGCTAAGTGGAGTTACCTGTGCTATACAGCAGGTTCTCATTAGTTATCTATTTTATACCGATTAGTGTATATATGTCAATCCCAATCTCTCGATTCATCCCACCCATCCTTTACCCCCTTGGTGTCCATCTGTTTGTTCTCTACATCTCTGTCTCTATTTCTGCCTTGCAAACTGGTTCATCTGTACCATTTGTTTTTCTCTTTCTTACTTCACTCTATATGACAGTCTCTAGGTCCATCCATGTCTCTACAAATGACCCAATTTCATTCCTTTTTATGGCTGACTAATATTCTACTGTATATATTTACCACATCTTTATCCATTCATCTGTTAATGGGCATTTAGGTTGGTTCCATGACCTGCCTATTGTAAACAGTGCTGCAGTGAACATTGGGGTGCATGTGTCTTTTTGAATTATGATTTTCCCTGGGTATATACCCAGTAGTGGACTGCTGGGTCATATGGTAATTCTATTTTTAGTTTAAGGAACCTCTATACTGTTCTCCATAGTGACTGTATCAATTTACATTCCCACCAACAGTACAAGAGGGTTCCCTTTTCTCCAAACCCTCTCCAGCATTTATTGTTTGTAGATTTTTTGATGATGGCCATTCTGACTGGTGTGAGGTGATACCTCATTGTAGTTTCGATTTGCATTTCTCTAATAATTAGTGATGTTGAACTTTTTTTCATGTGCTTTTTGGCTATCTGTATGTCTTCTTTAGAGAAATGTCTATTTTGATCTTCCACCCATTTTTTTATTGGGTTTTTTTTTTTGATATTGAGCTGCATGAGCTGTTTATGTATTTTGGAGATTAATCTCTTGTCAGTTGCTTTGTTTGCAAATATTTTCTCCCATTCTGACGGTTGTCTTTTGGTTTTGTTAATGGTTTCCTTTGCTGTGCAAAAGCTTTTAAGTTATTAGGTCCTATTTATTTACTTTTGTTTTTATTTTCATTACTCTAGGGGGTGGATAGAAAAAGATCTTGCTGTGATTTATGTCAAAGGTTGTTCTTGCTATGTTTTCCTCTAAGAGTTTTATAGTGTCTGGTCTTACATTTAGGTCTCGAATCCATTTTGAGTTTATTTTTATGTATGGTGTAAGGAGTGTTCAAATTCATTCTTTTACATGTAGCTGTCCAGTTTTCCCAGCACCACTTATTGAAGAGACTGTCTTTTCTCCATTGTATATCCTTGCCTCCTTTGTCATAGATGAGTTGACCATAGGTGCGTGGGTTTATCTCTGGGCTTTCTATCCTGTTCCATTGATCTGTATTTCTGTTTTTGTGCCAGTACCATATTGTCTTGATTACTGTAGCTTTGTAGTATAGTCTGAAGTCAGGAGTCTGATTCCTCCAGCTCTGTTTTTTTCCCTCAAGACTGCTTTGGCTATTTGGGGTCTTTTGTGTGTCCATACAAATATTAAGATTTTTTTGTTCTAGTTCTGTAAAAAATGCCATTGGCAGTTTGATAGGGATTGCATTGAATCTGTAGATTGCTTTCGGTAGTACAGTCATTTTCACAATATTGATTGTTCCAGCCCAAGAACATGGTATATCTCTCCATCTGTTTGTATCATCTTTAATTTCTTTCATCAGTGTCTTATATTTTCTGCATACGGGTCTTTTGTCTCCCTAGGTAGGTTTATTCCTAGGTATTTTATTCTTTTTGTTGCAGTGGTAAATGGGAGCGTTTCCTTAATTTCTCTTTCAGATTTTTCATCATTAGTGTGTAGGAATGCAAGAGATTTCTGAGCATTAATTTTGTATCCTGCAACTTTACCAGATTCACTGATTAGCTCCAGTATTTTTCTGGTGGCATCTTTAGGATTCTCTATGTATCATGTCATCTGCAAACAGTGACAGTTTTACTTCTTCTTTTCCAATTTGGATTCCTTTTATTTCTTTTTCTTCTCTGATTGCCATGGCTAGGACTTCCAAAACTATGTTGAATAATAGTGGTGAGAGTGGACATCCTTGTCTTGTTCCAGATCGTAGAGGAAATGCTTTCAGTTTTTCACCATTGAGAATGATGTTTGCTGTGGGTTTGTCATATATGGCCTTTATTATGTTGAGGTAGGTTCCCTCTATGCCCACTTTCTGGAGAGTTTTTATCATAAATGGGTGTTGAATTTTGTCAAAAGCTTTTTCTGCATCTATTGAGTTGATCATACGGTTTTTATTCTTCAATTTCTTAATATGGTGTATCACATTGATTGATTTGCGTATATTGAAGAATCCTTGCATCCCTTGGATAAATCCCACTTGATCATGGTGTATGATCCTTTTAATGTGTTGTTGGATTCTGTTTGCTAGTATTTTGTTGAGGATTTTTGCATCTATATTCATCAGTGATATTGGTCTGTAATTTTCTTTTTTTGTAGTATCTTTGTTTGGTTTTGGTATCAGGGTGATGGTGGCCTCATTGAATGAGTTTGGGAGTGTTCCTTCCTCTGCAATTTTTTGGAAGAGTTTGAGAAGGATGGGTGTTAGCTCTTCTCTAAATGTTTGATAGAATTCACCTGTGAAGCCATCTGGTCTTGGACTTTTGTTTGTTGGAAGATTTTTAATCACAGTTTCAGTTTCATTATTTGTGATTGGTCTGTTCATATTTTCTATTTCTTCCTGGTTCAGTCTTGGAAGGTTATACCTTTCTAAGAATTTGTCCATTTCTTTCAGGTTGTCCATTTTTTTGGCATAGAGTTGCTTGTAGTAGTCTCTTAGGATGCTCTGTATTTCTGCTGTTTCTGTTGTAACTTTTCTTTTTCATTTCTAATTTTATTGAGTCCACTCCCTGTTGATGAGTCTGGCTAATGGTTTATCAATTTTGTTTATCTTCTCAAAGAACCAGCTTTTAGTTTTATTGATCTCTGGTATTGTTTTTTTTGTTTCTATTTCATTTATTTCTGGTCTGGTCTTTATGATTTCTTTCCTTCTGCTAACTTTGGGTTTTGTTTGTTCTTTTTTCTCTAGTTCCTTTAGGTGTAGATTGTTTGAGATTTTTCTTGTTTCTTGAGGTAGGCTTGTATTGCTATAAACTTTCCTCTTAGAACTGCTTTTGCTGCATCCCATAGGTTTTGGATCGTCGTGTTTTGTCATTTGTCTCTAGGTATTTTTTGACTTCCTCTTTGATTTCCTCAGTGATCTCTTGGTTATTTAGTAATGTATTGTTTAGCCTCCATGTATTTGTATTTTTTATGTTTTTTTCCCTGTAATCGATTTCTAATCTCATAGCGTTGTGGTCAGAAAAGATGCTTGATATGACTTCAATTTTCTTAAATTTACTGAGGTTTGTTTTGTGACCCAAGATGTGATCTATCCTAGAGAATGTTCTGTGTGCACTTTAGAAGAAAGTGTAATCTGCTGTTTTTGGATGGAATGTCCTATAAATATCAATTAAATCTTTCTGGTCTGTTGTGTCATTTAAAGCTTGTGTTTCCTTATTAATTTTCTGTTTGGATGATCTGTCCGTTGGTGTAAGTGTTAAAGTCCCCCGCTATTATTGTGTTACTGTCGATTTCCTCTTTTACAGCTGTTAGCAGTTGCCTTATGTATTGAGGTGCTCCTGTGTTGGGGGCATATATATTTATAATTGCTATATCTTCTTGGATTGATCCCTTGATCATTATGTAGTGTCCTTCCTTGTCTCTTGTAACATTCTTTATTTTAAAGTCTATTTTATCTGATATGAGTATTGCTACTCCAGCTTTCTTTTGATTTCCATTTGCATGGAATATCTTTTTCCATCCCCTCACTTTCAGTCTGCATGTGTCCCTAGGTCTGAAGTGGGTCTCCTGTAGACAGCATATATATGGGTCTTGTTTTTGTATCCATTCAGCGAGCCTGTGTTAGTTGGAGCATTTAATCCATTCACCTTTAAGGTAATTATTGATATGTATGTTCCTATTACCATTTTAATTGTTTTGGGTTTGTTTTTGTAGGTCCTTCTCTTGTGTTTCCCACTTAGAGAAGTTCCTTTAGCATTTGTTGTAGAGCTGGTTTGGTGGTGCTGAATTCTCTTAGCTTTTGCTTGTCTGTAAAGCTTTTGATTTCTCCATCGAATCTGAATGAGATCCTTGCTGGGTAGAGTTATCTTGGTTGTAGGTTCTTCTCTTTCATCACTTTAAACATGTCATGCCACTCCCTTCTGGCCTGTAGAGTTTCTGCTGAGAAATCAGCTGTTAACCTTATGCGAGTTCCCTTGTATGTTGTTTGTCCTTTTTCCCTTGCTGCTTTCAATAATTTTTCTTTGTCTTTAATTTTTGCCAATTTGATTACTATGTGTCTCAGCGTGTTTCTCCTTGGATTTATCCTATATGGGACTCTCTGTGCTTCCTGGACTTGGGTGGCTATTTCCTTTCCCATGGTAGGAAGTTTTCAACTATAATCTCTTCACATATTTTCTCAGGTCCTTTCTCTCTCTTCTCCTTCTGGGACCCCTATAATGCGAATGTTGTTGCGTTTAATGTTGTCCCAGAGGTCTCTTAGGCTGTCTTCATTTCTTTTCATTCTTTTTTTCTTTATCTGTTCTGCAGCAGTGAATTCCACCATTCTGCCTTCCAGGTCACTCATCCGTTTTTCTGCCTCAGTTATTCTGCTATTGATTCCTTCTAGTGTAGTTTTCATTTTAGTTATTGTATTGTTCATCTCCGTTTGCTTGTTCTTTAATTCTTCTAGGTCTTTGTTAATCATTTCTTGCATCTTCTCGATCTCTGCCTCCGTTCTTTTCCCAAGGTCCTGGATCATCTTCACTATCATTGTTCTGAATTCTTTTTCTGGAAGGTTGTGTATCTCCACTTCATTTAGTTGTTTTTCTGGGGTTTTATCTTGTTCCTTCATCTGGTATATAGCCCTCTGCCTTTTCATCTTGTCTGTCTTTCTGTAAATGTGGTTTTTGTTCCACATGCTGCAGGATTGTAGTTCTTCTTGATTCTGCTGTCTGCCCTCTGGTGGATGAGGCTATCTTAGAGGCTTGTGCAAGTTTCCTGATGGGAGGGACTGGTGTTGGGTAGAGCTGGCTGTTGCTCTGGTGGGCAGAGCTCAGTAAAACTTTAATCCACTTGACTGTTGATGAGTGGGGCTGGGTTCCCTCCCTGTTGGTTGTTTGGCCTGAGGCGACCCAACACTGGAGCCTACCTGGGCTCTTTGGTGGGGCTAATGGTGGACTCTGGGATGGCTCACGCCAAGGAGTACTTCCCAGAATTTCTGCTGCCAGTGTCCTTGTCCCCACGGTGAGACACAGCCACCCCCCGCCTCTGCATGAGACCCTCCAACACTAGCAGGGAGGTCTGGTTCAGTCTCCCCTGGGGTCACTGCTCCTTCCCCTGGGTCCCGATGCGCACACTACTTTGTGTGTGCCCTCCAAGAGTGGAGTCTCTGTTTCCCCCAGTCCTGTCGAAGTCCTGCAATCAATTCCCACTAGGCTTCAAAGTCTGATTCTCTAGGAATTCCTTCTCCTGTTGCCGGACCCCCAGGTTGGGAAACCTGACGTGGGGCTCAGAACCTTCACTGCAGTGGGTGGACTTCTGTGGTTTCAGTGTTCTCCAGTCTGTGAATCACCCACCCAGCAGTTATGGGATTAGATTTTATTGTGATTGCACCCCTCCTACCATCTCATTGTGGCTTCTCCTTTGTCTTTGGACGTGGGGTATCTTTTTTGGTGATTTCTAGTGTCTTCCTGTAGATGCTTGTTCAGCAGTTACTTGTGATTCTGGTGCTCTTGCAAGAGGGCATGAGAGCCCATCTTGAAGCAATCTCGGTTCCAGTTTTTTTTGTCAGTGCTTGTTCAGCTGTTGTGATTTTGGTGGGAATGCTAGGAGGGGCTCCAGCAGCAGCGACCAAGTTGAAGAAGAGGTTGGAGAGCTTTATCCCCTTCTTGCCTCTAGTTTATCTAAAGTTTTCTCCAGCCCAGAAACTGATTTATTTACTCACACTTGTAGGAGAGGAAATCAAACTTTTAATATTTTTGGCCAGTGCAGAGCTCACCTTTTGGAAGGCTTGGATCCTTTCCTCCCAGGCCCAGGCAGCTCATCAGCCCCTTAGGAATAGTCAGTTGTGGAGGAGTCCAACTCAGAGAAAAATGTACACTCTGAAAAATCCACCCTGTGTCTGCTGATTGGAGCATTTAGACCACTGACAGTTAAAGTAATTAATGATAAGTACATACCTGTTGCCATTTTTATTCTTTGTTTCCCAGTTTTTGTAGTTCTTCTCTGTTTGCTTGTTTCTCATGTTGTGGTTTGATTTTTCTTCAGTAGTATGCTTGGTTTCCTTTCTTTTTGGTTTTTGTGTATCTGTTGTTGGTTTTTGATTTGTGGTTACCATGGGGCTCATATGTTGACCCATAATTATATGTACTTGCTTTAAACTGATAGTCATTTAAGTTCAGACATGTTCTAAAAGATCTTTTTTTTTTTACTCCCCTTGTACACTGTGTATATTTGATGTTATAGTTTACATCTTCATGTTCATCCCTTTACTGTTAGCTGTAGTTATAATTGCTTTTACAATCTTGTTTTGTGTTTCAGTCTATATACTGGTTTAAGTGATCTTAAATCCTTAGTATATATTTGCCTTTCCTATTGGGCTTTTCCCTTTCCTACAGTTTCCTGCTACTTTTCTGTTTCAGAAAGACCCTTCAACACTTCTAGAATAGTTTTAGTATTGGTGAATTATTTTGGTTTTTGACTGCCTGAGAAACTCTTTATCCTTCTGTCTCATATGAGGATCTTGCTGGGTGCAGTATCCGAGGTGGCAGGTTTTTCCTTTTGAGAACTCTGTATATATGCTGCCCCCTTTAGGCCTGCAGACTTTCCGCAGAGGAATCAGCTGATAGCATTATGGGGGTTCCCTTGTATATGACTCTTGTTTCCCTGTTGTTGCCTTTCGAATCCTCTGTAACTTTGGCCGTTGTGATCGTGGTATGTCTCAGTGAGTCTGTTTGTGCTCATGTTGTTTGGGACCCTCTGTGCTTCCTGTACTTGGGTATCTCCTTCCTTTTTTAGGTGTGGGAAGTTTTCAGCCATAATTTCTTAAAAATACATTTGATCCCCTTCCTTCTCCTTGTGGAGAATCCCTATTATGGAAATGCTGACACAATTTTATATTATCCCATAGATCCTGTATGTTGCCTTCTTTTTTCATTTGTCTTTCTGTTTGCTGTTCTGATTGGGTGATTTCTATTCTATCTCTCAGTTCACTTACGTGTTCTTCTGTGTCATTTAGTCTGCTGTTCATTGCTTCTAGAGTGCTTTTTAATCTCAGATTTAATTACCTGTTTTTAAAAATTATCTATTTTTGATTAGGCTGTGTTTATAGCTTCTAGTTCCTTGTTAAGAATTGATCTAAGCACAGATTATTTTAATTCAGCGTTTTTAATTCAGTGTCTGGTAGACTCATTACCTTTGTTTCATTATTTTTTTCAGGGCTTTGCTCTCTTTCAGTCGAGAGTAGCTCCCCTGCATTGTCATTTTTCTTAAATTTCTGTGTCTATGAATTTAGGTGAAACAGTTACCTGCTGTGATCTCAGGGGGTGTTCTTAGGTGGGACCATCCCCATACAGACTGTGTCCCCAGTGCCTTTGGTGGGAGGACTGGATTTGATGTGGACACCAGCCACGTCTTCCCTCAGGGTGTGCGGCTGGTTTACAGGAGCTGGAACCTGTGCAGGGTGTGGGCAGGGCTTCTGTGCTCAGTGGCCATCCCCACCCTGTCAGGACTTGGGGGGAGAGCGTCTCCTCCCAAGCTGGAGTGGAGGCCCTGAGGGTCAGTCTTGAGCTGGCTCTGTTCCTTGAAGTGTGTTTTTCCTTCTTTCTGCATTGGGGCCTTTGCTCCGAAGGAGGGGATTGCTAGAGCAAGTGGGGCTCGTGTGATTAGAGGTCTGTGCTGGTGTCTGCCCCTCTGCTCGGATGCAGCCCAGCGTTGCGTCTTTCCCCTGTGTGGCTGTCTGAGACCTAGTGCAGGGCTGTGGCGTGGAGTGGGTGGGTGAGCGGATTAGCTCAGCTGGGAGTTGGGGGATTGTGGTGTGCTGCAGGGGTTCCAGCAGCCCCACTGTTCTTAGAGGGTCTGGGCTGCCTGCATGGTGCACTGACAGCGGCTGCCACCACCCCATCTGGACCTCACCCTGGGCCCCTAGGCCACCCCTGTGGCCCTCAATTGAGTCTCCTCCCAGGGACTGGCTGCCCTAGAAACACTGCTGAGGTGTGGCATGGAGTGCATGGCATGTCTCCTCACTCGGACTGGGGAGCCTGGCAGGGTGGGAGCCACTAGGTCAGATCTCTCTCCAGCCTGTCCAGTGGCGAGCCAGCACCTATGCACTCCTCATGAACAGAGCCTAGGCTTCTCCAGCCTTTACACCTGTCGCAGCAGTTCTCCAACCAGCCAAGGGAAGCTTGTCTCCACTATGCAGGGCCCCAGGCCTGGGATGCCCAGTCTGGCTTGACTGGCTCACTCCCAAGGGCAAGTGTCCACCCGCACAATCTCCCTCTTCTTAGTCCCCTCCCAGGGGCAGGGGTCCTGAACCAATGCGTTTCTTCCTGTCCTCACTGGTTACGTATCTTGCTGCAGCCTTGGTTGTACAGCAGCTCTGCCAGTTTCCACGTAGTTCCCCTGAGAACTGCTCCACATGTAGATGCATTTGACGTCTGTGGGAGGGGGTGAGCTCCACGCCCTCTGCTACCACCCAGTTCTCCCTCCTCTGGGAGTCTTGACGGTGCTGTGACTCGGCCCCTTCTACCCAGGTTGTGGTTCCTTCTTTATCACTTGCAGATCTTTTCTGGTAGGTTTGGGTCTTTGTCAACAATATATTCTTTGCACACTGTAATTCTGGTTTGCCCATGAGAGCAGGCGAGTTCAGGGTCTCCCCTCTGCCATCTTGGGAACTCTCTCTCTCTCCTGCGTGTAACTTTTGGTTCCCCCAAACTCAACTACTAATAGCCTACTATTGACCAGAAGCCTTACCAATAACGTAGTCAATTAACATATTTTCTATGTTGTGTGTATACAGTGCATTCTTACAGAAAGGTAAGCTAGAGAAAATGTTAACATTATAAGGAAGAGAATACTTACCATACTGCATTTATCAATGATGTACGTTTACAAGATGAGTCATCTGTCAGTATGTCAATATTATGATATAAAACACTGCAGAGGTTCCACGTATTATTAACAGTAGACATCAAAAACAATGTGAAAATTCATTTTTATTTACAGGTATAATGGTCCATGCATTGATAACGAAGCAGCAGCAATATGATGTATGTAGTGTGGACAAGGAGTGTCGCCTGCCATTCCAGTAACAAAGAACACCGGGCACGATCGAGCCATCAGCCGCTGCAGCTGCCCTGACGGCGTGCCCTGCGGGGATTCAGGAAACATTCTATGCTCTGGGTACCAGCCCTAGATCGTTAAGTGCACATCTAAAGAATAATTTCAGTGAGGCCAGATTCTTCATCTTCCCATACATACAAAAGCACTAAAATTATTAACCTAAACTGTGTGGGGCTTTGGTGTGTGTGGTAAGCAGTAATCTTTGACTAAATTCTTGTCTTCCAACAAAAACTCTATGCATCTTGGCACCTCCCTTACCTCCAGAGAGGCTGTCTCCTGGGCTTAAAACTTTAACTTGCAGCTTTTGGGTTGTGTGTTTTCCTTCAGTCAGCAGCTTTGGTGACCTGAAGGGACACGGAGCAGGCTTCGCCTGAGCCCTGCAGGGACTGGGGGGTACTGGCCAGCAGAGGCCTCTTGTGCCCACCTGTCTCCTTGGCGAGCCCTCCTGGTCTCAGATCTCCTGTTACTGGCTGATCCTGTTGTATTTGGTGGTGGATTAAGTCCTCACTGGAGGGGAGGAGGTTTTCCTTGAATTTAATTTCAAGAAGAAGTACCTGGGTTATCCCAGTTGGGAGATATTGGGAAGATTTTACTCAATTGAAAGACACTGAGTTTGGTTGGACTGGGAAATTAGGTGGGAGACTGACATGTCATTTTTCCTTTATTTGGACCTTAACAGAAATTATTGGAATAAAAATGAAGATGTCCCTTCTTCGGAGCTGGAAGCCCTGATGAGCATCTCCTTCCTGACATCTCCTTCCTGACGGCACTGGCTTGCTCAGGCAACTGGGAAACTGGTGGGAGCGCTGGAGGTAAGTCCTCATCCTGAGCTGCCGTCTGTAGAGGGAAACCCACTCATCTCAGCTGGGGACACACATGAGAGCCGGCCACTCAGTGCTGCAAGCCCCCACCATGGTCTTAGGCTACAGAAGGTAGGGACCTGTAAGAGCGCTGTAGTGGCTCTAGGCTAAAATCCAGAGGAATCAAGCTCACAAGCCAGCACACCGGCCCACCACAGGATCATCACTAATGATTCTTATCTCAACAAATCGACCTTGCGATGGGAAACAAAGCTTTCAAAACAAAAAGGAAGGACAGATTGCCAGCCTCCAACTAACACCCAGGCCAGGTTCATGTACAATATGTATGGAATTTATACCTGCAAATACTTACTTGATTGGAGAAACCACACTAAAGGAGATCACAACCTAAAATGGCCGTATTTGGGTTCTTCTGACATTCCAGAATGTTCTTGTATATGCAGCTAGTGAAAGCAGTCCATAAGATGAGACAGACGGAATGGAATGCTTATGGATACTTAGAAGCTTCTAAAAGAGGAAAGGATAAGCTTCTGCAGGAAATCAACCAAAAATTACTTTATCAACATTTCTGAAAGCTGCTAGTATTAACCCTGCCTCTCCCTCTGCTCCCCCTCATATCCTCTTTTATCTGAACCCACTGACCCAGATGCTGTTCCCTTCTCTCTTCCATCACCTCTGCCCCTTGCTGCTTCCTCTCCCCTCAGGAAAGGAGGACATTAAACCAGAAGTACTTCTATCCCCCTTTAAGGAGAAACCTTTCACAGGAAGAGGTGAACTGTCCTCTGTGTTTACATACACGCCCTGGACTGGAGCAAAACTTAGGGCTTTAGCTAAGGGGTTTCCTGAGCCTAGTCAAGAGCCATTGGGATATGCAAAGGAATACGAGTTAACCACCCAAACCTGTGAGTCTGGGTCTGCAGATCTGTATCCATTAATACAGCTACTCCTTTCTGAAAGTAAAGCAAGGCAAGGGATAGAGAAAGCAGAATGGAAACACCCCTTACCAAACTTCGATTTTCGAGTTGAATGCAAGGAATTAGCTCATAAATTACTCATTTATCCCAGAGTTTTTCCCAAAAGCCATAGCCTGGACAAAAATTCAGCAGTGCAAACAAAAACAAGATAAAATCCTAGATTATGAGGTGTGAGAACTTTTAAACAATATTCTGGCATAACACCTGAATGTTCTCTAATCACCAAAATGATCCTTTGCTTAAGTCCATTTTAGAAGGTATAAATGAGGAATTGGCTACTGTAATTAAAAAACACAACTTAGGCTGGTCAGCGTTACATACAAATGCCCTTACCACACTGGCTGACTAGCTTTTCAAAACCATTGAAGGAGAGGATACATCTATAAAAATCGTGAACCTTCGGGACTTCCCTGGTGGCACTGTGGTTAAGAATCCGCCTGCCAACGCAGACACAGGTTCAAGCCCTTGTCTGGGAAGATCCCACATGCTGCGGAGCAACTACTGAGCCTGCGCTCTAGAGCCTGCGAGCCACAACTACTGAAGCCCGTGCTCCGCAACAAGAGAAGCCACTGCAATGAGAAGCCTGCACACCGCAACTAGAGAAAGCCCATGCACTGACGTGCTGCAATGAAGACCCAACGCAGCTAAAGATAAATTTATTTTAAAAAAAAATCGTGAACCTTCAATCGTGCCAATTAAGTAAGCAAGGTCAGGCTACAGTTAACAAACCCTGGTTCAATCCTCGACTGACAGAGGAACCTAGCATTTGCTTTTACTGTGTTTAAAAAAAAAAAAAATTGGAGAAGGAACTGTAGAAAAATGAAGAAAGATTTCAAGAACAGAGTAGATTTCAGATCAGAATACCGAGTTACACAAGAATAGGGCTCCTCTGAGGGAACAGTGGGAGTCTTTCTTATGTAACACCCTGGGAGAAGTACACAAGACAGAAACAATTAAAGCCCTAATAGATACAGGGACCACCTTCTCAGTTTTAAATCAAAATCAGAGGCTCCCTCCCATGAAGTAATACTTCAGTGTAGATGGCAGGGATTTCTCCTGCACCTCTTAAGGCTCTTAAACCATTATCATCTTCAGCATTTTACTTAGGAGAACTTAAAGGAAGGCACTCATCGTTTCTAGTAGAAAGCACCCCTATTCATCTGACAGGAAGAGATTTATTAGAAACTGATGAAGCCCATATTTCCTTACTCCTAAGGGGGAGATGTTTTTAGAGCTGATTTCCTTCATCATACAATGTTTGTGACCCATGGTCAAGGTGATGCAGACTAAGATTTGCTAGGCTTAGTACCTGAAGAGTTACTGACATATGGAAATAAGTTCCACACCGCCCGTTAAAACGACCAGAGATGAGAAGAACCACGTCAGTACCCCTATGGAGGCAGGAAGCCATGGAGGGAATAACACCTGCCACCAGCTCACATTGAGAAAGGCTTCATGCCTTGCACCGGCCCTTGTAACACACTCACTCTGCCAGTCAGAAAACCTAATGGCAAGGGCTGGAGGTTTGTGTAGGGTTTGAGCTCTAGCAGTGCTATCATTACTCCTCGCCATTGTGTAGTGCCAACCCCCATACCTCACCGTCCTGTGTTCCTGAGAAGAGTGACTTCTTTTCTGTGGCCTCCACAGCGCACTGTTCAGCACCCCTGTGCGTCCTGGTGGCCGGTACCCTTTGCCTCTACTCGGGGTGAACGGCAGCATGCGTGGAGTGCAATGCGGCAGGGCTATACTCACCGTCCCCAGATACTAAGAACGTACCTAGATGACCTAGCTTTTCTTCATAAGTCAGTTCTGATACAGTGTGCAGATGATTTGCTGTTGTGTTCAAATTCTTCGATAAATAGTTAGGAAGACAGCCTGTACTTCAGAAACTAGCTCAAAGGGACAAAGTGTCCGAGGAAAAAATTACAATTTTGTAAGGCTAATGTGAAATATTTAGGACAAATGATATCTCAGGGACCTTTAATTGATGGTGCAAGACATTTTGGCTTTCCCCGCCCCAGGACAAAAGGGCATTTAAGGGGATTTCTAGACCCTGCAGGCTGTTGCAGGAACTGGATTACAAAGTTTTTTTTTTAGTGGCCCAACCATTATATAACTTGTTTAAACAAGGCCAAGCTGAACCTCGTTGGGAAATAAAACATTCTGAAGCCAGGGAGACCCTAAAAAGAACCCAGCCTTGGGGCATCCAAATTATGATTTACCCCTTTTTCTCTTTGTACATGAAAACAAAGGTGCCACATGGAGTATTAACCCAGCAACTACCCACCAATAGGATATACGGCCAGCAGCTAGCTGCAGTAAACAAGGGCTTCCCCCTCCTTGTCCCGGGGCTGTCTCAGCAACAGCTGTGCTGCATCATGAGTCACACTCTCACCGTTCTCTGTCCCCCATGCCATGGAAGCTTTACTAAACTCTCATCGCACATACTATTCAAGCCGATTAACTTCTCGTGAGATTGTCTCGCTCTCACCAAATCTCTGCCCACAGGTGTGACAAACTTCAGCCAGCCACCTTGCTCCCAGAAGAATCCGATGTTAATAATGAATATCTTTTCTATCCCAGGACTGATCTTCAGGAAAGCCCAATGGATGATCCTGATTTTGCTACTCATGGGTGGTGCGTATCTGCGAGGACCTCATGGGAGGTGCCAGGCTGGCCCTGCCATTGCTCCTCCAGTGTCTGTCCTAGAATCACGTCTCTTCTGTCCAGCAGGCTGAACTAATAGCACTGAGAGCCTGCCAGCTGGCAGAAGGAAAGCCTGCTGATGCTTACAGACGGCCGCTGTGCTCTTGGGGTGGACCAGGATTTCTAACATCCCCAGGACAGCCTATTAAAAATGGTAAACATGTAGCAGACTTGTTGGATGCCATTCTCCTGCCAGGTGCACTTGCTATTCAGGTATCATTCAAAGGCTGACACTGCTGAAGCAAAAGGAAACTCTTTAGCTGATCATGTTGCCAAGACTGAGGCTCTGAAAAACGAAAACAACCAGCTAACCACTGCCTTTCCCTTTCAGCCTCCCAGCAACCTTACTGACATGGTAAAGTTTCAAGGAACAGCACCAGAAAACAGACACCTGGACACACAAGGGAGGAAGACTGAACGCACGCAAAGAGCTGTGGATACACCCAGACGGGAAGCCTATCCTTCCGTTTGAAGCTCAATATCCTATTTTGCAATATATTCACGAGTTAACACACTGGAACCCAGATAAGATGGTATTATGGGGTAAAAAATTGTCGAAAGGCTTTTGTGATAGCTCGGGAGGTGTTTATTCAAGATGTACCACTTGTCCAAAATATAACCTAGGGAAGCCGTTACATAGTTCTCAAGGGAATTTGCCACGACCTGCAGGTCCCGTTGCGATTTGGCAGACTGATTTTATACAGTGCCCCCTCTCAAGGTTATCAGTATGTTCTTGTTATGATTTGTATGTTTTCACACTGGGTTGAGGCATCCCATGCTGAAGGGCCACAGCCCAGTCTGTAGGGAATTTATTTTACAAAGAGTGATGCCCATCTGGGGAGCCCCCCTCAGAACCACATGCTGACAGAGGAACTCATTTTACTGGACAAATTGTTAAGATTGGGCCCATTACGCAGCATTTCCATTGTGCTTACCACCCCCAGTCCTCTGGGTTAGTAGAAAGAACAAATGGAACAATTAAAACCCAGCTGGCTAAGATGATGAATGCTTATTCCTTACCTGGCCTAAGGCCCTTCCATTGGTTCTCCTCAACCTCAGATCCACCCGTTTTGGAAAACATTTGTCTCCTTTTGAGATGATCGCGGGAGACCAGTGAGACTGGATGAAGGACTATATGAACCTATACTAATGAGAAGGGGTATGTTACGTTATTGCAAGGGTTTAACTGCATTAACAGGACATTATAAGCTTGTTTCTGGACCTTATCACAGTACTCTTTCTTTAAATGAGGATCAGATGCCCTGTGACCTACAACCAGGAGACTATGTACACTGGAAAAGGCATCATTTAAAGGACTCTCTCCAACCTAGATGGAAGGTCCCTTATCAGGTTCTTTTAAGTAGCTCATGCACAGCAAAATCGAAGGTAATTGACTCTTGGATTCATATTTCCCACCTAAAAAGGCACCGGTCTGGTCTACAGAGAGGACTGCTGACCTCAAACTCCCCTTAAAGCGATGGTCTGATAGGAAAGACACACCAACGCCAGGACGAGAAGACGACGACATCAGAAGGAGACAGCTATCCCAAGATGCTGGACCTTACCGTATGATTATTAATAACATTTTCTTGATTTCTTGGACTTTCTGCACATGAATCAAATGTTTTTCTATCATGGGTATGATCCTATGCAGATTTTAGAAGTCATTCCAGTTGTTGGGTTTGTGGTCAATTACCTACATCCACTACTTCTGGTTAGTGGGTTTCTCCTCTCCAAGGCTCTGATTGGATGGCCCACAGAAAACTTTAGAAAAAAGAAGTTCAAGTTCTGTCTGATCCGCAACTGATGCTACTATGGGAACCCCTCACTTGGCCAATCAAGCATTCTTGCTCTGACTTTGGCCATAAATGAGTTTTCCCTTAAAGTTACTCAAGCTCAATTAGAGCAACAAGCTAAATTTGAGTCAAAAATTACAACTTCCTGACTATTAGGAGGGACACCCCCTCAGTTATGGGATAGGTTTATATGGCTAATACCAGGCTGTGGTCCCTTAAGGCACCTCCCTATGTTGGGAACAATTAAATCACACTGAAGATATTCAGCCTAATAACACCAGAAAATTAGGCTGGGTGCCTTAATGAAAAATGTCAGTGTATCATCATTTCCCTTAAAGATAGTGATTGATATGGAACAGACTGGGTCAGGCGCCCAGGAGTATACTGGGTTGCACCCAGTGGAACTCAGTGGTTTTGTGGCACCAGTCTACATCCCTGGTTTCTTCCAGGATGGATGGGAAGATGTACTTTATGATACCGTCAGGCTCAAGGCCACTTGTGTGCTAATTTAGAGACGACTGCAGCAAATTTACCAAGAGATCTGTATTCCCCTGGTATGATCATGTAGCATCTATTTTTATGCTTTTAGTAGGATTGGAAGATGGACCTCCCCATATCAAAGCCTTAACAGAATTCACCCAAAAGCCCCTAAATGATTAATCATTGAGGCCTCTATGATGAGAAAAGCGGTATTACAAAATCACATGGCCCTTGATAGCCTTATAGCATCTCAAGGAGGCACCTGTGCTATAATTCAAACTGAATGCTGTGTTTTCATACCAGACAAATCCTCTAATAGGATGCATTTAATGACCCACACGAAAAACCAGATTTCTGCCTTAAGTGATTCACTTCCTAGTCTTGGTGATCGTTTTAGGGAGCTGGTTTGGTTCCAGAACCTCATGGCTTAAATCCCTACTTATGACTTTATTAATGTTACTACCTGTATGATATCCTGTCTGTTTTATAAGATCGTTGTCTCTTGTATTACCCAATGTGTAACCAGGCCTTTGACAAAATTAATGATGGCTAAAATCTTGAGGCAGTCAGTCATATATGTATGACTCTATATTGAATAATTGGAATAGTGCAACTCTAGATATGAGAAGAAACAAGGAAAAAGACTTCCCAGATCATAACAGATTAGTTAGGACAGGTGATCCAGAGAATTTTAGGTTACCAACAGGGCCTAATCCAAAAATAAAACATTGGCCTATCAAGTCCTCATCTGACCTACGAAATGAGAATTCCCAGCACTGTGGGACAAACTGGCCATGAATGGAGGATACCAGGCACCATTCTGTGCTCTGGATGCTGGCCTTAGTTAAGATGCACACCTAAAGGATATTTTCACTGAGCCCAGACTCTTGCATCTCTCATGCATAGAATAGCACTAAAATCATTAACCTGAGATGCCTGTTTTTGTGGTTAGCAGGAATCTTTGTTCAGAATTTCCTGTTTCAAGCAAAAAACTCCTACGTACCCTGGCTCCTCCGTGACCTCTCAGGGCTGTCTGACAGGCTATAGTCTTCGGTACAGCCTCCCCAAAAACCTGAAGGTTGTGCGTTTTTCTTCAGTCAGTCAGCAGTAGACTGGAGCGGTTGACACGAGGGCTTCACAGTGGCCTAGCCTATATGGTAATGAATAACTCGTTACATGTTTTTTATGGCTTATAACATCAGTCATATTCATAACACAGTATTGGGAACATTGTTACATAAAAAGACATTTACCTGTGATAGGCTAATCCACCGTCTGTCCCAACTACGGGAGACGCAAAGATCTAAAACAGTAAGAGCACTAACACGTTCTTAATTTTATATCGAATACCACTTGCCTTATGCCTGTGTAAGGATAGACTAGTACCTACATGTATTTCATGCATTCATGACATACCTGACTCTTGTTTCAATATTTCTAGGCTGTGTGGTTTGTCTGAGTTTTTTCAAATTGTTGCAAATCTCCAAAAAAATTTCCAATATATTTATTGAATAAAATCCACCTTTAAGTGGACCCATGCAATTCAAGGTTCACCTGTATAATGGGCCGGAAGAGAGGAGAGAGTTTCTACAACCTGGCAGATGATTTACCTGGGCTCTGTCCCACCTGTCTGACAGGTGAGAAAAGACATGGCTACCTGGCGAGCTCTCCCAGCCCATTGTTAGTGAACCAAACTTGGGTGCAACACTGGGTTGTGGCGAAGGAAAGTGCAGCGTTTGTAAGGCATCCAACCTGGGGCCAAACAAGGAGGACGGGCAGCTCGTGCTCAAAAGACCTGAACCCCCTGTGCCACCACCCCATCTTTTAGGGGAGTGTTTAAAGACAAGGGTGCAGGAGAGGGTTACAGGGTGTGTTGCCCTCAGTGTTCGGGATAGAAAGAAGATTCTCTAGTGAAGTTGTGACATACGAATTTGTATCAATTCCCTTCAGTTTCACTGTGCCTGAGCAAGTTAAGAGTACCTGATAAGTAAATTAGGAGTCTGAGATTAACATACACACACTACTGTATATAAAATAAACAAGGACCTACTGTATAGCCCCGGGAACTATACTCAATATCTTGTAAGAGCCTATAAGGGAAAAGAATCTGAAAAAGAACAGATATATATGTATACATAACTGAATCACTATGCTGTACACCTGAAACAACACTGTAAATAAACTATACTTCAATAAGAAATATATCATTGATGCTTGATTAAAAAAAAAAGTACCTCGTAAGAGTCCTTCCATCTAGGTTGGAGACAGTCCTTTCAGTGATGCCTTTTCCAGTATGTATGATCTTTATCCAAAGAGAGATTGCTGTGATAAGCTTCAGAAACAAACTTGAGTGTCCTTTAATAATTCAATTAAACTTGACAATTATGTAACATAATTGGGATAGTTAAGGAGTTTGGGATTAACATGTACACACTACTATATATAAAATAGATAACCAACAAGGACCTACTGCATAGCACAGGGAACTCTGCTCAATGTTATGTAAAAACCTAAATGGGAAAAGCATTTAGACAAGAATAGATACATGTATATGTATAACTGAATCATTTTGCTGTACATCTGAGACTAACAACCTTGTTAATCAACTATATAATATAAAATAAAAATTTTTAAAAATTACGTAACATAATGAGCTACCTGGGAGGTGAGTCTTAGTAAATAGAACTCAATTAACAAAACTAGAATTATGACATTTTATCAGGACCACCAGATTTTTCAGAATTCCATACAATTTCTAGAATATATTAACATGTACCCATACAGTATAAACTAAGGAGGCTTATCACTCATTTGAGAATGCTTCCCATGTAATTAAACATACCGAGCAATCTTAGTTTAATCTCTCTCAGATGCTTTGGGGTTCTGGGTTCTTTTTTTTTTTTTTTCTTTAAACAAACCTGTCACAACTTCTTTTTTTCCATATTAGCTTGTCCCTTATTTTCTTTCCCATTTAGAAATAACCAGCTTTAGGACCAAATTACTTTTCCCCTTAACAAAATGCATTTTCAGTCCTCATATACCTTCTTTTAATGAAAACAAACATCCTACTTTTCTTATATACTGAAATGTTTCCCTTATTTTAGTAGCTTTACATACATATATTACAAGTTTTAACCCTTAAAAACTAATCTCTGGCAAAAACAAGAAGCAATTGTGATCATACCACCGTTTCCTGATTGGAAAACTTATGAATATATTCTACAACCTCCAGAAACATACATCTTCTCATAGCATAATTTCTTTCCTCAATGTGGTATAAGACGTGTGTCTAAAAAACCCAAACATGTTTAGGTTTTCTCTCGTAAGACAAAAGTGGGTAACCTTAGACTCATTTAGCAAAACTCTGAAGTTTCAAGTGGCCAAAATCTGGAGAGACTATTTTTAAGTAGATTTTCTAAAACATAGTTATTCCCAAAGTTCAACTCCCAGAAATCTTATTTACATTTAACTTACTTAAAAGTTCCATTGTATCAAGTTATTTTCCTTGTGACGATACTGTAACAGGATTAATAAGATCTTATTAACTTTCCTAAATACAATAAAAATTATAGTTCATGCCTCTGAAGGCATCTCTGCCTTCAGGCATCAACAAGCTTAAACTTTAATCCCAGATATTAATTTAATACTGAATATTCACAGATCATGTGAACCTGAAATTCATTTGGGTTAGTTACTTTTATATTTCTGAGAATTTAGATAAGTATTTAATTTCCTTTAAGCCAATTACATAGAGCTCATTTACAAATTAATTTTGATAGCATTTGGAGGGAAAGACATATCTCTATAACATACACAGACACCCATATAGACACAGATCTCAGTTTTCCTGCTTGAGTTAAAACTCTCCTTCCCTTTTTTCTCTTCAGTCTCAGGAATTGGAGATTGTCATAACATTTGTATCTCAAAGGCACAGGGAGAGTAAAGCAAGTTCCTCTTAGAAAGCCAGCTTCCCTCTCACTGCATATGCAAAAACCAGTCTTTTAGAACATCAAGAGAGCCCCATTTTGGCCATTTTCAAGGTGAGATTTCCTTCAGTACCCAAATAGCCGATTCAGTTTAAATAACAGACAGACAACAGTACATATCATTCACTCACATTCACACAGCTCACCTCCGGACAAACTTGTAGGTGGCTCTCAATCGGGCTCAAGAGCAGATTCAGCCGTCAGTTCCTACGAGGGTCTACAGCACGTTCAGGTTACCGGGGCCTCTAACGAGGGTCAATACCAGGACAGTCTCTGACAACAATTCTTTCAATTTCTTTCCTACCAGTGGGGTCTCCCCCAAAACCAGGACCCCGTAACAAGGTTCAAAACCAGGAAGAGAAAACAGGGTTTGAACCCATGTACCACGACACAAACACATACATACCCAAGATAAGAGGCAAACCCATTCCAAAAGGCTCACTTTGATTCAATAGCATAAAGGCTAAGGAATTTCATACCATTTACCTTCCCCAGTTTTAGATGAAATATGGTGGCGTGATTTAGAGAGCTACTGGGGCCATTTCTCCCTGGACCCCAAGAAATAATGGGGCTAAGCAGTGTTACAGTAAAATAACATTTTCTTCCTTTACGTGGGAGCCTAGCTGAAAATGTCCCAGTTTTGTTAAATACACCCTAGGGGACTCCAAGATCGAATAGAGCTCTGATTTCACATTCTTTCACACAGCCAGTGTCACCAGAACCAGACTCGTGTCCAGGGCTTCTCAGGGTCACAGTTCCCTAGCACAAGAATGGAAAGTTTCCTACCTGCTGTTCCAACCGGGGTGCAGATGAGCCGTGGTCTAACGGGGGGTGACCGGAGGCAGTGCCGGGTGACCGAGAGACTCCTCGACCCAGAAGGGAAAACCCAGTTAAAGTGGTGCTCTGCTCAAAACCAGATGACTAAGTCCTATGCCTCCCCTCTCCCCAAAAGGAAAATCCCAACCAAGGCACCCAGTAGGGAAGAACACCTGGTGTTGACACACAGGTTCCACCACTTACCAGATGTCTCAGACCAGGACCACAGCCTTGCTTCCTTCAGGGAATCGAAAGCGCCGTGGCCCAGCGATGCCCAGTCAGCGGCAGGCACTGGGGGCTGTCCCTGAGACAAAAGCGCCCGGGCAGCTGCTGGACAGGATCCCAGAGCCGCCACCAGCCAGGGGCTGATGTGCCACAGGTGGGAAACCACTCAGCACGAATGTTCCATCTGGGTCACCAAAATTGTTACTGAAGCAAAGTCCGCTCGCCTGTTAGGCACACAGCGAAGCCAATCTGACACCAGGTTGTGGTGAAGGAAAGTACACAGGAGTCCACTGTGTTTCCTGCAAGCAAAGGAAGAAAAGATTGAAAGTACAAGGTTAAAAAGAGATGTGCCAGGCGAGTCCCACCAACGTACATACATCATTGTAAGGAAACATGACAGCGCACAGTGGCGGGGCAGAGACGGAGACTGGAGACAGACACTTCCCAAGCTTGCGCCGTTACGTTTGCATGGAAATTAATACCCAACAGAGGCTGTAATTCTTAAAAAGTATACGTGGAAGGTCTATGAAATATGATCCTGTATCACGAAAAGTGTACTCGGCAATAAAGGAAAACACAATAAATTCCAAAGTAACAAAGTGGTCATGTTCTTTCTAGCACAGGACAATAAATGTCAAAACAAATACCCAAATGATAAGACTTTTTTTTTTAAATACCACATTTTTGGAAAGAAAAGAACATTACTAAATAACACTTGGGTTTAAAAGTAAATCAAAAGGGGGTTAAGAAATATTTAGAACTGAATGAAAATGAAAACAAAAACGTCAGAATTTGTGGGACAAAGTTAAAGCAATACTTAAAGGAAAACAAAATATTCAATATAAAAATTTACAAAGAGGAAAACAAACTCAAAGTAACAAGAAGGAAGGACATAAATATAAGGACAAATGAATAGATTATTGGAAAAAAAGAAAAGAATAACCAAAAAACCCTACTGCTTGGAAAGATGAATGATATAAACAAGTCTTGAGAAGGAGATACAAATAAAATATAGAACCAACCAAAAAAACTAGACATTAAGAGGTTTGCCAAAATAAAGTGTAGTTTTAAAAACTATGCATTAACAATTATGAAGTGTAGATGAAAGACATTTTTTGAAAATATAAATGGTAAAATTGCAACAAGAGCAAAGAGGAAACTTGAATCAATACACATTATAGAAACTGAAGGACAGTCAACGCTCTCATGTCACACGATACGGAATAAGCTGCACGTGAAGGGTGAAGGATGAAGAATGCGATTCCCAGAGCAACGCCTGAAAACTGAGCGTGCGGTTAGAAAGGAGGAGAATTAAAATGGAGTATGAGAACAACGGACCCACTCAGAAGAGGCATGGGCACGATGAACAAGAACAGATCAGGCCTGCGTCCACCCAGATAAGTAGTTACATTAGATGCATCAGACTAAACAGAACCATGGCTGTTGGGCTGGAGAACGCGCTCTCAGAGACCCTCACCTGCGAGACCTGCAGAGGCGCAGAGAGCCTGGAGGTGACGGGTGGGGAGACACCGACTCCGAGGAGCTTGACGGGCAGCCGGGCTTCAAGAGAAGCAGAATCATCAGGAGAAAAGAGGGACACCTCACACCGAAAGCAGATCATTCATCAGGAATAGGGAACCCGCACGATGAGCCTGCACCGGGCGACACAGCTGGCAAGCACGGGGAGCCACACGGTCGGGAGGGCGGTGCCAGCACCCCAGCGCCTGCTCAGTCCCCGGCAGGCAGCAGGCGAAGCCACGCAGACCTGAGCCCCCCGGTGTCAGCCGGGAGAAGGAGATCCGCGGAGGCCTGGACCCAGCGCTTCCACTCCTGCTGATCTCACCCCAAAGCTCCGGCCCACAGCAGGTGGGGCACACGGGTGTCCCCTGCAGCACGGCTGGTGACCCTGCAGAGCCGGAGCCCGTCTGGGTGGGCAGTGCTGAAGGCCTGGATCGGAGCGACGTGGGTCCCAGACTGGACCTGGAAACGACAGAGAGAACGTCTGTCTCCACACAAAAAAGTACTGAGCAGGAAAATAACCAACATCCGTACCCAATGCCATTTATACACAATGACAACAATACGTGTTTTTAAAGGACCATGTTCACATAAAACTTGCAGCCAACAAATACAGTCGGCGCTCTGACCGTGTCCCGTGGCCAGCTTGTCTCTCTGTCTGCAGGGTGGCTGCACGCAGGGCAGGCAGGGAAAGGCCGGCACTGACGCCCAGAGCAGCCCACCCACTACTGCCGAGCCGGCCCTCAGGGCTGTCCGTGCCTCCCGGGACCAGGACCCATCCGGCTGCCCGCGGTGCACTGAGAGCGGGCCTCGTCCCCTTCCTGCTCCGCCCGCCTCCCTCCAGCGCCTGAGTGCGCTGCCCGCCCTTGTCTCGGCGTCTGCTGGGAAGGGATCCGACGCGGGACAGCAGCGCAGGGCGAAGCCCACAGAGGACCGGGGGACGGAGCGGGGCCAGGGAAGAAAGTCACAGATCCTTAGGGGAAAGGGCCCTGCCGCTGACCAGTGGTGCTCACGTCCAGGACCTAAGCAGGGTGATGGGCCCAGTGTCCTCCCCTGAGGCCTGACAACAAAGGCTCTGCCTGCCCTGATCTCAGGAGGTGGCCGGGGAGGACACTGGTTCCTACTTGAACTTCTTAAGGGTAAACAATTCTTTTATAGACCGAGTATACTAAAGCTTTCTCCTCATAGCCCAAGAGCCTGTATGATTTGTACACTGAACTAGAAACGAACTGGCCTCAAATTCGTGTCCATAAGTTTCAGAGTTTTGTTAACTGGCCTATAACATTTCCACTGACAAAACAGTAAGTGATTTTTATTTTCATCTTCTGCTTAAGAGGCCCAGTCAGGTGACTGTTCGGCCTGAATGTTAAAAGCTATGAGTTTATTATTTGCAGGATTGTAAATGACACCCAAGATACTGAAAGTGATTGTCAACTGATGTATTAAAAACTTGAGTTTCATTTCCCAAATTGTGCGTTCTAAGCATGATTTCATTTACTAGAACACCTTATTACACTAGAACTAAGAAAGACAAGAAAAAAAATTATCACCACATAGTTACATACACAGAATCAGTTATCTCAAAATTCTCTTTTAAATTTTGAAATCTGAATTTTCTATTTTGAGTCTCTTAAGAAACTTATTGAGGGGCTTCCCTGGTGGCACAGTGGTTGTGAATCCGCCTGCCAGTGCAGGGGACACGGGTTCGATCCCTGGTCTGGGAAGATCCCACATGCCGTGGAGCAACTAAGCCCGTGTGCCACACCTACTGAGCCTGTGCTCTAGAGCCCGTGTGCCACAACTACTGAAGCCCATGTGCCTAGAGCCCGTGCTCCACAATGAGAGAAGCCACCGCAATGAGAAGCCTGCGCACTGCAACGAAGAGTAGCCCCCGCTGGCCACAGCTGGAGAAAACCCACGCACAGCAACGAAGACCCAACACAGCTAAAAATAAATAAATAAAATAAATGTATTAAAAAAAAAAAACTTACTGAGCCCTCTATGCAAACAAAATTGAAAATGTAGATGAAATGGATAATTTCCTAGGAAAAAATTTTACTGAATTCAACCCCAGTTGTGACAGAAAGCGTAAAGGGGCTGATTTACATAGAAGAAATACAGAAATTCATCAGGGAACTACCCCACAAAAAAAGGACCAAGCCCAGGCGGTTTCAAAATAGGGAGTTCCACCAAACTTTTACAGTTCCAATAGCTCCAATACGAAATTATTACAGAGAATAGATTTCAATTTTTTTTATCAAGGAAGCATAACATACCTAAAACTGATTCAGAGAGCCCTCACACACAAAAGAAAATTTTAGACCAATATCATTTATGAACTTGTAAAATTCAAATAAAATACTATGTAAAGTTTCAAATAAAATATTAGCAAGTAAAGCGGACTCTCATACCACATTAAGAAAGCAAAAGTCGACTTCCCTGGTGGTGCAGTGGTTAAGAATCTGGCCTGCCAATGCCGGGGACACAGGTTCAAGCCCTGGTCCGGGAAGATCCCACATGCCGCGGAGCAACTAAGCCCATGAGCCACAACTACTGAGCCCGCACGCCTAGAGCCCATGCTCCGCAACAAGAGAAGCCACCGCAATGAGAAGCCCGCGCACTGCAACGAAGAGTAGCCCCCGCTCGCCACAACTAGAGAAAGCCCGCGTGCAGCAATGAAGACCCAGCACAGCCAAAAATAACTTAAAAAAAAAAAAAAAAAGCAGAAGTCAACAACCAAGTGAGATTTGTACGGGAACACAGGGTGGTTTGATACGGGAAATCTATCAATACCATCTTAATAGGTCTGATATGAAAAGCTGCATGATTACCTCCAAGATGCTAGAAAAAAATTTTTAACAAAATTCAACACCCATTCTTAACAGAAGCACTTCAGATAATCTGAACAGATGGATACTTCTTATCACGAAAATACCCTAAAGGCACCGGTTCCCAGAAGGGGATATGGAGGTGTCTGCAAGGACTTTACTATCTCTGCTGTTTAACATCCTGTTGGGTATTCGCCAATATAACTAGACAAGAAAAAACAAACATGGGCCTAACAACTGGAAAAGCAGTAAAAGCATCTCTATACACAGGATGGTATTATGCTTGGAAAATCCAGATAACCGATGACAAGACTAACTCAAAAAAAAAAAAAAAATTCAGCAAACTGGCAGGATATAAATTGACATGCAAAAAGCAGTAACCTTCATATACAAAAATTATAAGCAAATACAATGGGAGAGAAAAGCCCTTTCACAATAGCAAGAAAAGCAATAAGCAGCTTAGGAGTACACTAGCCAAGAAGTGTGCAAAACCTGCATTAGGAGAAACTTGAAACATCCTGGACACACAAAAGCGGACGTGTCAGACTGAAGCCGGCTGCGAACCCTCCGGCCTGGCTATCGCTGAGCTCAGGGTCTCACGCCTGCCTGCCCTTGGGTCTGGGTCAGCTTTGTGACAACAGAATGTGGCAGGAAGGACGCTTGAGAGTTTTGGGCAGGATGGGACTGGCAGCCTCGCCTCCTGTCTCTGCACCATGAGCCTGAGAAGCCACAAGTCCTCTGAACTTGCGCAGCTGCCGCGGGAAAGGCCTGAGGCCACGTGGAGGAGAGGCCCTCACGGGAGCAGCCCTCCCGCGGGTGGCGAAGCTGCCCCGGGCCCTGCAGGGCGGCTGGGTGACCGCATAGAACAGAGCAGGGCCCAGCCAATCACCCGTGACTCCTGACCGAGAAGCGGCAGGTGTTTCAACCCACCGAGTTGTGGGCGGTTGGCTACGCAGTGTTGGTGATGGGAAGAGCAGACATGGACAAGTGGGAAGGCTTTGCTTGTCCCGGGACAGGTGCCTCTGCGCCACCAAGATGTCAGACGCCTCCAAGTTATTGCGAAATTAATGGGATCTCAACAGAAGACCAATAACCCTTTTTTTTTTTTTTTTTGCAGTTCAACAGAACTGTATGATATTACAGTTCATTTGGAAAAATACACAAAAATAGCTAGAAAACACTAAAACAACCCACAGCGTCTCTATGATGGAAAAACTGCTGGACTGACCAACGATGACCAACGGGAGAGGACGCCAAGACTAGAGATGGAGCCACGCGCCCAGGAAAATCCAGCACAAGAGGAGTGGCATCTCAAATCAGTATAGAAGACGGACTTTTTATCATGTGGTGTTGGGGCAGCTGGACGGCCATCTGGAAAAAGACAAAATTAGATCCATTCTTCACACTACCTGCAAGAATAAAATCTAAATAGACCAGAGATTGAAAGGGGGAAAAATTAGGTTACACAATTCCTCCATACCCTGGGTGGAGAGGAAGGTTTTCTAGCTATGATTCAAAATCCAGATGTAATGAGAGACTCATCGATTTGACTTTAAAAAACTTGCGTGGCAAAAAAAAAATTTTTTCCCTCTTGACAAAGATGCCTAGGATGTAATCTCTTAACAACTTTCAGGTATAACACGCAGCCGTGTTGATTGTATTTATCATGTTGGACATCACATCCCTAGTATTTATTCGTCTTGTACCTTTTGACCCCCTTCATCCAGTTCTCCCCACCTGCCCACTTCCAGTGACCACAAGTCTGATCTCATTTTCTATAAGTTTGTTTGTTTGTTTTTGAAGTATAACTGACTTCCAACACTATGTTTGTTCCTATTATACAACAGTGATTATTTCTGTACATTACAAACGGATCACCAGGGTAAGCCCAGTTACCATCTGTCACCACACAAGGATGCTACATAATTATTGACTATTTTCCCATACTGTACACTTTATAAATGGATGAATTGGATGGTATGTGAATCATAGTTCAAGAGAGCTGTTAACATGAATGAAATCTGTCACGAGGAGTGAAGAGAACAGGACGGAGGGAACAGAGAAGGCAGTGACATTTCTCTAAACACAAAACTGTTTTGAACAGTTTTGACTTTTGGATAATATTCTACATGTGCGAAAAATACAATCAGATTAACAAGAATTGGAGAAAACCCTAACACTGAATGCAAACAGAAACAAGTGCACAGGACTGTCTCTCTAATAACATGATCACCTGAAGGCAAGGTGGGCAAGAAGGAGGGTAAGTAACTGAACACAGAGCACTGTGACTGTATACCCTCGGAATAAAGAAGACAATCCTGCAAACTCTTCTCGGTTGTTGGATTCTGTCCACGGGTGGCAGTTCTGCACCTGTGTGCACATATGGACGTGTGACCCGTGTGTGACCTCACTGGTACTGTAGCCAGAGTCCCTGCAGAGCAGGACAGGACAGGCGGGCGAGGGGAAGGGCCTAGAGGCCGTGACCACCCGCTGGCGATGAGCACGTGGCATGCTTACCTCCCGATTTCCAGACACCATTCCTCATGGAAGAACCAGGCCCTCGGAGAGACGGGTGAATCCAGCACAGGGAAACACATCGCAAGGGCATCCTGTCGCATAGAAAATGGGGAGGTGATCAAAAACAGTGACGGGTGTAAAGAAGGACGCTGGGGGCAGCGAAGCAGGGACACGTATAAGGACAACGGGGAGTTACACATACCCTGCAACCTACTGTGCACAGGAGGAAGCTACGGAATAGAGAACCCACGAACCCGTACGGATAATAAGTTAAAAGTGGGAAGATTCTATTTACGACAGAACGTGGCTAATCAATGTGGGAGGAACGATGGACTCGGGAAGTTGACAGTCCGCGAGCATTGCAGGAAGAGTGGGTTTGTGAGCGGACGGTAAACCTGGGGCAGGAGGCAGCTCCGTGGAGACACGGGACTTTCGGTGTCACCGCCTCCCCACACATTCCTCGTTAATGATGAGAGGGACGATGACAACTGTCCAGCGAGAACCAGACAACAGTGCGATCGGCCACCGAGTTTCACACACAGACGCCTCGGGGCCTGAGGCCCGAGGAGGACAGCAACGCTTACCTGGTTCTCCAGCCAAAAACGTGTCCCTGAGTCCAGTCCTGACAGAGCTCCCAACCCGCCCACCCCGAGGGGGCTTCCGCCGCACAGCTGGCTGCTATTGCTCCAAAATACCCAGGCTGTCAAAGACTAAGAGAGGCCGAGGGACGTGACACCCGAAGGCCGCAGGGGTCCCGGGCTGCGTCCAGGCCAGGAGAACGAGGACAGGGACGATGGACGGGGCGGCCATCCAGCTAAGAACCTGGCTGCACGTCAGACCAAAGTGCAGGCTGTGCCGTTTCTCTGGCTGATACCAACTGAGGTTACTTAGGAGAACGTCCTCCCTCTTAGGCTCACGCACGCAGCATCGAGGGGTAACGGGACGGGGGGAAGACGGGTGAAACACGCATGGCAAAATGGTAAGAATCGGTAAACCCAGGTAAGGGGTGTATGGTGTTTTGTTCGTCTGTATTTACTATTTTCCCAACCTTCTAAGTTTGAAATTAGTTCAAAATAAAAAGTTGGAAGATAAACATAAAATGGAACGAAGAGCACACCGCTGGGGCCTCGGCTTCTGAGAAGGGTGCTGAGTCCCGCGCCGCCGCTGTCTCCTCTCCGTCAACGAAGATGATTTTGAAAAAGGTCAGCAGCTTCAGACTGGAAACATCCTCTCTTGAGGGCTAACTCTCACAGGCTGTTCCTCTGAACCCAAATGAAAGACCATGAGCACGGTGGGATGAAAACGTTCAAGGTTCGCATTTCTGTAAGTGGTCCTCCTGTGGGGCTGGGGACTCCAGGGCAGAAAGTCCTTCTCACCTGACAGGCGATCTGGGGCGGCCGGGCCGAGCAGCAGCGCAGAGATGCCCCCGGGGACACCTGCTTCCTGGGCCTCAGGCCTGTCCCCGTGACAAGGGCGGGGGAACCTGTGGGCATCAAAACTGCGTGTTAGGCAGAAAGGACGCAGGAAGGGGTGATGACTTCCTGCTCCAGGCTTACCCTCCTTGGCAGAGGACATGCACCCCCAGGACCCCTCCCGCCCTCCCAAGCCCACCTCATACCTGGGGGCGCTGACGGGCGAGGGGGCTGAACACCCAGCCGGCAAAGGACGAACTGACGAAGGTTAACCCACGGTTGGGTAACTGGCTCCAAATTAAAGTGTAAGCCATCATTTTCAGTGAATGCGGTGTTTTTCTGAGTTTTTTTTTTTTTAAGTGAATACATGTTTCATTTTGAGACAATCAAGCAATTACCGGAAGATGGAAAATGAGAGTCCTGGCGTGGCTGGCCTTGAACTTTCTGAAGCTTGGCTTTCTGCACAAAATCTGTCATGGCTCCAACGTTCTGGGCTCTTGGTCTGTCTTGTGCAGAAATAAAGTCTTTGGGGTGGACCAAATAGGCTCCATATTTCTTGGAAAAGAGCTGAGGGTGATCTCGATACAAACAAAAGAAACTGGCTGGAATGTGTCCCCTTCCAACTGTGGTTTTGTTTGAAATACAACAAGTAAATATTATGAAGGTTACAAAGTAAAAATTTTCTACATAAAATGTCAACAGGGCACTTCCAGATTAGAAGACTTGACCTTTAACACCTTTCTTTAATAACCGAGGATTTTAACGCTGGGTTAATTTTGGGAAACTTCTGACTTGGGGGGTTGGGGGCCGCAGGGAGAAAAGGCTGAGGTCACGGGGACCCAGTGACTCAGCCCCGGCTGCTTCATTCAGCAGGTCACCGCAGACCTGCAGGCTGGGAGCAGGGTCACGGTGGAGGCAGATTCGGTGCAGCCTCACCTGGGAGGGGGAAGGGGGGGACCTCTCCTTCCGCATCCTGTCAGGGCACTGATCCCATCAGGGGACCACACCCTCACGACCTAGTCACCTGCCCCCCGTGCCACCTCCTGACACCGTCGCGCTGGGGGTCAGGATGCCAGCACGTGAATTGGGGGGGCGGGGGGAGGGTACACAGACGCACAAAGCGTGACACCCAGGCCTCCACAGGCCGGCACCTGACACTGAAACCGCACGACAGTAAGAGGGAAATACACACACACACACAGTGAGAGAGGAGTGAGTCCTCACCGTGGGCCCCCCGGGCAGAAAGTCAAAGCGGCTCCCGCGGCCCTTCCCGTCGTGTGGGACGGGGTGTCACGGTGCAGCTTCCTTGCTCTGCGTAGCTGGGCTCGGCCGGGCTGCGGGGAGGGCTGCAGGCCCCGGACGGGCGGGCTCCGCTCCAGAGCACTCTGCGTTCCCAGCCATCAGAGGAAGAAAACAGATTTCTGAGTTTTTCACTTCACTAAACATGACCTGGCAAGACAACGTGTACACCGTATAGTCTAGTTACTGAAAAAGGGGAAGATCTATTTAAAAAGAGAAACATTAAATTAATAAACTCTCCCATTAGAGCAGAAATTTAGTAAAGGTACAGGTAAACTGAAAGCATCCACATGCATCCATGAAAGGGTGGGCATCACTCGGGGGTTTATTTTGGGTGTCAACCTCACTCTCACAACTAGAAATGAGTCTGACCTTCGGGGGCACTGACTCACCTGGCATCCAGTCCCCTCCTCCTGTGGCCGCTGCCCCCAGCGCGGGGCTCCAGCCAGCCACGCGGGGAACTCCGTCCCGAAGGGACAGATTACGGTGAGCCCAGGACCTGAGGAAGGAGGGCCCTGAGGGCGCCTGCTGGAGCCGCCCCCGCAGTGCTCCGATCCGAGGGCAGCTGCCCCGCCCCAGCCCCCGGCCGCACCCCTGGCCTGGGGGAACCAGGATGTGTGCACACTGCCGGTGCAGGAGGGAGAGGAGACAGGTCCCCTGCTTTGCTGCTTTAAACACTCTGAAGTATGTAACAGCCACTCCAGCCCATCATCCCATCACCTGACCAGCCCTGATGCAGACACCGGTGCTGCAGACAAGGCTGGCTGACCACCCCCCCGCCGGCGCCCAGCCTCTCACCCAACCCGGAGACCCCAGCTCTGCACCGGGAGAGTCACCCGCGGCCCCGGGCTTCCAGGTGCCAGAGCCAGGTTGCTGCTCCCACTTCCTAACTTCCTAAGCTGCCCTTCCCGGTGGACCCCGTACCTGCCCGCTGACGACACCGCGGCCTCGCTCACCAGTGGCCGGGCATCTGCCCCGCGGAGCTGCGGTACCCGGACAGACAGACACGGCCACTCCAGTGCTCTGCGTACGCGGATGCAGCTGGGTCTGGTGTCCGGGGTCAGCCGGGGCCTGCCGCTTGCTTTCTGTGCTTGTAGACGCAGTCTACGGGCCTCGGCTTTAAAGTCAGAGCGTGGCCACTGACCGCCTGCGCCACCTAGTAGCCTCAGGCCCCAGCTCTAAATAGGATCGACGGTGCCTACTTCCCAGAACTGTTCGTGCCAGAAACTGAGGAGCCCTCGGTGTCCAGCGCGGCGCCTGGGAAAGCCCAAGGGTCCACAGCAGGGACGGCTGGCGGAGCCGCAGCGGCCGGAGAGACGGGGTCTGAGGAGGGCCAGGGGCCGACGCCCCCTGCACGGCCCCCGACATCTCCGTCTCTGGCCTTGTCCGTGCACGGGCTGGGCGAAGCCCGCAAAGCACCCACAGCCCGGAAGGCAGCACCTGTTTGGGCAGCGACGGTGCCTGGGTGCTGGATCACAAGCCTCAGAAGGCCCTTTCTGACCAAACGCCCCTGCCTCTGTGGTCCTCACGGGAAGCCGGGTCGGGATGGAGCCAAAAGCACCTTCACTGAGATGAAGGATGTAGAGACTGAACCCGGGGAGAGTCAAATTCCCAGTGAGGGTCACGTAAAAATTAAATATTTTATACCTTAAACTGAGTTCAAAACCTTGAGCACGTGAAGATTGATCATCACAGTTGTATCACCGAGATAGAAAACCTCTACAGCAATGTGAACAGTGTTGAGAGATAAGAACGGACATGCTTTTGCGTTCTGTAAACATCGGTTACTTTATTAAAGTTCTGACTGGCTGGAAACACAGCCAGCTCGGCTCCCCCCGCTTGCGGACGGGAGAGCGGGCAGCGGGTGCCCAGGGTCTTCAGCGAGGGAGAGAGGAGTCTCAGCAGGGACACGGTTTGCTGGATGTTTCTAGGATTAAAACGCTTATCAAAATGACATAAGCAGGGATCACATCTCCTGACCTACGTACAGTCAAGTCACAGTACCAGAAATCAGCACACACCCTTCCGAGGGGCCACGTTACAGACCAAGCACAAGGCACGCATGATTTTCAAGACCAATAAATGTGTTTTTCAAAAACAGTTCAAGGGCACTGTCAGTAAATACGAGCTTTTCATTTTAATTGCCCACTCATGGCAAGAATAAAATGTCAGTATGTATTCGTCAATAAAACTGTGGGTCGGCGTGTAGATTCCACCCAGGCCCAACACAGTGAAGGTGGGGCCCGGGCTCGTCACCGGGAGGTGAGGAGGGGGCCCTGCAGCCGGGCACTCCAAGGGGCCAGGTCCACCCACTGCTCGCAGGGAGTGACCTCTGCCCCGACCACTGCCCCCCAACCAGGGGGTTAGGGTCTGGCGGGGCACCTGTTGGAAACTTAGTTAAAAACAGCTCTAAAATCTAGACAAATCTGATTACTAACACCTCTCTTAATGTGTCAACAGAGAAACACAAAACGGAAACAAAACTCTTCGCCGGACAAGCTTCCCTGGTGAGAAGACCCCTCCGCCGCCCCCAGCCGCAAGCCAGGCTGATGCCCCGCGCTCGCCACGAGATGGCGCTGCCGAGACGCGGCTTACATCTCAGCCCTGGGAATGTCAACAGGGTAAGGGACCGGATTATGTTCTCTTGGGGCAGTTCTCTCCAACTAAAAAGAACGGGGCTGTTGAGTACGACGCACACACGCTTTAGTGCGACCCGTCCACGCGGGCCCTCCTTGGGGCGACGGCGCAGACAGGCCAAGCTGGCGGGAATGAGCACATCGGGCCGTGATGTCACCACGGCGGGACTCTGTCCCCGAGGCGCGCCCAGGTGCAGGTACTCGGCGCCACGTGGAAGTCAGTACTCACGTGGCCTGGGGTCGGCGCCGCGGGGACAGTCGGGGCCGAGGCCGCTACCTCGTCTTCTTGGGCGGCGCCGGCCCGTTGGGGCGGCCGGGCGCGAAGTTCCAGTCCACGGGGTTGAGCAGCTGCTGCGTCTTCTTGCGGGTCCAGTAGGGGTTGAGGAGGACCGTGAGGAGGCCCAGCCCGACCAGGAAGAGCGCCCAGTGCGGCGGGAAGAGGCTGCGGGCCAGGCCGTCCCAGTGGCCCAGGCACACCCACCACATGTGGTAGGTGAGGACCATGCGGCAGTGGAAGAGGTGGACCATCAGCCACTGGTTCAGCCTCCAGAGCAGCGAGTCCGCACAGCCGGCCTGCGGGCAGAGCGGGGTCAAGGCGCCGGACTCGGCTCCGGGCGCCAGGGCGTCCCGCCCCCTCCCGGCCCCGCCCAGCCGCCCGCAGACCCACGCAGCGCGGTGCCTCCTGCCCGCCCGCGCCCCCTGCCTGCCCGCGCCCCCGGAAGGAAAGTCCACTCCCTTCCAAGCTCACCTCCGGCGCTTCCTCCCTTGACCGTGCGCACATCGAGCAACTAAGCAACGCTGACCCAGTGAAGCCGGAAGACACGCCGGGCGTGTCCAACCAGGCTCCCCGGGCCCCGCAGGCAAACGCTCTCAGAGGAGACAAGCTCAGGATGACATGTGTGTCCTCACTTCTTTGCTTTTCGGTATTTTTACCCCAGTAGCCCTTGGACACAAGCCCAAATGGACTTGCCTTAAAATTATTCTAAATTCACATTAAAACTAGCTGTAGCTAAAACCAAACAGGGAACTTGAAAACGCTATACAGCAGACTGTGGGCACAGAGGTGGGACACTGTGGCGGGGACGTCAGCACCTGGACAGCCCGGCACCAGGACAGGAGGTACCAGGGCAGCCCACACACCTCGGACCCATGAGCTTGTGCACACCGGCCTCTCCCCGCTGCGCTCTGCCCAGGCTGGAGCGTCCTCCTGGGCAGCTCCCCGCCCCGACACCGCCTCCCCAGGGTAGGGGCATGTCTGGCACTTGCAGGAGGAAAGGGGGCAGCAGGGGAGGGGCCGGGAAGGCGGGGACGCCTTGCCAGGCAGCAGCCCGGTGACGCTGGGAATGGGCACGGCCTCACTGCGGCCGCACCTGCGGAGCCACAGGGGGACACGGCAACTGACCCCTGGAGTGACCACATTTTAAAAGAGAAAGAAAGGGGAATTCCCTGGCGGCCCGGTGGTTAGGACTCTGCGCTCTCACTGCCGAGGGCGCGGGTTCAATCCCTGGTCGGGGGACTAACATCCTGCAAAAAGAACCCAACCTCCTGCCTGGATGATCCGCCTCTGGGCAACACAAAGGTCTGCAAGGCAGGGAAGCAAGCAAACGAAGGAGATGACGGACCTCACTTCTTCAATTTTTTTATATACATTTCCCCTGCTTCTGGGAACGAGACCATCACTGCAGAGGGACTTAAAAGAAGTCTTGGATGAAACGAGGCACGTTATGTTCCTGGATGGAAAACACTCAGAAGACGTTACATCTTCCCTCCTTGAATGCATCCACAGATTTAGTCCAAATAAGAGAATACATCAGTATTTTTTATCAACTTGTAACAACTTTAACGCCACTCATGCAGTGGAGTAAACGCACAAGAGCAAGGAGGGCTGAAGGTGCCTCAGCAAATAACGAGATACAATGATGCTTCAGAAATAAGAGGGCAAAAAACAGATAAACAATGCAAAACGCAGAAATGGATAAGATACATGGCGAGTTGGCACTGGGCGGCATTTCGAACCCCCAGGGAAAGGATGGATAATGTAACTACATCAGGATTCCTGCTCACCTCCTGGGAAAATCCAGTTGGATCTTACTTAAACATACTTTCCAAATGGACTAAATATCAATGCTTAAAAGGAGAAGAAAACCATAGAGTACTAGGGAAAAAAACCAGTTTTACAGAAATAGTTTTATGCTCATTGCATGGGTGGGCATTCTCCACGTTATGCTAGAATCATGACTTATACAAGTAAAATTCCTTGAACTGTACAATTAGACAAAAAAACAATGTTTCTCAAACGCAAAAACACTTTAGGTTTGAGGTTCTCAATGACAGATTCCTCACGTGGGAAAGATTTAGCCTTTGCTCTGGCCTGAAGGACGTTAAATGTACAAACTGTAGAGTGGGAAGGTGAGCTAAGCGTGTCTCGGGGTGAACATACAAACTGCAGTGAGCTACATGTGCTTGGGGGCCGGGGCACTGCTCACCCTTCCAGCCTTGCAGGCACTGGCCAGCAAGCTGTCTTCTTTCCACTTGCCGCTTCCTTCAAAGTTCACAAGATGTACTCCTTTCCATTATCTTCCCCACTTACTAAAAGCAGTCATCCTAAATTCCTAATATTCATACCAGAAGCATGAACTTCTACTCATACAGGGATTACATTAAGTTTAGAAAACTCCAAGCTTGAGAACTGAGCATTTTTGGTCCTACTCAGACACTGAAATTTTTGGGTTCAACATCACCAAATGCTTTGAGAAAAGCAGGGTCAGTAACAAAGTGAGACTTAACCGTGCAAAGGTTACTTTGTATAGCTGGGGTCCCAGCAAATAGTGTTCCTGGTGTATACTTACTTACACATAAATTGACTGTTTTTTTATACCATGTCATTTGCATCTAGACTAGTGTCTCCGTGGATGAATCATGTTTAGATGTTTGAGTGTGTAATTCATTTATTATTATTTCTAAACAACATTTCAGAATCAAATCGGAGGAGGAAATGGAAGCATGAGCCCGTTTGGGGTGTAAACTACGTTAAATTAGTGGTGACACCTGGTCCTGACATCCGTCTGTATCTCATCAAATCAGACCCCGATGGTGAGGATTCCTGGACCCTGATGCCCAACTAAGCAAGAACTTAGCAGCTTTATGAAAAGCTTATAAGGATTTCAACGTTTTACACAGCGTTTACTCACAAGGTTCAGTAGTATCTGAACTAGACCAAGACCATGTCTGTGTAGGCACATGGGCCCTGAGCTGTCTTAGCCGAGGGGACAGCTTTGCCATGGGGTCCCGGGCCGCGTGGTGAACATGGCGAGCGGGAAGAAGTGGGTTCTGGGACCACCCTTTTCCATCCTGAACGAACAGCACCCGAACACTTTAGAGAAAACAGAAAAAACCCCCAAACAAAGTGCCTCCCTCTGGTGGCCGCCCCACAGCTGGGGTCTGTCTTCTTCCCGAGCAGTGGGCCCACCCCACCTGGGGAGGAGCTTCCGGAGACTCCCGCCCGGGCGCCTGATGCATGAGGGGCACCAGGAGGAGGCCTGGCTGAGCAGCAGTTCGCAGACAAACTCTGTCATGAGGAATCAGGGGCCCATCGACAGGGCCCTGCACCCAGGACAGACTCGCCAAAGCGGGCAGGGACCCGGGCAGCACCCTGGGGTCAGGAAGAGACCCTCGGCTCACAGCTTCACGCAGAAGAGGGAGGAGCTGGTCCACGTGTCCAGCCCCCCAGCTGTTTGGAGGGGCTCCCTGGCCGCTGGCCCACAGTCCAGCTGGCAGAGGGGCGGAGGCGGTGGCCTGGGCTGGTGGACACACAGCCTTGCCCCACCCAGGATCGGACGTGTAAGCAGACAGAAGCCACAGCTGCCTGCCCTTCCCTGGGGAGGGAGAAAGTCGATGCAGAACCTCCAGGGCCCTGGCTAGGCTGACTGGTGGGATTTCTCCTGGGTGAGGACAGTCGTGAGGCCAGGGAGAGGCGTCTGCTTCGTCTAATGCACAGACACCAACAGAGAGTCACGGAAAATGAAGAATCAGGCAAAGACGCTCCAAACCAAGGAATGAGACAAATCTCCAAACCCTACCGGAGAGCAGTCACACGATGTACCCGACAGAATTAAAGGCACCTGTCAAAAGGGTGCTCGCCGAGGTCAAAAGAACACGTGGGAACAAGTGGAATGTCAACGAAGAGATGGAAATGTAAAAAAAGTACCAAACAGAAATCAAGGAGCTGAAGAATACAATAACTGAACTAAACTATTCACTAGGGGGACCTCCCTGGTGGTGCAGTGGTTAAGAATCCGCCTGCTGGGCTTCCCCGGTGGCGCAGTGGTTGAGAATCCGCCTGCCAATGCAGGGGACACGGGTTCGAGCCCTGGTCTGGGAAGATCCCACATGCCACGGAGCAACTAGGCCCGTGAGCCACAACTACTGAGCCTGCGCGTCTGGAGCCTGTGCTCCGCGACAAGAGAGGCCGCGACAGTGAGAGGCCCGCGCACCACAATGAAGAGCGGCCCCCGCTCACCGCAACTGGAGAAAGCCTTTGCACAGAAACAAAGACCCAACCCAGCCAAAAATAAATAAATAAATTTATTAAAAAAAAAAAAAAAAAAGAATCCGCCTGCCAATGCAGGGGACATGGGTTTGGTCCCGGGTCTGGGAAGATCCCACGTGCCGCGGAGCAACTAAGCCCATGTACCACAACTACTAAGCCTGCGCTCTAGAGCCTGCAAGCCACAACTAATGAGCCCGCATATCTAGAGCCCGAGCTCCACAACAAGAGAAGCCACCGCAATAAGAAGCCCGTGCACCACAACAAAGAGTAGCCCCCACTCACCACAACTAGAGAAAGTCCGCGTGCAGCAACGAAAACCCAATGCAGCCAAAAATAAAAAAACAATAAAAACTCACTAGGGAGGTCACCAAAGTAATCTACAATCTACAGGTTCAATGCAACCCCTGCCAAAATCCCAGTGGCATTTTTAACAAAAAAGATTTCTAAAATTCACAGGAAACCACAAAAGACCCCAATAGCCAAATCAATCTTGAGAAAAAGAACAAAGCTGGAGGCACCACGTTTCCTGATTTCAAACGATATTACAAAGCTACAGAAATCAAAACTGCATGAACTGCCATACAGACAAACACACAGACCAGTGGAACAGCATCGAGAGCCCAGAAAACATCCACACAGACACAGCCAACTGATCTTCAACAAGGTGCCTAAAACTCACAGCAGGAAAGGGGTAGTCCCTTCAATCGATGTTGCTGGGAAAACTGGACATTCACATGCAAAAGAATGAAACTGAACCCTTATCTCACACCTTACACAAAAATCAACTTGAAGGCGGAAATGTAAGACCCAAAACTCCTAAAAGAAAACATAAGGAAAAAGTTTCATGGCATTGGCTTTGGCAATGATTTCATGAATAT